>NW_022900935.1:45397645-45410631 GCF_012274545.1 Fukomys damarensis | reverse complement strand
TCTCTACTGGGGCTTCTTTTCTGGCCGGGGCCGTGTGAAGCCAGCGGGGCGCTGGCGAGAAGCCGCCTGGCAGTTGTGCGACTACTACCTGCCCTATGCGCTGGGCGGTGGCTACGTGCTCTCGGCTGACCTGGTGCACTACCTGCGCCGCAGCCGCGAGTATCTGCGCGAGTGGCACAGCGAGGACGTGTCTTTGGGCGCCTGGCTGGCACCAGTGGACGTGCAGCGCGAGCACGACCCGCGCTTCGACACTGAGTACAAGTCCCGAGGCTGCAACAACAAGTACCTGGTGACACACAAGCAGAGCCCGGAGGACATGCTGGAGAAGCAGCGCTCCCTGCTGCGTGACGGCCGGCTCTGCGCGCAGGAGGTGCAACTGCGCCTCTCCTATGAGTATGACTGGTCAGCACCGCCCTCGCAGTGCTGCCAGCGGAAGGAGGGCATACCCTGACCCAGCCAAAGGAAGCCTGACAGGCCCGGGGCGGACGCCACGCGGCCCGGAAAGCTTCGAGGCCCTGGTCAGGTGTCTGCTTTGACCAGGAACACGTGGGTGTGCATACTGGGTGCCGCTTGCTGACCCTGATGATGCAGCTACAGGGAGCCTCGCCTGTGGTGCTTCCCTTCGTCGAGGGCCTGGGCATCCCCCTTACCTGCCCCAGCGACTGGGTTCGGGGTTCACCGGCAACCTGGACCACTGAGGACAGAGCTGGGGACAGAGCCACTGGCAGGTCCCTGCACTGAACTGAAGGGTTTTCGCCAAAACTGCTTTTGTACCTTTGGACAGATTGTTTTTTGTGTCTCTGGTCAGTATCATTGGTCATGTTTTAAGTCTGAGAATTGAGTCAGTTTCACATCGATTAGGTTTGATGGCATTGTGGTGTGTCCTAGAGTTCATGGTAAATATAATTCAGTGTTTTCCTGCGTCTTATTTAATTTTTTTAACTTTAATTTGCATTTGTTTTATGCCTAGTTTATTCCCGTGCCAAAAGTTTTTGTTTCTTCTGGGATATCTTTTCCTTCTGTGCAGCTTCCTCCTCTGGTTTAGGAATAGTTGGTTCCTTTTTCAGTCAGGTTCATCTGTGTGGCAGGGGGAGCTCACGTATGGTTTAATCTGGCCGTGAGCTCTGTAAGTATGGCAGTACATCTGGGTGCTTTGTTCACCTGGATAAGTTCAATGACCAGAGAATCTACAGCTAAACTTTTAAGCTCAGCATTACTCTCTGCATTTTTAAGTATGTGCAGCAAGAAATTCACTTTTGGGGCCATTGACCGTGTCCTGCCCCACTGTTTGGCCTGGACACACCTACCAACTCCACCATTGTAACTCCGGAATGGCACACATTGCTTCTTTAAAGTTACATCCTTCAGATACTTGGTGGCCTTTCGTATATGCATACCCTTGATGGCCTGGGCAGTTTCATGGGTGTTCTTAAAGTGAACACGAAGATTTGAGCCTCTTTGCATAATTTTGTGGGGTTTTCTGGGTCAAGAGAGTAGCGAACCATTTTCACAAGTCACCTCTGGCCATTTACATGAAAAGTCCTGTGTCCTACTTATAAGTGTAGTTATTTGTGTATATGAGCTTTAGGTTGGAAATATCCGGATGCTTTTTTCAAATTATTTAAGAAAAGCCTTCTAGGGCCAGGGATTTAGCTCAGCAGTTCGGTGGCCTGCCTTGCAAGTGCAAGGACCCGAGTTCAATCCCTGGTACCAAAAAAAAAAAAAGAAAAGACTTCTATCAGAACTTGGAATTTGTGGGTTAATCCGCTGACAGCTTGATTGTCTGACCCTACTGCTGTGTGTTTAAACATGAAGAATTTTCCCACTGCCTCTTTCTCTTTTTAAGTTTACACATAAGTCAGTTCCTTTGTCTCTTTCTGAACAGACTTTCCTTTTAAGGCCTCCACACAGGCATTCAGAGTCCCTGTTACTCAGATCGGCCCAAGTTCCAGGAATCAGCCCTTGGTGTGTTGACAGGGCTTCCCAGATTCTGTCTTGAGAAAAAAGGATTTTCTGGCCAGCACCCGACCACACAGAGCTTAACACGTCTAGCACATCCTTTTTTTTTTTTTTTTTTTTTTGCTCCCGTTTAATATGAAAAGGGAATTCTATGGTCATTGCAGAATTGAGCTGAGCTGGCTTCAGGCAGATGGCCCTGTGGTGGCCTCAGCTGCAGCCCTGCACGTTGTCACATGCTCTTGGGCTGCTGAGTTCTTGGCAGCTCCCTGGGCTCTATGGTCCCCCTTTGGGGCTGTGAGTGGGGTTGGGACACACTGCTGCCTTTTGTCACCTTGCTTTGGGATTCTCGGGCCGTGAGCTTACTCTCCTGAGGGAGGAATACCCAGCACTGGACCTGCAAGTTTGGCCTGTGCTCAGTGGCCCTCCCTGCTGTTTTGTCCTCAGGGTCGATGGGACTAGAAGAGTCCTACTGGATTCCAAGGAGCATGCCAGTGAGCTCCCTAACAGCCCCTTGAAGCCAGGATGAGCTGCCCTGCATGTGCAATGGGAAGAACTAGGCTGAGTGGTAATGACAGGACCGTGTTTGTGCCAACTGTTTCACCTTGTAGTCATTTGAGGAGTTGACATCTCCATTTGTCAGATGAGTACAAGAGCATGGAAAGGCTGCAGGCCAGGAAACCATGCAGTGGGGGCAGACTTGAACTGAGCTGGGTGTCTTCCATGCTGCAGATGTCCAAGGAGGCCTTGGAAGGAACTGTAAACATCCCCTGTGTTTGCTGATCTGGGAAAACATTTGACCTACAGTTGAAATCTATGAGGCTAGGCTTGGCCCTGTGAGGATTCAGGAGAGCCACACGGTGGTGCCATATGCAACAGTTTTGGCCTACAGAAATAGAAGGTTCACCTGGGTGTGGTGAGGCACACCTGTCATCCCAGGTCATAGGAGGCTGAGGCAGGAAGATTGCCTTGAGTTCGAGACCAGCCTGGGCTGTGTAGTGAGTTCAAGGCCACCCTGAACTACATAGGGAGACCCTGTCTCAAAAAATAAAAACTGCCAGGTGTGGTGAGGCACATCTGTAATCCTAGCTTGTAGGAGGCTGAGGCAGGAAGATCATTGTGAGTTCAAGGGCAGCCTAAACTACACAGACTCTTTCAAAAAAAAAAAAAAGCTTCATATTGTTCAACCTGAAACATTAAATTTTAAAGCAGAACGGAGACACCCTGATTGACCCACACATCCATCCTACAAGGCCTGTGGCCACTTGCTTTCTGTGGACTGGCCACGGGCAGTAGACCTCAAGGAGCCCCACCTGTCTGCTGCTGGTCTCTGCCTGTCAGTTCTGGGCCCTATTCTGTCTGACCCCAAATCTGCCCTGCAGAGTCTCCCGTACCTCTCCTGGAGCCCACAGATGGCCCAAGCTATCTGACCCCAGGTGCCAGCAGGTCCCTGGGAGATGAAGCTGAATCCCCAAGACCACGTTTATGGATCACTTGGGGCACTCAACAGCTTGCTCTTCCTAGACCAGACCTCCTAAAGTGGCCATGAGATCACCCCCATCCCCTACAGTGAGGAACACTGGACCGGGAGTGGTGACAGTGTCAGTGGTGAGCACCACTCCCAAGTTGCAGGGGCTACAGGGAGTGAGGCAATCCTGGGGGGAGCGGAGGCACCCCTGCTGCCCCCCTCCTGGTGACTATGGTCTCTCTTCCTGCCCAGATGTGTAGAGGCACCAGAACAGCCTGAAGACTCACTGCCAGCTAGGCATGGTGGCACACACCTGTAATTCCAGCACTTAGGAGGCTGAGGCAGGAGGATTCCCAAAAGTTTGAGGCCAGCTTGGGTTATATAGCAAGACCTTATCAAAAAAAAAAAAAAATGCGGGGATTTAGCTCAGTGGCACCACCTGCCTCATAAGCACAAGGCTGTGAATTTGATCCCTGGCACCAAAAAAAAAAAAAAGGCCTCTGTCTGGGTTCCCTGGGCCCCCATCCCACCCTTCAGCCCTCAGAGCACCCCAGCTGAGGAGAGACTGGGGCAGACCCTGGGGACCTAATAGAGGGTCCAGATCTGCATGTCCACCCACCTCAAAGGCTATACCCAGCTGTAACCATGATTCTCAAGTTTCTGGTGAGGACTGAACTGTGCCCCCAAAGATGTGCTTAAACCCTAACCTAAGTTCTGGTGAAGGGGACTTTATTTAGAAACATGATTAGTTGAGAGGTCCCTGATCCAGTTGGATTGGCCCTTACAAGAAGAGGAAACAGGCAGGAGAGAGGCTGTGATTGGCCTGTTCCCGAAACACTAAGGATCCTTGAGGTGATAGTACCAACCTGGGGCAGGAGAGGAGTCCACCTGGGGCTACAGGGTAAGTAGTCAGCTGAGGCCTTGACTTGGATCTTTCTGAAACTATCCCTTAAGTCACAGGGCATGTGGTGCTTTAGCCCCAGAAACCAACACCCTCCAGGTACCACATGGGAATGGAATGAAACAGAGGGGCCTCCCAGACCCTGAGGCCCAGGAGGAGCCCCTGGCTACAGACACCCTAAGTTACCAGAGTGGAGCTAAAGAGGAACAGAGAGGAGGCTGGCATCCTGGGTAGCTTAGCCATTTGACAGTTCTCCAGTTGAATTTGATCTTTGGTGCCTGCCTGGAAAAGAGCTTGGCTTTGTCTCCTGTTTTCCTCTAAGAGACTCAGGTGAGCTCTCACAGGGAGCAGGTGACAGGCCTGCCTGTGCCCTGAGGCCACACTTGCCTGTGCAATCACCACAGGACTAGCCCAGCTCTGGGATCTCTGAGCAAACAGGGAGGGACCCAGGGTGCCCTGGAGAGCAGCACTCCTCTCTGGTCCTCCACCCTCCCTGATGCCTATGGGACCTACCCCGGTCCTTTGGAGCTGCCCTTCACCCCCTGCATGTTCCCCCTTCACTGATGCAGAACCCTTCCCACTCTGTCCTGTGGAGTCCCCACAGAGGCTCTACAGAGCCCACCTCACCCTTCCCCCAGGAGTCTCAAGCCTCCCCATGGGGGATGGGGTGGCTTGAGGAAGGGTAGAGCCAAGGGAATGCTGTGAGGTGATGTAGGGGAGAGGCAGGTGCTGAAGGATGCAGCCAGCCTTAGCCTCCTGTCTCCTTCCCCAGCAGCCACACATCACTGCACCCCTCTTAGCTGCCAGTGAGACTGCAGTGTGGTCTCCATGTGGCTTGGGGGCTGGGCCTGGGGCACCATGGTGCCCCACCCACCAGCTGGCCTTGGAGCTGGATTGTATGCTGTTCAAAGCTGGGTGGGAGAGGCACAGACAGGCTGTGGGAGCCTGGACAGACGTCAGCACCATCCTCTAGAGTAAACACCTCCCAGTACAGCCACTAGACCAAGTGGGCCTGCGTCCAGCTCTACCTCCCATTGACCCAAGGCCTGACCCAGCCCTTCAACCCAAGGAGGAGGAAACTCAAGTCCAGCCCCTCCCTCCAGTGGCGTCTGAGGGTCTCTGCTGGCCCAGCCTCCCCCAAGGGGCCCTTCGGCCCACCAGCCATGCACTTCTGATCCTGAGAGGAGTGATGGATGGCCAGCACCAGCTCAACTCTGGGTGGCGTCGTAAGGGCCAGTGTCTCGCCTGTCTCCAGGCAGCACCCAGCCCTGCCAGCATGAGAGAGAAAATCACACACAATTGCTTCAAAGAGGCTCCTCAGGCCTCGGGGTGTCCTGTGTGGCAGGGATGTCCCTCTGGGCTGGCAAGGCTGGGCCTGGAGGGAAGATTTGAGGGAACAGAGGCAGGTTTAGGGGACCTGGGGTGCTATTTGTGGAGATGCTTTGCTGCAGAAATGGACTTCACTCAGCCTCAAACACCCAGCTTCGCACAGTGACCTTGCATGCCCCAGCCTCAGTGGGGCAGTCTCAGGGCTCTGGGTGCAGGTAAGGGCAGGAGCCCGCCAGGCCACACGTGTGACAGGCCTGTTTCGAAACTGATGTTATCATAGCCGAGAAGCCTGTGAGTCACTGCCCCAGAGTAGGCTGCACCCCATGTTTTCCTGAACAAAGACCCTTTGTCCCCAAACCTTCTTCCCTGGCCCACCTGAGCAACTGTCAGGCTCACGGGCAGGCAGAGATGCCAACAGCATGGCCAAGCAGACGTGGCCCCAAGCCTGCCTCCCAGCCCACCCAGACCCAGCTCTAAGCCAGGCTGAATGGAATGACCTCTGGCTTCAGGAGGCCCAGGGCTGTGAGATCCTGCTGGGTGGAGCCTGAAGCCACATAGAGCTAAAGTGGCCTGCATGGGAGCCCAGAAGAGGCCAAACATGCCCAGTGGTAAGCAGTGGCCCAGTCTCAGCACAGGCACTCTGCTCAGCTCCTGCCCACAGCCCAGTGTGAGGCCACCACAGAGGGCACAGAGGCCCCGCTGTCCCCTGGAGCTGCCCCTAGGACATGGCCCAGGAGCCCCTGCCACCTCCACCTAGCACCCTCACCAGGATCATGGCCATCACAGGGAGCCAGATCAAGGTCCTAGGCCCACCAGCCAAATTTGCCCGGCAGATAAATACCACTGGGCCTCCTTGACCATGATCACAACCACTTTTTAAAATTTTTGTTTTCTTCTCCCTAACTAGTGACAGAAAACGCTTTATTATTTTGTGTTCTGAGATGAGGTCTCACTTATGTTGCTCAGGCTGGTCTCAAATTCCTGAGCTCAAGCTATCCTTCTGTCTTAGCCTCCTGAATAGCAGGTCTGCAAGTGTGTACCCCTGAGCCCAGTCTATCACAGCCCTCTGAGCTAGATGACTGGTGAGCACAGGCTCTGGCCCTGCGATTGCTCTATAGGGGCCTGGTGGTTCTGGCTCCTCGAAGAAGCCCTGGCCCCAGGGCAGAACCCTCCCACATGTACACCACCCATATGCACACAGAGGACTAGGCAGGATGCTGGTTCCTGATGTCACTGTCATGAACATTCAGCTGCCAGCAGAGGTGCCCAGGTACACAGATGGGAAAGGAGCACTGGCCCCCAGAGCACCTCCTACCCCAGAGCTGCTCTTGGTCCTCAGCCCAGATGACATGAGTCAGGACAAGGTACAAATCTGGAGCCCATGGATGAGACACTGAGCTTCCTCGAGGGCTGGGAGGGGTCCTCCATCTTGACCTGGCTGGAGGGACCAGGCCAGCACAGTCACACTCCCTTTGCACCTTGGGACAATGGCAGAATGGACCACTGTCTGCTACTGGCAAAGCCACCTACACCCAACAGGTGGCCCTAGCTGCTGCCTGGCCTCTTAGCCCATGGCCAAGAGCCCGAGCCCTGCCCAGCTCTCCCACTGCTGGCCCCTGAATGGCCCCAAAAGGACATTTTAGCCATTCCAAATAAAAGGTCCACATTCCTGTTTGTGTCCAAACCTAGGACAGTGCACCAAGTGTGTGCGTGGGGAATTGGGGGGGAGTGACAGACACTGGCCCAGCACTGAATTCATCACAGCCCCAGCACCCCAGGCTCAAGAAAGATTTGGTTCACCCCTCTGCAAAATAGAGATACAGCCCAATCATTCCTCCAGGTTGACTGGGAGCCATGACACCAGCTCTCACCACCCCCAGCCCCAGCCTAGCCATTGGCAAGGTCAGACTGAGGTTCTGGGTAGTCAGCCTGGTGGTGGAGTCGGCAAGGCCAGCCAGTGCCTCCTGCTGCTCCAGGGCAGCCTCAGGGTCAGGGGTCAGGGGCCGTCTAGCACTGCACAGGCCAGCCACTCTGGCTCTGACCCCAGCTGAGGCTGGGAAGCAGTCAGATGCCTGGGCCCCTTCATAGTCCAGCCTCCAAACAGAGGAGAAAACTGCCTTTCCCTGGGTTCTTCTGATCCATGGGACCCCAGCCAGCCCCTGCACCCAGCAGTCGCACAGTACCAGACCAGATAGAGCTCAGGCTGGGTGCCAACAGGTGTTTCCTGTCCACCTCAGGACACCAGAGCCACACAGTCTGGCTGGTTGCAGCAGGAGACTGGACCGCCCATGTGCTTTGGGCCTGGGGCCTGGACCCTCCTGTCTCTGGCACTCATCCCTTGTTGCTGGGCCTCCATCCACATTCCAGGGGAATTGCAGCTAAGTGGCTAATGACCCCCAGTGCAGGGAGGAATGGGGGAAGAGGAGACAGAGGATGCAGGTAGTCAGGCGCCGAGACACAGGGCCCACCCCAGTCCTGGCCACCTGCCCAAGCCTGGCTATGCAGTGGCCCCACCCACCAAGTCTCCCATCTCTCATCTCCCTGTCAGGATCTGGGGCCCTCTGTCCATCCTGCTGTTTTCATCTGTCGTCTCAGTGCAGAGGAGGGGTGGAGAGCTGGTGAGTCTGGAGAGCCCACAGATGCAGGGCCTGACAGGTCTGGTAGGCCCTGGACCCCAACCCCAGTCCATGAGAAAGGAACACCACTGAGGAGCCGGCAGAGCTCTGGTGACCCTGATGCCAGCAGGGCACCCATGGTTTCAGGAGTCAAGTGTCCTGGGGCTCTGCACACCAGTGTCCTGCCACCTCCCCTCTCATGCCCTGACACCTCAGGGGCCATGGCCTCAGCATCTTCAGAACAGGCCTAGAAAGTTGCCTCAGTGAGTGATGGCCCTTTGTTCTCCTTGGTGAGCACTGACCAATGTGCCCCAAGGCTGGGACTACAGAGGGGTGACCCCAGGCCTACAGGATGGCCATGCCTGGCAAGGGTGCTGAGAGGGAGTACTGACCTTTGCATCTGGCCTGGGCCCTGTGGCCCACTGGAGTTGCAGTAACTGGGAAGTGGGAGCAGGGGCAAGAAACCTGAGTCAAGTTGGCCCCTTGGGACTCGAGGGGTGCTCCACGCCAGCCTGCTTGGCCCTCCTCATTAGAAGGGGCTGGCAGCAGCAGCTGCAGTGAAGCATAGAACCCTCCAGCTGCCACCAAAGTTACCAGGGGGAGGTGGGAACGGCTCAGTGAGCAAATCTTCCAGGCACAGATCAGAGCCCACTGGCACACCACAGTGCCTGGCTGGGCCAGTCCCCATGACTAGGCAGACCAAGATCCCAGGGAGGGGTGATGGCCCTCAGACTGCACCCACAGCCTTCCCTCTTCAAGGGGACCCTGGGATGGGAGAGGCTGTTTCCTACCCAGTCATGGGGATAGGAGCACAGGCTCATCTGTGGGGTGGTCAGAGGCTAGAAGCCCACTGCCACTTATGAGGCATGGGTGCCAGTGGAGATAGCACCTCAGCAGCCCAGCTCAGGTGGCAACATCCTAAAGACAATTTAGATTCTTTGGTATTGATTTGCTGAGGACAATATGGGGTAGGGGTGTGGGCCCAAAGGGCTTAAACCCACAGGACATGAAACCAGGGCCTTGGCATGGCTCCAGGGCCACAGTAAATGGGCTACTCAGCCCATGCCCCACATCCACAGCCATCATTGGGGAAGGTGGCAAGACGCAGGCATCTTCTGGCAATGTCCTCCCACCAAGCCAGGTGCTGGGTAGATCTGGACCCACAAATGCCCTCCAGCTTGGCACACAGTGCCTGCGGCTGGCATGAGAGCACACACCTGGATCCCCTCTGCCTCCAGCAGGACCCAGCCTCCCCGTGCTCCTTGCTCACCTCTGACTCTTCCACATCCCACCATCCTGCCCTGAGCCTGAAGACAACAGGTCTTGGGAAGCCACAAGGCTGCTTCTCCAAAGCTAAACAGGCAGGAAGGGACCTACAGGGACATCTGTCCTTGTCCTCCTGGTAAACACAGCTGCAGGCAACAGCTGCCTGAAGCTTGGCCAGCCATCCCCCCATCTGTGTGAGGCTTCAGCCATGTCCCATGGACATGCCCCTCTGTACCCCAAAACCTGTCCCAGATATCAGCTGCCCAGCCCCCACCTCCACCAATGCAATAACCAGGCAGCATCCATGGGCAACAGGGAGGGCTGGGGGCTCTTTATTATTGCAAGCTCTGTATTATTATTGGGGATCCTCTTCACCTCCTCCCTGAGGTGGCTGGTGGTTCCTCTATGGTGCCATCACGTGCCCAGGAGCAACCCAGAGAAGATGGAACCACCCTGGATGGTGAGGGCCACCCCAGAGCCATTGTCCACAAACACAGAGGCGTACTGTCCAGCCTGCAGGCACCATCCAACCATCAGCTCCGTGCAGCCCATCTTGGCACCTGCCCACCCACAGGGAGAGTGCACAGGGTACTGAGTGCCTGTGGGAGTGACCTCACCCAGCCCTCACCTGCAGCTGCAGCAGCCCTTGCACCTGTGCCGTGAAGACCCTGCTGTTACTCTCCAGGCCTGAGATGGCCTCCAGGGACCTGGGCACAGAACCACAGGGTCAACAAGGGCATCAGGATGCCACCCACTACCAAGTCCTGGGCCCAGGGTGGGTGCACTCACATGTGGCGATGGCACAAGGACTCTATGCAGATGAGGACACGCACGGTGTCCCGGGCTCGCAGCCGGGCCCTGCCCTGCAGTGCGCTGTGGTCTATGGAGACACTAGCTTCAGGATACCACCCAGGACAGGCCTGGTGGCAGCTGTGGGGGCAGGGAGGGTAGTGTGCGGCCCAGGGCTCCCAGTGAGCAGTCTGTGGCCAATCCGCCCTCTGCCTCCCACTGCACACACAGCCACTTGGCTCACCCACATGAAGGCTGGCAGAGAACTGGAAGATGGCAGAGACAGGGGCTGTGAATCGGCCAGAGGCCAGGCTCAGTCCAGACCCCCTCAGGAAGGCACCCTGGACAGCAGGCTGTGGGGCAGTGGGTAAGTGGCAGGCTCTTGTAGGGTCCCACCTCACAGGAGGCAGGGAACAGCAAACCCAGGCATCCACACCCACCTGGTCCTCAGACCCCCAGAGCAGGGGTCCTCCCTGCCCCCACCACCCTGGCCCACCCCACCCTGGTTAGGGTGGGACACAGCACTCTGCATGGGCTGCCCACCCCCTTGGGCCCTCACCTTGCCCCACTTACAGCCTGGAAGCCCCGTAGCTCCACCAGGGTCCTCTGGTCTACCAGCACAGGAGCCTTCAGCCGGCAGTGGAAGGCCTCGACCACCAGTCGCTGGCCACTCACCTGTGGCAGCCATGTGTCCAGCAGTGCAGAGAACCTTCGCTCTGTGGCCTCTGTGGGGAAGAAGCCAATGCGACACAGGGTCAGGCCCATCCCATCCTGATGGGGCTAAGGGACCTGGAAGGAGATACCAGCAGCCTTACCTCTTAGCATCTCCTGAAACTCTTGCAGCAGGGCTTCTGGGGTAACTTCTGCACCAGGGGGGCCTGGGGGCCCAGGGGGTCCTGGGGGTCCTGGGGGCCCCAAGAGACCTCGCTGTGAGGAGACAGGAGAAAGTGAAGGACCTGGTAGAATGCACAGCCACCACCTGCCCTGGGCTCAGACCCCTGAGAGGGTCCTGGGAGCCCCAAAGCACCCAGGAGCTTACCAGCTTCTTATCCTGGCATCGGCACCGTCGCTTGGAAGCCCCGTCATCTGGCCGACGGACAAAGTTCAACCATGTCATGTGGGCATCTGAGAACTCAGGCCCTGAGGCCTCCAGTGGCTAGAAAGCCAGGGGATAGGACTAGTGCACTGACCACCAGGCCTGCTAGCCCCTAGCGCGAGCTGGGACCTCAGATCACTGGGGATATTCAGGCTCAGAGGACAGAGAGCATCTGCTTTTTTTTGAGACAGGGTCTCATTATGTAGTTGAGACTGACCTGGGGCTCACTATGTAGCCCAGGCTGGTCTTGAACTCACAGCGATCCTCCTGCCTCAGCCTCCCAAGTGCTGGGATTACAGGCATACGCCACCACGCCCGGCTGACAGAGAGCATCTGAACACACCCCAGTGCCTCACAATGCAGTCCCTGCCTGCCCCCCATGCCCACTGGCCCCTCCAGCAGGAAGAAAAAGGGCATGGGGGCCACACAGTTGGCTCCTTCCCTTAGAGGCTCTGCCCTTGCTAGGCAGACAGGCAAGCTGCTGCCAATGTTAGGTGGGTACCTCCTTCCCTTGATGGTGACTGGGTTGTTCTGGATCCCAACCCTGCCAGTGTCCCCCATATCCCAGGGCCCTGAATAATGCCTGGGGGGGCAGCTCTCTGCCTACTCCTCCTCACTTATCCCAGCCTACCCTTGCGGAAAATGGCCCCAGGCTCTCGGGGGCTGCGTGGGCAGCAGCTCCCAGGCTGGCTGCCATGGAGCCGCCCTTGGGAGAAGGGATGCCAGGATCAAAGCGTGGTCCTGCCAGGGCAGGGGCACTGGTGGCAGCAGGAGATCCTGAGGCCAGTCCTCTGAAACCCTCTGCCCAAGAGGGCATAAGCCCAGGTCCCCTGTCTCCAGAAATTACAGGAGACACGCTCACCATGCTAGCTCCAGCCTCAGAAATTGGGGAAACATGCTCCCTATACAGGTTCTGGTCACCCACATGGCATGCAGCCGCTACCCAATCCTCCCGCATTTGCAATCACAGCAGAGGGCACCAGTTTGTCCAAAGCACAGACCACCAGGCTTCAAAGGGAGGGCTGCAGCCCCCTGAAACCCTCTCCTCTCCAGCCCCTTCCCAGACCCCACCCCCGAGGCAGGAACTGGCTGCCAGGTAGAGGGGCTCCCCTGAGGTGGGTCCCACCAAGACAGGGACAGCAGTTAAAGCTGAGAGGACAGCCTGGAGACAGAGCCCATGCCCACGTGCGCCTGGCCTGCGCATACCTTGGCGGAGCTTGGGAGGCCCTCGCTGTTGGACGCGGTGGCGTTGGGGGACTCTGTACGCTGGCTGGACGGGCGCAGCCTCTTGGACTCCCGCCGCGCCCCGACACCACTAAGCAGAGTGAGCTGTGGCCACAGGAGAGCCACGGCTGCGGCTGCCTGGAGACAGAGCCCATGCCCACGTGCGCCTGGCCTGCGCATACCTTGGCGGAGCTTGGGAGGCCCTCGCTGTTGGACGCGGTGGCGTTGGGGGACTCTGTACGCTGGCTGGACGGGCGCAGCCTCTTGGACTCCCGCCGCGCCCCGACACCACTAAGCAGAGTGAGCTGTGGCCACAGGAGAGCCACGGCTGCGGCTGTGGCC
>NW_022900935.1:45366814-45397622 GCF_012274545.1 Fukomys damarensis | reverse complement strand
ATGCCCCTCAGCAGGCGGAACGGGGGCGGGACCCGATGACCAGGGAGCCGCCCCTGCCCGCCGACCCGCCTCCAGGCCCTCCTTCCCAGGATGGTGCCCCGGGCACCTCACAGCCACCCGCTCCAGGAGCTCTAGGTCACAACTCAGGGTGTGCATACAGCCCCCAGCCCCCTCTACGACGGCCTGCCCTGCTGCAGCACACCACCACGGACCCCCTGAGAGGATAGCTGTATTGAGGCCCTTCTAGACACCAACAAGAAGAGAAAGGGCCATCCAAAAGGGACAGATTTCAGCCAGGAAAAAAGCGGCCCAGCTTGCACCCTCCCCTCCCCAAAAGCAAAGAACCTCAGACCTGTCCCAGGTGCTCAACACACGCCTGAGCCCCGGTGAAGACACTGCAGGGTAGTTGCTCCCTCCGCTCTGGCCAGCAGGGTTCTCTTCTGCCAGAGTGGAGGAACAGCAGCCAGACCCAGAGAGGGCTCCCACGTTCCTAACCATTGCCAGGCTGCGTTCAGCTCAGCTTGTTCAGGGAAGCCTGTAGGCTCTGCAGGCTCAGTGGCAACGGTAGGGGTCCTCAAAGGGCTGCACCACCAATTAGCCCAAGTTGAGGCCAAGGATGAGCAGTAGCTGTGGCAACCAAGAAAGCAAGGCAGGTGGGCACACTGGTCCCAGTGGTCTGGGTTCTGGTAGACAGCAAAGAAGCTCCTGATTCACCCTGACTCCAGGACTCAAAAGGTGAAGGTGGCCAGGCAGAAGCCCTCACCCCAGGCCACATCTACAGGCAGAACTGCCCAGGACAGGGATGGGGTGGGAGGATCTCCAGAGGTACCCATTCCACCCCCACCCCCTCTAGGTGTCACCCCTAAGGACAGCAGAGACCCCAGTATCAGTTGTTGGGCCAGATGCAGATGACAGGGTGGAATATGCCACACCCCAAATGAACCCCGCCCCAGAACTCCAACCCAGTAACTCCTAGATGTGAAGTGCACCCTGTGGGTGTGTCTCAGGGCAGGGGCAGGTGGGCCAAATAATACCCTGCCCAGGGCTGTCAGACCCTCCTCACTCGTGGGGCACCCTGTTCCGGGTGGCCTCACCCTCCTGAGGCCTGACAAGAGTGCTGCCAGAGGACTCCACCTGTCCTGCAGAGGGTGGGCTCCACAGAAGCCACCAGCTCTCTGGCCTCAATGGCCCACAGACTACCTCCAAAGTCATGTACCTAGGCTCCCCAGCACCCCCAATTCTAGCCCCCTGGAGAGGAGGCTCAGACCAGGCTGCAGGCTCTTCTCACCTAGCCCCCAACTCATCCTGCCAGGCCCTGGAACAGTGACCCATGCAGGGACCCTGAGCAGGGCAAAGGGTACAAATTTTGCTGTTCCCAGGGCTTCATAATGAAATCCCAAAGGCTAGCCTGGGGTGTTTTCTCAGGGGTGCAGCAGGATGCTGCTGGAGCAGGGTGGGCAGAGCTCTCCTGGAAGCATGTGCTCCCTGGGCCCACAAAGGGGCATTTCTCCTTCTGCCCAAGGGAGACACACCAAGGGCATCCAAGTGTATTCTTCACTGACTTCAAGGCAGGAAGGGCCACCACCACCTCTAAGACAACACAGAAAAACCACCACACACACTTGGTCCAACAGGACAAAAGTCACCTTTTATTTGGGTCAGTGCAGGCAACACGCTGTGGGCACCACAGGGTCCATCTCCACTGACCAGGAGCTGTTCAAAGTTGAGATGTCACAGAAAATAATGTTAGGTCCACTCTAAGTCTGCTAGCACTCTGCCCCAAGAGCCTCAGGAAACTGGCACCAACGGCCACCAAGGTGCCCTTGAGTGTCTGGCATCCAGCACAGGAGTGCATGTGGGCCTTGGCCACATACAGGCACCTCTGGGACCACAGCCCCAGGCCAGGCACATGCACAGACACAGGGTCAGGGACCTGCTGGGAGGTGAGGCCCTGCCACAGGCCCTCTGTCTGAACTGCCAGGTGAGAACTCATATCTGCACTAACACAGCACACACAGTGTGGGTTCAGGAACAGAGGGACAATGAAAGGTTTTTCACAAGAGTGGGTCAAATACATAACAAGTGGTAAATGACAGAGCAATTTTAAATAAATTGACCAGAAAACAAAGCAGAGAGGAGCACACAGGTGTGCTCCAGCTCTACTGTTCAACACTGGAACAAGGAGGGCACCAGTGGTTACGTGTCCACCCTTGGACACAGCAGCACTGCCCCCATCTGGTGCCTCACAGATGTTGGTTTTCTGTGATGCATCTTCTGAACATGGATGCAGGTGGTGTCACTAAAACGAAAGACTGAAAAAGGAGATGAGGGCCACACAGGAAGTTACAGATGCCAGACTGAGACCAGACCAGCTGACACTAGGTATGCCCAGGCCAGGTCCCCTTTGAGCCTCCTGGGCAGGTCTCCTTTGTGATCTGATCTGGAGGTGTGGGCCATCACAAAAGAACTGGGAGCAACAGGAGGGTGTACACAGTACCAGCCCGCAGAGCCTTGGGTTTCCACCCTTCTGCACAGGAGGAACAGGCTCTGGCCAACTGGGCATGAGAATTCAGAGAAAAGGCTCTGCAGGACCCAGGACCTGCAGCCCCACAGCACCGAGAAGCTAGAAGGAGGCAGATTAGAGTGAGGCTGAGGTACTAAGGGCCAGTTCTAAAGACCACCCTGCCTCCACACTCGCCACAGGGGCTTTAAGTAAAGCGTGACTCTGTGGCCAGAGGAACAGCAGTCTTCTACCATGGCAGAAAAATGAACACGCACTTTGTAGAAGGAATCTGTGTCATTCTAAATGACCACAAACACATTTTTATGAGTCCAAACCTCTCCTGGACCCCTGTCCATGGTTGTCACCAGCCAGCCAATGTGGCCCTACCACCTGGACAGTGTTCGCAGTGCCGGCACCACCCCACCACCCTCTAGCTCCAGCCTGCAGGGAGTCAAGAGCTCCACTAAGGATGCACGCAGACTAATAGACAGGCATTGAATTTTATATTTTTAAGTGACCAAATCTAATAAAATGAAAAACAGGTTTACTAAACAGGTCCAAAAGACAATACAGGAAATAAGCTATAAAACCAAAGCATGAGTCACCCTCAGCGATGCCAGCCCCCGGTAGACACCTCATTGGGTGAGAAGAGAAGCTGAGGATCTTGTGTTTCCTTCAAATCACACATTTTGGTTTTTGCTTTCCTTTTAACGTTTTTAAAAAGTGAAACCCAGGAGTCTGGTGGGCCTGCCCTGGCTCGGCAGCACGTCCCACTGGCCCAAGTCAAACTCTGGCACCTGCGTCCCCCGCAGCAACTGGACTGTGGCTCACTCTTGCGCTATGCTCCTCAGCACGTACTTGACCGTGTAGGCAAAGGCTGCAAACCCAACTATAACAAACAAGTTCGCCAGGGCACCACCCAGGAGTCCATGGTGCCGGTTGGCCTGCTGGAGCCCTGCGAGGTTTGGGCCGGCACCAGGAGCATGCCCATTGAGAAGCTGGATCCCATTCTGGCCGTGGTGGGTTTCCCCATCGGGAACCACGTCTGGCAGGGGGAGAGTCTGCGGCCTGCTACTGAGTTCATCTTGTGCTTTCTGTTTTTGTTTCATTTCCTAAGAGAAAAACACAAGAAAGGTCGGTCGGTCTGAACAAATCAGTCCCCTTAGGAGCTGCACTCCAGGTCTTGGGGCCCAGAGTTGTCCTTAAAACAGAAGGTCTCCATTCCACATGCCAAGTCCTGACATCCAGAAGCGGGCATGGCTCCTGACACCAATTCATGGGAAGGGGAAAACCAAGCAAGCCGGCAAAATCTCTGCCCTGTGCAACTCAGCCAGGGCAGAGTGATGCAGCATCACTTCTCGCAGCCACAGCCACACTCTCCACTCTAACCCCAAGACCAGGGGCACTTGGCCTCACAGGGCACAACATCCCAGCATGGATGCCCCTCCATGCCCTGCAGCCCTTGGAGGGCCTGAGGTCCCTCAGGGAGGTGGCAGGAACACATTGGAACTCACACACATCTGAGTTCCAACTTTCACTTTCTTACCTCCACAACTTCAGGAAATAATTCACAAAAAACTTTATCTTTTAAATTAAACGCTAAACTCTGTGCTGCCAGTTGTCTTTTCTAAAAAGAAAGAAAGAAAGAAAGGAGAATATCAGCCAGAAAGCTAATTTTAATTCCTTAAAAATTCTAAAAATAGACTATCTTCATGCTTTAGAAAGCAACAAGCTTGTTCTTCACAACAAACCAATCTCATGAAGGCTTACTGATCTTTTCCTTATTGGTAACGTGAAACTTGATTCCTTTTTTTTTTTGAGACAGGGTCTCAAAAAACTATGTAGTTCAGACTGCCCTGGAACTCACTACGTAGCCCAGGCTGGTCTCAAACTCAAAGCGATCCTCCTGCCTCAGCTTCCCAAGTGCTGGGATTACAGGCTTGCAACTCCACACCACACATTTGATTCCTATTCTTATTTACTTGTTTGTTTGTTTGTTTGTTTAGTGGTACCAAGGCAGGAGACAGAACCACTGAGCTAAATTCCCAGTCCTTGATTCCTATTCTTAAAACAGAAGAAAACAAGCTAACAAGAAGGGACAATGTGCTCCCCCACTCCCTAAGCCGCCCTCAAGCTCTCTGAGGCTGTGAGCCAGTTTTCACATGGATAAATGCAGGGTCTAAGGAAGGTGTGGTGATGGCACATGCAAGTAATCCCAGCCACTCCAGGAGCTGAGTTTGAAGCCACTCTAGGACAATTTAGCAAGACTGTCTCAAAAAGTGTGTGTAGGAGCGATGCTGGGGATGTAGCTCAGTGACAGAATAATGCCCCTACCATGCACAAGGCCCTGGCTTCCATTCCCAGTACTAAGGAAACAAAACAAAACGAAACAAAATAAACATGGTTAGGAGGCAAGGGCAGACAGTGCAGCAGGTGGCAAGCAGCCCAGAGCACAGCAGGCTCCACAAGGGGAAGGAACATGGACCAGTAGAAGCCCACACAAGGAAAGAAGCAGCTGAGTGTCTGGGGAACACAGCCAGCCTCAGATGAGAGGCCAAAGGCCACACAAAGCCAGGTGAGGTGTTGCTACTCCTCACCGTAAAGTCTGATGTCTCTATACTGCCCAGGGTGGGGCCTTTTTCCACCATGAAGCTCAGCAGTCCGGTCAGAATTGTAGAGACAGACCAGGCTGGGTTCCACGTATCAGGATGGAAGTCCGTGATGGAGAGACACAGTCTGCAGGAGAAGAGTTAGATGAGCAGGTGTGCACACCCGAGCTAGGCTGGCAGAGCACCACAGCACCAGGAAACTTACCTTGTGTTGCACTTAAACCTTCCATTAGGTGTTATCATGTAAATACTAGGAGGCTTAAAAGGAAATTCTCTGGGGAAAATCAGCTTTCCATGATAATAGCCACCTACAACAAAACAGAAAGGAAAGTCGCTATCACCTACTGTGCCACAGGACAGCTCAGGTCTCCAACTGGCTTCCACCACCACTGGCCTCACTGCTGGCTCTGTCCACAGCTGACCCCCTCTCCTGATGTCCCCAAACACCCTAGAAGCTCAAGACCACCTCACCCTGCCACAACACACCCCTCCCTGAACCCACTCCTCCCCTCCCCTCCCCGGTCCCAATCCAGGGACTCCCTGGCTCCCAGTGCCCAATTCCCCCGCTAACTGTACCCAGAAGCCAACACATTCCACACCTGAAACAAAGTTACACTAGACCCCACATTACTCCAACTTCTACCATTTGCTCTTTCATCTCCTGTAATGTCCCTGTAGCTATGTTCACAGAGGCTTTCTCCACGGTCTCAGCCTTCACAACTCCAAGTCTACCTACTCAGATTTAGGCCCCCATCACAGGCTATAGTTCAAACCTGAACTTGACGCCACCCACATGTCCTCAACTGGGGTCTGATCATAACTCAGCAGCATGACCTTACTGGGGAGTCCTCTCTCACAGAACCTGCACCCACTTGTGGCTGCCCTCAAGTGTCCCATGATTGCTCCCCAACCGGCACAACCCCAGGCCTTGGGACCTACCTTTCAAACTCTAGATCAATACAATAACCATTCATACTACACTGCCTTAGACACAAACATTCAGGACAGAATTCCTTCTATTTCCCAAGCAGCTATTCTCAGTCCTTCAGACTAAAACATAGGAGGCCCCACCCAGCCCTACTCAGCAATCCTATTGACCAGATGAGCTTCGAGGCCAGCCAGTGAGCTCTCAGAGGGACAGCCCTGCCCCTCTCCAGGCCTCACACCCTGGCTGCTCAGGCTGCACTCAGGCGTCAGCTAGAAAGGCAGGGCTGAGCAGAATGCACACTGGACAGGATGCCCCAACCCCGTGTGTGGGCACAGCTGTGCACATATGATTTATGTGTGTGCTGACCTGTCCCACTACCCAGGCTCCACTCGCTCAAGCATCCTGAGCATGATCATGCCTAAGGACCCTGGAATCCTTCGTTCCAGAATCACCATGCTGTGTCAGGTGCGGTACCCCATCTCTGAGGGCCTACTCAGGGTTAGAGTTAGGGATGAGTTCCTGAGCCACAGGACACATGGCCGTCTCTACACTCTGCTGCAGGGACAGCACTCGAGGATGCACAAGAATAGCTGTGTAGTCAAGAGTGCAGCTCAACAGAAAGGAGGCATCACACCCAGGCCACACACACGCACAAGAGCCTCAAGAGAAGCCAAGTTAGGCCAGCAGCACCACTGAGCTAAATCCTGGCCCTTGAGAAGCCAAGTCAGGAGATGAGCAAATACTATAAACAAGCACTTTTCCAAAGAGGAAGCACAGCCAACATGCATTTGAAATTATACTCAGCTCAGTGCCAATCAGGAATTAGTGTTACTTCAACAGCCAGACACAGGCTGTTTCTGGCTCAGCAGAGGGTGATGGAGAGGAGCACCCTCCTGCTCACTGTGTGCGTGTCCTTGCCAGGGAGACCCTCACTCTTCATTCTCTGCAGGCATGGAGAACCACACAAAAAGATGTTCAGAGCACAGCTGTTGTTGGTACAAGTGAAAAATGAAATGCCCACTTGCTTTTCAAAGGGAAAGGTCAGATACTCTTAAGTGAAATAAATCAGCACACACATTTAAATACTGCATCATTTCACTGGTGTGAAAAACCAAAAGTAAGCAGGGTGTGGTGGCGCATGCCTGTAATCCCAGCACCCAGGAGGCTGAGGCAGGAGGATCTCTGTGAGTTCAAGACCAGCCTGGGATACACAGTAAGTTCCAGGTCAGTCTCAACTACATAGTGAGACCCTGCCTCAAAAAAACAAAATGAAAGTGGAAATAAGGACTAAATGTATAACAGACATTGGGAAATGGGGAAAAAAATGTTCAAATGGGAAGGGGAAAAAAGGAGGGGTGAGGGAGAAAGATCAAGAAAAAAACTAAATATAGAAGGAAAAAACAGAAACAAAGATTTGTATACAGGGAGAGGAGGGGGACTTGAAGAGAGGGGGGAAATGGGGAAAAAAGAAGAGGCAGGATATATCATGTACAGGTGTAAACTCCCTATGATGAGTGTTATCACTGCATATATCTGAAATGTACCAATAAATATTTTGCTTAAAAAAAATAATAAAGGGCTGGGGATTTAGCTCAGTGGTTCTGCCACCTGCCTCACAAGTACAGGGTTCCAAGTTTGATCCCTGGTTAAAAAAAAAAAAAAAAAAAAGATGATAATAATAATAAAATGTCAAAGAGAAAGGCCCAATGAGCAGACCGGGAGGAACAGGAATATATGACACACAAATTAGTGCAAACTAAACAAGAAAAACAGCAGTCTGTAAGTAACACACACACACTGAGATACTCGTACTTAAATACACAGAAGTATACCACACTGTCACAAAGACGTACCTTTAATTTTTATTTCATTTGAAAATGAAATGAAGTCTCACTATGTAACCCAGGCTTCCCTTGAACTCTGGACATTCCTACCTCAGCCTTCTGAGTACTAGAATTGTAGCCATGTACCACCACTCCTGGCTGACATATAATTTAGACTGCAGGGATCAAATTCTGAGGTGACATTCAACATTCAAAGGAGTCCCAGGAGGCCTCACCCCAAGAGTGAGGAGAAACAAAAGGGGCACCCACAGGCCAAAGAAAGCCAAATGTGCTCCCAGAAGTCAAAGTGGGGCCCCTGCTAGGGACACAACTCAGGTGTGCCAAAGCTCCTTTACTGCCCAGGCTTCCTTGGAGCACAAGAAAACAGATGGTGACTCTGCCACAGCACAGCCTTGGCACAGTCTGAGAAAGAAAATGAGATGGGCGTGGTGGTGCATGCCCGTAATCCCAGCACTAGGGAGACTGAGGTAGGGAGACAGCTTTGAGTCATCCCCCTACCCTACTGTATAGTCTGGCTACACAGTAAGTTCAAGGCCAGCTTGAACTATATAGCAATGCCATGTTTCCAAAAAGCCCCCAAAAGCTGGGCATGGTGGCGGTGCACGCCTGTAATCCCAGCACTCGGGAGGCTGAGGTAGGAGGATCACTGTGAGTTGAGACCAACCTGGGCTACATAGTGAGTTCCAGTTCAGTCTCAACTACATAGTGAGACCCTGTCTCAAAAAACCAAAAAAAAAAAAAACCCTCACAGAGAGCAACCTACCCAGGACCCTGACAGCTTCACCTTGTCCAGCCCTTCCGTGACAGCGTTGTACTTTGGTCACACCTTGGATGGTTTCTGCGCTCTCCATCCTATTCCACCTGTATGTCCTGCTATGGTTTAGATCTAAAATGTCCCCCACAAAGCCTCATGCATTCAGAGGTGGGGCTCAAGGAAAGTAGGTGGTTATGGGGGCACTAAATGTGCTGCTAGGAGGTGGGGCCTGGTTCCAGGGGTCACTGGGGCATGACCTAGAAGGGCATGTTCTTGCCCAGCTCCATCCTTCTCTCTTGGCTTCCTGGCTCCCATGGGTCGAGCCATAGCTTTCCTCAACCACGCCCTCTCAACAAGCTGTTTCTGCCCTGGAGCCAGCTGTTAATGGACTGAAACCCTCTGAAACCATGAACCAAATAAACCTCTCCTTATATTTTTGTGTTAGGGCTAGGAATTTAGCTCAGTGACAATGCACCTGTCTGGCAAGCACAAGGTCCTGAGTTTGATTCTTGGTACCGAAAAAAAAAGTTAAATTTTTGTGTTAGGTATTTTGTCCCATGATGGGAAAGTGAATAATATACTATACCACCACCACTATGGTAAATCTGGAAACCAGCAGCTCTTCCACCTAACTCTTCTTTTAATAAATTGCTTTTAGCTAGTCTAAGAACTTTGCCTTTTCGGATAAATTTAGAGTAAGACTGAGTATGTCTAGAGCTTTGCTGGGGTTTGACAGGACTGCTGAATCTTCAGCAACACTGACCTGAAAGCCAGGGTGGGGCTGTCAGGAGAGGGGGCCTGAATGCTCCAGGAGCAGGAGCACAGGGGTGCAGAGCTGCACAAAAGCCACCAGGAAGGCAGAAAGAAGGGTCAGAACATCCAATGTCAAAGCAGGGAAATTTCAGGAAAGCAGCAGATGTCAAGGGCTCAGAAACAGGACTGAGAACAGCCTCACAGATGTGACAATCTGGACCTGTCCCCAGGAGAGTGGTGCCAGCAGAGAGGGAGGATGTAGCTGCCAAAAGACAGCTAGGAAAGGTGGAAACCTTAGAATAGGGGTAGCACAGAACAAGATGGAAGTATGAGATGGGGCTGAGGCTGGCAGGACAAGGCTGCTCCTGAGGCCCCACCCCATCCATTCCCTCAGGCTGCCCTCTCTTGTTCCTGCTGTGTCCAGCTCTTCCCCAGCAATAGCTCATGCTAGTTCTATGAAGGGAGGTGCCATCTTGTCACAAAATAAAATGTTCACTATTAATTTGAAAAATATTAAAAAAAGGTAAAATAGGGGCCAGGGATTTAGCTCAGCGGATCGGTGGCCTGCCTTGCAAGCACAAGGACCCGAGTTCAATCCCCAGTACCAAAAAAAAAAAAAGAAAGAAAGAAAGAAAAAAGTTAAAATAAAACCAGCATAATCTCATTTGTTTGAGACAACTATTACTACTCATTTTTGGTATATGTTTTCTAAGCTTGTTAAAAATAGCTGGGTGTGGTGGCACATGCCTGTAATCCCAGCACTTGGGAGGCTGAGGCAGGAGGATCACCATGAGTTTGAGACCAGCCTGGGCTACAATAGTGAGTTCCAGGTCAGTCTCAACTGCATAGTGAGACCTCGTCTCAAACCCAGGCAAATTTAGTTAGGACTTGAATGTTATTGCACCAAATACTTTGAAGCCTGCCTTGCACTGCATCTCTAGGAATTCATTCTCCAGGAACTCCTCATGCCACAAGGGCCATACACACCTCACTTATACTACCTACACCCTGCAGAAGGCTCCAAGGCCACCTCCAACGGCTGTCACTGTCACCATGTCACCCTAACACCCCAACATGTGGATGCGCGTGTGAAGACTAGCCTCCAGGACAGACTGGCCCAGAGCACGATTCCCAGGGCAAGGTAGCATCCCTATTAAGGCCAGCAAACCACCAGCCTAACTATTCAAGAGAATATGGCTATTTTATTCTTAAAATAGCTCTCCAATGACCATCCAAAGCAGTGGTTTGCTTCTTTCCTTCCTTTTCTACCCCCATCCTCTTTCTTTTGGGCTGGGAATAAAACCCAGGAGCTCACCACTGGACTACTCTAACCAAAGCAATGGTTCCCAAACTCAAGTGGCTCTCCTACTGAAATCTTTTTATTTTTCAGACAAAAATTTCATCATGTAGCCCAGAAAGCTTCAAATTCATGATCTTTCTGCCTCAGCCATCTGAGCAATAGAGTTAAAGGCATGCACCACCACACTCAGCTTCCTGATAAACTGTCACACAAAAACTTCACCCATGGGCAGACAAAAGCCTGCTACTCATCTAAACTCAGGCCTGGTACCTGGGGAGCCAATGCCCAACCCACCTGGCCAGCACTGTGCCCTGGGCTGGCCTGTGGGTCATTGATCACAGGTGAATTACCGACCTGGTCCAAAGTCCAAGGCTACTGCCACGTCCCTATAGCCCCTTGGAGACTTGCTGGCCATTGAGGCCAATCGTGTGAAAGATACCAAGAATCCAAGATGCATCTAGTGACTTGAGGGGTCAGGCCACCAGGTCAGCCCCTGTATCCTAAGCAGTGGGTGCTCAACCCCATGAGAGGCCTCATCTTGGCTCAGACTGATCTGAGGATCACAAGACACTGAAAGTGCCCAGCACCAAGAAGGCCTTCTTGAAGATATTCCCACTGGTCTTACAATCAGTAGAAGAATATGGCTACATTTTACTGCTTATCCCATTTTTTTTTCCCAGCTCCAAATGACACAACACAGATACTTACAGACACACCAGTAAAACCAAAATGAAGTAGGTTCCAAGTAAGTCCAATTTAACCGCTGTTATGTCTGAAATAGGAAGGCTGTTACTTATTAATAAATGTTTAACAGCCAAGTCTATACAGAGTATGTTCTACTCACCTTCATAAGGGGTCATCTCAGGGCCTCGGACAACATAGTGCCTAACGGAGAGAAGAAAATTACGTGAATTTGGGGACTGCAAATCCTCTAAAACCAGTCACTCCAAAGCTAGAGTTTGCCGGACCAGCCAGGACCATATTCAGCTAGTGAAGAGCTGCAGGACACAGACCACAGGACAGTGGTAGCCTTGGACTCCTGTCCTGCAGGCATGAGGCACTTCACAACAGCATCCTAGAAATGCAGAATGCATGTTCTACACTGCCACAAAGTGCTTTTGCTCCCACAACACAACATGCAAGAAGTTTGTCTTTAGCCATTAACATTAACTTTAAAAAATTTTCAAAATACATCAAGATGTACTTTAAAACTTATGCATAAAAATATGTAACTTCTATTTTTTGTATTATGTACATAGGCTAGACAGGGCACAGCTGGTGATGTGGAGTTGGTCCTGTGTGTCACCTCCCACCGTGCAGATGTTCCTGGAAGAAACATAAATACCTTCAGAAAAGGAGCAGGGGCAACTTATGAATAACTCTCCCAAAATCCAAAGTCCTCACACAAACACCACAGATAAGAAGCAGCAGCAAAGAGATTATATTATCCCCATGTAAATAAATGAGGTGATAGCTTTAGGTGAGCTAAAGGTGCTTGGACTTTATAAGTTCTCAAACAAAACAGAAGAGCACAAAGCAGGTGAGACTTGGCAGAAACACCAGCAACTGCAAATGCCTGGTTATCAGCTTTCCAGAGACCTCTTCCCACCAGAACACACATGTACATGATTTGGGGGGGAGGGTACTGGGGATCAAACTCGGGTCCTTGCACTTGCGAGGCAGGAGAACCACTGGGCTAAATCCCCAGCCCTTCATAATTTTGATAGAAATGGGATCATGACACCTACGCCAACTGCTAAATTGCCCATTATTAAGAAGAACTGATTCTAGGACCAGTGATCCTTTACATCAGGGCTATCAAAACCCACGGATGAGCACTCACTCAGGTCCCTCACATAAAATGAATTGTTCGCATAGAACCCACAAACATACTCTCACACAACTTAAATCATCTCTACACTACTTATAATACCTAAAACAATGAAAATAATGCATTAACAGTTATATGTGTGGTTTAGGGAATAAGGACACACAAAAAAAGCCATTATACATGTTCAACACAGACACAATTTTTTTTCATCTGAGTCTGAAGAATTGACAGATACAGAGGACCAGCTATACTAAAATATATCGTTGCCATTTGTGTCAAGAGGACCAGGAACAACCAGGTAGCTTAGAGAAAGCACAAAGAACAGCAGAACATCACCTCATGTGCTCCTGCTCCAGTCACTGTGTCCAATCTGAGCAAACCAGGAAGAGGCAGGGACAAGAGCTCCTTTTGACCCAGCCAGCAGCCCAGCCAGAGATGGGCTCACTACACCCAGAAGGCAGAATAACTATGGTTCCCAGATCATCACAGCACCTGTCCAGCAAAATTTGATTTTTTTTTTTTTTCGACAGGGTCTCACTATGTAGTTGAGACTGACCTGGAACTCACTATGTAACCCAGGCTGGTCTCAAACTTACAGCAATCCTCCTGCCTCAGCTTCCCCAAGTGATTACAGTTGTGCACCACCACACCCAGCTCAAAGTTTGATTTTTCGCTCAGCCACAGGGGCGGTGTGGAGTTACCAAACAAACCCAGCACTGCTGTCTAAACTCAGCTCCACCACCCTGATCAATGAGAAGGGCAGAAACAGTGTGGCTTTAGCACACTCCTTCTGAAGACTAGAATTCTGGTGGATGCCAGGCAGAGAGCTGCCTACATAACCAGCCCCATTCTGATATATCAGGTTCTCTTCCAATAAAGGCTGGGTGCCAGGTCTCTAGTGGACAGTTCACACTCTGAATCCCAACTTGTCACTGGGGAGTTAAGTGCATCGCCATGAGACAGCCCAGAACAAGGGACCTGGACACCCATGTCTGCCTCCTATGGAGCTGGTACCATAGGCCTCTTCCCTTGCTGATTTCACCCTCTTTTCACCATAATAAATGCTACCAGTGACTCCTCCAAGCACATGGGTGAACCTGAGGTTGTCTTGGGGACCCCCTGACCCACAGACTCACACAGGGAAGGGTTTCCCATAGAGCACAAATGTTCCCAGTGATCAAGGAAGAGGTTAATCACCCATGCACTCTGTCCTCACATCTGCCAATTCTGTCCTAAGGGCCACAACTGATTTTCATCCTTAAGAATAGGGATATCCCTGATGCCATCCCTGGAATCCTCTACTGCCTGAGCTGAGCTTCCTCTCTAAGCCTTTGTTCTGGGAAGATGAGCCTCATCCAATCTGCAAAATACTTATTAACTCAGTCAATCTCTTTTCTCTGGATTTGAAAAAATGTCTTTTTTCAAGACAGGGTCTTATTATGCAGTTCAGACTGGCCTTGAACTCTCTGTGTAGCCCAGGCTTGCCTCAAGCTCATGGTGATCCTCCTGCCTCAACCTCCCTAGTGCTGGGATTACAGGCATGTGCTACCATGCCTGGCTAAAAAATATCTTTTAAAGATCAAAATAAATCACTTATCAACACACTTTTGAACATCTCAGCCTTGTATTTCATTCCTCATAAAATCTTCTGCACAGCTGGTAGTTAACATTTCCAAAGAGGTATATTTTTTTAACTCCACACTTTATTTTCCTTAAAATATTATTCTTATGAATATCAAATCAATAAAAAACTATACCAAAAAATGCAAATACATCAACTAAAAACAACAAAAAATGAAAGAAATTTAAATCTGTTTTCAAGGAAGTTGGGGAGGGAACTGGCTGTCTTTTTTTGGGGGGGTTCTGAAACAGGGTATAGCTATGAAGTTTAGGCTGGCCTTGAACTCATTATAATGTAACCCAGGTTGGCCTCAAACTCATGGGCATCCTCCTGCCTCAGCCTCCCAAATGCTGGAATTACAGGCTTGTGCCACCATGGTATGCCTATTCTTTTTTTTGTACTGGGGATCAAACTGAGGACCTTGTGCTTACAAGGCAGGTGGCAGAACCACTGAGCTAAATCCCCGGCCCTATTCTTAAAATCGTATCTTATTCACATGAAATGGTCTGAACCTAGTGAGCCATATTTTTCTAAAGTTCTATCTGCCAACTGGAAAGGTCCTACAATGTTGGGTTCTAAACATCTAACATAGAAACAAGAATTCTCGAGTTATCTGGTTTTTCCCCTTTTAGGTAATTTTATCTCTAACTGGAATCTATAGGTTCTAGGGTCTTACTTATGAACCAAAATTTAGGACACATACCCTGAAATTCCAATTATATTCCCAGGGACAATGGCTCATGCTAAAAATCTAGGGTAGCTGGCTATCGAAACAAGAGCTCTCTCAATGAATCTACTATGCAAGAGATTAAAAGAATTCAGTCCCAAGATTTTTTTGCACAATAATATTAACAGCAGAATTTAATCTGATTACACTTTAAAAACACAGTTCATTTTCAAATCAACTACGCAGGTGGAAGAGACTTCAGAGACTGACTCCTGAGACTGATGAGTCTTTTCATGCCTGTGGGACTTGTCTCAGCTCCTACCTCTACTTGTACAACTCTGCCCTTCAGAATGCTCTCTGCACTAGCTAGAATGTGCATTTGAGCTTTGCCCTCTGTCTGATCCCTGCTCTTGTCTTTTCTCACTTCCTCCCCTTGAGGACTTGTGATCATGTTTGAGTTTCTCCATCCCTTTCTGGGTCCTCAGTTCCACCACAGCAAAAAGTCCTGACTTCAGGGAAGCCTAGGTAGTACTTTCTCCCCACTCTGGACTTGGATTTCTGAGCTCTCTCTGAATTCTTGTGGCTGTGCTTTTTAGGGCCAAGGTCATCCTTTTCTTTTACTAACTTACTTCTGCGGGGGTGAGAAGGAAGATGGCTGCTCTGCCTGTACCTCCTAATCAGTCTGCTCTTTCTTTTGTTTTGTTTTTTCTTTCTTTTTTTCCTATCTTTGTGCTTCTTCTCTGGGTTTCTCATCTTCAGAACTTTCAGACAAACCCAGTAGGGAGATGTTAGCCCCACAGCCTTCCTCCTGGAGCTCTGTGGTCACATCATCCATTTCATCTGAGTCCTTAGGAGCCCATTAGTTACATACATGGTCCATGTGGATAGTTCTTCCTTTGATCTTAATTCCAACAAAAGTGTCAAAGGCCATGGGCAAGGGATTTAGCTCAGTGGTGCTGCTACCTGCCTCGCAAGCACAAAGTCCTGAGTTCAATCCCCCACTCCAAAAAAAAAAAAAGGGTCAAAACCCAGAATTATACTCCTCTGGTCTTCATAGCAGAGGAAACAGGGCCCTTTGGATTTCTGTGTCTTCTTGTGTCACATAAGATTAATGGTAACAAACTGTCTGTGTTGTGAGAACACAAAGATTATGTCCCCTCCAGTCAGCTCAAAAGGAAGTCCTCCTAGAATGATCCAGACCCTGTCCTTGTACTCAGAATGCCAGGAAACCTTAACTGTCAACTCCAAGCCAGATCTCCTGCTCATTCAGCTCATTGATCAGCCTCACCTTAAAGGATTCATCTTCTTGGGTTCTTGATTGGCACCAAGATGTCAGCTTCCCATCTAGGCTGTGTGGCACAGGCCTCTTTTATTTTTATTTATTTGTTTGTTTGGGGTTTTTTTTGGTAGCGGGGATCGAACTCGGGTCCTTGCACTTGCAAGGCAGGCCACCGAACCGCTGAGCTAAATCCCCAGCCCGTTTGTTTATTTTTGATAGGGTCTCACCATGTAATTCAGGCCAGCCTTGAACTAATGGCGATGATTCTCCCAAGTGCTGGGTTTACAGGTATGCACCACCATACCTGCCTTAACTCCACACTTTAACACAGCAAAAAGCTACCATGAAATGAATATTTTCCACAGGCCCTCTTGCTATCAACCTGAGAGCTGAGTATATGGCATAGGCCATGCCAGGAGCCGCATTGTCAGGAGCCTGTCACACATGTTCCCAGACAAGACAGGCCAATACCCAGTGTCCAGAAACAGTGCTGAGGAGCTTAGCTATGTAGTCTCATCTCAGCACTGACCTACAAAATGTACACCCTACAAAATGTATGTGATCCACATAGCCATGAGCCCCGTACACACAGAAAGTAGGACCCCCAGGAAGGAGTCTCTTTTGAGTCCTAGCCTAAGTCAAAAAGGACTCCTGTGGTGGCCCTGGTGTGTCACCTGGGAGAATCAAAGACCTCTCGGCTGAGGAGCTGAATGACTGCCTCCCCAGCATCATGACCAGGCCAGGTCAGCATAGCAAAAACAGGTGCAGGAGCAGTTAGTGGACAGACACTTACCACTCAAGGATGTTTGAAGGAAGGGGTTCAGCACAGATGTAAGGCACCGGGTCTTTCTTAATCCGAAGGTAGTCCTGCTTCAGCCTCTGGGTTGCTGTTGTCGGAGCTCTCTTGTTGCTGTTGCTGCTCATCTGTGGAAAACAAGTATTTCTACTTACAAAGAACAGAACAAAGGATGAACACACATCCCTTTTCTTACCCATAACTGGAGCTGGCAGGCACCTCTGCTTCCCTTGATGCTACCCTAAGATCCATATGGGCCCCAGACTCTCGCTCTTTTCCATTTACCTGCCACCCTCATTTATACCACGTTATTCAGCACCTTACACAAACACAAAGATGAAGAGAAGCATGAAGCCTCACTTCTGTCCTCAGGGGACTTACATGGATCAACACAAGTAATGTAATGGATCATGGGTATACTGAAGCCAGCCTGGTCTAGCCCCTAACAGTAACCACGCACATCTCCTGTGGACTTAATGCTGGGATGTTTACACCAAGGAAACTGGCAAATATCACAGACAAGTCCTATCCCCACCATCCCCATCCAGGAAGTCCGATCAACATTTACCACAGGTCACCAGTGACATCAGAGGGGATAGGAGAAGCCCTAAGGCTGCGAAGACAAGGACCTTCAAAATACCCCAAGGCACTCACTGTGCAGAGAGGAAAAGGCGAGCCTAGAGGACAGCATGTTACTATCTCAGAAGGCCAAGCACAGTCAAAGGTGAAGGATAAGACTGGCCATAAGAGACAAGACCAAGCTGCCAAGAAGTACCCAGAAGGGCTTGAGGACCCAGCCGCCAGGCAGTCAGATCTTCTGTTAGAAAAGTCACCCTGGCTGGGCATGGTGGCTCACACCTATAATCCCAGGACTCAAGAAGCTGAGGCAGGAGGACTGCCACCAGGCCAGTATGGACATTGTGAGGTCAAGGTCAGCCTGAATTACAGAGCAAGACCATGTCTCAAAAAAAAAGGAAAAAGAAAATGACAAAGTCACCCTAGGACTTGCATGGCACATACAGGACAGCACCAAGGGCTTTGTGTGAGAGATGAAACCATACTGTCATTCAAGAGAAGAGTCTGAAAAGAAGAGAGGAAAAGAAAAAAGAATCTGGATGGCAGACCAGGGGACCCTTGGCCATGCTCCAGAGGCTGAGGAATAATGAATGGGGTCACAGGGATCCTTTCTGACACAGATATTGGAACAGCAACTACTCATTCTCTTTTCATACCAGAATTTCTCATAATTTAAGGAAGACAAAAAAGCTCTGCAGCTAAAAATAAAGTGTGAAAAACAATGGTCTAAAATATGATAGAGAAAGGGGACACAGAAGAATACACAGGATGAAGAGGAAAGGAAGAACATATGAGCTTGGCTAGAACACAGAAAGCAGGCCTTAGGCAGTCAGAGAGCCAGCCACATCCTGTGAAATCCTCAGCTCAGATCTGTTCACTGAAGTCTCTTCCTTCTGCCACCAACATTCTGTCACTTTGTCCCCAAAGCATCTCACACAATACTCTCTGGCCAAATGCTTTAGGCAAGAAGGTCATAAATTTGAGGCCAGTCTGGAAAACTTAGCAAGATCAGGCCTCAAAATTAAAAAGTTGGGCATAGTGACACATCAATCCCAGCACTCAGGAGGCTGAGGCAGGAAGATCGTTGTGAGTTTACGATCAGCCGGGGCTACATAGTGAATTTCAGGTCAGTCTCAACTACATAGTGAGACCTTGTCTCAAAAAAAAAAAAAAAAAAAGTTAAGGATACAGTTCAGCACTCCTGGGTCCAATCAATCCCTAACATCTTCACATACATGCACATACACACTAACAACAATGGCCCTAGACTAGACATCAGTAACAGCCAGTGATCTCCATCCTGACCTACAATGAATACAAACCTGAAGGCAATCCCACATCATCCCAGCATCAGGGCCTTTACACATAGTTTCCTGCAGACAGTCATACACTCCTTCACAGGGGTGTGTGTGTGTGTGTGTGTGTGTGTGTACAGGACCATCACCGAGTCTGAAACTCTCAGCCTCTTTAGCCTGGTTTATTTCTACACAGAGCACCATCAGCATAGACTGCTGTCTGTCTCCCCCATGAGTGTTGGCACCTGGTAAAGACCAGGGCTTGGTGTGTGCTCACTCTGTACCCCAGGGCCTGAGAGGGGGCTCAACAGGGCAACCTGCCATGCTTCTCCCATATTTATGGCCTCAGCACCACACCCACTTCTGCTTCTCATTGGGAGCCCTGACCCTTGAGACCTTTATTTACTTTCTTCTCATTCCCATTCCACTACACTAATGCTGGACCTCAAACTTTCCCTGTCAAATTGCAATAGCTTCCAGGCTCTTCCCATTTCAGCCTATCTTGGATTAATGCAGTTTGATCATTTACTTCTCCCAAATAAATGCTCATCAGGATCATGCTATAGCCAAATAGATAATATTAACAGCTTCCCTATCTGCCACCTTCTCAAAGCAGCCCGTCAGCCCTCCTAGCTTCCAAGGCCACTTATATAGCTCACCCCACTTATCCGTCCTCATAGCTACTGGACTTCTCAGCCCAGTCTGCACTTACAGGCCCTTCCCTACCTAGCTTAGGCTGCATCCCTCAGAAGCCTCTCAATTTCTCTAGTCAAATGCTCTCTTTGTCCTTTACCACCAATGCAGCCCAAAACCATACCACATGCGAGCATTTCAGGCTTCAAACAAGGCAAGAACAGACTCTTCTACCCGAACCATCCATCCCAAAAGGGCCTGCACTGAACCAGAGTTATAGCTCTGCCACCTGGAAAAGGAATGCTCCCACACAGTACTGCCCCCAAGCTCTTGGCGTGATAAGCCATGCACGTCAGGGAGGCCAATTCATGTCAACACCTACTATGAAACACAGATCATCTAAAGATCCCACAGGCAGAACCATCACACAAAAGCAATTCTTTCTCAGCCAGTGGGGTGGTCCACATCTGTAATCCCAGCACTCAGGATGCTGAGGCAGGAGGATCACCGTAAGTTCAAGGCCCACCTGGGTTACCTAGTAAGTTCAAAGACAGCCTAGACTATATAGCAAAACCCAAAAAACAAAAATAAACAAAACCAGTTCTTTCTCTTAAATGGTCACTACTAGGGTTAGCACCCCATCATGTGCAAAATAATTCACTGTGTAATTCAAATGCAAGTGTTTGGACTCAGCTAGGTGGAAGTTAGTGGACAACCACACAAAACAAGTAAAATAAGTTCTGTCTAGTCAGTCACAAGGCAAACTTCTCTATCACATTAGCTTTTTTTTTTTTTTTTTTTTTTTTTTTTGCAGTGCTGGGCTGGAACCTAGGACTTCACACATACACACATACTAAGCAAGCACTCTACTACTGAGCTACACCAGCTACACCTCCAGAACCATACTTGTTCTTTGACACACAATCTTCAAAGTCATATCTATAATTCAATTTCCACAACTACTCCTCACTCAGAACACAACGCTCGTGAATGTCCCAGGAGACTGCTTCTCTCAAATTCTCCTTACTCAAAAAGGAGAAAAACCTTGTAGGAATCAAAATGTCCAACAGTAAGAAACAGTGTGTCCCTCAGGTTCACTCCCAAACAAATCCTTACAGAGAATGTAGGTATGTTCTAAGGAATAAGACAGGAAACACACACACACACACACACACACACACACACACACACACACACGGCACAGATAAAAATTAACACATGGAAACTGACAGAAAGAACTCTGAGTTACCACGAAGGCCACAGGTCTCTCCTGTCGCTCGTCACCATGCCAAGGTGGTGGTTGATCATTCATTTTCCCCATTCCTTTCTCCTCTGGACATCTTTCTCTCACCAGTGCATATAACTCAGGTGATGTAGTGGTATAAAACCCTGACCTGACTGATCAGATGGGCATGTGACACACCCAGGCCCAGGTCTTCCTCATAAGTCTCTCCTCCAGGATTGCTCCACTACTGGAAGCCCAGGGCTAACAGGGGCAGCCCCACTACGATGCTCACAAACTCACAAACACACACACACACCTACCTTCGAATGAAGTTGGCACAGAGGTCACCTGTGTCAAGCTGTGCAGATTACTGATTGCAAGTGCTATGTTCAACCACGCCTGAAGTTTTTGCAAGGGTTTTTTTTAACTAAGTGAAACAACTGGATTCCTTTCTTTTGAAGTCCAATTACATCAAGTTTCACTCACCTGGAGTGAACAGAGCCCAATACCACTAGCTATAAATAAACATGCTTTCTCCACGCACTTCATAGCTGACTCCCTAATGGACTGGGTGGGCTCCCTCTTTAACTGTCTTTTTCCTGCGTCTGACAAAATGCTGAGAACTGGATTTGAGTTAATCGCCTAAGCGGTATTCAAAGAAAAGGAAGGTCATTAAAACTTGGACGGTGCTGAGAATACGCAGATGTGATCGTGCGACCGGTACAGTTAAGGGGTGGTGAGGACCTTTTGTTACATCAGTCGGGGGCACAGTCATGGGCATGATCGTTTCCGTTGGGAGTAGTGAAGCAGGTTGGGGTTCTAACTATACAGAAGTGAAGAAGCAGCGGGCTCAACGGCAGCGCCCATAACACGGACTCCCAGATACGTTCTCACAAACCAAGATCAGCGCAGGATCTTTCTGAAAGTGCCCCGGAACGTCCCGACGAACGGGGCCTCTTCGGGGAGACCCTGCCGCGCAGCCGACGGAGTCCATGCTCCCGGCCTGGAGCCCGGGCGTCTGCCATTAACTGTCCTGGGTACGCCCGCGGGCGCAGGGCAGCGCGAACTGAGCGGCGTGCGGTGGCCCCCGCGTCCCCCGCAGTGGCCGGCGGGGCGGACTAGCGAAATCAAGGCCCCGGCGCAACCCTCGCGTCCTCACCTCTCCCTGTCTCCGCAGGTGGGCCTCCGCAGCGCTCAGGCTCGCCGCGGTCGAGGCCGGAGCAGGGTGAGGAAGAGTGGCCGGTGCCAGAGAGCGACACCGCTCCAGGAGGGAGGCCACCAGACCAAGCCGCCGCAACCAGCCGCAGGAGCCCGCCGCCACAGCCGCCTCAACTTTCAAGATGGCCGTCGAGGGGCGGCCTCTGGGCCGCTTCCGCTTCCGGTTCACGATGCACGGTGGTTGGCCGCTCTAGGCACGTTGGAGGACGGTGTCGCCGCTTCCCTCCGCTAGGTTGCCCAGTGCGGGGGCTCGAGGAGACAGTAGGAGCTTGCGCACTGGCGAACCTCACAGTGGTTCACACCGCACCCGCCCCTCTTGGGCCTTACCACATCGCTTCCTGGTCGTCTGCCTTCCTGACCATCGCAGGGAGCCAGACTCTTGTGTCCCCCCGCTTTTTTTTTTTTAATTGAGACAGGATTTCACTATTGGAGTTAAGGCTGGCCTTGAACTCACTGTGTTGCCCAGGCTGACCTGGAACTCGCGGTGATCCTCTCCTGCCTCAACCTCTCCAGTGCTGGGGTTACAGGCGTGTACCACCACGCCCAGCTCTTAACCAAGGGTATGGGCAAGGGTCCATCCCGAAGACCCTTGCCCCACGGCCCCCGGGCATCACAGGCCTGGCCAGTGCAGCAACTCCCTGTCAGACGTCCCAGCTGTCCTCATAAAAATAGTTGCAGTGTTTCCCGGGGGAGCTTCCTCCCAGTATGAATGGGGTTATTATGCCATGGATGCGGCTGGCCTTCCGCTCCCACGCCACTCCCTAGCTCTGGGGAGGGGAGGACAGGAGAACACAGTATGCCTGAGCCTTGCAGTCCCAGGGGTGCTCAAGGATATGCTCATGTTGGGGACACAAGCTGTCACATGCGGGGCTCACCTTCTGGGCCTAATGTGGAGAGCGACAGGAAGTGGCGGGACAATGGCAACTGAATGAGGAGAGGCCAGGGTGGCTACAGTGAGTCCACAGCCCACCATCTTTCTCAGGAGGCATCTGAGGACTGGGCTGAGTAGGAGTAGGATGTGCCCTTGGGCTGCCCTGTGTGGCAGGGCCAATTATCAGCCTTTTGTAAGGTGGGAACTGCACATCCATATCCTTCATCCTGATCCTGATTGCCCCTCAGGATTGACCTTGGTCACTAGGGTGGCTGACTGCAGACAATTGAGACCAACACCCACTGTCTAGCAAAGACCACCGTGATCATCCAAGTCTGGCCCACCTGGGGCCCTTTTTTGTTTGTTTTTGGTACCAGGGATCGAACTGAGGACCTTGCTCTTGCAAATCAGGCGGCAGAACCACTGAGCTAAGTCCCTGGCCATCCTGGGGCACTTTTGTAGAATGTGGGTGGCTGTGGTAGGGCTGACCCTTGGGCCCTGTGCAAGAACCTTGAGTGTTCATACAGCCATCAGTTCAATGTGGGGAATTACTCATACAAATCCATTCTTTTTCTGTTCCTGCCAGCCCTGGGGCCTCCCTTCCAGTGCCTCTCTCTCTTCGGACCAGAGGGTGCCCTGAGCATTAGTCGGAAGGTGGAAAGTTGGGTAAGGAAGAAGGCTACAAGTGTAGTTGTCCTGGATACCTCAGGCAAATCTGTGGAGACAGCAGCCAGACCAGACCTCAGACTGCAGCTGCTGATAGGGAGAGGCTCTCTCCTAGCTGACTTTTTGCACGGGAGATGGAGACACCAACTCTGGGTGCCAGGAACAGAGGTAGGGAGGCTGCAAGGGATGCTCAGCTCAGAGGCCCTAGCATTACTCCCAAGCCTCCTGATCACTGAGCACACCTGAATCACACCTGGAGACCAGTGAGAGACAGGTGTGGTCAGTCGGTCCTGCCAACCACCACAGCCCAACCTCCACCTACATACCTGTGACCTTCTATCTCTAAGACTTAGAAGCCAGACAGGAAGTGGGCAACTAGGCTGGGAACTGGGTGTCCTCAGACCCCAAAGGCACCCTTCTGTAGCAGGAGGAACTTCTTGTCAGCCAACACTATGGGTGGCTGGGCTGCAAGAAAGGGACTGCAGGCCAGGCCTCATCATATTGTTCCAAGGCCGTCCTCAGTGTGGTAATAGCTTTCAAAAGATTAAGAAGGGTTAGAGTCAAGAAAATGTGCCCCAGTGGAATCAGATCTGCCCCTGAGAGATTATCTGGCCAGAACCTAAGGGAAGGTCCCAGAGAATATCCTGGAGGTGATCCAGTAGTACACTTGCACACGCACACACACACACACACACACACACACAAAACCTTCACCCAGCAGGAGGCATCTGGCCAGACCCCGAGCTCCACACTCTTGCCATTTGCAACTCAGAAGCCTCAGTGTTGTACCGCGGCACACTGCCACTAGTGTGGTTAGTACATAAGTGTCTACAGAAGGCCCCTCTTCTGCTTGGGGTCAGGAACCCCACCAAGGCAGCCCCCAGCCCAAGAGGGACTACCTGGCTCCCCAGGAATCTTGACCTTCTGTTCACATCTCTGCACAGAACCCTCCCAGGGCCTCTCTGGGATTCCCCTGAGGATGGGGACACCCACAGGGAAGGAAATTGAGCCTGGAGCAGGATATCCAGCCTGGGGCCCCCAAAATCCCCCAGCACCTGCAGCCCTCAAAGCAGCCCTGTCCTGGAGGGACACTGCCTGGCCCTATTGCCCCAACGCCAATGTCTCAAGGCATGTCGGGGGTGTCCACGGGCTCAGCAGGCTGGAAGCAGCATCCTTCCAGGAAGAGTGCAAACGTCCTGGTCTGAGGAGAAGGGACTTTCACTCATCTTTTCTTTTCTTTTCTTTTTATTTTTTCCAGTACTGGGGATTGAACTCAGGGCTCTAAGCTTGCAAGGCAGGTGGCGGCATCACTGAGCTAAATCCCCAGTCCTCATCCCTTCTTTTCTCCTTCTTGCATCCTTCAGGTCTTTCAACATAATGCTATGTGGGGTTTTCATTGATATTTTGTCTTTTCAGTTTGTTTTTTTCCACTGGGTGTTGAACCTAGGGCCCTTTACCCTGAGACTGTGTCTCCAGTCCTTTTTAAATTTTGAGATAGCATCTAAGTCACTAAATTGCCCAGCTGGGCTCCAAGTTGGTGGGTGATTCAGGCTCCCAAAGTACTCGGATTACAACAAGCATCTCTGACCATATCCAGATTTTTTTTTTTTTTTTTTTGGTACCCGGGGATTGAACTCCAGTCCTTGCACTTGCAAGGTAGGCCACCGAACCGCTGAGCTAAATCCCTGGCCCCATATCCAGCTTTATAAAAAATATATATACACTGGGGGATGAAGCCAGGTCCTTCACACTGAGCTCTGAACTACATCCTCCACTCTTATTTATTATCTTACTTTGTGACAGTCTTGCTAAGTCACTAAGTTGCTCAGGTCGGGTTTCAACTCACAACTCTCCTGCCTCAACCTCCAAGAAAGCTGGGAATACAGGTACGTACCACCATGCTGGGCTTCCACATATAGTTATTAATGACTTCAAAGAGGACACCCCTGTGCAACCCCAGCCCACATCTCCTATTGAGGGCTGGTGGGGTCAAGGGAGGCAGGTGAGGGCCAGGCCAGAAGAGAGGAGGACATTCCAGCCTCATTGGCACTGGACAGGTACTCTGGGACCACCCCAACTCAGCAGCCCAATTGCAGGGCACAGGACATGGCCCCTTCCCTTGGGGCTTTGGCATTTCCTGGAGGGGTTTCCCTGGAGGAAGCTGAGCCAGCCCTGCATGATGCTGCCCTGTGCGCTGTGACTCAGGCTCTGTAGGGCACAGGTCATGGAGGGCAGGCCTCTGCCTCAGCTCTGCTTCCCTCCCTGGTCCCCCCACAGCACCTCATTGCCTGGATATGACTGTGCCAGCCCACAACCAACCAAGCTCCTGGGCCTCCACCTCACAGGCACAACCCCTCCAAAGGAACATGGCTTGGTGTGGGGGCCGGGACCCTGGGCCTGTGCTAAGTCTGGGGTCCAGCTCCAGCCACACCAGCTCTCCCACCCGCTGAGCCTCAGGAATGAAGAGTCACCTCAGCCTCCAGATGACTTGAGGAAACAGGCTGAGAGGTTGAGTAACTTGGGCACAGTCACACTGCCAGTGGGTGACAGAGCTGTAATTCACACCTGGTGGGGACAAGTCCAGTTCTTCCCCAGCGTAACTTCCCTTTTCACAATGTCACAAGCAGCCACTGCCTCCATCCAGAACCATGGGGCTGATGACAGCGCAGCTCCTTGGAGCTGAGGCAGGGGTGTGGGGGGGGCAGAGGGCTCTCTCCCTCATCCCAGCTGGGTCCATAGCTTTAAACCACAGTGGGTGACAAAAGCACAGAGCCTACCCTGGAGAGTGCACAAAGAGCTTGAGCCCACCCCACACCTGGGCCAGGCTGGGGTCAGGGAGGCCACTGGACCATTCTGGGGGGGTCCATAGTAGGGATGGGTGGTGGTGGGAGGTCCTAGGGGCAGGAATTTGCACCTGAGTGTGAGACTCGGACTTGGCATGTATGTGGCCATGCTGTGTGCTGGGGTCTTAGCACAAGCTGTGCTTTTAGCATGCAGTGTGTGGTCCTAGCATGTGATGTGTCATCTCAGTGTGTGGTGCCATCAGAGGAGACCTCAGTGGGGGAGCCTCACTCCCTCAGGGCACTGAGTGCCACCTGCACACCCAGGCCCCAGGATATTCTCACAATAGCACTCGTCCCCTGGCTGCCTGACTGCTCCCAGGGAACACCTGTGTTCTGGGAGTGGAGACCCCTACCTGGTGTCCCTCAGCCACACACACCTGTGGTCAGGGTGGAGGTATAAGCTGGGCAGGCAGTGGCAGACAGCTATCGCTCTAGGGTCCAGGGCATGCCAGGCTTGCTGGGAGTCTGAGACAGGATATCCAAGGGGGCCCTGGCCCAATGCAGACCTCCTTTCCCCTATGGGGCCTGCTGTCCCATACCCCAGCCAGGGACAGGGAGCTCCACCCAGTTGAGGGACCCTGCATCTCTGCCTTCCCAAGAATTTACCTCCTGGGCCCAGAGCGGGTGTGGCTACCCTGCAGCTGGGCCCTCCCTTGGCACCCGCCCCACGCTCAGCAGCAGGTCATAAAGGAGGATGTCTGGCCATATCCAGCTGTGTTACCTGCTGGAGCTGCCACTGTGTATGCTGGTCGAGCGCAACACCAGGATGAGGATGGAGCTACTTGCAGGGGAAGGCCCCAGCCTTGAGGTACCAAGGTTGCTTGGTGAAGGTTCTCTCCCTCTCAGTTCCCGAGGGTCACATGGGGCCCCCTGTGGCAATGGGGGCTTGTGGTCTCTCCTGTCTTCCTGGCCTGAAATGCAGGGCTGTACTCCATCTGGTGGTGCCCAGGGGGCAGAGCCCCCAACAACATTACAGTTTGTGGGGGCAGCCCCTGGGTGGGGCACAAGACAGTGTGTGTCCAAGTGCCAACCACCATGCAGGACACATGAGTTCGAGCCATACATGTTGGTCACACCACATGTGCACAGAGCCAGGCAGGGAAGAGAGGCTGGTGCAGTGTTATCTCTATGGGATGAGGGCAAAAGGTCTGGGCAGCTCACACAGGCTGGGCTCTGGACCCTCCTGTCACATGGCCCCCTAAGTGAAGGTTTGGTATGTGTTGGGCAGACTCCCAGCATTTGTGAGTGCACACGTGTGTGCTAGTACATGTGCTTGTGTGCACCCATGGGAGTGGCCTGGGTCCATGAGGGCAGCTCTGGTGGCCAGACCTGCCTGTGACTCAAGCTCTGTCTCAGGAGTCTGGGCCCTGGCCAATCACTGAGCAGTCCTGGGGGCTCCTGCTGCTCTTCTGAGACCCTCTCTGGATTACACTCTTCTCTGGGGCCTCTGCCTTTGCCTCCCCATAATGTGCAGCTGACAGTCCTGCCTGTGGGGCTCAGCATGACACGTAACACGTGTGAGCAGAGCCTGCACCATGCCCAGCAGCACTGGCCAGGCTACTGCAGGAAATCTGGGGGCCACAAACCTGAGAGAAGGGGCCTTGGATCAGCCACTGTGCATTCAGGATCCCCTGAAGCTGGCTGGCTTGCTCTGCCATGTGTGTCCCCAGAGCACTGATCAGCCTGCTGGACCACACTTGGTGGGCATGGGCTGACTGGGTGGCAGCAGATACCTACCCAAGGCTGGACCCTGCAGGCTACACCTGGGCACCTGAAGACTTTCTGATTCATCCCAGGATGGGGGCAGTGCAGAATATCTTTATGGATCTTGTTCACTGATTCAGAGCCTGTCAGACCCTGGGGTACCCAGGGACCCAGTTGTCCATGTTGGGAAGCTGGGTTCTGGGCATGTCCCAGGACACTGGAGCCCAGGACAAGATTGGGGGTGAGGCAGTCAATCCAGGCCCAGCAATAGTTTGATCTCCTGAGGACCCCAGGTCCCAGAGCTGGCTTGCTGGCTCCTGGGCCCACCTGTCCTGAAGCCTAAGGTCTTTCCTGAATACTTATCCAGCAAGACAATGCCCCACCCTGGGCTCTCAGTGCTGAACAATATTACCAGCTTGATTGTGCCAGTCATTTTTTTTTTTTTTTTTTTGGTACTGCGGATCAAACTCTGGACCTTGTGCTTGTGCAGCAAGCGCAGTGCCACTGAGCTAAATCCCTGGCTTGCCAGTCCCAATCAAATCAGCCACCCTGGCTGCTGGGGATTGGTGGAGGCCACTGAAACCAGGAGATAGTCTTCCCCAGAGCCCCATTCTACAGGGCCAGGCTCAGGGCCCAGAAACATAACACAGCAGCTCTTCCCATGCAGGTCACCTGGGCCTGCCCCTCCGCACAGGCCTCTGCCCCACTCTGGGGTGCCAGCCCAGATTTGCCTAGCTTCAACCCCCCTGCAAGCATCAGACCTCTGCAGTCTGCTGCCTACTGCGGAAGCTCAGCTCTGGGCCATGATAAGACATGACCGCAATGGGGGTATCCTAGGAGGAAGGGTACAGGGTTGGTCCCAAGTGGGGACCAGTCTAGGATGGGGCCTCACCTGAGTGTCCCTAGTGTGTGTAGAGACAGAGGATGGAAGGAAGCCAGGCCCCAGGTGGGGAGCCCTAGCTGGCAGGTGCAGGCTGGGCTGGGCGGGAGGAACCTGGGTGGCAGGCAGGACACTGTTAAGGTTTGCTTCTTGGATACAGGCTAGAACTATGGCCCAAGCAGCCAGCACACAGTCTGAGACCTTGGAGACTCCCCGGGGCCAGCCACCTATCCTGCCCCTGGTGCAGGGTCACAGGGAGAGGCTAGTGGAACTTCACACCTCCTTCAGGGAGCTGCTCACCTTCTTCTGCACCAACACCACCATCCACGGCACCATCCGCCTGGTCTGCTCCAGCCCAAACCGACTCAAGAAGGTGTCCTGGGGGCTGCTGCTCCTGGGCACCCTGGGGGTGCTTTACTGGCAAATTGGGTTCCTGCTGGAACAGTACTGGCGTTACCCAGTCATCATGGCAGTGTCTGTTCACTCAGAGAGCAAGCTTTTCCCATCTGTCACTCTGTGTGACATGAATCCACAAAGGTGAGGGCCTGGGGTATCAGCCTGAGGGGTGGGCTCCCCAACTCCTGGTCTCTGCAGCCTGGGAAATCTCCCTGGCCATGATCTTGGGCAAAGCCCCACTAGTCATTGATGACCCCATCTCCCCCACCCCAGTGCCTAGCCAGGACTTTTCAGAGCCACCCTGAAGGTCACAGGTGATGGGAGCCCAGGCTTGAGGGGCAGAAGCAGGCTTTCCAGAAGGGAAGGAACCATATGGGGAGAGGCTGTGAATTGCCTGGAGGACTCTGTGCCCTGGGGGCCAGACTAAGCTGGAGGTCTGATCTGAGCTCTGCAGCCTTGGAAGGCCAGGTCTAGCTCCCAATTCAGAGCCTCCTCCTATGTCTGAGGGAAGGGAATGGACACTGAGGTGCACAGTGCTGAGCGGTGGGGGATCCCGGGAGGCTCTCCAGGAATGACTAAGGTGACTGACACTGTGTCCCATGTCTGGCCCTGCCTCAGGCCCAGGTCCCTCCACCACCATCTGGAGGCACTCGATGCATTTGCCCAGGAAGCTATCTATTCACTCTACAAGTTCAACTTCAGCGAGGGCAGGGACACCCATTTGGCCAATATCCCTGGCCCCGAGCCACTATTCCAGCTGGATCGTAGGATCCGTCTGCAGCAGCTAAGGCACCTGGGCAGCCAGCACAAAGTGGGCTTCAGACTGGTGAGGAGGGGGGTCCTGGGCATGCTGCCCTGGGGAGAGGTGCTGGGGTAGTGGGGTACTGGCTGCACTGACTCTACACTCTCTCAGTGCAACAGCACTGGTGGCGACTGCTTCTACCACACCTACTCATCAGGCATGAAGGCTGCCCAAGAGTGGTACCATTTCCACTACATGGACATCCTGGGCCTGATACCCACCTCCAGGGAGGACAGCCACCAAAACCATTTTGTCTTGTCTTGTCACTACAACAGTGAGGACTGCCAGTCTCAGTGAGTGGGGCAGAGTTGGTGGGCCACTCCCTTAGCTCCACCCAGCAGAGCATGGTCCTACCTGGATCCAGTTGACCAGGTGCCAGGAGCTGGCTGCCCACAAACAGTACCCTGCAGAGATAAGGCAGGCTATGCCTCCTCAGACACGTGAGGGGGTGACAGGTGACAGGCACCTGTGGTCTGAGTGTGGCCCTGGGTTCCAGGCACTTCCGGATGTTCCACCACCCCACCCATGGCAGCTGCTACACCTTCGAGGGTGTGTTTGCCGCACAGCACCCAGGCATCACCCACAGTGAGTGCAAGCGGGCAGGAACACAGGGATGTAACTAGGGACAGGTGGGGGAGTTGGCCTCACACCTCCCCGTGGCCTCCACAGAGATCAGCCTGGTCGTCAGGAGAGAGAAGCAAGTGGGGCTCCCCCTGCTATCCACCGAGACTGACATCAAGGTCATGATTCACGGGCACAACCACACGCCCTTCCTGGAGCACCAAGGCTTTAGCCTCCGACCTGGGATTGAGAC
>NW_022900935.1:45362831-45366614 GCF_012274545.1 Fukomys damarensis | reverse complement strand
CGTGCTCTCAATCTCCGCTCTGCAAGGACGAGGTGCGGCGGCTGGGGAGCCCGTACGGCCGCTGCACCAACGGCGCAGAGGGCGTGGATGTGCGGCTACTCTACAATTCCTACACCCGGCAGGTGAGTCTCGGGGCGGACAGGGCGCGTGTGCGCGAGGCTGGGGTGCTCAGGCAGCCCCCACTCGCGTCCCGCTGTCCCCTAGGCCTGCCTAGTGTCCTGTTTTCAGCAGCTGATGCTGGAGAACTGCTCCTGCGGCTACTTTCTGCACCCCCTGCCGGCAGGAGCTCAGTACTGCAGCCGCGCCCGGCATCCGGCCTGGGGTGAGCCCCGCCCTCCTGGGGGTAGAGGGTCGGGGAGGGTCGGTCCCTCTATCCGTTCGCTGGTGACATCGCTGTACCCTGCCCAGGTCACTGCTTCTACCGTCTGCTTCAGGCCCTGGAAGCCCACCGGCTGTCCTGCGACTCGCGCTGCCCCAGGCCCTGCAGGTGAGGGGGCAATGGCTCCAGCCTGAGGTCACTGCCCAGGTGTGCTGCAGGCTCTGACCACAGGCCTGTCCCTTGCAGGGAGACTTCGTACAAGCTGTCCGCCACAACTGCCCGGTGGCCTTCGGCCAAGTCAGCTGTGAGTGCCAAGGGGCGTGGGGTGAGGTGGGGTAGCAGCTACTGGGGAGGGAGCCACAGTCACTCAACCTTCTTTTCTGCACAGGACTGGATCTTTGCTGTGCTGGGGGAGCAGACCCAGAGTCCAAGCCTAAACCCAGGGCGCAGGTGGGCGCCCCCCTCTCCAGGGCGTTCCCGGAGCCACGTGGCCAAGGTGAACATCTTCTACCAGGAACTCAACTATCGAATGGTGGATGAGGCACCAGTGTACTCAGTGAGGACTGGGGCCCAGGGCCTGGGGTGGGAGTTGCCCAGACATGTGCAGGTGAAAAGGCCACAGCTAACTGCCCACCATCCACCCACCCCAGGTGCCACAGCTGCTGTCTGCCATGGGGAGCCTCTGGAGCCTCTGGTTTGGCTCCTCTGTCCTCTCCATCATAGAGCTGCTGGAACTACTGCTGGATGCCACAGCTCTCACCCTGCTGCTGGGCTTCCGCTGGCTCTGTGGGGCACAAGCATCCCAGTCTGGAGCCAGCTCTGCTTCGTCACCCAGCCTGCACGTCACCTGGGGCCAGAGACTATAGGCCTGAAGTCAGAGTCCCTGTAGGGGCTCTGGAGAGGGTATTGGTGGAACAGTTAGGCTGAGCTCCAGCCCCCTGACTCCATACCCCCGACAGCTTTGCCAGGACATCTGGTCCCTAGGCCTGGCATTGGGAACTGTGGCAACAGGGGATGCCCCTGGCTACCCAGGGTAGGCTAGACCAGCTGCCACAGGGTCTTCCCAGGCCACCCAACAGCTGAGGAAGTAGCATGACTTGGCCAGCAGGCAGGTCAACACCAGGCGCACCCAACACTCCAGGGCCTCTCTTTGCCCACCCTGCCTGGGGGTGAACTCTCCAGTTTCCAGGAGGCTCAGGGCAGGGAGGGAGGCTATCCCCACCTCTCTGTACATCTGTATTCCACATGTGAACCTGGAGCCTTTGCAACCCCCTGCTGGTGTGTCCAATTGGTGTCTCTATGTGTGTTTCCAAGGGACTCGGCTCTGTGTCTACACCTGCGTGTAGGTATGAGTGTCAGGTAGAGCCTGTCTCATTCTCTGGGCAGGTGAGAGGGAATGTGTGGCAATGCCAGCTCATCCAGTGACTCTAGGCTGCTCTGTAATGAAACTGGTAATTACACCTGGTGACAACCGCGTGTGTGGGGCTCCCCAGTCAACTGTATGGGCTGAGCTTCACTCAGGCACACTGCAGGGTCAGGGGCACACTAGGAGCAGGCCTGCAACACCAGTCCCAGACCATCCTTGCTGGCTGGGTATTCCACCCATGCCCATTCCCATCAGGGATCATAGACTCACCTCGAGAAAGGTAGAGGGGCCAGGGAATTGCGGGTGGTAGTGTCAGGAGTCAGATTTTGTCATAGAAGCCCTAGATACCCCCTCTGGCCCTTGGCAACTTGTCTGAGTTGTCTTTATTTTTTTGGTACCAGGGATTGAACTTGGGGCCTTGCATTTGCAAGTCAAGTGGCAGAAAAACTGAGCTAAATCCCTGGCCCGAGTTGTCCTTTTGAGGAAGGGACACTAGTGGTAGCCTGGTAGCCCTCTTAGGGCTGCCCCCCTAGAGGTGGCAGCGGTCGAAGACCTCCCCAGCTGAAACGGAGCAGAGTGAGTCGGGTGAGTCAATAAGCAGGCAGTGGGTGCAAGCCTCAGAGGTTTATTAACCAGGAGTGATCAGAGTAGGGGTATGGGGTCCTGCCAGCCAGAGGATGGCATGGTAGGCAGTGGGCAGAGCTCAAGCAAGGAGGAAGAAACTAATTCTGCTTTTTAGGGTCACAGCCAGCAGGCAGGGGAGTCAGGGGCCCAGTCCAGTGCCCACCTTACACCCACGGAGCCTCCCCAGGCAGCATTTTGCATAGTGACCAGCCAACTGGCCTGGGCCTGACCAAGAGCCCATAGTTTTGGAGACCCAGCCTCCATCCTGGCTCCTTCAGAAAAAGGGAATTTGAAGGCATTGGCAGACCCACAAGTGAGGGACAGACCCCTGGAGGGGTCCCAGCCCCCTCCATTAGAGGGCCCAGCCTGAACAGCAAGGCCAGCCAGGAGGCAGGGGAAAAGGTATGGAGCCTCCCCCCAGTGGCAGGCAGAGCCAGGTTCAGGATGGTCCTCAAGAGTCCACAGAAAAAAGACACAGACAAGAACGAGGTCATTGTAGAAAATCCACTCAGTGGGTAACAAAGAACATCAGGCATAGGGTAGGAAGGGCCAGTCGCTTTATGCACAGGCTCTGGGCCTAGTGCCAGAGATTTTCCTCTAGAAGAGGCAGGGACAGGTCTGGCACTGGGGGCTGGCATGGCCAGTCACATGGCCGTGGGACGCCCGCGTCCAACCAGGGCAGTGGCCCCAGACCAGAGCCCCATCCACCCAGCACCCGCAAAGCCCAGCCTGGATGCTGAGTCACTAAGTGAGGTACTTGGCTTGGTTCCCTGGATGGGCCGCACTCCTGCCTGGGAAGGCACTGGCAGCCAGCCACCAGCCCTAGGCCACAGGAGGGGCTCTGGGGGTATAAGAGGACCCAGCTAGTGGGTCAGTGTTCTGGGGCAGTAAAGGTGGGGGCACCAGGTGACATAGGCCCTGAAGGCAGAGGGGCACAAGGTGACATGGGATTCAAGAGTGGATTGTGGGGCCAGAGATTTAGCTCAGCGGTTCGGTGGCCTGCCTTGCAAGCGCAAGGACCCGAGTTCAATCCCCAGTACCCCCCCACAAAAAAGTGGCTTGTGAGCAACCCGGGCCCCCAGAGAAGGGGCCACCTGAGGCCAAAGGGTCCTCAGGTAGGGTGAGGGACACCAGATGATGCAGCACCCCCCAAAACTTGGGGCTTCAAAATACTCAGTGCTGGAGTGCCCTTCCCATCCCGAGGTCCAGGCACCAGAGGGAGAACGAGCAGGCAGGTGGGCTCCAGGAGCGCCTGGACACCGGATCTGTCAGGACGGACCCACGGTCCACACGCATAGGGCCGTGGCTGAGCTAGGGCCAGGGTCTTCAGGGGCATGCAGGAAGTCCGGGCCGGGCGGGCAGTGGTCCCACGGCTGCCCGGCCGGCCCGGCCCTAGCTCTCTTCCAGGTGGAGACCAATGAATTCCTGAATGCACCTGCGGTACTGGAGCTCAGTGGTGCTGCTGCCCGCCAGG
>NW_022900935.1:45351446-45362807 GCF_012274545.1 Fukomys damarensis | reverse complement strand
CGGCCTCACGCATCTCCTCCGCCATGCGGGCCAAACGGAGCCTGGGGGAGGGCAGGCGCAGCGTGAGGCTCCACCCCTCCCGTGGCGGCCCCACCCCCCTCCTGCGCTGTATGGTCCCCAAGCCTGGGCTCACAGTGTGACGATGTCTGCGTTGGCCGCCTGCACCGCTATGGTCAGCGGGTCCTGCTGTTCCTCGTCCAGAGCGTGCTGATCAGCTCCTCTCTTCAGGAACAGGCAGACCTGGCTGGGGGCAGACGGTTGTGTCGTGGCGGGCCGGGACCGGGCCGCGCCAGGGCAGGTGAACTGACCCGGCAGCTCGGACTCACCCAGTGCGGCCCAGGAGCGTGGCGTGGTGCAGTGGCGCGCGGCCCCGGCTGTCTCTTTGGTTCACGTCAGCTCCGTTTTGCAGAAGAAATTCACAGATGATCAAGGAACCCTGAGGAATGGGTGTGGGGGTTTAGCCTGAGCCGGACTCGCCCCCCACCCCCGCGGGCGTGGACGCTGCCCCGCTCACCCCCAGCACTGCCTGCACCAGCAGAGTCTTGCCCTCGTCCTCCGCGTCTGCCCAGTTGACCTCAGCCCCGTGGGCCAGCGCCGCGGCCAGCGCGGGGAGGTCTCGGGTGCGCGCCGCGCGGTGAGCCAGCAGCCCGGGGTGCAGCTCACGCACATCTGCCAGGCTCCAGGCCTCAGCCTCCCCATCCGCCTCACCGCTGGACTCCTCGGACTCTGCGCCCTCTGCGGGGAGGGAGCCGTTAGACTGCTGCGGCCGGCAAAGGGCGGCGGGGGTCCTGGGTTGGGGCTGCAGCGAGGAGGGCACCACCCACCCTCCTCGGTGACGCTGTCCACCACCGAGCCCGCGCCGAAGGCCAGGACGTCGGAGCTGCCATCGGAGCTGCCCCCCAGGCCACTGTCGCTGCTCAGACCTACAGGACCGGGGAGGGCTTGATTCCTAGAGAAAGCTGGGGAAGGCTGGAGCCCCACCCGCCCTCCAGGGGACACTCCCAAGGGCAGGACCAGCCCTCTGCAAAAGGTAGAGGGGAGCCCTGCAGGAAAGGAAAAGAGTTACAGCTCCAGGGGACCCAGGGCAGCTGGGGCACAACAGAGCTGGTGGAGCTGTGCAAGTTCCAGCCCAACAGGGTTCAGGCAGAAAGGGAGGAACCAGTGGCTTAGGGCCAGCAAAGCAGCGCCTTCTGCTGCCTGTCACCCAGCCTCTCCAGAAGTTCACACCACCGCCGTAGGAGGTCAAGTGTGTGCACTCAGTCTGCACGTGCGCACTTGCATGCATCACTTCCTAGTCTCCAGGGCAGTGGCCAAGATACCCCCAGTGCTCTAGATGCCCTTCCAGGCTTAGCCAGCTGATGTTCCAATTCTCCTGCCTGGCCCCATCCTTCCTGCAGGGGATGTATGTCCTTCTAGTCCCCAAACAGACCCAGCCCACACTTGTCTACTTGCCGGGCCCCTCTTCTGCAACCCTGCCAGGGTGACAGCCAAGGGGCAGGCAGCATGGTGGGGACCCTGGCACTTACTGCGTGGACCAGCCCCCGCAGCCCCTGCATCGAAGTAGGAGAACAGAGAGTCCAGCTCATCTGGGCAGAAGAGGGAGTCCCGGCGGAACCTGCGCTCCAGAGTGCCTGCTGCAGGAGGCAGCTGCTTTTCACATGGGGAAACTGAGGCCAGACTAGGAAAGTCCCTGTCATGCTGGCAGAGGAGCAGGACTCCAAGACACCCCCTGGAGGCCCTCCCTCCAGCCCATCCAGCCCACCCCAAGACTTGCAGCTTGCCCCTCACCCCCACCCAGCTTCAGGGATCCCATCCTCAGTCCTGCCTTCAGTGCAGGCTCCTACCTGAGGACAGAGCAGCCAAGGAGGGAAGGATGGGCTCAAGCCGGGCCTTGCGGCGGGTGGTGGGGGCTCGGGGGGAGCTGTGGAGTCGCTGACACTTTTGTCCTCGCCAGGGCCTCGGGGCTTCCAGGGCCGGCACTGTGGGCAGTTTCCGGAGGAACTTCTTTTCCACGTATTTGTCTTTGATCCAGGCTTCCTTGTCCTGTCTGGACCGTGATAGACATGAGCTGCATTCACAGGTAGGGGCTCCCTGGCCATGCTAGGCTATACCCTACCTCACCTAGGGCTGCTGGCTGTGGGCTTCCTGCTACTAGAACTCTCACACTGGGCCTCGTAGATCTGGTTTATGGTGCTGTTTCCAAGCTCACACATCAGCTGGGGGGAATGGGATGCAGACATCAGTCAGTCCAAGTTCAGACAGCCCGGCTCCCACCTCCTCACAGACCCAGTCCTCACTAAGAGCCCGCCATGCACCTTCAGCAGCTCTGGCTCCCAGGAGTCCAGTGTCAGAGAACGCACTTTGGAGCAGTGGACACCCAGGCTCCTGAACAGAAGGCAAAGGGCAAGGATGAATCAGAGCTCAACCTCTCTCTGGCTTGGCCCCACCTCAGGCTCAGCCCGACCCTCCAAAGTCAGGGGCACCTGTGGATGCCTGAGCACTCGATGCAAAGCAGTACACCCAGGTTGATGCTGGCCCAGCGGGGGTCTGGCTGGCCGCAGTCACCACACTGGCTGTTGCCAGCCACACTCTGCACCCGCTGCAGCACACTCTCGCCCTTGACACTGCGCTCCCGAGAGTCTGTGGTAGAGTCAATGCTGCTTGTGGATGGGGACGCTGTACGGTCCAGCCTCTGGGGGATGGTACAAGAAGCCACTGAGCACTTCAGGAGCTCCAGTGACTTCCCTCCTTCTCCCTGGCCAGGAAGCCCAGTATACACCAGGGCCCCTCAGGCACAACCCTGCTCATGCATGTGTACACACACATGCACATATACATATGGCATGCACACATAGGTTGTAAGCATGCATGCAGCCTGTAGAAGCAATGTCAGGGGTGTGCACATGCATGTGGAGGGGAGGGATGACCACACCTCACTGTAGCAGCTGTCAGGGCTCTCACGGTAGGCAGAAGCAATGCTAGCCTGCACGGCTTGAACCCAGGCCTGGCGTAGCTTCTCTGAGTCAGCCTGTAGCATGCAGCTCCTGGGGGGAGAGGGTGGTCAGGCTAGGTGGGCAGGGCCCCCCCCACTCCACCCTGGGTTAGGCCTCCTCACTTGGTGGGTGACACGACCTCGAAGCAGAACCTCCGCTCAATGTCCTCGCATGGCTTCACAGAGCATAGGCGGAGGTCATCTACCACCACGGTGAGCGCATCCTGCAGGTGGCAGCACTGTGGCCTATATGCTCACCAGCCCCCTGCCCTGGCTACCCACCTTAGGGGATTCTCAGAGGGTCCTTTACTTTAGGAGCTCAAGCAATCCGTTTCCAACTCCCTGTTCCCCTGGTCTTTGGTGCTCCTCTGTGTCTTCAGCCTGTGCCAACCCCACTGGCCAGCCCACCCCACAGTGGAGGCTGGGCAGGATCCAGCCCAATAAGCCCACTGCAGCATACCTTCAGCTTCTTCTGGTAGACCAGCTGGCTGTTCTGGATAGAGAACCAGCGCCTGGTGAGGGGGACAGGGGTCAGGACCAGGCAGAGCTGGCCCCTGTCCACTCTGCCCTCAGCCCCTGCTTGAGGAAGGCCCTCACCGGTTCCATGTCTTAAAGGCATTGCTGGCCCTCTTGAACAGATAGCCCTCCATCACCACACCACTGGGTGCATCCACATCGAATTCCACTTTGGACTCATCGTAGGAGAAGTCCTAGCAGTGGGGGAGAGCTAGCTCTCAGGGAGCTCAGCCTGTGAAGGACCCTGCAGCCAAGGTCCACAGAGGCGAGGCCCAGGCTCAGGCTGGAGACCCCTGCCCCCTGGTCCCAAGAGCAGAACCCTGGTACTCACAGCTGGGCCGAGCACTTGGACCCCACCCCCAGGCCTGAAGAGTTAGCAGGCTGCAACCAGGAAGGAAGCTCCCCCTCCCGCTGTGTGCCGTGCATGTCGCCAGCTGGGCCGGCTCCAACTGCCCAACAGAGGCCCATTCAGAGCCCAGGGTGTCCTGAGTGCCTGCTGTCCAGCGGAGAAAAGACCTGGCCACCTGCTCATAGCTAAGCCAGGGCAGGAAACCACAGCTGGTGCCACTCCCATGGAGGGGACAAGGTCTGGGCTCAGCCTGCATCCTGCTGGTACCAGCAACCAGCCCACAGGTGCCACTGGTGGTATCTTTGGTGCTGAAGCACCCCGTAGGGGAGGGGCTCTCACCTGTAGTAGTGTCTAGGGAGGATGGAAGAGAGACCAATGAGTGACTTCCCCCCTCAAACTCCCACCAGCGCAGCCCCAACCTTCCATGGCTCATTCTTATCCCAAAATAGCCACCCTAGGGCCAGGGATTTAGCTCAGTGGTTCCGCCACCTGCCTGGCAAGCACAAGGTCCCAAGTTCCATCCCCGGTACCAAAAACAAAACAAAACAAAATAGCCACCCTTACTAGAGTCACACAGAGGTGACCACAGCAGCAAGAGGAGGTCTCAGGGTGCACCAGGCCCACCCTGTGGAGGTCCCCTCTCTCTGCCTGCAGCTCTGGGGGGTGGGGGCCTGGTGAACAGTCAAGGCAGCTTGGGGAAAAGGGGTGCAGTGTGTAGATGCGATCTGGGTTCATGGGGCAGGGGCATGGAGGGGGCAAGGGACAGGGCTTATGGGGACACCTGTGATCAGGCCTTACCCGCTGCTGAATGGCAGCATGCTTGCGCTCCATTTCCCGTTTCTCCACGGCAGAATCAATCACCAGCTGGTCCAGCTGTGGGGGGAAGGCATCAGAGTGGCAGTAGTCCCCTCTCTAGACACCCAGTCTGGGCCCCAAGGGCTCACCTCAGCTGCCAGCTTCTTCATGTAGGGGTCGAGCTGGTGCAGGAGGCTGTAGCCCTGCTGGAAGAAGCTATACTGGGCATGCATGAAGGACAGCATCTGCAGGGAAGGCAGAGGGCTGGCCAGTGACTCCCATTCAAGGGCCTCCAGCACCCATGGGCACCTGGTGCCCATAGACCACATGCTCACTGGCACCCCTACTAGCAGGACTCACAGAATCCAGGATCTCAAACTTCTTCTTGGCCTGAAGGACATTGATCTGTGGAGGAGGAACCCACAGGAAAGGCTCAGGTCCAGGTGGTCATGACTGCCCTGACTAGAGTGCACTTGGCCAAACTCATCCTCCCATGGTCCCAGCATCCTTCCTCCTGTCCAGCATGGGGGTCATATGGATGGAGCCAAGAACTCAGTCCTGAAGCCCCCACCCCACATGCTGTCCCCACCCCCAGTCCTCCTCCCTATTCCCAGAGGTGTGTCCCTTGTCCAAGCTGACCTGGAGCACATAGTCTAGTGCAAGGTGGCGGAAGCACTTTCGGGTAAGTGTGAGAGCTCCAGTGGCCTCCTCCACCTCATGGGGCCGGTGCCTTGGGGCCTGGGCATTCCTCACCAAAGACAGTTCCATGTCTTCCCGTACCAGAGGTGTGTCTTGTCCAAGCTGACCTGGAGCACATAGTCTAGTGCAAGGTGGCGGAAGCACTTTCGGGTAAGTGTGAGAGCTCCAGTGGCCTCCTCCACCTCATGGGGCCGGTGCCTTGGGGCCTGGGCATTCCTCACCAAAGACAGTTCCATGTCTTCCCGTACCTTATCAAACTGCTTCTTGGTGTCTTTGAACTTCCGTACATCCCTAGGGATCAGAGGTCAGGGGAGAGGTGCATGCTGTGCCCACATGCCCTAGATTCCCAGAGCTTCACCCTGGCCCCTCCTCTAACTCTGAGCTGGCTTCTTCCCTGCCTCCCTGGCCTGTGGCCCAAGCTGTCCTCTCCCAGACTCCCAGCTACAGGATGCACCCCGCCTTCAACTCCTCAGCCTCAGCCTTACCTGGTACTCCAGACCCACGTGTCCAGTGCTAATTCAACATTCCCCGAGGGGAACATCAGGCACCCCAACCACACCCACACATGTGGGGTCCCTGGGAGAGGGAGCGTGGTCTAGGATTTCTCCTCAGCACTGGTGGCCATGCGGGCCCTAGCCACTCACTCTTTGATGAAGTTGTGGAGCTGCTGTCGCACAGATCTCTGGGCCTGGTCAAACAGGATCTGGGGGAGCCCCATGGAGGTGTTACTGAGGTTCTGTCACCATGAGGCCCCAGAAGCAAGGCCACATCCATCCCACCTCCAGTGAGAACCTGGGGGCTCCCTCCTACCCTGCCTGGCCCAGCTCCCTGTCCCACACCCAGAGCCAGCCTGGGAGAGACCCTCAGCCTGGGCCAGTGCCCAGAGGGAACAGCTGTGACCACCTGCCCATCTTTCCACCTGGCTCTCAGCCAGGATCCCAAGGGCCCCTTGACAGCTCCACCCACTGCCACACCCACCAACTCCGTGGACCAGGGACCATCCCCCAGCAGGAAGCACCTGGTTTAGGGACCAAAGTGAGCAGCAGGCCCCAACCACCCACCCAGCACTTGCAGTCAGACCCTCACAAGGAACAGGGCTGGGCCAAACAAGAGGCAAACAGACCAACAGACAGACAGGCAGGCAGGCAGAATGAGGCATCCTGAGCTGGTTTATTTCTGAGCTTCCCCTGCAGGGGTGGGGGCCCCTGGTTTAGTCTGGGACTCTGGTTTCTAGGCCTCATTTTGCTCCCCGCCCTGTGTGCTTCAGTTTGTTGTGTGCCTACCCACACGTGTGCCCAGGATCCAGTGTTGACCCTTCCTGGGACATGGCATGGCCCTTGGAGATGTCCCCCACACCCTGCTGACTCAAAGACACAGAGTGGTCCCACCCTCACAGACTGGAGGAGTGGAATGTGACCCCCACCTCCCATTTGCCACCTGGCACCATGGTGTCCAGGTGGACAGGCAAGGCCTTCAGGGCTTCAAGGCTCTTGAAGCTCACCGTGTGGAAGTTGACCATCTCCTGCAAGCTGTCTCCAAAGCGCTGCAGACATTCCTGGGGAGAGGCAGGGAAGGCATGCTGAGCCAGGCCCTTTTGTGGGTGGAGCCTACTAGGAAATTGGAGGAGACCCTCCCTGCCCGCAGGACACAGGGCTGCACCTGATCAGAGGCAGATACCCACCTGCTGGAGGCCTGGGCCCTGGGTGGGGGCTGCCTCCCTGACCCTACCCCAGCTTAGGATCAAAGGTCCACTGGCTGCTCACCGAGATGACAGTGTCACCCTGGCACTGCTGGGACAGGTCTCTGACTCCGCTCACGAAGAGCCTGTTGGTGGTGACATAGGCCTTGCCAGCCTCAATCATACCACTGCACAGCTTGACGAGCTGTGGACAGGACAGGTGGGCAGGGTTAAGGATATCAGCTTCTCCAGGCAAGCAGCACTCACAGTTGTCACAGCTCCGAAGGTGACAGCTCCCAAGGGCAGCCAGAATTCCATTAGGGCCCCTCAGCACCTGCCAGGGACTAGGGGAGCAGCAATCACAGCTTTCATGCCTACCTCTGCCTGCCTGGTACCCAGGGTCTGGGTGGCACACAGGCTCACTGTGTGGAAGTTGAACATCTGCAGGTTGTCAACTTCCACACGATGGGGGAACAGGAGGCGGGCAGACCAGGAAGCCTCAGGCAGGATCATAAGGCCAGCCCTGTGACCCAGAGACATCCTCCCTGGCTCTGAGTCTACTCCCCTCCCTTCCCTGACCTTCCCTCAGCCCCCAACCCTGTCACATGCTGGTCACAGCCCACACAGCAGCTGTCCCTATCCAGCAGCCAGCAGAGGCACAGGGGATATACCTCAGGTCATCCTGCTCAAAGGGACAAGACTCAGGGTCCAAATGAATATGTGTGGACCAAGCACCTGGGATTTGTGCAGCTGCACACAGATGGGGACATGCGGCAGAACCAGGTCCTGAGCACAAAGCGTGCTCACACCCAGGAGGGTGTGTGTGAATTCTTACTCCTGGAAGGCAGGTTCTACCACTCAGCCATTCCCAAACCACTGTGGGTGTGGTGGCAGAGCAAGCTTGGACCCTCCCTCGCCCCAGGCTGCCCCTTACCTTGTCCAGTTTGGTCTCAATCTCAACCACATCCGTTTCTACCTCATCAATGGTCGCTCTGCAACAAGAATAAGTAGCCCTGCAAAGAGCTGTGCTGACTGGGGTCAGGTGGGGGCTTCATCTCCACATGAATCCCCCAGGGGTCTGCTGTGGGAAACTGAAGCTAAGAGAGGCAAACACCATGCCCCTGGGGGCCAGGTCCAGTGACTCTGGAGACACCTAGCACCCACTGCCACCTCAGACAGGAAAAGATCATGTGGCCATGACCCCCACCTGGTTCCAGATGCTGAATCTTGGGGACAGCAGAGGCTGGAATCTGACAGTGGTAGTGTCCATGACAGGCAGGGGCTAAGCCTTGATGGCCTCCCCGCTGTCTGGGGCTCAGAGTTGGCCCTGGACTCTTGAGGACCCCTTGACTCCTGAAGTTCTGGCCCCTCTGTTCCTCTTGCAGCCCACCCTGGCTCAGTGCCTGTGGCCCCCATGTGTGGCTGCAGCAAGGGAGCCAGGAGACCCCAGACCAGCTAAGAAGGGTCCCCTCAGAACTCACTCCCACTAGGAAAGCCTGACAATGGTGCTGCCCCAGGAAGGGAAGGGTTAAGGAGTGACATCACCAGGAGAAGCCATGGGAGAATCCCTAGAAGCCAGAGGCAGATGGATCAGGCACGTGACCGCCCCCCTCCACCGGGAACAGGAAATAAGGAAATAGGGCCAGGATCCCAACAGCCCCCATCACACACACAATCAGCTCAGCTGGTGAGCTGGGCCCATCTGGCTGGCCTAGGATGAGGTATTCTGGGACAAGGGCTCAGCCATACCCAAGGGGGTCCAGAGATGGGGGGGGTAGGGGGGAACACCCAAGTCAGCAGCCCCCAAACACCACCCCACAGGCCACATTCTAGGGGTTCCCAAACTGGGGGAGGGACCTGCTAGTCACAAGGAGTGTAGCCAGTGTATCCTTAATTAGCAGCTGGGACCAAAGTGGCCATGCTGAACCAGGAACCCTGCCAGGTTACCCACCTGAGCAGGACATCAGATTCCTCCCAGCAACCTCCCTTCCCTTCCCTCCTGGAGGGATAAGGGGGTGCTGAATCCCAGATCAGGGAGGGTACAGAGAAAGGGAGCCCAGCAGCTACTTGGAGGATCCCTTGAAGGGTGCTCCCTTCCCCAGGTCTCCCAGAAGAAATGCCCTTTTGCTAGGAGCCCCACCCACACCTCCCTGAGGTGTAGTGAACCCCACAAGGATGCTGAACCTGGACCCAAGACCCAGGACCCAGACCCGACCACTGCTGTAGCTGAAGGTCCCAGACAACACAGAAGGGACTGTCTGCCTAGGAGGCAGCACTACAGTCCCCCGCCCCTGTCCCCTCCCAGGCCAGGCAGGCCCTCGGATGGCCCAGACAGCTGCACTCAGGCCAGGACGGGGGTGCCTGTGTCTCCAGGAGGGGGCCAGAGTAGGGCTGCACCAGGGGCTGGCAAATGTACCCATGGAGACACACTGGGTGCCCAGCAAAGGCTCAAGAGACCAGCACCATCCTGAGAACCACTCACACTGCCCTCCCCAGCCTGGGACCTGAGGTCTCCCTTCAGGTCCTGACTTCCTCACAGCATGGAAGACAAGGAGCAGTCCCCCCCCTTCACTAAAGCCATGACTCAGCGCCTGAGCCCCACCCAGGGGAGAGGCCTCTCAGAGGCCTGGTAGCTCCCCTTCCAGTTGCCCTGGACCCCTAGCCAGTGTTCCAGGGCTAGGGGGGCCACTCCTGAGGCTGTCCTGGCTGGCCTCACCCGGCCAGCAGTCCCCAAGCAGGAACCCCCTTTGCAGCTTGGGTACCTGATTCCACATCACTTCCATATCCTCCTGCCAGCCCTAACCAGTTCTATGACCAGGAAAATCAAGCTGCAACCTCAGCGATACCTGGGCAGGGATTCCTTCAAGCCAGTTAGGTCACAGGCCACCCCAGAACCCACTGAGCCAGGCTTCTGTGACCTCAAGACCAAGGTCCAGGTGGCATCTTCAGCCCACCCCAGGTCCCTGCTCCCTAACAAAACTGTTGCAAAACGAAGACACAAATGGCTCCCAGGTCTAACAGGATGTTTGTGGGAGGGAGTTCCAGACCCCTCCAGGGGGAGGAGGCACTAGAGGCTTTCAGGGAGGGGCCAAAGTGAATGTAGTGGGCTTTAGCATGGACCAAGCTCTAGCAGAGAAGTCCTGGCCATACCTCCCTCAACAGCCACGGTGGGATCATGAACTGCCTGGATCACTCAGACCCCTTCCCTCATCCAGCTGTAACAGAAGATGGGAAGAAAATACAGGGGATCATCTGGCCTAATGCTCTTGCCCTGGGCCACTCTAAACCCAAAGTGATCCTCCCCACAGGTCCTGAGGCTTTTCTTGCTTGCTCCTGTTTGTAAAGGGGTTGGATCAAGGGAAGCTGGGGCAGCCCTCCAGAAAACCAGCCTGCATGCAGATATCTGAGCAAGCACACGCAAAGGCAGGACACATGTTCACACACACAAAGCAGCCCATGCAGACACAAATGTGTGCTCACAGGGACAAGGGCACACACACAGAGATGTGCACTGGGGTTGGAATATGCACAAAGTAACACGTCTATTGGCCCAAGTCCATGCAGAGAGGTGCACTCACACAAAGGAGCACACACTCAGCGCGCATCCAGATCACCAGCCCGGTGGTGCAGCTCACCCACACATGTATGTGCAAGTTTCTGGCACTCGAAGGAAGGGCAGGAGAGGCAGAGCTCATACACGTGCACCCATGCACACACGTCAGTGGCCTTGAGAAGGTACACACTTGCAAACAGTACACAGGAGATGCTCCGTTACTATTTGCCAAACATTGCTCAAGGCAGATACACACTTGTGAACATGTTAATGAACACGCGGTTCACGAAGATGTAAATACTAATGAACTATGAAAGACAGCAATGCTGGGATGCACAGAAACTTTGCCTCCCACCCAACCCCCCCCCCCGTGGCCTTCCTCACCATTCTGTGCACCCCTAACCCTCCAGGGCCCTGGACCGCCTACTAAGGGTCCATCCCCCAACCCCTAAACGTGGCTGCAGCTGCCTCCATCTGTGCACTACCCAGACACATGGACCAAGACAGAGACCAGAGACAGACCCGCCCTGGACCCACATGATCCTGGCCAGAGCTGGGCTGCAGGACCGAGGCAGGTGGTCACTGCACGACGGTGAAGATACAAAGCGGGGGTGGACAGTCCCAGAGGCGGCCGTGTCCAGACGCTGGGCTGCCCACACGCACACCCTCGCGTGAGGTGACCGGCGCGAGAATGTCTTTGTTCCAGTTCCCCGGGGTCGGGGAGGGGCTGCAGCTTTGCCCCAGGCCAGGCCCCACACCCGTCCCCGGCGACCGCGTCG
>NW_022900935.1:45341651-45350950 GCF_012274545.1 Fukomys damarensis | reverse complement strand
AGCCATCCCAAGAGTTGCGCAACTCTGGGCGTTTGCAAAAGCCACATATGGAAGGATTTGGGCAGGACGCTGCGGAAGGCCACACCCCGGGAGGACGGCGCAGGCGACGGGGCTTGGGGAGGTGAGAGAGGGAACGAGTGGAAGAAGGAGGCAGGGCATGCGTGAGTGTGGTGCGGGTCCCGCCTGGTGGTTAGCTCCAGTCCCCGGGCCCCGCGTCGGAGTCGGGGACCCTTTCGCTGACCAGCAGGCGACATACTTTGAACCCGCTCCCTAAGACTGGCCCCTCCTCTCCGCTCCGCCCCCAGCGGCCGGTGCGCGCAGGCGCAGGGGGCGTGGCCTGGCCGAGCGGGGCCACGTGTGATCGCCGCCAGCCTCTTGCTATGGGTCGGGCGCGCTACCTCGTGTACTTCCAGTATGTGGGCACAGACTTCAAGTATGTTTCCCAGCCACGCCCCTTCCCACCCGTCCCGCCTCTTGGGGTCGCGGGAGGGACGCGACCCAGCCGGGGAGCCAGTGTGGCGGGCGGGATGTCCGGGCGGGGTGCCTCTCGGTCGGGGACAGGAAACGCTTTGTCTGGCCTGGGGGTGGAGGCGAGGGCCTCTGTGGACGCTGCCCAGTGACTCCACCCGCCTCTGCCTGCAGCGGGGTCGCAGCCGTCAAGGGCGCCCAGCGGGCCGTCGGGGTGCAGAACTACCTGGAGGTGAGGAATCCTGCGGGAAGGAACGCTCGCGCAGGGGGGGTGGGGCGCTTCCTCCCATCTCCACCCTTCCACCTGACTCTTGCAGGAGGCCGCAGAGCGGCTGAACTCGGTGGAGCCGGTCAGGTTCATCCTCTCCAGTCGCACGGATGCAGGGGTTCATGCGCTGAGCAACGCGGCACACCTCGACGTTCAGCGTCGCCTGGACAAGCCGCCCTTCTCCCCCGAGACCTTGGCCAGAGTTCTCAACACCCACCTGAGGCACCCAGCCATCAGGTGAGCTGGGCGACCTGAGCACAGCCCGGGGCTCTTTTCTCTCTTGGCCCTGTCCACAGCAGCGGTAGACTGGAGAGCCAGAAAGTTTGTCTCTGTGGAACTTGGAGATGAGAGCTCCAGGTACCAAAATGACACCTCATTCCCCCCTGAACCCGACCTGTGGCCACAGGGTCCTGCAAGCCTTCCGAGTGCCCAGCGATTTCCACGCTCGCTATGCAGCCACCTCCAGGATATACCTGTACCGCCTGGTGACAGGCTGCAACGGGCCTCACCAGCTGCCAGTGTTTGAACGGAACCTGTGCTGGGCTCTACGGGCAGGGTGAGTGTGGGAGTGAGAGACAGGAAGGGACAGGCACATAGGCCTGCCTAGCTGGACCTTCTCCTGATAGCCTCCTGGCTCTCTCCAGCAACCTGGATGTGGCTGCCATGCAGGAGGCTGCCCAGCACCTCCTTGGGACACACGACTTCAGCGCCTTCCAGTCAGCTGGCAGCCCAACCCCAAGCTCCATTCGCACACTGCACCACATCTCAGTGTCCCCTGGCGTAGCCAGCCCCTTTGTCCTCTTCCAGGAGAGCAGGTAAGGAAGGATGGCCTTGTCCTGTGGTCCTGCCCCAGGGCATCCATGTTGGTCTAGTGGCCACAAAGGCAGGTGTGGACTGGGTGTGCTGGGCATCCATGGAGCCTGGCCAGCTGGAGGGTGTGAGCTAGACACCCGAGCTTGTAGTTGTGCCCTTCTCCCAGGCTGGGTCCCTGCCAGGCTAGGGAATAGAGGACAGAATGCTGCCTTTCTCCAAGGACCCCTGCCCTGCCCAGAGCTCTGCCTGGTGGATGGGTTTGGCAGCTAGTGAAAAGGTTTCATTGCCACTAGTGGTTCCGGCCCAGCCTGGCTGAAGATGAGTTCCACTGCCCCAGCATTGCCCAGTGGGCTTCCTGCCAAGTGGCAGCTGCTGACCCAGAGCCTCCCCAGTTGGGGCCAACCCCAAGGGAAGAGAGACTGCTGAGTGGTCAGGCTGACTGCACCCCCTCCCTCAGCACCCAGCTTTCTGGCATCTTCACATGGCAAGCCTAGAGCTTCCTGCTATTTACCTCAAGGGCTGTAGTCATTGTCTGCTTTGGATCCCCTCCCAATGGCCACTCTTGGGTTCAGGTGTCTGGTCATGAGGGCCTGTGAATGAGGCTTAGCCTTCTTTGTCTGGAGGCCGCATGGCAGTTAGGATGGCTGGGGCTGGCCAATGCCTAGATGTCACAAGTGTCTGTGTCCCTAGGAGGCTACAATTCTGGACCCTGGAGTTTGAGAGCCAGTCTTTCCTGTACCGACAGGTGGGCTGTCCTGGACCTTCTTGGGGGTGGTCATAAGCAGGCCCCTATGGCAGCCTTGCCATGGTTACAGGTTCGGAGGATGACAGCTGTGCTGGTTGCTGTGGGGCTCGGGGCTTTGAAGCCAGCCCAGGTGAAGGAGATTCTGGAAAGCAGAGACCCTCTGGGCAAGCACCAGGCTCGTATTGCCCCAGCTCGGGGCTTGTTCCTGAAGTCAGTGATCTATGGAGGCCTTGGGCATGGGCACTCTGGTAAGAGGTGACTGGTAAGGAGTTCACGCTGTGCACCCCACCTATTCCTCTCCCCAAGGCTGGATTCTCGCTGCGGGTGGGAGTTCTTGGTGGCAGTCAAAGCCCTCCCGTTGTCCTGGCAGATGAGAATCCAGGCACCCAGTGGGATGGGCAAGGAATGTCCTGGAGTGAGCTGCCTCTGTTCCCATGTTCCCCAGAACAAGATCACAGAGGTCAGGGTGGGCTCTGGGTTGACCACTGATGTACATCCAGGCTGATGTAGAGTTGGTCCACAGGTCCTGCCTCCTACACCATACAGCGTCCACAGTGTGGAAACTGCCAGTGACTGGACGTGCCAGCCCAGCTGCTAGACCTCACTATATTCACTGCACTTGGCCACCTGGAGCTGCATCTGACCTGCCTGACCCCCTGCTTCCCTTTGGTCCCACCACCTGGGACACCCTTCTCTGCCCAAGGGGGCTGGCTCAGTAGAGTACACGAGACAAGTGTGACACCTTGGTGGCCTCTGGTCCTGCTGCTCTGGGAGCAACTCCCCTTTTCCTACAGGGACTGGGAGTAAGAATAAAGACAAAGTGGCCCCAGAGGCCTGTTTATTACTTTGCCACAAAGGTGTCCTCAGGCTAGCTTGTCACTGGGTTGTCCTCATCTCTGAACAAAGTCTGGCCCAGCTACAGAGTTGGTTCACACAGACACCACAGTCCTGAGGTCAGGGCCCAGGTTGTGCTAGACATGGTTGCAAGGCAGAGGCACAGACATGGGTGGTGGCATGTCAACTAGGGGTCTGGGGGAGACCCTTCTTGAGCAGTGCGGTAAGGAAGCTCCCCAGCTCCTCATCCTGCAGGGAAGGAGAGAGCACAGTTGTCTCACCCAGCATGTGAGGCCCCATCCTGACAGTGCACACCAGTGATCCCCAGGACCCATACCTGGTAGGTCCAGGAGACCAGCAGCACCTTGGCACCTGGGTCCTCAGAGTGGGCAGCAGCCTGGATAAGGATGGACTCCACAGTCACTGAGCCATCAGGGAGGTGCTGCACACAGTGATCCTTCAGGGTGCTGTGAGAGAGGCCTGCTGTGAGACCCTGCCTTGCCCTGGGGGTCCTGGAGGATGCTGGGTGGACTCCTAGGGAGACCATGCCTCACCCCAGGGTGGGGACAGGGCAGGGTACACACCTCTTGAGGTGGCTGTAGACACGCAAGGCCATTTCCTGCTCCTTGCGTGTGTCCTGCAGATGCACGCGGCAGGTGAAGCGCAGTTGGTGCTCGGCAAGGCCCAGCTCCTTCAGGGCTTGTTCAGAGGACACCAGCCGGAAGTTCTGCAGCAGAGGGCAAGTCAGGGAGAGTGGGGGTGCCACCCACCACCCCCACAGTTCACACACTCACACTGTCCTTCATGATCAGGGTGCCGTGCAAGAGCCGTGGCTTTTTGGCCTCAGGGAGCAGCCCTGTGGGGGAGGGCAGTAAGCAGCCTTGACACAGCCCCTACTCAGCAGCCACCCATCTGCCCAGCACCCCCACCTGCCCTTTGTACCCTGTGCCATCTCCCGTTTCAGCAGCCCTAGGGAGATGCCCACAGGGATGCTGGGATTTGTGGGCAGTGTCACTGTCTCTCCGTTGGCTGGCATGTAGCAGCTGACCCCTAGGGACACAGAGAGCCTCAGTCCAGGCTGGCCAGCCTTGCATACAGCCCAAGCAGACCCTGCCATGCTCCCTTCTTGGCCCCCCAGACACCTACGGAATTCCTGCTCGATCTTCTGCCGCAGGAACTCCATCTTCTTGGCCTCACCATGCACCAGCAGCACACTCTCTGGCTCTGCCTGCCCTACCAGCTGCATGATACCCTTGGCGTCGGCATGGGCACTGAATGACATATACTCCACCTGCATCTTAACCTCCAGCTATGGGGTAGGGATGAAGGGGCACAGTTACCATCAGCAGGGGCTGGCCACCCATACAACCTGGGACGAAGGTGTGGACTCACCACCTGTCGTCCCTCCATTTCCAGCTTACGCTGCCCACTGAGGATCTTGTGGCCCACAGTGCCCTGCACACAGTAGCCAGGCATGATGACCTATGGAATAGGGTCAGGCTCAGCCTTGACACATCAGAGGCTTCCTGGGATGCCATATCACCCCAGCAACTGCTTCCCTCCTGAGCCCTGCTGTAGACCCTGGGGCCAGGCTGAGAGCCCACCATGGTGTATCTGCTTAGGAGACAGAAGGCCTTCCTGCCAGAGAGGTGGGCTGAGTCAGTCTGCTGTCCAGATTAGACACCAGCACCCCGACTAGCAGCAACATCCCCCAGGCCAATATGGGGCCAAGCCTGTGAGCAGTGGAGGGACAGGGTACATTAAGGACCATCCCTCTGCCCTGTACCTGTGGGAAGCTCTCATGCCCACCTCACAGGCCCCCTGGGAGTGGCCCCAAGCCCAGAGCCCTCACCATGTTCTTCTCGTTTCCTGCCCACTTCCGGAAGATCTGCAGGGATTGGCCAGCATGCAGCATCCCTGGTGTGGCAAATACAACCTGCAGAACAGACAGTGGTCAGGGCACAAAACTCGTGCCACATGTGCAGAAGCCACCCTGCCCTGCCTTACCATGGGACCTGGGTTGTCAGCAAATGCCCGGTCAAAGGCCTTGATGTGCTTGAACTCAAACATGTTCCTCTGGACAAAGGTCTTCCGGATCTTCTGGTTGGTCCAGGTGATGAAGAGCTTGTAGTAGTGGTTGGCCTTCTCTGTCAGCCCCGTGGAGAAGTAGATGGGCACCTTTAGGTTCATGCGCTCCCTGAGGGCCCATCAGCCAGGTCAGTGTAGGGTCACAGTGGGGGGAGCTGCCAAGTTGACTTGGGTTGCATAACCCCAATGCACAGCAGTGGGTGGTCTAGGCTGAGTCCCACGAGGGTTGAGCCCCTGATGTCTCAACCATGCCACCAGCACCCTCTGCCTGTGCCCTACAAAACACAGCAAACAGCATCCTGGGGCTCTTCTGGGGAGGCTTGGGGTTGGAACAGTGACCCTGACAATAGCTGACAGTGCTGGCATGACACTGCCTCCGGGCCCATAGGCAGCCTCTTCATGACAGTGAGACTGAGATGCCAGGACTGGCCAGTGCTGCCTCAACTCTTCTGTAGCCCATACCCTGCTCAGCCGTGTGAGTAGCCAGTTTCCATTTATCCTGCACTGCCCACAAGGGGCAGGGCTCTCTAAACAGCCACCCCAGTTGTGCCTACCAGAAGGTCTCCAGCAGGATGCAGAGCTCCTGTGCACGGCCCAGCGCAAACACAGGGATCAGCACCTGAGGGGGACAAGGTAGGCTTAGGAGAGCCCAGCGGGCAGCATTCTGTGCCCACACCACTGCCAAGTAGCATGAGAATCACAACTGATGGTGAAACCAATGGCTGGAGGCAGCCAGTATCCACTGAAGGGCATCCTGAGATGGAAGTCTTGCCTAGGCCCCAGCCCTCACTGCCTACAGTTCTGCTTCAAACCCCATGTGGGGGACACTGGCCATCCAGAGCCACTACCTTCCCGCCACGCTCCACAGTCTCGTGGACTTTCTTCAAGAAGTCTCGTTCCCGGCAGCGCTTGGAGTCACGGATGGTTGTGGCATAGGTGGACTCCGTGATAAGCAGGTTGGGGCGGCACTTATCAATCCAAGCAGCTCTGCAAGAATCAGGTGCAGAACCATGGTGGCCTGTTCCCACATTCACAGCTGCCAGGCTGGAAGCCAGAGAGCAGGCCCAACCCCAGCCATCTTCCTGGCCCCTTCTGCATGAATTCAGCCTGAACCTGTAGCTTCCTGCCTCTGGGCTCCACAGGAAGGGACTGCACACAACACATGGGACCCACGGGAGCCACCAACATGCTGACCACCCCAGTGTGCAGCACTACCACCCCATCACAGGTCTCCGAGTTCTAGGGAGCCTTGGGGTGAGACATACAGGCCTACTTACCCCAAATGCCGGTCTGGAGTCATGTTATAATCACCCTGGCAAAGAAGGTGGCAATAAGGAAGACATACTCCCATGCCTGGCAGCCCCACCCAGCCTGCCACTGACCGTGTAGACCACAGATTCTGAGCCCACTTTAATCTGGAACATGGCAGCTCCCAGCACATGGCCTGCATAGTAGGCCTTGATTTCCAGCTCATCATCCACCTGCAGAGGAGAGGGTGGGCATGGCAAGAAGCAGACAACCATATGAGCATTTCATCAGTTCCTGTTTTTCTCCCATGACACCCAAGTCTTAACCAAAAGTAACCAAAGATGGACCAACATGGAAAAAGCACAAGAGATGACAAAGTGTCAAAAGCTCTGCAAATAGAGTCTCCAGGTCTGGATATCCAAACCTGGTAAATGCAGGATTAGGAATGTGGGTAAAACCCAAAAAACTACAAAAAAGTGAAAATTCTAAAACTCAGTATGGGCTATGGCTATAGCTCAGTGGTACAGCACTTGCCTACCAGACACATGAAGCCCTAGGTTCAATTCCCACTACTGGAAAAAAACAAAAAACAAACAAACAAAAAAAACCCCATATATATATATATATATATATATGTATGTATATACACACACATATATATATGTGTGTACACACACACACACACATATATCCTCATCAGGTTTGATCTGGGACAGACAACAAACAAATACTTTTTTAAAAAGGAGCTAGGCATGGGGGTATATGCCTATAATCTCAGCAATCAGACTGAGGCAGGAGGAGATTCAAGTTTGAGGCCAGGCTGAGTTACACAGTAGACCCTGTCTCAATAAAACAAAAACTAATTAATTAAAACTAGGAACTACAATTACCCAACATGTGATTTTTTTTGTTTGTTTGTTTGTTTTTGGTACTGGGGATCTAACAGCATTTGCCAGGCAGGTGTTATGCCACTGAGCTACATCCTGGCCCCTCCCAACATGTGAATTTATAACACATTGGGCATAACCAAAACAAAGAACACTATTGAGACCCTGAAATGGGAAGGCCAGAAAGGAAGCCAGACAGAATGAGAGAGGTCTGGGGTAAATGGGTCCACCCTCTTGCCAAGAGCCCAAGGCAAAGGGAGCATAGCTGGAAGGCTTCAAGCCTAGGAGTGAACATAGGTGGAACTGGTGCAGATGCCACCACTCTGCTCCACAGTCCTATAAGAGCAGACACTGGCAGTGTGCGGGGCAGAATAAGCTCTAGCCTGGACTCCACACCTTTTGAAAAATGGCCCTGGAGGAGCTTCAAGGAGGACTAGAAGACCATGGGCAGGAGAGGATGGACAAGGCCTAGGAGGACTGCAGACCTCTCTTTTATTTGGAAAAGATCCATCAGAATATGGGCCTCTTTAGCCAACTCTCGGGGAAAGAAGTCCCAAGCTAGGTGTGGTGGCACACATCTATAATCCTGCATACCTATAATCCTCAGGAGGTAGAGGCAGAAGGATTGCAAGTTCAAGGCCAGCATGGGCAACTTACCAAGATCATATCTCAAAAAAAGGAGTCTGGAAATGTAGCTCATCGCAAAGGCCCTGTGTTCAATCCCAGCACCAATCAATCAATCCCAGAAGAATGAAAGAAAAGAATCTACTTTCTGGTATCTCAGCTGGCCAGCTCTTCTTTCAGCTCAAAACTGCCAGGCCTGACAGCACACTGCTGGCCTGGCCCACATATGGTGGGTGGTGGCACGGCCATCTGCATCACCAGTCGGTGGGCCCCACCGCAGGGATGAAGAAACTGAGGCTTAATGCTATCCCAGGTCTACAGAACCCAGTGTGACCTATGTCTGCCAGACCAGAAAAAATAGGACACGAATTTTGGCCACAATCACTTAGACTGTGAAAATGGATCCTCAAAGCAAACAGTTCCTACAGATGGCAACTTGTACAAGAAGATTAAAATGACAGAGCAAATGAGAGACAGACCTTTGATCTTTTTTGGGTACTGGCCTGAACACAGGCGAGACGTGAAGGAATGCGATCCTGGAATGCCTATAGCTGTTCCCAGACTGACACAGTCCCTCCCTGGGGCACAGGTCCTGAGACAGTCTCTACAGAAACACTCAGAAACAAGGCTAGCCCTGTTACCTAACTTCTGAGGTGACCACCAATCACAGGAAAGGCCTTGTAGCATCTCTTTCATGGCAGGAGTTCACAAGGCAGATTCCAGATGAAACACAGTCAGCAAAACAAGAGACATGCTCTGCTCAGACACCTGTGCCTCCTCAACAGTGCAACTCACAGCTTCTCCCCTCTGCCTGTGGTGGTTTCCAGGGCACACCAAGCCAGTGGGAAAAACCCCAGACGTCTCTGGGCCTTTGTCATGGGCCAGCAGCCTTGCCTCCCCAGTCCCCACAGACCCTGCTCTCTGAAGTCATGGTGCCCATAGGCAGCCGGCACCAGCCAGGAGGAGACCGTACGACAGCTGGGCCACCAGCTAACACTGACCTCACCTGACCCAGACCCTCCTGGACACACACTGCAGATTTGCAGGTGAAGGCAGAACCATGGTTTTGGGGCAGATCACACTTATCTCTTGAGCCCTCATAAATGAGGACACACCTATAGTGCTCCTTGCAGTCAAACAAGGAAAGATCTGGAGGAAAAGTGAAAATGCTATTTTGCAGCTAAAAGAAAAAAAAAAACAAAACAAAAAAACATGGCAGGTGTGATGATGCATATCTGTAATCCCAGTACTCAGGAGGCTCAGGCACGAGAATCACCATGAGTTCAAGGCCAGCATGGACTACATAGCAAGACCCTGCCTCAAA
>NW_022900935.1:45314454-45341530 GCF_012274545.1 Fukomys damarensis | reverse complement strand
AAAAAAGAAAAGCAGGATGTGATGGTACACACCTATAATCCTAGCATTTGGGAGGCTGAGGGAAAGGACTGTGAGATGGAGGCTCCTGGGGTTACATGGTAAGTTCAAGACCAGCCTAGGATACATGGCAAGACCCCATCTCAACAGCAAAAAAGAAAAAAAAAGAATAAGAAGTGAAATAAACCCATTCATAGATATGTCACTGTAACAGACCCATGCTGATTTTCTTTAGACAAAAGGTAAATTTATCCTGGGTAAAAGGTGAAAACTCACAAGGCCTACTAAGAGTGAATATGTACATAAAACTGAGAAAATACTGACCACAACAAGCTGTAGAGACCATCCCTGGGCTACAACACACTGATGCTGTTAAAATATATGGAAATGAGGTATGTAAATCAGGAGAGCCGTAAGTTGACTTTAAATATTTTAAGACTTGCTTTATCCAGGAACAAGGCAAAAAGTTCAGTGACTTAAGGTTTTTGTTGGCATGAATATATCTTGTAATTACTAAGAGAATTATAATAGAATACGTAACTGATAAGCAAGAAAAAGAGAAACAGACTTTAAAGTAGCAATTACTTTTTGCCAAAAAGGCAAAACGAAAAAGCTAATTAGGAAGCAAATAGTTAAATGGTATATCTAACCCAAGTAATCTTATTAGATGTAGAACCTAAACATATGCCATCAGGTTCTAATTATTTTTTGCTGTTTTGTTTTTAAAATTTTTTGGTGCCGGGGCCAGGGATTTAGCTCAGTGGTGCTGTGCCTCCAGGTCCTGAGTTTGATCCTCAGTACCCCCCACCACCAAAAAAGAGTGACTGCTGTGAACTCTGGTGTTACAGATAAGGAATGTAAAGTTTTTGGTGCTGAGAAATGAAGCCAAGGCCTCACAACACTGAACCGAATCCCCAACCTCTATCAGGCTGTAATTTAAAAACAAAATAAAACTACATTCCACTTAAAGGAGCCACATTTAAAATACAATGCATTGGGAGGCTGAGGCAGGAGGATAAGTGGGAGTCTGAGACTATACTGGGCTACATAGTGAGTTCAAGGCCCACCTAGCCTATACAGTGAGACCCTATCTCAAAAAGTAAGTAAATAAAAATAAAAATATAAAATACAAGGCAGAACAGGGAATAGAGATGCAGGACTGTAATCCCAGATACATTAGAGGCTGAAATAGGAGGATAGTTTGAGATCAACCTGGGAAACTTAATAAGGCCCCATCTCAGAGAGAAAAAAAAAAACAACAAAAAACCGCCTATGTGTGGTGGTGTAGGCCTGTGATCCCAGCACTCAGGAGGTGTGGACAGGAGGACTGCCACAAGTTTGAGGCTAGCCTGGGCTATATGATGAGTTCAAGGTCAGCCTGAACTACATAGCTAAGACCCCATCTCAAAAAACAAAATAAAGTGGCTGAGGATATGACTCAAATGCAGGGCCTTGGGTTCAATTCCCAGTTGGAGGAGGGGGACAGTACAAAGAGTTCTAAATAAAAAAGTAGGAAAAGGTACACCATGAAAACATTAGAAAAATGTGGGTGGGAGATGGTAAAACTGTATTACCAGACAAGTAGATTTTAAGATAAAAATATCACTTAAAAGAAACAGTAGGGGTGGGGGCATTGTTAAACTTAGTACTGCCTTGCAAGCGTAAGGTCCTGAGTTCCATCTCCAGTATCAAATAAAAAAAGAAAGAAAAAGAAAAAAAAAAACAGGCTTCGTATTGACAAAAGCTTCAATCAGAAGGATAAAATGATCCAAAATGTACAAGAGATCTAATGAGAAACACACACAGCTACACTTCTGGGAGAAAGCTTCCAAATCTGACTTCAGCTGCCTGTCTAAAGCCTTCTCCCCAAAGTCACTCCAGGTTGGTATCTGGCAGTCTTTAGGCCTCCGCCTCCCCTCTAGCCAAAACAGAGAACACCAGCAAGTCTCTGACAGCAGAGTTCACCCCAAGTCCATTGTGCCCAAATGGCACAGTGTGCTTCTGGGGCCAGCCTGGCCTCTTCAGGGCTTCATGGGCAGAACTTGTGTACACAGGTGCACATGCACAAACCTTGCACACTCCAGGTGAAATACCAACTCTGTGCTGGACCCATGCCCTCACCACTACCGCTCCTGGTTCCCATGGGGCTGGACAGAATGAGATGAGGTGGCCTAAGCCCAAGGCTCCAGATGGTGTTGAGCAGGCCCACGAGGTGCCCGCAGCCGCTGACCTGGACTGTCTGGTGCAGGTGGACAGCCACCACCTTCTTCATGCAATCTTTGATCATCTGGGAAGTGAAGAAGTTGGCCTCGCCCTTCTTGTCCACTGCAATCTTGCGGTAGTCCTCCAGTAGGATGGGGCAGATGGCCTGGGTAGGATGGGTCATGTAGATGGGTCCATCGTAGCCCACCATCTCACTGAAGTAGGGGAGCGCCCCACAGTGGTCCAGGTGGAAGTGGCTGTGGGGACAGCACCAGTGTGTCGGGGACCACTCCACAGTTAGCCCACACCAGCCCTGGGCTTGTGGTCTCTCCACTCACTCATGGAGGCCTCCTGTGCACCAGATACCATCCTGGGTACCGAACAATCAGACAAGAAAACCACCACCTTCCCAAACATGGTCAAAGGCCTAGCAAAGCAGCTGTAGGCAAATCAATAAAACATATATCAGACAGAAACATGTCACCGAAGAAACATAAGGCTCTGAAGGGATACTCCACTGGGGGGGGCAGCCACTGGCTCTGGCAGAGGTCAGAATCTTCCTTGAAAAGATGGAGGGAGCTAGGACAGTGGTAGGACCAGCCCAGGGAAGCTCTGGGGACAGAGGGCACACAGTGCCCAGCCCACACAGACGAGTCCAGAGGAACCAAGACCCCAGGAGCCCAGCAGTGAGGAACCTGCTTCCAGACTGGGCAGCAAGGGAACAGGAAAAGTCTGTCAGGACTGCAAGGGTTGAGAGGGCAGGACCCTGGGTGGGAAGAGGAAGAGAAATGTCTCTCCCCTCGCTCAGCCCTTGTGAGGTGGGGAGGTGACAGGTCAGTGGCCAGCAGGGCTTGGCATTCCTCAGGCAGTGGGGGCATTGGAGCATGGGTGTGTGTGACCAGAAATTAGGAGGAAGTGAGAGGGAGCTGTCACCAATGACATGCACAACCGAGAGGCCTCAAGAGTCAGAGGGGCCAGAAGCCACTTGGCATGGATGGGATGTCTGCCCTGGCTCTGCCTCAATTTCCCAGTCACTTGCCAGGCTCTGGTCCCTGCCCAGAATGGCCCTGACTCTCAGGGGCTGTCTCCCTGTGAGGAGTGAGGCATATAGGCAGCCTGGGGACAGAGACCTGTGACTCAGGCAGTGGGCAGTTTACCATGGTCCAGACCCACACCCACCTGATGATCACGCAGTCCAAGAAGTCAGTCAGCCGGCCATTCTGGGTGATGTAGGAAAAGTCGGGAAAACGCCTCTGAGGAGAACCAAGAGCAAGGTCAGAAAGCAGCTGCTGCCTCAAGCCTTCAGAGTACAGCAGAGCCAGCTGGTGTCCCGGGGCAACCACAGGAAGAGGGGTCAGTGTACCCCCAGCCTGGGGTACCATCTATACCACCATATTCAGTATCCTAAACACAGATAGGGAGGGTCTTGCTGCTGACTGAGGTCACTGCTGACCTCTCGAACTAGAATCTGAACATTGAGCCTAGCTTACGGACTCTTGTGGGAGCCAGGAGCTCGCTCAGTCCCAGCCCACCTGTCACACAGTGTAACACTCAGTTCATGGGTGCAGCTGCCCAGGGATGCCCACTACTACCCACTCCCCTCATCTGTCCTTTAGCCAAGGTCCAGGGACCCTGCTAAATGAACAGGTAGGTGATAGCCTCCCCATCCCCTGGACTATTGCTTGGAGGACTCACATCATCGTTGAAGCCCATGTGCATGCCACAGTCCAACATGACGTTCTTGCCCGCGATGGAGACCAAGATACAGCTGCGGCCCACATCCTGGCCAGCCCCTGCTCAAGCAGAGGTCAGGTCAGAGGCACAACCATGCACCCTCAAATTCCTCACAGGCTTCTCGAGGACTTCAGTGGAAGGAAACTGGACCTCGAGGGCACCATGTGCACAGATGTGTGGCAGGGAAGCAGTGCTACCTCCACTTGCAGGCAAGGGAAATACACAAGAGAGGACCACCAAGTTACCAGGCATGGTTACAACTCTGGCAGAGAACTAAGCACTGTCACTGCCCCCAGTACCAAGGAAGGCAAGCTGTGGCTCTGCAAGGCCTCAGTGGCACTCCCCCAAAGCTCAGTCAGGTCCTTCCTGGGTCCTCAGCTAAGCTGCAAACAGCTGAAACCTCAACCCACCCCCCTGGGCTTGGGAAAGGTCTGGAGACCAAGTTCTGGGGATGGGAAGCCCTTCACAGAGCCACAGCAGAGGGACACTCATATGGCCTCAGTCCAGCCACAAGGAGACATGGCTCTGGCTATCTAACAATAATTAATAACTGTGGCTGCAGCACAGATGTCTCGGCCTAGACAGTGGCTACAGGGGCCCCACACCATTGCACCCCCTTGAGCATCGCCAGCTCAGCCCCAAACAGAGTATCCTCCATTCTGCTGACAACCAGGTAGCCCCACAGGCAGCCCCAGGCCAAAGCCAGGTGGGGCAAACCCATTCTCCCAGGTGGCCATCTGCCACTTCCCCTAGCTTCTGGGGGCCACAAGGAAAGGGATAGGACCTGATCCTCACCAGGGCTCTGAGAACAGCAAAGGGCCTGGCTTCCATTATTAATCCAATCGAACTCCCTCTGCCAGACACGTGAACCATTCAGCCATCACCACCACACATGGCACAGTAGTCTGGCCAAGCCTTCAGACAGTCAGCCAGTGGAAGAGACTTAGGATCTTTCTTTATTCTTAGATGTACTGGGGATTGAACCCAGGAACTCGCTTATGTTAAGCAAGCATCTATCACTGAGCCACATCTCCATCCCTTTAGGTTTGTTTTTTTTTTTTCCATCCCTTTAGGGGTTGTTTTGTTTTTGGGTACCAGGGATTGAACACAGGTCCTTGTGCTTAGAAGGCAGGTGGTGGAACCACTGAGATACATCCCTGCCCCACTTTAGTTTTTGAAACAGGGTCTCATTAAGTTGCCCAGCTGGCCTCGAACTTGCAATCCTCTGGCTTCAGCCTTGCAAATGACCAGATTATAGGTATGCCAGAAATGTGCCTCTGCACGCAGTAAGTGTGGGTTCCTTTGCAGGCCTGTTCCCGCTGCCCCAAACTGTGAGCTCCTGAGGGCAGAGTGCCCACTGTACCTCCAGCCCTGAAGCTATGCCAGGGGGCCTACCACCCCCCTTCACAGATAAGGACCTGAGGTAAAGGAGTCATCCATGGGCACACAATCAACAAGTGTGGGGCCAGATTCCAAGGCCCAGTGCCGCGACACTGGCTGTCCTTCCTCCAGTGGGACCCACAATAACTTCAGAGCAATAACAGTGGCCAGCACTGGGTAGAGCAGTGGGGAAATAAGCTCAGCCCAACACATGAAGGGAGATAGCACTCAGAAGAAGGCAAAGGAAGAAATATCCCTGCCCACGTAGGGCTTACATCCTAGGGGGCAATGAGACAGCCTGAGTACATCAGGTGGCGATCACCATGGTGGAGAAAAGTAAGACAGGAAAGGAGACAAGGTGCCCAGAAACTTCAGAACCATGGCAGAAAGGACCCAGGAAAAGATGACTTCCCAGGAGGTGGTTAGCAGGTAGCCAGGATAGGGGGAATGGCTATACAAAGGCCCTGTGGTGAAGTGACCTGGGGAGACTCAGTATGTGGCCAGGTGATCTGAAGTCCTGAGCAGGACACCTGCACAGAACAAGGAAGTGTTTCTGACATCCTGTCTAGCAAGGAAGCAAGTTCCAGAGCAACACACAGCACAAGTGCACAAAGAAAGCCCAGAGACATCCAGGGTGATCCTGGGACCCTGTACTTCAATGCACTATTTCCTCTTCCACAATGTTCTATTCTACTAGAGGCTGCAGTTATGATTTTTGCAAAAAGCATAGAAAAAAATTTTTTTCCTTCAGTCCTAGGGACTGAATCCAGGGACTCATGCATGCTAGACAAGTGTTCTGCTATATCCCTAGCCCTTTTTTCATTTTGATACAAGGTCTCATCAAGTTGCCTTGGCTGGGCTAGAACTTGTAATCCTCCTGCCTCAGCCTCCCAGAGTTGTGGGATTACCAGCACGTGCCACCACTCCCCCGCCCCACTTTTTTTTTTTTTTTTTTTTGAATGTTGCAGACCAGGTACCACCAGGGTCAAACTGAGTATTGGTTGCAGATGATGGAGGTGGAGTGAACCAGCGGGTCCTGACGCTGCAGTGAATGCGCAGTGAGAAGTGGACACGGGCAGGATGGAGTTGGCGCCTCTGTCTGTTTGGTGCACCCACTCGGGACCCACTCTACCTCGCGGCCACCTGAGCCTCCTCACACAAGCCCTGGGCCAGGATCCGACCCCGCTCCGACCAGCTCCTCGCCGGGCCAGAAACCAGGAAAGACACCTCCGCTCCTCCCTCGAGGCGCTGGGTGTCGGGGAAGGGGTGTCTCGCAGGGCTCGCGGGCCACAAACATCTTACCCAAAGGGGTGACTTTGATTTCAGGCATCTCCGGGGCGGCACTGTGTGTTCCCTGGTCCGCCGCGCTCCTCCGGCAGGGAAGGAGAGGGACGACCGACCGCGACAAAAACCTGCGACCAGCCACTACACACCACGACACCCCAAAGCCTGCGGACCTCGCTACACTGCTCGGATACAACCGCTGGGTCGCCGGCTTCCGGCCCGCTAGCCGGAAATGCTGGTGGGTTTATCGGTTCCTGATTGGGTGATCCGTGACCAATTATGGCTGTGGGGTGGGGCCAGACCCGGGCGGTGGCAGACTTCTAGCGGGCGGCTGGTAGGTTGCTGCAGACGCGTAACTAGCAGGGTAGATCGCTAGCCAGGCGTTCTGAGCTCTGAGCTGCGGCCGCCCCTTCCCTTCCGCCCAACTCCGCTGCGCCCGGCGCCCCAGGCCAGACAACGACCGGGTGTGCCCGGCCCAGGTGAGACTTGCGGTTCCCCGGAACAGCGCCCGGCGATCGTCCCCGCGGAGGCTCAGAGGTGCCCGTCGGCTGCCCTTCCTGCACCCGGCGATGCATTCTGTTGGCTTCAGGCTTGGGTCTTGGGCAGGAAGCCGGGCCGACAGGATCCTCGGGGGCTGAGAAGGGACCCCAGGGGCTCAGAGGCCATCTACTCGGTGGACATGGCACCCCGAGAGGGCGAGGCGCGCTAGAGACTCCGGGACCGGAAGCCCCGGGCCCCAGACCACCTTGAAATGAAAGATTGAGCCACAAACCGGGCGCGGTGGCACACGCCTGTAATCCCAGCACTCGGGAGGCTGAGGCAGGAGTATCGCTGTGAGTTCGAGACCAGCCTGGGCTACATAGTGAGTTCCGGGTCAGTCTCAACTACATAGTGAGACTCTGTCTCAAAAAACCAAAATAAATAAAGACTGAGCCACAGCGTGCTGCTGTGAGTATCTAGGGGCCCAGGTGTCTTGCACCTGTCTGGAGCTCTCTGCACAGATGAGGTGCTAGGGGCCCTGCAAGTGAGAGGTCAGGGCAAGGCTCCCAGGGCAGTGGGGTGAGGTTCAGCCTAGTTCTGAAGCTTGTCAGACCTGCCTGACAGGGTCTGCCCTGAGCACCTGGGAAGGTGGGAGCTGGGGTGTTTGCAGGCACTCAATGTGTGGACGCTGAGAAGTGGGGTGATTGTAAGAATGCAAGAGTACTCAAAGCCTCAGTCTTGGGCCATTTTCAGAATATTCCATGCAGGTAGGAGGCCTGTGGCAGCCTCCTGAGCATGGTGCCTTTGACCTAGCCACCCTGTGTGCGATGTGTACGCTGAAGATTGGTGCCTTTCCGTCCAGCAAATCCACCCACCACCTCTGCTCTGGCTCCAGAGGTACAGCTGCAAACAAGGAGGAGACCCACCCAGCCACCCTCCCCATGTGCTCACCTGCCATGACCACAGTATTTATCTTCTAACCTGCTTGTCAGAATTATTTACTATCTCAGAGGCCCTGGTTTTGAGTCTGATACCCCCCCCCATTAAAATGTTGCCCTGAGAGCACAGATATCTAGATGCAGCCCTATCCTGTTTCAGCCTCTCTGCAACATTTCTCCAATGCCTGAAAACAGATAGGGGCCCCAGGAAGAGAATCAGAAGACAAATAAGAAGCCTCAGCAGGGAGGCCTACTGCAAATGGGATGGAGCATGGTGGTCCCCTGCAGGGACTGCCCTGAGTTAGTGACTTGCATGACAAGCAGGGACCATGCCCCGGTCTGGGCAATGGGCACAACATGGTTGCCCTAGCATGTCCAAGTATGGCTCCTGTCAAGGGAGTCCTGGGTAAGGGGACAGGGAGGGCTTCACCATGGGATTTCAGAGGACAGTTTCAGGACTCTGACTCTCTTTCAATGCCTTTTCCACCCCACCCTCCCCCAAGATGGGCAGGAAATGAGCCCTGGAGTGAGCTGACCAGTAAAACAGCCCAGAAGTTCTGCATAAAATTGTGTTTCAGTTCATGTTGGAAAATGGATGGTTCAGAGGCAGATTTCAACCTGAAAGTCGTCCTGGTCAGTTTTAAGCAGTGTCTCAACGAGAAGGAGGAGGTTCTGCTGGACCACTACATCACCAGCTGGAAGGGGCTGGTCAGGTGTGTGCAGAGGGGGCTGGCTGCCTTCCTATAGGGGGCCATGCCAGAAGTGGTGAGTGGTGGTACCCCTTGCCAGCATGCATAGGTAGTGTCTGCTTCCTGCTTGGCACTGGGCAAGAGCAGTGTCATGGTGGGCTGTTCTCAGTTGTCCTGTCCTCCAGGTAGAAATGTCCCCAGCAGTTCAAGACAGATGATGTCCCCTGTGCAGCTGTATGGGGCCTCAAGCTCTTTTTTTCCCACACAGGTTTCTGAACAGCCTGGGCACGGTCTTCTCATTCATTTCCAAGGATGTAGTCTCAAAGCTGCACATCATGGAGCGACTGAGGAGCAGCCCTCAGTGTGAGCACTACATGAGCCTGCAGTCCATGGTGGCCTATGAGATGGGAAATGGGCTGGTAGACCTGGATCGCCGCTCCCGCCACCCTGACTCAGGCTGCCGAACCACACTGCGACTACACCGGGCTCTACACTGGCTGCAGCTGTTCCTGGAAGGCTTGCACACCAGCCCTGAAGATGCACAAACCTCCACACTCTGTGCCAACTCCTACCATGCCTCACTGGCTGCTTACCACCCGTGGATTGTGCGCCAAGCTGTCACAGTGGCCTTCTGTGCCCTGCCCTCACGCAAGGCCCTTCTCGAAGCCATGAACATGGGGTCCCCTGAGGAGGCTGTGGAGATGCTAAGCGAGGCCCTGCCCTTCATCAAGCAAGTGTACGACATCTCCCAGAGGCTCTATGCGGAGCACTCCTTGCTGAACCTGCCCTAGCGGCCAGCACCCAGGGTTGATGGCTCCCTACACTGCAGGGTTGGGCAGGCCAAGGCCTGCACTCTACACACAGCTTTTTGGGTGCCACTGTCACTCCTGTGAGCTGAGCTTGCTGAAAGCTGTGGACAAACAGGAAATGCAGGCTTATGCCCCTCTGAGCCATAGCCAACCCCTCAGCCTCAGTTACACACGCTCAGTTCAGGCCACTCTGAGGTACAGACAATAGATCAGGCAGGACACTTCCTTGTGAGTACAGCAGCTAGAGGGCTCATCCCATCTGTGTGTGTGAAATGTATACGGTCACAGGTGCCTTGGGCACAGAGGCTCTGTCTTCCTCTAGCTGAGTGTTTAGTTTCCCATGCCTGTCACAGGGCCAGGACACAAAGGACACAGTGTCTATACCAGGCAGACAGCCTCAGTCCCCCCCATACCCTGGCTGGAGCCTAGGTGTAGGTCTGAACATGGTGGGCTTTCTTCTTGCCCTTCACCTCCTCACTGACCTCATGCAGAGCAAGCTAGCAGCTTTCTGTCCAAGGCCCCTAGAAAGTCCTGGGAAGGCCTCCAGAGCCCCTGCAGGCATCAGCTCCTAAAGGGCTTGTTACAAGGCACTTCCACTTAGCCTGAGGTCCTGGCAGCCCAACACCACTTGATGGAGACAGGCCTCCTCCTCCACAGCTGCACCCCACAAGATGCCATATTTCTTCCCCTGCGCTGCTGCCCCATCCCCGTGTGGTCAGGACATCCTGATGGTGCATGGTATGGGAAAGGGGCCAGCCCTTGCTACCCAACAGCCAGCACCCAGCCGGTGGGGACCTGGCCTCTCCAACTGGACCAGGACAGTGTCTACAGGGAAGCAGATGCATCAGTGCTTGCAAGACTTGCCTGGTCCCTAATGTATGTGGTAATTCTCAGCATAATAAAATTACACTTATGGGACTGGGTGTGGCATTCCAGGGTGGGTCCTGGGGTCCACCAGGTCCCTGATGACTTGGAAGACTCAGCAAAGGACCCCAAGCACAGAGCTAAAGCATGCACTCCCTGACCCCAAGGGCTCACAGGGCAGTGTCAGTCATGGCGACACAAGACCAGCCCAGGACAGCAGGCAGGGTCAGGAGGAGGTGCTGTTTTATTCCCATTCCTGGAGGTCATTAGCTTAGTCATGCACCCCCTACTTTTTCAGGTCAGTAAACAGACTTGCCCAAGGTCACTCCCAGGGACCTGGGTCAAAAGGGGGAGGCCTGAGGCCAGCCACACACTGCAGGGGGAGAGGCCCAGAAGACGACACCACTAGCTGGAGAGGTGGAGGCCGCACCAAGGTTGACCTTAGGCTCTGTCCACCCACATGGGGCTGGCAGTGAGGGAGTGGCTGAGTGGACACTTGAGTCCACAAGGGCCAGGGAGCAAGGCTGCAAGTGCAGCTCAGGATGTGCTGTGCATGGGTTTGTGGCGTGTGCACCTTATGGGGCCCTCAGAATGGCAGGGAAGAGGTGAACATCCCATGGGCCCCAGCTGTAGCCCACCCCCACTCAGCAGAGCCAAAAGCCCCTGCCACTTCCATCTGTGTAGTCCCCTGCTGTGTCCACTGGGTCTCTCCCAGAACCAGAACCTAGCAGGGAGCAACCACAGTCCACCCTCCCAACACAGGCACACACCTGGTGCTAGTAGCTGGAGCCCATTTGATTACAGCCCTTCCTCCCTCATTTTCATGGCCCCCCACTTTGGGTCCAGCTGCAAGCTGCCCCAGCCGGTGGAGGCACCTGCACACTAGCCAGGGGATGGCCTGTGCCAGGGCTACAGAATGAGCACAGCCAGCTACATGGTGTCTGTAGCTTCTGGGAATTGGCAGCCTGGCAGTGGAATAGCTATAGTAGGACCCTTGGCAGGTCTACACCACTTGAGACAGCCTAGAGGGATTACCTGTAGTTCTCCAACTGTGGACTTGAAGGATTGGGAACCAGAAACCTCCCAGGTATTTCTGTGCCCAGGAAAAGCCCCATAGGGCCCTGGTACCTCCTAATCCCTGACACAGCTGAGACCCTAGGGCCCTGGATGCCCACAGGATGCCAGCTGCTCCAGGAAAAGGGCTGCCATGGGGTTTGGCAAGGGTAGAAGCCAAGGCCACAATCAGTTGCCATTCTCAGCTTGCATTCCAGGTCACTGTTGGCCAGAGAGCTTAGTGGGCATGTTAGGATGTCTGACAAGTAAGGCACAGTGGCACAAATTAGCAGTCCCAGTATTTGAGAGGTTAAAGCAGAAGGGTCACAAGTTCAAGGTCAGCCTAGAAAACTTAGACCCTGTCACAAAATATAAAGGGTTGGGGATATATGCAGCTCAGTGCAAAGTCCCTGGGTTCAGTGCCTAGTACTCAAAAGCAAGTCTTGGACTGGGGATTTAGCTCAGTGGTACCACACCTGCCTGGCACACATAAGGTCCCGAGTTCAATTCCCAGTACCAGGAAAAAAAAAAAAATCCTATGTGTCCAAACCTTTAGGGCTCAGGATGTTGAAGACAAAGCCAGGGCCTCTCGGGTTTGGCAGGTGAGCAAGGCACTGGTTTTGCTAAACAAATCCTTTGCCCCTCCCTTTGGACTCACTACATATCTGGAGCTCCTGCCTGACATACTTTCTTGCTCTCCCTGCTTGAAGCTGCCACCTGCCATGCCAGGACTGGCTGTCCTGGGCCTCAGCCTCATGGCTCTCCTGGGCCTTGGGTCAGGGGCCTTGTGCCTGTCACGGCAACTCAGGATGCGAGGGGACTACATCCTGGGAGGGCTCTTCCCCCTGGGCTTGGCAGAGGAGACTGAACTGCAGCACAGGATGCGGCCCGACAGCATCACGTGCTCCAGGTACTACGGAGGTGGGCAGCCAGGGCAGGGGAGGTGAGCGGGCTGTATTCCCAGTCAGTGCTCCCAAGCCTGGGATGAGATAGCAACCACCCGTGTCCCTTTGTGGCCTCAGGTTCTCCACTATTGGCCTGTTCTTGGTGATGGCTTTGAAGATGGCCGTGGAGGAAATCAACAACAGTTCCACCCTACTGCCTGGGCTGCAGTTGGGCTATGACCTCTTTGACACGTGCTCAGAGCCTGTGGTCACCATGAAGCCCAGTCTCATGTTCCTGGCCAAGGTGGACAGCTGCAGCATTGCCGCCTACTGCAACTACACACAGTACCAGCCCCGCGTGCTTGCTGTCATTGGGCCCCACTCCTCAGAGCTCGCCCTCATCACGGGAAAGTTCTTTGGCTTCTTCCTCATGCCACAGGTGGGCCCACCATTCCTTGTGTCCCCCTGCCACTCCTGCCTGCATGAGCCCCCACATCAGGAGGTACCTCTGGGCCGCTGCAGGTCAGCTATGGCGCCAGCATGGACAGGCTGAGCAACCGGGAGACGTTTCCATCCTTCTTCCGCACGGTGCCCAGCGACCGAGTCCAACTGGAAGCCATGGTGACACTGCTGCAGTATTTTGGCTGGAACTGGGTGGCTGCCCTGGGTAGCGATGATGAGTATGGTAGAGAGGGTCTGAGCACCTTCTCAAACCTGGCCCATGCGCGGAACATCTGCATTGCGCATGAGAGCCTTGTGCTGCTGCCCCAAGCCGACAGCCTGCGACTGGGCAAGGTGCAGGACGTGCTACACCAGGTGAACCAGAGCCAGGTGAAGGTGGTGGTGCTGTTTGCCTCAGCCCGTGCCGTCCACTCCCTATTCCAGTATAGCATCCACCACAGCCTCACGCCCAAGGTGTGGGTGGGCAGTGAGGCCTGGCTGACCTCAGATCTGGTCATGACGTTGCCTGGCATCCATCGGGTGGGCACTATTCTGGGGTTTCTACAGCAAGGCGCCCGGCTGCCTGAGTTCTCCCATTACGTGGAGAACCACCTAGCCTTGGCTGCCAACCCAGCCTTCTGTGCCTCACTGGATGCTGAGCAGGACCTGGAGGAGGATGTGGTAGGACCGCGCTGCCCGCAGTGTGACCAAATCACGTTACAGAACCTGTCAACTGGGTTGGTGCAGAACCTGTCAGCTGGGCAGCTGCACCACCAGATCTTTGCCACCTATGCGGCCGTGTACACTGTGGCCCAGGCCCTCCACCACACACTGCAATGTAGCTCCTCCAGCTGCCCCACACAGGAGCCCGTGAGGCCCTGGCAGGTGAGCATGGGACCGGGGTTGCAGATCAGTGCCCAAGTTGGTCTTGTTGTTCAATAGCTTTAGGGTTAGTCCTGCCCCCAAACCCCCCACCCCACAGCTCCTGAACACTATGTACAACATGAGCTTCCGCGTTCGAGGCCTGGAGCTGCAGTTCAATGACACTGGAAATGTGGCTATGGAATATGACCTGAAGATGTGGGTGTGGCAGAGTCCAACACCCAAGTTGCACACTGTGGGGACCTTCAATGGCAGCCTCCAGATGCAGCCCACACACATGCACTGGCACACAGAAGACAACCAGGTAAATGAAACGCATGTGGTCCCAGCCACACAGAAGCCCACGCCAGGTATGACGCAGAGGCTTGGAATGTCTCTGGTCTGGGGGGCACCCAGCCCTGTGAGCCCAACTTGAGGTCCCCTGCCAGGTGCCAGTATCTCAGTGCTCCCAGGAGTGCCGTGAGGGTCAGGTGCGCCGGGTGAAGGGCTTCCACTCTTGCTGCTATGACTGTGTGGACTGCAAGGCAGGCAGCTACCGGCAGAACCCAGGTGAGTCATCTACTCGGCCAGTCTATACAGTTTGGGGTCGGAGTCCACCCAGTCCTGGCAGCAAGGCTGGCGAAGAAGCCAGAGACCATGGTGGGGTGCAGGGCTCCCCAGTACACCCTACACCAGCCCACAGAGCTCCTTCTCTCCTGCCTCCTGCAGATGACCTCACCTGTACCCAGTGTGACCAGGACCAGTGGTCCCCAGAGCGGAGCACACGCTGCTTTCCCCGCAGGCCCAGGTTCCTGGAGTGGGGAGACCCAGCTGTCCTGTTGCTGCTCTTGTTTCTGGGCCTCGTGCTGGGCCTGGTGCTGGCAGCTCTGGGGCTCTTCATCCGCCACAGGGACAGCCCACTGGTCCAGGCCTCAGGAGGGCCACTGGCCTGCTTTGGCCTGGCCTGCCTGGGCCTTGTCTGCCTCAGTGTCCTTCTGTTCCCTGGCTGGCCAGGGCCCACCAGCTGCCTCGCCCAGCAGCCTGCGGCTCACCTCCCACTCACTGGATGCCTGAGTACACTGTTCCTGCAAGCAGCCGAAACCTTCGTGGAGTCCGAACTGCCGCTTGCCTGGGCAGCCTGGCTGCGTGGTCACCTGCGGGGGCCCTGGGCCTGGCTGCTGGTACTGTTGTTGATCCTGGTAGAGGTGGCACTCTGTGCCTGGTCCCTCACGGTTTTCCCATCCAAGATGGTGATGGACTGGCGGGTGTTGCCGAGGGAGGTGCTGGTGCACTGCCACATGCACTCCTGGGTGGGCCTGGCCCTGGTGCATGTCACCAATGCCACACTGGCCTTTCTCTGCTTCCTGGGCACCTTTCTGGTGCAGAGCCAGCCTGGCCACTACAACCGTGCCCGTGCCCTCACCTTTGCCATGCTGGCCTATTTTGTCACCTGGGTCTCCTTCGTGCCCCTCCTGACCAATGTGCAGGTATTGTACCAGCCTGCTGTGCAGATGGGCGCCATCCTCCTCTGTGCCCTGGGAATACTGGCCATCTTTCACCTGCCCAAGTGCTACCTGCTGCTGTGGTGGCCAGAGCTCAATACACCCATGTTCTTTCTAGGCCAGGGCACTAGGGACAGCACAGACGGGGGCAGCAGTGGAGGCAGGGACAGTGCTCAGGGAGACCATGAATGACCCCTGACCCCAGGATCTCAACCCCATTGAATTAAGCCCCTGTAGATGCCTCAACCCACTAGACTGATAACCTCTTGTTTTATATTCTGACTCTAAGGGCCGGGGATTTGGCTCAATGATACCATGTCTGCCTCGCAAGCTAAAAGTCCTGAGTTCAATCCCAGTACTAGAAAAAAAAAAACTACCACAACAGATTCTGACTCCAAACTGACCTTAACCTGTGACCCCAGGACTGCAGTGTGGGAGAGGGGCCCACAGGGCCTGCTCCACTTCCCCAGAGGGGCTTCCCACTCAGGGCCCAGAGACATATCCTCAGTTTAGGAAAGCCCTGGCCAGATAAAAGGAGGCCAAATGGCCACCACTTGCCTCACTGAGCCTGAGGCAGGCCTGGAGCAGCCAGTGGGGGGGGGCAGCAGCCAGCGGCGGGGGGCAGCACCCAGCCTGGTTCAGATTAAGCTGCACCCACCCAGTGGGGGTGCTCCCTGCTCCACCAGTAGGTCCAACAGAGCACGGGCGGAGATGGGGGCAGAGGTGGGCATCAGCACCATGGCCAGCACCCACTAACAGGACCCCTGGCGCCAGCACCAAGGACAGAAAATGGCCAGCTAGCACCGGGGACAGCTGGGCGGCAGCACGGACTCATAGGACGGCGTGCTGGTCTGGGCCAATGGGGCCTCCCAACAGACGCGGATCAGCGTTGGACCAACCCCCACCACACCCAAGTCCCGAGACAACCTGCAGAGAAGAGGGACACAGGCCAAACACCAGTCCCATAAAATTAAATGTTCTTTAGTGTTTAAAATAGCATTTACACAGAAGCAGCTCTACTGAACTACCCAGATGCTCGGACTTTGACACAATATCTACAGAGCAGATGTTCAGATGCCAGGCATGCCAAGAAGGCAGTGTGCAGTGGGAAGATGGCCCAAGGACAGTGAGGACAGACCAGGCTGGCTCCTGTCTCTCCAAGACCCCTCTGCCTGCAGTGAGGCACTGTGCAGGGAGAGGGGCCCTCTGCCAGCTCCCCAGCCTCCACACTTCCCATCATGGCCTGCATTCCTCATGCTTGCTCTGAGTCCCAGAGCAGAGCAGGGACATGCAAACTGCCCCAGTTGGGCGGGGAGGGGACAACTAGACAGCCACCACCCTCATAGTAGGCAGGGCAGCAATAAATAAATAAGTTAGATCCCACCCTGAGTGACCAGAGGGGACTGGGGACGCCACTGCCCGGGTGAGACAGGCAGGGTCAATGTGCTGGGTGAGAGGGACTTCAGGCCAGTTCAGGTGAGGGCCTCTGCATAGCTCTGGTAGAGTGAGGGGCAACACCGAACCCATAAGAGTCACCTCCAAAGGAGAGGTCGGGGGCCCTAGAGTCCCATGTTGAATGGGCAGGTCAGACCTGCCTGAGAAGATGGTCCCCCCAAAGGAGCAGGGAGACAGCTGTTCATTGCCCAGGGACCCCAGGAGGAGGTGGCTGCCCTCGGCCTTGGCCTCTGTGCCCACTGCCTGCTGGGTCCAGCGCCCCAGGCAGGCCTGTCCCTAGCTGGCCACCACTAAGGCAACCCCACCAGCTCCCAGTGCAGCAGGATGGGATGCCCCGCCTTGGACGGGGCTGAAGGCACTGCCCACCAGTTACATGATGTCCACAAAGAACTCACAGGGGTTTCCCATGGCCTTCTGGAAGGACTGGCGACTGCCAGTCAGTTCTGGGGGGACAGCAGCCAACTCCCGGACAGGTGGCCCCCCCGGGGGCCCACCCACCACTGTGTAGGCCTTTGTCAGGGAGTGTAGTGGGGGAAGCCCAGGAGCAACAGCCGAGGCCTGGCTACGTGGGCTACTGCCCTGGCTAAGCTGGCTTACAGGACGCTCCCACCAGCCGGCACTACCCAACCCGCTGAGGGCCGCAGGGTCTGACTCACTGCCGCTGCCCCCAGCTCCAGCGGCCCGGCGCTCCTTCTCCCGGCCTGGGGCCCGGCGGCTGCTCCGGGTGGACCCACTGCTTTTGCTCCCTAGGAATGAGAATGGAGGGTGGGTCAGCCAGGCCTGGCCACCACCAGGGCCACTTCTGCCCCAAGCAGTTGGCGGGAAGGGACCAAGCAGGAGGGCAGCCATGCAGGCAGAAGGGCGGGTCTGGCCCCACCCCAGGAAGCAGGAACAGCCTAGGGGAAGGGGTGGAGCCACAGTGGGCAATAGGACACAGACTAGCTCAGAGCCCACACTTTACCCCAGTGCTTTAACTAAGGGCTGTGTTCCCAGCTGGGGAAATGAGGCCCTAGTAAAGCCCCTGAGTACCTGGCAGGCACTCCTGCCGGCCATCCTGGGCTCCCCACCCAGAGACCCACTGTCCACCCACCCCGGGGCCCTGGTCAGCTAATCGCTCGGCCCCTGTCCTGGGCTCCAGGAAGGAGTGGAAACCTGAGGACAGTGGCTGGCTAGGGACATGCCGAGAGGGACGCCGGGGGGGACCCTGGCTTACCGGCCCCGAGGGTCCACTCCGCTAGTCCTTCAGTCTAAGGCTTGCTCAGCACAAAGCAAGGGATAGCACGAGTTACACATGGGCCTGCCACCAGCTGGGCCTGGCAGCGGCCGGGTCAGGTTTGGGTGGGAGCAAATGCCTGTCCAGGATCCGAAGACTAACAGCTTCCCTGGGCATGGCCACCCCCAGCCCTCACCTCTCCTATGCCCTGGGCCAGTTGGCTGTACCTCTCTCCAGACCCTGCACACACAGCCATGGGCTTCCTGTCACCCCTTGGCCTAAGCTCCACTCCAACAAGGTCCTTCCATCTCTCTACAATTCCTTGTGGGCTGCATGGGCCCCAGGGATGGAGGCCAACCCCCATGTCCTGGGCCTGGAAAGTGATCCTGACCAATGCTCCTGACCATACCCCCTCTGGCCATACAGTCCCCACCACACCATTCCCTAGCTCTGGCCTCTGCCAAACCTGGACCACCAGCCCCACCAGGCACAAAGGTAAAGCACCAGGTTTCCTGAATTCCTTCCCAAAACCCAGAGGAGTCTCCAGGGCCCAAGCAAACAGCAGGGGTTCAAGGCAGCGGCAGGAGGGCAGGGTGGTTGGTGGGCAGCAGGGTCACTTGTATGGCTCTCACCTTCACTCTGCTGGCTCCCAGCGCTGCCACTGCCATAGCTGAAGCCGGGGTCCTGGTAGGCGGGCGGGAAGCAGGGTGGGGGTCCAGGGTACTGGTAGGGGTAGCCCTGGCCTAGCGGCCAGGCTGTGGCTGGGTGGGGCAGTGGGGCCAGGGTGTCCTGATCCGAGGCTCCGCTGGAGCCACTGTGAAGATTCAGGGCTGCGAGATCTGGTGAGGTGAAGCAGGTAAGAAGTGCTCAGATCCTGAGTCCCCCATCCCCCCACTTACCACTGCTCTCAGGCCTCACCCCCAACTCACCACTGCACAGGTCCCCAAAGACATAGTAGCACTGCTCAGAGAAGGTGATCTTGTTCACCGTGTGCCGCAGGAAGCCACGCCTCAGCATGCTGCCGGCGTACTTCCTGGCCTCGCGCCGCTCCCGGAAGCCCTCTATGTGCGTGTACAGCCAGTCCACCACGTCCGCCCCTGGCCACACAGCCAGTCAGGCTGGAGCTTGGAAGGCTGCTCCCCTACCCTGCCCCATCCCCGGCCAGCTGGCTGAGCAGAACTCACCGATGACAGCATTGGCAATTGTAATCTTGAGCCACATGCGGTCACGGATCTCCAGCCCCGAATCTGGCAGCTGCATGACTCGGGCAATGGCACTCATGTCGCTCTTCACTGTCAGCGGCGCTTCTTCAAGCTCTGCAAAGCACAGCCCCTCAGCTCAGGAGCAGATGGGTCCAGGCAGAGCCTGGGATCCTGAGAGGGGCTGCAGGATGGACCCCCAGGTTCGAGGAACAGGCCTCTATCTCACCCCACAGATGCCCCTTCACAGGATCACAGACCAGAATGAGCAACCCACAGACCAGAGCCAGTAAACCATCCAGGCCCCACCCCCATCTCTCCTCCCCGAAAGCTTGGGCATTAGTTGTGTTAGCAGCAGGAAAACAGAGTGGCCACATACCCCTTTCACCTCTGCCTGGCAGGCCCAAGGCTATCTGTGGGCCACATCAGCAGGCCTGGCTGTGTGAGGGCACAAGTTTGTGCACATATGTGGGTACTGGGGACAGGCTCAACACCTGTCCTAGGCAGATGACGGCCTAAGCCCAGCCTAAGGCTGGGCCAACCCATGCCCACAAGCCTTGGTTTCCCTCCAGGGGTCTCGTGAGCTGCCACTTACGTGGAGCGCCAGGCACTGAGCTGGTTAGTGAGGAGGAGCTGGAGCGCGTGATGGCACTGGAGCAGGGGCTCGTACCGTAGCGGGGCAGGGCGCCTGTCAGTGCCGCTGTGTGGGACAGCCAGGCAGCTGGGTCGATGGGCCGCACAGGGTCAGCTAGATGGCAGCAGACGACAGATAGACAGGAGAATGGGGGTGGAGCACAAGGCAGAGGAGACAGGCCTTCAGGCTGGGCCCCAGCACCCCCAGCCCACCTGCCCACAGGTCACTCACCCCTCGGGACGGTGAAGTAGCTCCGGGGGGTTGGGTCCCAGCACTTGGCCACCGTAAGGCTGATGGGCCTGTGACAGGCGTCACACAGGTGAGGCCCTTGAAGCCTGCCCTGCCCTGCACCCTTGTGCCTGTCCTCTCTGTGCCCCACATTCCGCTCCTCACTGTCTGGGAAGTGACCCCTGCCTTGTGCCCCACGGCCTCACCCTGTCTGGGACACAATCTCCCGGAGCACCCGCACAGCGTCATCATTGCTCATATTCTCAAAGTTCACATCGTTCACCTGTGGTGGGGGACAGGGGTCAGGGCTGGTGGCAGCGGGGGGCACATCTGGTCCCCAGCCCCCACAGCCCGCACCTGCAGCAGCATGTCACCCGGCTCGATGCGGCCGTCAGCGGCCACAGCCCCACCCTTCATGATGGAACCGATGTAGATGCCACCATCACCCCGGTCGTTGCTCTGGCCCACGATGCTGATGCCCAGGAAGTGGTGCCTCTCTGCAGGAACAGCTGTGAGCAGGCCCTGCCCCGCCCTGCCCCACCTGCCACCCCCAGCCTCCAAGGCCTCACCCATGTTGAGTGTGACAGTGATGATGTTCAGAGACATGGTGGAGTCGGTGATGCTGCTGAAGGAGGAGGCCTGTGGAGGGGCCCAGTGAGACACTGCCAACCACCATGCACCCCATCACCTCCACAGGCCCTGCTTCCTACCCGGTCTGTCTGCCGTAGGCGCTGCTTCCGGCGCCGACGCTTGTGCTTCCGGATGAGCCGAGAGGAGGTGCTCTGCTCTGTGGAACTGCTCAACCTGGGGCAGGTCAGGGACAGAGGTCAGGGTCCAGGATCTGCCCCTGTACCTGCAAGCTTACTGCACATGGGACATGGGCCCCTGCCCGCACCGGCTCGTGTTATCTTCCTCATCCGAGTCGATGAAGCTGCTGGACTCCAGTTCGCTGCTCAGCACAGTGGACGCACTATCCGGGGGCAGCCCCAGGTCCCGCCGCCGGTCGCCCCTTGGGTGCCCATTGGCGCGGGTGGCTGTGGGCCAGCAGGTGGGAGCTGACATGCCTGTGCAGCCTCTGGCTCCTGCTGGTCCAGCAGCTGGCAGCAGACCCTAGGGCCGCAGGGGGCACCAGGGCTGAGCCCTCTAACCAGGGACCTCAGGGTACTGGCAGGGACTTGGGACCCACCATGGGGCACCCAGGGAGGCTTGGGGCCCAGGGCAGGCCAGGTACAGCCACAGTACCCTCCTCACGGTTCCGGCGCCGGACTCTCTCCCGCCGGTGACTGACCATGGACTCTGTGCCGGTCTCATTGTCCATCCCATCGCGGCTGCTGGCCACATTTGGGCTGTGCAAATGAAGGGGTAGGATGGAGAGGCTGGGCAGCCAGTCCCTCAAAAGACTCAGCCCTTGTCCCCCAGAGGGACCTCAGGGGACACCCGGAAGCTCAGCCCACAGGGTCCTTACTGGAAGGAAGGCGGCCGGGAGTCCCCGATGCCACCTGTCCGCTCGAGGGCTGGGGGCAGGTCAGTGTGGCTGTCGGTGCCCTGGGACCCTGCGTCTGAGTGAGCACCCTCGGCCAGGACCAGCTGTGGAGGGAGAGTGAGGGCTCGCACACCCAACTTGCCTGGTGCCCTGCCCTACCCTTGCCTGGCCTGCCAGAGCCCAGTACCATGCCCACCACCTCCCTGGGAAGGGCCTCCACCCATGGCAGATGCCAGGGCCCAGCTAAACATGTCGGGTGCACATAGGACTCACCCAGGAGACCACTCGGCCATTGAAGCAGGGCAGCTTGGCATTGTCATCAAAGATCTCCTCCTTTACCACCCTGTAGACAGGTGGGTGTGAGACCACACCATGGGAGCTGGGCGCCCAGCATAATTTGTGGCACTCCATCCACTACATTCTCTTCTTAGGGCCCTTTCCACCCTGTACTGTCCCTTCAGCACTTGGGACAGTGGCTGTGGACAGTTCATGCAGGGCCAGCCTAAGGCTCCTGTCCACCTCCAGCCTGGGATAGGGTTGGGGGACAGACAGAGGGAAGGGTGCCTGGGAATGACGCTAGCACTGCAGCATCCTCACTGGCCTTGTCCACACATGTGCCCCCAGCTCCACATCCCAAGCCTTTCTCCTAGGGACCCTGACAGCTACCCACTAAGCTCTCCCCATGGCTAGGCAGCCTCCCTGTCTCAGATCCAGTATTCCCCTTTGGTTCTTCTGTTCTTCATCCTAAATGCACACCTATCACCTGGGCCCCATTTTCCAGCCCTTTCCAGAACAACCCTCCTGCTTCCCGACAGCCTGCAGACTTGCAGCTGCCTCCTGAAGGAACAGGTCTGATGCTCCTCACACTACCCCCAAGTCCCCACTTTCATCCTTTGTCTCTGTGAGCACCTATGGGGCCCTGGCCCTTTGGAGACCCCCACACTTGGTAGCCCTGGCATTCTATGTGCTTCTCACCTACTCACCTATGCCTTCGACTAGGCTCAACTCTCAGATAGCCATGGGCTCTGCCACCTGAGGACCAGGGCAGCTGGGGACAGAGCTGGCCAGGCCCCGGTTGTAGCCACTGGCCAGCATCCGTGCCTGCCCGTCTTCCCGCTTCCCCTGGGGCAAGGACATAGGGGACTCAAGGAAGGTGCCAAGGATCAGGGAAAGAAACTGGGAAGGAGGCCAGATGACCTGGGGTCAGAGTTCAAAGGGGCAAGGGCAGCAACCAGCACAGCTCAGGGTGGGTGGTAAGCAGGAGCTGGGACCCCAACGCCCCACCCATTGGCACTCAGCCCTGCCAAGCACTGCGGGATTTTCCATGCCTGGGACTTGTGCCAGATGAGAAACAGAAGCTGGGAGACTGTGCTGGGCCTGGACATGCACCTGGCAGGAAGCAGCCTCCTGGCCTGATGGGCCCATTGCCAGAAGCAGGGCCATCAGCCCCAGGACACCTTGACTCGCCCTGTCCAGGGTGGCAGTAGGTGGTCTAAGTGCAGCTGGCACCCCATACCATCCAAGGAGTGAGGCCCCAGTCCAGACACTTGCCAAGAAGCCCCAAGCCTAGGGCAGAACAGACAGCAGAGATGGGGCCAGCCTGGGAAGGAGGATGCATCCTGCCCAGCCTTCTACAGTTCTGTCACTGTTCCAGGTACCTCCCTGACCCGTCTAATGAGGTGGACACCCTAACAGGCATACAGTCGCTTCTCAGGACCCTGGCACCTGCACCTTCACCAATGACCCACAGCCCTGCACAGCCAGGCTAGCATCCCAGGAAGGTCACAACCCACACGCCAGACCTAGGCTTCCTGGGGTAGGGAGTGGTCCCTGCAGCAGCCAGTGCTCCACAGACTGCAGCAAGCTCTCCATCTCCAAGGTTCGCAGCAGTCACCCCCAGGAACCCCTTCCTCCACCCCATCACAGCCCCAGTGGGCTAGCTGATAGTCTGCCCCTGCCCCACCCAGCTGCAGTCCTGTCTGACTCACCTTGGGTGACAGGAGCCCAGCACCCACTGGCCCTGCCTCTCTCATCACCCAGGCTGGCCTTGAGCTCCACTGCCCATGCGGCCAGGGCCTCAAGATGACCAGGGCTATGGAGGTCCCTGTGCCTCCCAACTACATGGATGCTTTTCTCAGTGACCAAAGACCTTACTCTCCTGGCCCGGCCCAGCCAGCAGGACTTAAATGCTGTGCCCCAACCGCTGTGGGGCCCTAGGTGCATGAGGAGGGCAATCAGCCAGGACTGAGGGGAGGCAGCTGGCGGACCCTTCCTGCCCTAGTCAGGCAGGGTGCAGGTGCCAGAGCCCCAGTGGAGAGCAGGTGTGGTCTCCAGAATAAGCACTGTGGCCCACAGTTGCTAGCATGCTCTCAGGAACTCCAGAGTGGAGCCTCGGGGATGGAAGGGGACAGGGGCCACAGCCCACGCTCCAGACAACCCTGGCTCCAGTGTGCATGGGTTCTTAGGTGGAGGGATAGGCTCAGGAGCAGCCTCTGTGGAGTCAGGGTGGCCAGCCAGGGCCCCCGACCTCAGCACTCCTAGAGTATCCTGGTTAACCTTGAACTTGTGGCCATTGGGCTCCACCTCCCACCCCATGCCACCCCAATCCACCCCAGGGAGGAATCTACTCCAAGAGAAGGCCCTTGGAACCTAACAGGGCCTGGCCAAGAACGGTCCTGGGCTACAGAGGCCACAGTACTTAAGAGCCCCAGGGGTCCCCCTCTCTTGTACCCCCATGAGTTGGGGTCCCCGCTGCACAAGCCTTGGTGTATGCGGGGCCTCAGCCCAAGGCACCCACTGCCCAGCTCCAGCCCTAGTAACCATGCAGCAGGTGGCTGGGCCACTCTGCATCCCCTCCTGATTTGGAGTATGTACTGCATCCACCTGGGCCTCCCAGCTTGGGGGAGCAGGGGTCACAGAGACTATCTGAGCCCAGGGGGCACAGCCAGCAGCTCCCCTATGCAGTGCCCCAGGCACATGGGGCTAATAGAACATTTGTGCCCATCAGAAGGCAGCAGAGTCCAGGGCTCCCACCCCCGTCATCATCCCAACCACCTACCCTTGGGCCTGGGTCCCCCAACCATGGAGATGAGTGAATGAGCCAAACACCAAGCCCACAGGCCTGCATCAGCAACATCTCCTGGCAATGAGGATGGAAGGCCAAAACCTTCCCTCTTCTGCCTCAGACCTCACCCTGCACTGATCATCACCAGACCCAACACCAGATGCCCAGAGACTCTGCCCCAATGCCCAGGGGTCCAGGGTCAGAACAGCCATCACCTACACATGAAAAGTGGGGGACAGAGTCAGGCACTATGTACACACCTAGAATCCCAGCACTCTAAGAGGCTGAAGCAGAAAGATTGCAAGTTCAAACCCAGCCTGGGCAACTTAGCAAAACCCTGTCTCAAAATGAAAATAAGAAAAGGGCTGGGGATGATTAGTGTGAAGTCCCAGGTTCAGTGCCCAGTACTACGAAGAAAAATGGGGAGCAGGAGGGAGAATTTCATAAAGGCAGAGCAGGGGCCAGCCAGCTGTTGTTTAGACAAGGCAGCAGAGGTGTAGGGAACCCAGAGCTGGCCCACAGCAGTCTGGGGGTGGAAGCAGGACGCTAAGATTCACAAGGGCATACTGCACAGCCTCCAGTCAGAGGCCACTGTCCCTGCTCAGCCAAGACCTGATTCTCTTCCCCCAGTGTCAAGCTACATTCATTTGGGGTCCAAAGCAAGATCCCAGCTTAGTTTTCTTTTACACTAAAGTGTGAATGACTGATCAACCCCTCTCATAAGCACTTATTTCATTAAATAAAAAGTTTATAGACTAAATAGAGCTTAGAGTTTACAGAGAGAATTTAAGGGAAGGAAGAAGAAAGCAGATGATGGAGTCCTTTCCCAGCTCCTACGGTCACCAGGCCATCAGCCAGAGGGCCAGGGGGGAAGCAAGGTGAGGCCCTGTCCTGTTGCTCACCTCAGCTGCCCTCTGCCTCCTAGCTCTACTGCATACCAGAGGTCCCCAACTTGTGCTTAAGCCCTCTGCTGGCTCCCACACCACACCTCACCATTCCCAAGCCTGCACAGGTCCCCAAAGGCCATCTCCTGTGTCACAGCCCTGAGTGCCCACCCCTCTCCAGCCAGAGTATGACAGTCCCCCAGATCTGCCTAGCAATAGCTCTTCTGGGGCCCAGGTGTAGACAGCCCCCCTTACAGATATCATGAGGAGAGGGCAGGCAAGACACAGTCCAGAGCATGGGGCAGGCAGCAACCTGGGGGTGGCACTCTCCTTGGCACAGGCTCACCAATGCCAGGAGTCTGGGATGAAGAGCATTTGTGACTTTGGTGATTCCTGTCAAAAAAATAAACTGAAATTCCAGGTACTCTTCCACACACTTCCTGTGCAAGGCCAGGGACACAAGGCCAATAGAAATGAAGGGACCACATGAGGCCCAGCAGGAAGGCAGGCAGAGCAGACCCCAAAGCCATCCCTGGGCCGAGATTGCCAACAGGAGCACCCAGCCCTGAGGAGGACTGCCCAGGACATGACTGACTCTGCTCCTCCTTGGACAGGATCTGCCCACCTGACCTCTGGCCCCAAGCACAGAGTGGCCCAAGCTTGACTAGACTAGACCCAGGCTGCCCAGGACTGTGGAACTACAGAATCCAGGAAACGGGAGACCAACGTCAAAGTCCCAAGACAGGGCCACACACAAGGACACTGCTTGCCCGAGGACACCCCTAACACCTGCTGTGTACTGCTGAGCTGGGGACTCTGGTTACTGGTGGCTGTGACCCCGGTCAGGCCTCTAGTGGATGGCCCAGCTACTGCTCCTTGTCCCTCAGCACAAGTGAGAAGTTCCTCCTTCCAGCCTGGAGGCTGACCTGAGTCAGCAGGTGGCAGGAGCCTCAGGGCAGGGGGTGGAGCGAAACTCCAGGATCCATATGACCCCTGACCTCTGCCCTGTCATGGGAACCCTGGAGGAGGGGGCCTGAAGGAGTCTCTCTAGAGACTCCAGAAACTTCTGCAAGCCCCCCAGGTAGACTGCTGTCCCTGTGCCACCCCACGTCCAGTACCACCAAGGGATCCAGTGAATACTGGGACATGTGCACCCCATGATACTCTCCTGACCCAGGCCGGCCTGAGCCCCGGAACTGCCACCACCAAGGAAGGAACGCAGCAGGCCCTGAGCCAGACAGGCCAAGGTGGGACCTCAGCTCGGTTGGCCTGGGGTTCGCCTGCTGCCGGACTTGCGGGTGGCAAGCTGGGTCTCGGTCTAGGGCGGGTGCGACACTGACCAGGGCCGCCCGACCCACACGGACCCACCCCAGGTGACAGGTGCTGCTTGCCCGGCCGCCGCGTGGCCACTGACCCGAAGTCCTGGTCCATGGACTTGAAGAAGAATTTGTAGGCGTGCACGGGCCGGTTGCTGAGCACGTTCTTGAAGTCGGCCAGCGTGACGCGCTCGGGGGCCACCGGCAGCTTGACCAGGTACGGCGTCTCCTCTTCGTCCATGTGGTAGATGATCTTGGTCTCCGCCATGGCGAGCGGAGCCGCCGCGTGGCCACTGACCCGAAGTCCTGGTCCATGGACTTGAAGAAGAATTTGTAGGCGTGCACGGGCCGGTTGCTGAGCACGTTCTTGAAGTCGGCCAGCGTGACGCGCTCGGGGGCCACCGGCAGCTTGACCAGGTACGGCGTCTCCTCTTCGTCCATGTGGTAGATGATCTTGGTCTCCGCCATGGCGAGCGGAGAGG
>NW_022900935.1:45310803-45313912 GCF_012274545.1 Fukomys damarensis | reverse complement strand
GGAGAACCCCCTAACCCCCGTGCCCGCCTAATATCAGCGCCGGTACACAGACCGGCACGTCCCCCGGTAGGCGGAGGGGCCCTGGGAAACCCCCGCCAGACCTGTGTTGCCTGCCCACTGTCAGAGGGAGGCCCCATCCGGGACACCCCGCGCCCCAGATCCCGGAGATCCGCCGCGGTGCTCCGGAGCGTCCTGCGCCCTCTCCCGAGGCCCTCGCGGGGCGCACTGCGGGAAGCTAAGGGTACTGTGTCCTCCCTATCCGGCGACAGGCGGTCCCTCTGGGCCCTGCGCCAACCCCGAGCCTAGTGCTCACCCAAAAGGGATCCAGGAAGTGCTGGCTAAATGCATGTGGTGCTCGCGTGGGTGGGGAGCTCGCGTTGTCACGGGTGTTCTGGGTGCCACCCCGGCCGCTGAAGCCAAAGGGATTTTATCGTTGTGGATTGAACCAGCCAGGGCCCCTCAGGCAGTGAAGGGTCCAGTCACTTGCTGCCTCGCTGGGCAGGAGGCTGGCTGTCTCCCTTCACTCCAGGAGGAAGACTTGAGGCCACTAGAGGGCGCCCCATGCAGTCCAGAGTTGGGGATACAGAAGCCCAGAACACCCCCAGGAGATGTGGGAAGGCCCTGGCTTCCCCCTATCACTTGGGACTCTCCATTTTCATGGTCCTGACCATCGCCAGGGCTGGCTCGGCCCAAGAAAAGACCCTGCCACCACCTGGAAGACCCGAAGGTTGGACAAAGACCCTGAGTGCAAGGGAGAGGCCACCCCATGTCAGCTGAGGCCAAGCAGCCTGCCCTGGCCCTCAGCTTGATGGGCACAGCAACAGGGCTCTGCTACCCACTCTCCCTGAGCCTAAAGTTGGATCCTCTTCCCTCCCCCAAAGGCCAGGCAGGAAGGCTAGCCTTCCAGGGTCTGACCTTGGGACTTCGCTAGTGCCCAAGAAAGGGGAGGCCAGTTCCTGCCCTGGGAGCAGCTCAGCCTATGCCAGTGGCTGTTGGTCAGAACTGGTGACACTCTTAGTGCAGGATCTGGGCCCTGCTGCCCTCTGGCTCCCCCTGACACTCAGCCCAAGCTGGAAGAGAGGGACAGTGGCCAGAGGCTCAAGGGCAGTCACAGTGCTGATGCTGACATGGTCCGGCTAGGGCCAGAGGCTCCGGCGTCTAGAATAAAAGTGCATCCTCAAGCACACCACAGGTCCCAAGCCAGGCTTCAACCCACCTTGGATCCTTGGGGTCCTCAAGGTTGACTGCCACCCTTTCCTGTCCCCACTGTCCTAGGAGGGCACTGGAGGGGCCAAAGTGGGGAAACAGCTCTGTGTCTGCTCTCTGCTGCTCCCCTCTCTTCCACCACATTGGTGTAGAGAACATGCAGCCAGCTCCTGACCTAGCCTATCATGGAGCCAGCAGGGGCAGCACCAACCCCACCAGCCAGCCCCTGCCCAAGCCTCCATCTAGATCAGACCTGCATCTAGTGAAGTCTCCATGCCAGACTCTGCTCTTCTATCCTATTTTGGCATCTGATCCTTAGATGACTGGACTGTGTCCCCTCCCTGTCTTAATCTGCTCTTCCTGGTTCAGAAGAGGAACTGGAACTCCTCTGCCAGGAGGTACATGGGGAATCGGCCCCAGTGTCACCCTTGCAGAACACCTGCTCCTGGGAAGACCCAGACCTTCCTGAAGGATGGAGCAAGGACAATGGAAGACAGTGAGAGCACTTGAGGATTCCCAAGGCCCAGGCTCTACCCCCAGAGGGATGAGGGAGCTGGAGGAACACCTGGGTCGAGTCTAAAAATCAGATATGTTCTTTATTGTGATGGCAGTTCTCCCAGCAGAAGCACACGCGGAGTGTCAGATGGGAGCACAGGCCACCCACATCCACTGTCACCCCCACCTGTTCTCAACCACAATAGAAGCCAAACACGGGCCCCTCCCCAGGGAGGGAGGGGTATGAGTGTCAAAAGTCACATGGAGCCCAGTGACTGTCAAGAAAACTCGTGGAAAACAACTGGGGAATAGCCGGAAGCACAGGGCCACAGCAGCCCCTCGTAGCCCAAAGCAGTGGAGGGCCCAGGAGTCCTCAGTCTCCCCACAGGACAGACTGCAGCTGGGTAGGGCTCTGAGTAACGTGAGGGTGCCTGGTGCAGTCTGGAAAGGCCACTGTGGGTTCCCTCCAGAGGAGTGAGGTACCAGCCCTGAGGCTGACCCCAGCTCCCCAGGGCTGCTGAGTGCTGAGTCCCCTCCAGGGTGTTTTCCTCCCCAGCAGAGAGGGGCCAGGAGGACCTGAGGGCTTGACAGGCATCAGTGGGATGTGGGGTGTGTTGTCAGGGGTAGGGCCACCAGTTGGGAAGGGTGGTTGAGAGGTGGTGGCCATGCTGTAGCTTTTTGAGAACAAAATATGGTTCCCCAGCCACTCTGTGCCAGCCAGTCTGGGGCCAATTTCAGGAAAGCGGGACCAGCCGCTGGGAGGAAGTCAGGGAGCCATCAGAGGGCTTGGGGACATCCACAGTCCTGGTGCAGAGCTGCTGGCCCAGCCAGGGGCCCAGCATCCCTTTATTTGCAGTACTCCTTCCGGAACTCTGGAAGTCAAAGGACCAACTGGGGTCTACTCTGCCCTGGCATGTAGTGGAAAACAGAGCAGACACTCAGCAGGACTTCCCAGGACTTTGGAGCTAGTTGGTAATAGTCTCCTACCCTGGGGGCTGGCTAGGGCCCTGCATTCTGGGCACCTGGGAGGGGGCAGCCTGGGGTACGCTGGACTTTGGGCCAGGCTGAAGGTGGGCAGCACTCACCTTTGTCCAGGTCGATGTTCTTGGCAGGCAGGGGGCTGTGGGCCAGCTCAACCCTCTCCTTCAGGATGTTGTTTTTGTAATCTGGTGCATGGAGAGCAAGATGAGGACAACCCCCTCCTCGGAGGCACCCCCAGCGCAGGCCCACCGGTCTGTGCCTGGGTGTCTCAATCCCCTACCTAGTTGGATGTCCTCGCTCCTGTAGGGAGTCTGGTCCCCTGTAGCCACAGCAAACTCTGCCAGATTCAGGTCTTTGCTGGAAGAGGCAGTGGCAGGTTAGAGGGCGCGGGGCGGGGCGGGGCCGGGGCGGGGCGGGGCACTCACCC
>NW_022900935.1:45305492-45309499 GCF_012274545.1 Fukomys damarensis | reverse complement strand
GGCGCGCGGGGCCCGGCCCGCCGCCTAGGTCCCAGTGCACCACGCGCTGGCGGTCATGCAGTCGGTCCTGCGTCCACACCATGCGGGGGCTCTGGCAGCGCAGTACCGCCTGGCTGCCCACCTCCCAGGTCACTGCAGACTCGGACACCACTGAGCTGTCGCTGGTCGCAGGCCCCCAGGGCCCTGGTGGGAAAGAGGGAATTAGGGGGCACCAGGGCACCCTAAGGGGTGGGGCTGGCACAATGAACAGGGACTGGTCTCCAGCTGGAGGCGGTGGTCACTCACCTGAGAAGAGAAGGACAGTGGAGCCTGCAAGGAGAGAAAAGAGAGCCTGGGTAGGGGCCTTTGCATGCAGCAACCCCGTGGCAAGGTCAGCTGCTAGGTCCCTCGGCCCCTCCCAGGGTCCTCAGAGTGACACTGAAGGAGTCAGAGGTGGGTCCTGCAGCCTAGCTCTGGTGTTGCCTGCCTTGGCTTGGGCCAGTGCCTGCACTCTAGGAGTACAGAAACCAGGGTCCCCAGCCCGAGCAGTGGGCTGGGTTGAGACCCCTTCCTTGCAGGTGGTGTATATATGTCATCACTAGGGGCCACAGCTCAGGTAGACACTAAGTCCACCCAGGGCTTCTCAGCCTGACCCGGGGCAGGGCCTGGAGTTGTCCACCTCCTGGTTTTCAGGGGCTCCTACACCTTCAGAGGGTGACAACTCAAGAGGCCCTAAGGTCCTCAGACCCTCTGACAGTTGAAGGTCCTGGCTGTGAAGACACTATCAGCACCCTCAGCAAGGGCAGGATGTGGAGCCCTGAGAGTGGACGGGAGTGAGCCCCCATCAGCTCTGCACAGGCCCAAGTTCCTGTGCAGAGAAGTGGCTGTGTGCCCAGAGTCTGGAGAGGAATGTGCGGGGTCAGCAGGCCAGGGGGGCAGTGACGGGAGGGCTGTGGAGCCCCAAAGTTCTCAGGCACCCTCAGACCCATTCTGCTCCCCACATCTGAAAGAAGTGCAGACCCGGGGGCCTCACGCTCCCACCCAGCCTGCCTGGGTCCGAGGGTGCCTGCTGGAGGTATGACAGCCGACACCCACTGCTGCCACCACAGCCTCCCGGCCACTGGCTTTCCTGGTTTAGCATCCCGAGGGCAGGTCTCCAGGGTCTACCTGAAGGTCTCAAATCCTCCTGGTGAAGGCTCTCTTTTAGGCCTCCCGGCTGCCCCCTGCCCTGGTGGGGTCCCCCTCATACACAATAGTTCTGCGGGTACCCCTTGCCATCCTGCACACTTGCTGTGTTACCCCACTCACTCTGTAGCAGCACAAGTTCCCACAGCAGGACTTGGGACCACAGCTCCATGGCGTCTGTCTCTGGCCCCTTGCTTTGTCTAGCTCTGACTCTAACTCCAGAAAAACAGCCGACCCCCTCCCCCTCCGGCACCGCTGTGACATCACAGTCCTGGGCCAGTCTATGCCCGCCCACTCCTGGCCTCCCAGTCCCAGCTGTCTGGTGGGGAGGGGCAGGCCCCGGAGCATCTGAGGCCCAGGCTAGCCAAGCTTTTCAGTCCCCCAACCAGGCCCCAGTCCTGGGAGGGACAGGGCAGCCTAAGGGTGAGGACCCTAGGGCCATGTGGGTGTCAGTGCCATCTGAGACCCTCCTGTCCTGCTGGGATGAGTGCCCCATGCCCCCCCACTCTGGCAACCTCTTAAAGGCACCCTGCTCCCCAAGGCCTGCAGGAGCCCAGCTGCTTTCTGCCTGCTCACCCTATTCCCTCCCTGTTAGACTGGGAAGTGGGCTCACTTAGGAAAAGGATGAGCACTGCTGACAGGTGGTCTCTAGGACCCAGAGCAGCAGCCAAGGACCCTAGGGTGAGGCCAACAGGGCACCCACCTGCTGGGGCCCGGCCTCGTGTCCCTGAAGCTCCTGGGAGATCCTGGGGAGACAAGGAGGGGATCCTCCTTCCCACAGGAGGCACAGATTTAAAAGCTCTGGGAAAACTTACAAAGACACATAAACAAACTCAAAATAACACACCAAGCACTGTGCACCAAACCCACTCCTGCTCATTAGGCAGACCTCAAGACAAAGAGAAAAAGGGAAAATCAAACAGCCACAAAAAACCACACCACCCAGTCTCTGGGGCCCAGGGGTCGCATCCTTGAACCCTACCCTGTCCCCAGGTCCTTGGATAAGTCTCCCACCTCCACCCACTGCTGCATAGGGAGGGAGCTTTGGGACACAGGGAGGACCAGCTATAAGTACAAAGAAGCCCCCCAGGCCTGGATGAGCCCCTTCCTAAACTGGAATTGTACTGAGCTTGGCTCCAGCCCTGCTCTTCCCTGGGCCTTCATTTTGGAAAAACAGGCCCCACCCAGCCATCCTCAAAACCGCCTGGCCCTGCCTGGCCACTCCTCCTGTTTTTCTAACTGGTTTCTATTAGTGAGCAGCCCCTCCTCCGGGGACCTCTGCTGTGTCTCCATCCTCCCTTGTTGCGCCACCATCCCTGCAGGCTCTCTTGTGTTCTCAGTGTCTCCCAGAGGGTGGAGGAGAGACATCCAGGGCTGGCCAGGTTGGGCAGAGAGGGCCTGAGCTAGCAGGAGCTGGGGTGCCTGGTCCCAACCTCTTTTTATTCCAGGTGCCCCCTGATGTCCCTGGTCTCTGTTGCAGCAGCCTCGAGCTGCAGATCCCATAGTCCAGGGCCAAGTCGCAAGCCTGAGCCAGGCGTGGTCACGTATTCTTGTAATCCCAGCACTCAGGAGACTGAGGAAGGAGGATCACCTTGACTTTGAGGTCGGCCTGGGCTACATAGTGAGACCCTGTCTCAAAACAACAGCAACAAAAAAAACTCACAAGCCAGATGCAGACATCTGGCTAATCCTGACCCCTTGGACACTCCTCATCCCCACCATCCTGCCCCCTGGGCTTTTGGCCAGTGGAACCCAGGCAGACAGCAGGAAACAGACAGGAGAGGAAAGGACCAGTGGGCAGTCGGCCAGGACTGCCAACCAGGCCACCTGCCCCTCCCACAGCAAAAGGCTTGGTCTGTCTACTCTCTCATGCACTGTGACCATGGAGCTCGATTTCCAGCATCTTCATCACTACAGGAAAAGGACAGCCCAGGACAAAGCCAAAGCCCTGGCTCAGCCCCCAGCAAAGCCTGGGCCCACCTCCTCCCTGCTGGGGGTGTGGCAGGCGGGAACTCAAAGGCGGGGAGCCTAATGTTGGCACCCATTTCCAGTGACTTGGACATTCCAGGAAGCCCAGCTCATCAAGAAGAAAAACCACAGGAACAGAAACACAACCAGACAGCTACACACACACACACACACACTCTCTCTCTCTCTCTCTCTCTCTCACTGTGTCTCTCCCTCTGCCTCAGATGATCCCACAGATTCATTCAGACCCAGACACTGCACAGACAAGACAGGCAGAGCCTCACACTCTGTTCATCCATAAGGACCCACACTATGGGCTGATGGTGGAGTGCCTGCCTGCATGCACAAGGCCCTGGGTTCAATTCCCAGCACTGCACAACAAATGAATATGTGAAAAAACACAACAGAAAATAGCTTAAAAAAAGAAAAAAAATCTGGACATAGTGGCACACATCTGTAATCCCAGACAACTGAAAGTTTGGGCTCAGCCTAGGCAATTCAGTGAGATCCTGTCTGAAAAATTAAAACTAGCCAGGTGTGGTGGTACATACCTGAATTCCTGGCATTCAGTAGGCTGAGGCAGGAGGATCACCATGAGTTTGAGGCCAACCTGGGCTACATAGTGAGTTCAACGTCAGCCTGGATTGCATAGTGAGACCCTGTCTTGGATGGGTGGATGGATGGATAAGGGATATAGCTCAGCATGAAGGCCCTGGGTTCAACCAGTACCACAAAACAAAAGAGAAAATGCAATGTTTTTTCAGTAAGCACTTATTTCAGTAAATTCAGTACTAAGTAGGCTGTCCATTCTCTCTCTGCTGGTCTATTTGGTTTTGTTGTTTTCTTGTTGTTTTTGTGTGGTGCTGGTTGCTGGT
>NW_022900935.1:45283382-45305413 GCF_012274545.1 Fukomys damarensis | reverse complement strand
TTGTTTTTGTGTGGTGCTGGTGATAAAACCCAGGGCCTCATGCATACTAGGCAAGCGTTCTGCCACTGAGCAACTATCCAGCCATATCTAATCTGTCATCTACTAATCTTTTTTTGGTACTAAGGATCAAACTCAGGACTTTGCACTTGTGAGGCAGGTGTGGTGCCATTGAGCTAAATCTCTGACCCCTCTTTTTGAGGCAGAGTCTTGCTAAGTCCAGGCTGGGCTCAAACTTGCCATCCTCCTGCCTCAACTTCCTTAAGTGCTGAGATCACAGATGCTTGCCACTGTGCCCAGCTGCATGCTGGTCTTTGAAGATTGTTTTGTATACCAAGGCAAGTATTGTCAAGAGAAAAAAGCAAGCCAGGTGCAGTGGTACAGGCCTGTCATCTTAGCACTTAGGGAGGCTGAGGTGGGAAGATCACCATGAGTTTGAGGCCAGCCTGGACTACATAGTGATTTCAAGCCCAGCCTGAACTGCATAGCAAGACCCTACCTCAAAACAAAAAAAGTTAAGTTCAAGCCCATCCTGGGCAACTTAGCAACCTAGTGAGAACCTGTCTCAAAATAAAAAATTCAATTAGCTAGAGATGTTGCTCAGTGTGAAGGCTTCAGGTTCAATCTCCAGTACGGGAGAAAAAAAGAAACAAAACCAGGCAAGGGCTCCCTTGGCTGGACAGTCGGGACAGCCTGCGAGGGTAACCAGGCAGGGCCTGGGGAAGCTGCCATCTGGACAGAGGGAGCAGCAAGTTCTGGGCTCCCCTAGGTGAGACCTGGGGCCTGGTCCAGCCAGAGGCTGGTCTGTGGGAACAGGAGAACAGAGATGGCTGAAGCTATCAGGGTTCATGCGGATGCACAAGGAAGACAGCCCATCTTGGCCATGCTGAGGGCAGAATCCGAGACGCCTGGCTATGTCTACACTGGCCCAAGCCCCTCCCATGAGTAGGGGCAGAGTGGGCCCTCACCCTCCAGAAGTTAGGCTCAGACCTGACAAAGCTTAGTGCAACACAGCAGATAGGAAGGGGCAGCTCCCCAGGACTCAGAGGCCACTGAGCGCCCAAAAGACAGCAGCAAGGGGAACCTTCCAGAGCCAAAGCTCTCTGCAGACAGCCCAGGAGACACCAGGTCTTGGCCCTGGTTATGAGGACCCAATGGCCCTCAGAATACACCCTGAACAGCCAGCCAGCCCAATGGGGAGAATGGCAAGGTGAGGATGTGGTTTGTTCCATGCAACAACAGACCATACCACCATTACCCAGACAGGAGCAAGGGCCAACAACAGGGCCATGGGCCTCACAGAGGTGAGTAGGGAGTTTCCAAAGCCCTGGGTTTCCCAGGGACTAGTTGTGGGCTGGTGTGGTCAGGCAACTGCAGCCAGGCTCCCTCTGCATCTCACAAGGAACTGCATGGCCCCATCCTGTCTCTCAGGCCACAGCTGGGCCCAACCACAGCCTGCTGTCCCACCCTTGCACTGTTTTTCTGGTTTTCGTGGTGGTGGAGATGGAAACAGGGCCCTGGCATTTGGGGATGAGGCTGCACTGCCAGTCATGTCCCCAGCCCTGACCATATCTGAGGATGGCCACGTGCCTGTGGGTCTGGCGCTTTTTCTGGACCCTCAGCTTCTACATTGCCATCCCTGCTCCTCAAGCCATGCACTCTTAAGGCCTCATGGGCAAAGGCTGCCAGGCCCCCAGGAGCTGCCAACTCTTCCCTTCACCTGAGGGAGATCTGTAAGCTGGTGGCCTGATGAGACAAAGGTGAGAGAACTGATGCACCGTGACCTTGAGACTAAAGAACATAGGTGAGAAAATTTAAAAATATAGAAACAGGCTCAGCAGGGCTCGCCTATAATCCCAGCAATAGGGAGGCTGAGGCAAGAGAATCCACAAAATATCAAGATGGCCTGACCAACATGTGCACTAGTCGTGGTTAGACCACAGTCAGTAGATCCCATCCCAGCGTCCAGGTGGTGCTATCTGTGGGTACAGGTGCTGCAGACCTGCTCATTAGGGGCTCAGGCTCCCAGCTGCCCTCTGCAGTTTTGCCTTCCGTCATGAAGGAGATGTTATTTACTGATTCATCCATTTCATTTTCTGTACTTATTTTTCATTGCTGTGGGTGAATCCAGGATCAAGTGCTCTAATGCTGAGCTCCACCCCAGCCCCATTGATCAATTGTAAAATTGGAAACTAGGAGCCTTTCACAGGGCTGGTGTGGGCTCAGCATAAGTGAAGCCCTCAACTCATCCTCAGCACACACAAAGATGCTTCCTGCAGTGCCCATACTGTGGGCAAGGCCCACTGTGGCCTCCACACCTGTGCATAGTGTAGCTGGTGGGAAGGCTTGGCTGGGCCAGGCCACTTTTTAGTTGGGCCCAGCTTCGGCCTGAGAGACAGGATGGGGCTATGCAGTAGCTTCCTGGAGGTATGACAGCAGTGGCTTCTCCGGCCTTACCAAGCAGTTTATCCTGAAATGTGATGTTTCCAGTAGGGTTTTGGTTACAGCTTCAAGTCATGTGATTGATTTTCATTTAGAAGGCCACAGGACTCCCAGGAAAGCTGAACATGACACAGGGCCTCAGGTTCCCAGTGCCACAAAATGCAATAAAATATAAAAAGAGCGGTGGGATGTAGCTCAGTGTGAAGGCCCCAGCTGCCACCGCCAGCATTGTAGGAGAGGGAGGGAGGGAGGAAAGGGGGGAGAGACAGACAGACAAGATTCCAGATTATAAAATCAACTTGTCACATTTTAATGATGCAATAAAAGACCTCTATAATAGAGAAAAAATATACCTGAATTCTTCCTCTATAAGCCAATAACTCCACATCTTCTGGCCTAATGTTTAAACAAACTGAAGTAATGTTTGCATGAAGAAAATGACTTAAAACTAGATACATTTATAGCTAAGTGGATGCATATGAGGCCATTCTCTTAAGTGAAATAAATAGGACACACATTTAAATACCGAATAGTTTCTCTGGTGTGAAAAATTAAAAGTGTAAATAAGGTTCATATTGTATAACTGATAATGTGAAATAGGAAGAAAAGTGCTAAAGGAGTAGGGGAGGTGGGAAAGGTAGGGGAAAAGAAAGAAGGGGAAAGAAAAAATATGAGAAAAGGAAAAAATGGAAACAAAGTCTTTGTAAATAGGGAAGGGTGGAGAAGGTAAAGGGAGGGCAGGGGTATAGGAAAGAAATAACCAAGAACATCATGTAAAGGTACAAGATCCCAATGATGAATATAATTGGACTGTATACCTAAAAAGTACCAATAGTGGTGGCACACACCTGTAATCCCAGCACTCAGGAGGCTGAGGCAGGAGAATCACTGGGGGAGTTCGTGACCAGCCTGGGATACATTGTGAGTTCCAGGACAGTCTCAACTACATAGTGAGACCCTGTCAAAAAACAAACAAAAACAAAAAAACAAACTGGACTTGGACTGATATTTCTATTTGCTAAAGTTAGCAACCTGACCTGGAATCAGCCATGTCTCCAAAGAGTCCTGGATCAGACTAAAAAGTGGGAAATGATTTTTATTTGCTTACTTTTTTATTTTTATACTAGGAATTGAATCCAGGACTTCATACTTGCTCTGCCACTGAGCTACATCCCAGTCATTATTAATAAAATAAATAAATAAATAAAGCCAGGGATTTAGCTCAGTGGTTCTGCTTCGCAAGTGGAAGGTCCTGAATTTAATCCTCAGTACCAAAAAAAAGAGAGAAATCTTGATTATTTTTAGTTTTTGAGACAGAATCTCACCATATAGCTCAGGCTTAACCTCTTAATCCTCCTGGTTTAGCCTCCCAAGTGCTGGAATTACAGACATGTGGCCTCACACTGGTCTTTCTAAATTTTTACTTTGTGATACCTCAAAATTGCTGGCATTGTAAGTATGGGCCACCACACCTGGCTCAAAAGCAGGAAAGGATGTAGACCACTTCTAGGTGTCTTGGATACTCCTAGCTGAGTTTCAGCTCACATTCTCAAATATAAGCAGGCAATTAAGGTAGCTACTGTCAGAGGAAATAAAGTGCAAAGTCCAAATGAACTCAGCTTGATGGATCATGAATAGCATATTTATTTATTTACTTATTTTTTGACAGGGTCTTGCTATATAGTTCAGGATGGCATTGAGCTCACTATGTAGTGCAGGTTAGCCTGGAACTCACAGGTGTTCTCCTTGCCTCAGCCTCCTGAGTGCTGGATTACAGGCGGGCACCATCACGCCTGACATGAATAGCAACCCCCACCTACTGGGAATTGAACTCAGGACCTTTTGCTTGCAAGACAGGTGAGGCGCCACTGAGCTAAATTCCCAGCCCTTGAATAGCATTTTTTGTTTGTTTTCTTGAGACAGGGTCTCACTATGTAGTTGAGGCAGGTGGCGGAACCACTGAGCTAAATCCCTGGCCCCTCACTATGTAGTTGAGCCTGACCTGGAACTCACTATGTAGCCCAGTCTGGTCTCAAACTCACAGCGATCCTCCTGCCTCAGCCTCCCCAGTGCTGGGATTACAGGCATGCGCCATCACACCCGGCTAAATAGCACTTTTAAATGAATGGACTGGAATAGTAAATACTTGAGTTGGTTGTACTCAGGAGGGTACTGTTTTATACAGTTGTTTCTGTTGTATTAGTAGCAATGTAAAGAATAATTTTTTGTTTTGCCTCTGGGTCCAAAAATAATTTGAAAGCCCCCCCAAAAATACATAAACCAAAAGGATCACTGGAAAGATCTGAAGTTGCTTCTGGAAAAGGTTCTGAGGGGAAGGAGCAGAGAGACATTTTTCTCTTAAAGAGTTTCACCATGTATTCCAGGCTGACCTCCAATTTCTAGTGATCCTTCTGCCTTAGCCCCCCAAGTGCTGGGATTGTAGGTTTGCACAACACACCCACCAAGACCTTTTCTTAACTCTTGTTGAAGTATTAAACTATTTAGTCATGTACAGGCATAACTTAAAATTATGATTAGGCCTAGTCCTCCAGCCTACAGGCCAGCTACAGCACGTCAAGACACAACTCCATTTTCACCTCCAATCACAGCTAAGACCTCCATGGTCCCATGATACTGTGATGCTCCAGGACAGGATCACACCAGCTGAAGACATCCTGGGAGGAACCAAATCTTCATCTGCATGGTTCCAGGATTGTCACCAGCTGCTGCCCTCTGAGTAACCTGTTAGGTTTTTTACTCCCAATGTACCAAATAAAGGTGTGGTGAGCTCAGGGTCTTTTCATCCTTGTTGCCCAGAGCAGCATTGATCAGGTCCAAGGCTCAGCTTCTCTAAGTCTCATTTTTCTATCTTTTGAGTCTAATTAATTCACCTTGTGCTGTCATGGCTTGAAGACTAGCATTTACTGCAGAGGTTCTAATAATGACCCCTTTCTCTGTTCCCTACAGTGAGGCCACACTGGACACCAGGACCTCTCCCCAGAAAGCAGCCTTGGCCACCAGGTTCCTCATACAAGTGGCCTGGTTGCCTCTCACCTGGCAGGCACCCAGCACAATGAGAAGCTGTGGCCAGGGCCACAGCAGCAGTGGGGGTCACCTCGCCCCTACTCCACCCCTAAAGGGATGCAGCTCAGGGTCCCCACACCAGACACCATGGCCCCCAGCACTGGGCCACCCAAATTCTGCTGTGGCAGAGGTGCTGGGGGTCCCACAGCTTAGCTGGACAGAATTCTCGAGTGCTAGGTCCAGGGACACCCTTCCTCTTCCACCCACTGGAGTTCCAGTGCTTTTCTAGGAATGCTTGGCAGGCCATGGCTGCCCAGGGGAGTGGTATTTTCCTCCTGGCCTCAGCTCCGCACCAGAGGACAAGGAGTAGCACTTGGAGGTGTGGGCCTTGTTCTGCACACCCGGATTCCATCCTATACCACTCTAAGCTAGAGCCAGCAGCACCTTACTGAGACTGGGATCACCTACAAGACATGGTTCTGTGGGCATGGGGGGCTGGGCTCCTCGACAGCCCCCCATGAAAGTCTGTGATTCCCAGTCATAAGACCCAGAGGGAAGGTCCCCAGCATGTGCCCGACTTCCCACCAGCACTGGCCACTGCTAGAGACAGCTGGCAAGGGCTAGTGAGAGTTCCCCCCAATGGTGAAGGGGTCCACATCCCACAAGGCTGAGGCATAGAAAGGACCCACAGGCAAGAGGGAACAGCCCTAGGGGGCTGGGAGGAACCAGAGACAAAAATAAAACCCCCAAATTATCAGTAGAGGCTGTGGCTGTGGCACAAAGGCTTTCAGGCTGCCAGCAGGCAAACTTGGCACCCCAGGCCTCTTCAAGGGCAGGGTGGAGGCTAGTCGGGTTGGGTGGGCCCAGCTGGGTGTGACATGTGGAACAGAAATCTGACATTTGGGGCTGTGGGGCGGGTATCCTGTGTCCTACTGGGACTGGACAGCTTTCAGGCCTCTACCTTCCAAAAGCATCTCCAGATGTGGCCCAGGGCGTTACGAACCACTGCTCTGAAAGAATGGTGAGGCGGACCAGGCTTAGCCACAGATGGCCTTTGGGAGCCCTTTCCAGCTGGCCCCTCATGGGTGGAGGTGGTCAGCTCTGGAGGGTGGGCGCCAGGCAGCTCAGCGGAACACCCTTCGTCTCCCTGACCAGCAAAGGGTGGGGTGAGCCACAGGACAGCTCCATTGCTAGTCTGGGAGGAAATACGGGGAGCAGCTACTCAGCAGTCATGGGCACCAGCCAAGAGTGGGCAGGCATGTGTGTGTGTGTGTATATGTGTTTATGGCCTTGCGTGCCCAAGGTTCCAATGCTTAAGGTTTGGATCTAGGTCCCCTATCTAGGCGCCTGGGGAATCTCAGATCCAGGAAAGTGCCTAGGATCCTGGTGGATGGGGGGGCTCTTGGGAAGCTTCCAGGTAGCTGTTCTGGTTCCAGACTGGCCCAGTCTGCCAACTTTGACTACTGCCCCCTGGTGGCCACCAGCATAGGCACAGGACACCACCACAGCCTCTGGGGGACTCACAACCCAGAGTAATGACAGATTCTTGTCCCAATGAACAGGGACCACTTCACGTTTAGAAACCTGCTTACTGCACTGTTCAGGGCTGGGCCCCTTGGATCCTGGAGCAGTGCAGGGTTATGGATGTCTATTCTATCCTGGGAACTTTAGGGAACCATGCTCAAATTCTTTGTCCTCCCAAGACAATCTGCAGAGATTTAAACTTGGGCCCTGGAGATGTTTCTGCGACACAAAACAAGAGACCCTGGCTGGGGATGTGGCTCAGTGGCAGAGTCTTGCCTAGTGCATGCAAGGTGCTGGGTCTGACCTCTAGCACCACAGAAACAAAACAAGAAGTCCTCACAATGCTGGCGAAGAGTGGACCAGTCCTAATGGGTAGGGAATGCAGGACACTGAGGCCCAGGAATTTAAATCTGTGTTCCTGATGCATAACTCAGACATAAGGTCAGGGACACGAAGTATGGTAGAGAAGGGTCCACACTGCACTCCCGGTGCCTGCAGCTCAGCTCCCTCATGCCCTGACACAAGAACCCAAGGGCCTCCAGACCCCCAGTTGGTAGGAGTGATGTATACCTATTAATCCAGGGGAATCTGGAATCACACGGCTTCTGCCCTGAGGTAAGACCTTGGGTTCTTCAGCTACTTGAACAGCATCCTTTCCTCAGCTGGCCCCAACCCTGAACCTTCTGAACCGCACCTCATTTCTGACACACACATCCCCACAGGACCTAGAGAATCAGCAGAGGCTGAGGAGCCAACAGTAGGCTGGAATGGTTGGTAGCCACATTGCCATTGCCAGGGGACAGGGCCTTTCCTGCATCCTCAATCATAAAATATAACCTAGTCATCCCCACCCACCCCGTGTGTCCCTCCACCACCCATGCACACTTTTAGAGTCCCTACTGGAAAGCTGTTCTCAGCTACTCCACAGCACACATTCACCCAGCACGTTGTCACCCCCACACAGCACTGTCAGGATGGAGAGCAATGGCCAACTGGGGCAGGGACGTCCACTTGGGCACTCTTTGGACCCTGGGCTCCCACAACAGAGGATGGCAGGCCACCTCAAGCTCATACCAGGCAGACAAGGATCCAGACCATCCCAGACACAGTCCTCCCAATGTTTATTACAATGGTCACCAGCAGCACGTGGGGCATGGAAACAAAACTCCAGGCTCATTTGACCTTCATGTAGATCTTGGGGGTCTGCCAGCCTGGGGGTGCCTCCTTCAGGCCTGCCTTCAGCCAGATGTGCCTCAACTCTTTCTCAAATTTGACCTGTGAGGATGTAAGGAGTAACATCAACTGACTTTTGGCAAATCTACACGCTCCCAGCCTATCTGCGCACTCAGGCCCAAAGAGGAACCACTCACCTGCTTCCGTTTTAAACGTCCTTCCCGGACCTTGCGCCTTAGGAACCGAGTTCTTTTGACCAGCTTGCGGTACTTGTGGTGGTTCATCTTCCGCCGGCGGATCTTCAGGACATTTTTGCACTGCATCTGCGGTGCATCCCAGACTGCCTCGTCCACCTGCTTGGTCCCCTCCTCCACCTGGCTAGGTGGACACTTGTAGAATTGGCCTGGAGTCACAGTGGCTGGGGCCCCAGCATTCAATTTGGGCAAGAGGTAGCAAGCTGTCAGCCAGCTCTCAAGGGGGCTGATGGCCATCTTCCTGGGGACCAGCAATTCCTCAAGCTCCAACTGGGCCCCCTTGCCAGGAAGGGAGGCCGCCCTGCTCAGGCCTGCAGGCTGCAAGCTATGTGGGCGCTGGCAGGCTTGACTGCCCGGAGCCACGGAGCCAAGCCAACTGCACCCTGCAGGAGAGCACACAGTAGGCACTGTCGTGGGTCCACAGTGGACAAGCACCGCCCCAGGCAGGCTCGGGCAGCAGGGCCACCCGGTTGAATGAAATGCACCTGTCCTGGCTGGCTAGCCCTTCTGTCTTGTTACTAGGCCCGGTGGCACCTGTGACCCACATCCCTGCCCCAAGCGCGCACCCGCCCCATGTGCCTGTACCTGCCCAGTGGACGGCCCTGGCGAACCGCATTGTCAGGCGCGGCAGCAGCATGGTCGTGGGAGGCGGCGGCCGGGTTCAGAGCTGGAACACAGGCGCTGCGGAGTCACGAGGGAGGGCGGGACGGGCTGCAGACCCCGCGAGCCACCACCTGGGTGGTCCCTCTGAGGCGCGACTTCAAACCCGCTCACCCTTGGGCCCAGAGTCGGGCTCACATCTCGGCAAGCCAAGCGCCCGCCTAGAGGCTCGTTTCCCAGAGCACACAAGCCCGCAACGCCGGGCTCACTCAACACCCGAACACTTGGAAGGGTTCTGACGGGTGGGGTCCCACCCCGGCCTAGCCCAATTCAACCCCTCTTATCCGATACCCCAGCTCCAACTAACCATTCAGCCGCTGTATTTGGGCGCTTCCGGCCAGTCCCCAGCACCGGCCCTCGCCGTGACGGCTTCCGGTTAGAAAGGTGCCGTCTCCGCCCCAGCCCTCACGCGCACGTCAGTTCCGCCTCCTCCCCTACGGCGGCAGGAGTTTGCCACGATCCCACGGAGTCCCCTCGCCCATGCGTGGTCGCACTCAGGCGGCCGTAAGTGGCGAGCGGGCAGGTCCCGGCCAGCGAGACTGTGGTAGTTGCTTACTCAGGGACGAGGGGCTCCTCGTCTGCAGGACCCGTCATTTCGACGCCGAGTCCCCAGGGGCAGGGATGTGGCCTGCCAAGGTATGGACGACAGGAGCGTTGGCGACCAGTCAGGGCTCCGTCGCGCCGACACCTGGAGTCGCCCGTGCCCGCCGTGCGGCATGTGCTGGGGACCCGAGAGGCCTTGACCCGCCCCGTTCTCTTGGCTTCCCAGCCTACTCTTCCCTAACCCGGATAATGGGTGCACACTATTCCGAGGCAAACAAGCTCCGATAGTAACTGTCTGGCAAACAAAAATAAGACTCAGCCGGGCGTGGAGGTGCAAGCCTATAATCTCCAGCATTGGGGAGGCTGAGGCAGGATGATTGCCATGAGTTTGAGGCCAGCCTGGACTACACAGAGACCCTGCCCCAGAACACACACACATTTGGGCTTTTGTGGGGGGTACTTGGGATCAAACTCAGGTCCGTGCATTTGCCAGGCAGGCGCCAGAACCACTGAGCTAAATCCCCAGCCCTAACGTTTTTGTGAACTCGGGCCCTTGCGCTTGCAAGGGCACTGAGCCAAATCCCCGGCCCCTTGGAGGGTTGGTTTTGACTGAACTCTTAATGCTGCTCAGGACACAGGCACTTGCTTCTCAAGGTGCCACTTTTTCTCTAGTCCAGAAAGACGTCTTGGTGGGGATGGTGAAGCCCATGGTGGCACCCCAGGATGCTGGTGGGAGGAGCACCTCAGAGGAGGCCTGCAGGAGGAACTAAGGAGCCAGGGGAAGTGGCAGACAGGGCAGGACAGAAGCTGCAGGCTTTGTGGCTGAGGTCACAAGGTGATGCTGTATCCTACCTCCCAGAGGAACTGCCTAAGACTCCCAATCAGGAAGCAAAGCGTGTTCTGTGACTTTCCCAGGAAGACAAACTTCTACCTCCCAGTTGGAACAGAGCAACACATGACTCAGGCCGAGTCCAGCTCAATGATTCAGTGAGTTATTAGGTCACTTACAGAGTGAGGGAGAGCTCACCTGCAGCTGCACTACCAAAGCACCCTGACATTGAATTTATATAGAGCTGTAAAGGAAATCAGCAAAAAGAATAAAAACAAGAGTACATGGGGAAAGTAGTATTCAGTTCCCATCCTATTCTTATCCAGCAGCTTCACCCTCTCAACAAGCCCTCAGTGGCAGTGATGGAGGACTTGCTATGCTGCGCACTGCCTCAGTGCCCGGCTAGGGCCCACCAGACAGCTAATGGTCTCCCACTACAAAATGGAGTTACTTTGGCTAGGGTTTGGATGACTGTTCTCCTCATGTTCAGTAGCCCACTCCTCACCCCGTGGCACAGTTTTCCCCAGTAAAGTGCCCCCAGTTAAAGCTCCCACACAAAGCGGCAGAATGGTGCCCTCTACACCCCAAATCTTATGTGGGTGTTTCCAGTCCTTCACCTGGCAAGGGAGAATCCATCAAAGAGGTGGTAGCCAGGTGGGGTGGAACACGTCTATAATCCCTCCCCCCACTGGGAGGCTGAGGCATAAGGATCACAAGGTCCAGCCCAGCTTGAGCAACTTAACAATTCAACAACTGTCTCAAAAAAATGGGGTTGGGGTGTGGGATGTAGCTCAGTGTAAAGGCCCTGGGTTCAATCCACAACAGGTGGTAAGTGTTGAGAACAGTGCAGAGAAAGGCAGAAAGAGCCCGGCAGCTGCCTGTCACACTGCAATGCACCTGAGCATATACATCCAGGCATCCTCCCAGCGTAGGAGCTGTGTGGAACCTGTGGGTGGGAGGAGTGCACAATGGCACTGGTGGGCATCCACACCAGACCTAATGCTTTCTCCCACAACAATGACAGAACCCGTGTGGTGGCATCCCATGCCAGAGTGGGCAGACCCAGCCAAGCCCAGGTCAATCTTTCATAAGATTGAAGGAAAAGTCACAATAAAAGACTTGGGGAGGGTATGTAGTCATTTCTCTTATACTGGGGACTGATCTCAAGGACTCTGCCCTGATTGAGCCACATCCCAGCCATTGAAAGGGTTCTTTCACTAAGTCACTAAATTGCCAAGGCTGAGCTTAAACTTGCAGTTCTCCTGCCTCAACCTCCCAGAGTACTAGGCTTACAAGTGTGTTGCACCGTCCCCAGCTTTTTATTCTTTTTTCCCCTACCACCACCCCCAGTAACAGGGATCAAACTCAGAACCTTACATTTACAAGGCAGGTTCAACACCACTGAGCTAAATCCTGGCCCAGCTCTTTATTTTTAATCAAAGGAATTCTTTAACTTCTCAAGTATATAATTGTTGCACTTATTTCTGTTTTTCCTAGAATTCTGATTTGCCTCCCAAAAAATGTCTCAGAAATTTTAGCCAGGAATGGTGGCACATGCCTGTAATCCCAACACTCAGGAGGCTGAGGCAGGAGGACCACCGATAGTTCAAGGCCAGCCTGGGGTACATACTGAGTTCAAGGCCAGGCTGAACTACATGGACTCAAGTCTAAACAAAGAAATTTTGCTTATCTGGCTGGAAGCCTGGCGGGTCAAGGAGAGGAGTGAACCAGGGCAGGCCCTAGCCTGGGTCTCTCATCTGGGGCCCCAGGAGCCACTGCTGAGCACTGCTTTGTCAGATCCTAGTGTTACAAGTGCTGGCAACAACACACTGCTGTGAAGTTTTCAAGTTTCCATATCGGCTATCCTACAGCCAAACAGTTAACAACCAAAAGAAATAAACACATCTTTCCTAGTTTTTCAGGGTTCCTGTGATCTGTAGGCTGAGTACTGTAGATGAGGGAAATGGGAGCACAGTACTGCAATGAGGGAAGGTGTGCTGGCCATGTGAAGCTGGGTACCATCTGGGGTCTAAGAAGCAAAAGAGGAAGGGAACTGTGCTGCACAGATACTCCCTGAAATGGGAGATGGCCTCAGAGCAGACTGTCCTGTGGCCTTGCTGACAATGGAGTGCCCCTGTGGTGAGCTGAAGTCCCCCAGGCAGCAGCTGAAGGAGACCTAGAGCTTGCAACAGGGTTACAGCTGGCTCAGCATCAAAGGCCAGGACCAGACAGAGGGCCACCATGAGGCTTGCCCCAAGACCATGATGCATTGGGGCCTCATGCCCAACACCTGCCCACAGTGTCAGGGGACTGGCCCTGCCAGTCTCTTCTCCCAAAAACGGTAGGGCTGTCTCTGCCCATGGCACCCTCAGACTTTCTGCAGTGCTGCCACACCAGGCTTGGACTAGAGATGCTGATCTAAGGTGACCACTCACAGAAGAGACAGCCCCAGGTAACTGACAGCCCCAGATATCTGTCCCAAACAGCACAGTTCCTGCACACACTGCCCACCTGCCCACCCAGGGGGAGGGGCCTCTGCGGGCATCTGCCTCCCAGGTATCGCAGGTGGCCCACACAGATGTGCCCCAGCCACCTTCCCAGGTGAGACTCCCAGGGGTCAGCCTGTCCCTTCCTATTTCCGGCAGATGCATGGGAGCTCAGTATAAAACCAGGACCTGAGTGAGGGCGGGACAGGGACGGCATCCCAGACATGGCCCCACTTGGTGGAGCTGGCCATGCACACCTGCAAGCTCTGATGAGCAAAGCACAAGCACAGAGACTCTGACATCCCAAGTGTCCTGAGAAGAGAGAATTGTGTTTATTCAACAACATAAAATGCATATAGGAAACTTCTCTATTTAGAAGCTGGTGGCCTGCACTCAGCATTGCACAGATAAAAATATATGACTTTCAACACAGACCTAAATGCTTTCATGTTTTAAAAATCAGAATTCTCTACACAAGTTTTAAGCTGGCAGAATTCAAGTTCTGAGTTTTCATATTCATAGCTTTCCCTTGTATTAAACATGTTTATTTACAGGCAGATAGAGAATAAGGGGCTATTAAGGCCATTTTCTCATTGTGAAACACTGCAAAATATTTACATAAGTACAACCTAATATAGGCAAAGGTTCTAAAAATCATCTTTCTTGGCTGAATGTAATTGAGTATGGAAGCGGAGAGAGCTTGTCCGTAGCACCAAGCCACACCAATAGGAACTTGTGTCTTTGCTTTCCCATTGAGTTGCCCAAGGGGCTGAAGCTGAACCCTTTGGCTGGGACCATGTGTGACACACCCCATGCTGGCACAAAGGGCCCCTCACTGTTCCCTCAATTTCATTTCCAAATTCATCTCAAGGTCCAGGGTCAAAAAAACCACTTTCAAAAAAACTGGTGGTGGTCCAGGGCGCTGAGGTGCCCGAGGAGGAGAGTCTGAGGGCAGCCCTAAGCACCCCCAGGAAGGGCCTGAGGCCAGCAGTCTCTGGGAGCCCTCTTCACCGCCGATGCCTGCTGTGCCCGGAGTGGTCTCTCTCATAGCGATGGCCACTGCGCTCATAGGACCTGGAGCGCTCCCGCCGCTGATCTCTGTAGTAATGACTTTTCTTCTTGTATTTTCCAGAATGATCTAGCCGCTCCCGTGACCGGCTCCGAGAACGGGATGAGCTGCGGCTCCGGGACTTGTGCGGCTTCTGAGTAGGGTACTTGCAATCCTTGGGCTTCCGGGAGCCCCTCACCTCAGAGGCTTTGTAGGGGGCACCTCGGTGCGCCTGTCTTGGTGGCGAGTCACTCCGGCTCCTGGAGCGGCTCTGTGACTTGGACCCGCCAGACGTAGAGCCACTGTCACTTTTCCTGTGAGGAAGGACAGCACACCTGGGACCACAGGTGCGACCAACTGTCTCAGCTCGGGGCTGACAAGGAGTGGGCAAAACAAGACCCCATCTCAGGTTAACAGCCAATGTCCCTTGGGGAAAACACCCATCCTACCAGCCCAAGACCCTGGGTGAGTACCCGAAACGCACCTCCTCTTGGGAGACGTGGACCTTGATGGGGACCTTGAGCAGCTCTGCTCCCGGCTCTGGCTCTCACCCTCTCTTGACCTTGGCAAGCTGCAAACAGAAGGCAGTCACAGACCTGGAGTTTCAGACACCCAGTGGCCACCCAGAAGCTCCAGGTGTCCTACCCATTCACCGGGCTGTCAGCCTTAGCTTTCTTTGCACCCTCCACTCTCCTCTTGGCACTCTTCACAGACAGTGGAGAAGGCTTGTTTCCTTTGCCTCCTTTGGGGGACTCTGCAAAGTACAGGAAGTTCAAAACCAACAGTCAGAAAACTGTTCACTGAGAAACACACTGGCAGATAAGGGCTCTCCTGTGGGGTGCCAGGGGCACATATGCTGATTGTAACTTCCCTCCCAGGGCTCATAGTCTAACAGACACCACAAGACCCAGAGAGGCCCCTTGACTAGGGTGTTTTCCTCTGCGACTATGCAGTGTCCCAGTGAGCCATCGTACCATCCAATGAGATTTTACAATTTTCACTGAATGTAAACAAAAGCATCTCAAAAAGCCCATCCTTACCCCTTCTTAATAAAAATATAAAAACAAAATCTTTAGAGGCCCCATTTCATTCCAAAGACCACCAGGTAGGCCTGTCAGGCAGATGCCCAGGCTCTGGGGCAGAAGCACTCACCTGGCCTGGGGGCAGGGGAGAACCCTGCGCTGCTGTCTGGTACCGGCACACCCCCAGGTAGCAGGCCCCGTGATTGTGCCTTTGCCTCCTCCAGGGCATGCTTTCTCTTCTCCACTTCACTCTCCAGGTATGTCAGATCCACCTAAGGGGCCAGAACCTATCTAGTCAGAACCAGAAGCTTCTGGCTGAACATAAATGCATACACTATGTGAAAATACACAGAAGAACCTTTTTCCGCGTATAAAGCTGCAGAATTTTTAAGCAGATTTCTTGAATTTCTTCTTCAGTTGCTCCAAACAAAAGAAACCAATGGGGACGATTGGGCAAAGGGATCTGTGAACACAACAGCACTATGTCACATTCCAAGACCACGAGACTCAGACCCTAAGAAGCAGTGCCGGCATGGGCTGCAGGCTGGACGGCTGGGCCGAACCAGGGCAATAGCATACTGACCTCCAATGTCCGGGCGGCGAGGTAGATGCAGGCACAGGCAATGCTCTCAGGCTGGAACCGCACGAAGACATCTGTGCGGAGACTGTCGTTCATGTAGTTCCTGAAACCAAGCACAGGGAGACTTGCAGTGCACTGGCAGCCCCGCACTACCATGTTCCCTAGGGTTGCCGCTACTCTACAGTGGTCTACCGCTAGGGCCAAGAATTAGCAGTCCTAGGAATCCCAGGAGGTAAGGAGATTCTAGCTGCTTTTTCTGAACATAAGAAAGAGAGATTGCTGGGGGGAATAAAGCTGGCTGAATGTCAGATAGTACGTGTTGCTATGAACGAGAACCGACTTTAACTTTACTTTTGCCTCAACTTTTAGCTTGCCATCATGCAAAGCACAATGCCTCGAAAAGAAAATGCTACTTAGTGGTTAAAATGTACTTGGTTAAAGAAATCTAAATGCTCAAAATCCAGAGTGCAGAGAAACATGCAAACTCAAATAAATGGGCTGAGTGCGAAGCCTTGTGGCCGAGACAAGCTGTCCTCCTATGATCCTCTTCTGTGGAGAGCACTTGTGGCCTGGTCCTTCCCCAGATGACTGAGCCACAGCTTCCATGAGGGAGTCCACTTGCAAAGAGACAGGCCCTTGGGTGCAGTTCCGGTGCAAGGCACTGTCATGCAGAAGGCCAATGCCCAAGGAGTCCTCTTCTCGTGTTTATCAAAGAACGTTCCAAACTGTCCCATTTCAACAAGGAGTCTTAAAATGAACATCCATAAAATCAGAAGCAACAAGATACTAGAAGTTTATCACATAAGTACATTTATAAACTTTATCATACTTTAGAAGACATTTAAGTACAAAAGTGCAATTTTTAAAAATAAAACATTTTCCTTCAGATATACTTCTCTAAGATTTATAGGCTAAATCTAAACCTCTTACCAGCTTTCTCAATATTGCAAAAACAAGCAATTGTTAGGAAACAGCTGGAGAAGTTATATATTCACTGACTGCCCAACCACCCCAACAATGGCATGGTGTTCCTTGGAATCGGGTGCAGTTCTCCCACCCTGTACCTCCCCCCTAGCCCTGGAAAAGGTCCCACTCAAACACACTCAGATTCTCAATGATCAAGTCTATAGATGCCTGAGAGGCAGCTGGCTGTGGGAGCCAGTGTGGTGTCAGTGCAGCAACTTGTCCCAGGAGTGACTGCAGATGAGCAGCTCAAACATTGACAAACACAGCCATCAGTAACTTTGTGTTTCTAATAAAAAATACTCAGTATTCAAAAAGTTATAGTATAATCCATTAAGTTCTATAAACAAGTAAAATCTTCAGAACACATATTTAAACTTATTGCTCTATTTGAAATAAATTACAATATGTTGAAAAGTATCCAGGGAATAATTTAAAGATGCACACCTTTCCCAGAATGAGTCCCACTTAGCTGCTGAAAAGAGCAACCCTAGGACTTCAAGAAAAAATGAAATAATCTTGTACCGACAGCTTCAATTCCCAACAGCCAATTTTTCCTTAGTTCTTACAGCTTTGCATAGAACTTTTTAGAGAAAGGTATTGCATCTTTATGGTACAGGTACAGCAGTTTTAAGGAGACAAAATCCAAGTCAAAACAGTTACCAACTCTAATTGATACAATTACCGAAGCACGACAGGGTTAACAAGAAGCACAATCGTCAGAGAGCCACAAGCAGCAGTCGGCCATGACTATACTATCGTACGATACCACCAGTCTAGAGCCGGCCTTCGGTGGAGAGCCTGCACTGGATTGGCTGAAGACGGCCGCTGTCCCTGCACCAAAGCGCTTGGACAGCAGAGGAGAAGTCTTAGTCACTTACCCTCAGAGGCTACCCTTTGATTGAAAGAGTACAGAAAAGAAAAGTCAAAACAGGTTCTCGATGAAATAGTCATAGCACCAGACAATTCAGTCAGCAATACGACCCCTAAAGACTCAACTCTGTGGGGAAAAGGGAACAGGACACCCCAGACACAAAACTGCCATTCCAGGCTTCCTTTCTAGCATGGGCCTGTTAGAATCAGCCCAGAATTATAGAAAACTTTTCCCCCACAGGATGAAATTCCCTAATTGTTTAAGACACCTCCCCCAACCTGAGACCTACAACTTCTCTGTGCCCAATTGACAGCCCCAAGGGGAAACCCACTGACTGCTCCCAAAATGGACACAGGAAACCCAGAGGCAGGGATGGGCCACCTACCGTCATACCAGTGCCTGTCATTTTGGGAGGCTGTTAGGCATTTATACAGCAGATCACTGGGCACTGGGACAACTCCAGCCCACAACCAAGTTATGGGATCGACTACCCACTGCCCAAGTGCCTCAAGTAACACATTCCTGAACTGCCCTTGCTGGACTTGTGAAACAAGGAAGGTCAACTCACCATGCAGTCTGGACCAGGTGTTGGTTACGCTCACATTCTAACACCTGAAGGTACATAACGATTATCTGGAAGATATGGGTCAGGCAGTTATTACCAAGAACCTGAAGAGCAGGAACTCAGATCTTGTGGGTGTCCACGCAGCAAAGAACCTCATTCTAGATCCCAGGGGTGGCTCCTGGTCACGTCCGGCAGGCGGCTCAGCTGGAGGGCAGCCTCTGTGGGTGGACTTGCCACCTTCTTTCAAAGGTGGGCAACATGCATGTATGGGGACCAAGCTGTAGCCCGTGGGACAGAAGGCATCATTCCTCCCACAGCCCGTCCTCATTCTTGTTGTGAGCACCTTTCCACACTGCAATCAGCCTGCCCTAGGCACCACTGCACCCAGTAGCCAACTTACTTTCAGCCAATGCAAAAAAGCACTTCAGTGGATAATTTACCAACAATTTGAATTAATGTCAGAAACTAAAACAATAAAAAGGGGTTAGGACCAAAGATGCAGACAGTAACGTCTTTGGGGCCAGGGACTTAACTCAGTAGTATCTCGCAAGTGCAAGGTCCTGAGTTTGATCCCCGGTACCACAAAAGAAACCAAACCAAGCCACAGTAATCTCTTTTTAAAATCAGTTTTCTGGCCCAGCACAGTGGTGCATGCCTGTCATCCTAGTACTCGCAACAGGCCGAGCCAGGAAGATCTCAAACTTAAGTCCAGCATGGATAACTTACCAAGACCTTATTTCCAAAATGAAACAAGGCCTTCAGGTGTAGCTCAGTAACAAACCCTAAGTTTAATCCCCAGTATCATCCCTCAAAAAAGACATAAGGTTATTACTAAGGTAACTTCAGAAAATTAGCTTTTGAAAATGTACACTAACAGATTCAATTTCTAGAAGTTCACTGCTATTTATTTGGTACTGGGGATCGAACTCGGGTCCTTCTGCTTGCCAGGTAGGCGCCAGAACCTCTGAGCTAAATCCCCAGCTCTCATTGCTATTTTTGAAAACTCAACCCTAAAAGATGCCATTTCAAAAATTGTTGTTTTCTTGAAGGGACTGGGAATTGAACCTAGAAACTCATGTATCCTAGGCAAACACTCCACCCGAGTATATCCCCAGCCTTTATTTTTTATTTTAAGTCAAGGTCTCATTACGTTGCCCAAGATGGCCTTGAACATGGGATCCTCTTGCCTCAGAGCTGGGATTATAGGATCGTACCACCACAAGCAGCCATTTCCAAAACTCAGGACACCTGTGTACACTTGTGGTCTCAGTGACTCAGGACACTGAGGCAGAATTGAAGTCTGAGGTCAGCCTGGGAAACTTAGTGAGACCCTGTATCAAAATAGAAATAAAAAGGTTGGGGAGTAGTTCAGTGATAGAGAATTCCTGGGTTCAATCCCCAGTAGTAAGGAAAAAAATTGATAGTAAAGTAGGCTAATGTGTGAAGGATTATTCTGAGATCAGAGACAGACATAGGAAAGCCCAGACAGGAATGTGCTCAGGCTTCCCTGGGACCTCCAGACACAAGAACGAAGAGCTGCTGCAGCATGGGAGTAGGGTGGTGGCTTACAGGCAAGGGCCATAAACCCACCTTGTGAGGGTGCTTCACATGGACACAGAAGCCCAGCTCCTTAAGAACACGTCTTTCTGCCTTGATGATTTGGTTCTTTAAGTTAACATAATCTTGGTCCAGTAGCAGAGGCACAGGTTTCCTGTAGGACAAAGCACATGGTTTGCTTGAGGGTTGAACACCTTGTGTTTCAAATTCCACTCTTACTCCTCAGGCTGAAAACCTAATCTCAACCCAATACAGAAAAGCTATCAGGCTTATCTTCTAACTGCTAAAATCACCAGAGTCCTCAAACCCCAATGGCAACCTCTTTAACCTCTCTCCATAACCTGGCCCACAATCATCTAGACGCACCCAACACTGGCTGGATGGGGTCTCAGGCTCTCACTGCACCAGTGCCAAGTACACTTTAACTCAAGAGAGGACATCAACCTTCTGTTTCAATGGAAAACTAGAAAACCATGAAAGCACAAGACTGTTCCTCATATCTGTTGGGAACTGTCTCCATGACAGTCACCTCAATGCCAAACCCACAGACACTCAAGTCCTTTATATACAACGGTGTAGTATTCACACAGCAGCTACAGACATCCCCTCACCCCTAGACTTCCAATCTTCTCAAGGAGACCTGGACATAGTACAGAATGATATGTAAGTGGTTGCTGTACTGTACTGCCTAGGGGACAATGACAAGGAGCAAAGTCTGTATATGTTTGTATAGACACAGTACATTCTCCCCACATTTTCAATCTGAGGTTGGCTGAATCTGAAGATGGAGAAGCTGTACATACAAAAGGTCAACAGCACTTAAAAAGAGATGGGGCTTGGGCTGGGATTTAGCTCAGTGGTTCCGTCGCCTGCCTTACAAGTGCAAGGACCCAAGTTTGATCCCCAGTACCAAAAAAAAAAAAAAAAAGAAAGAAAAGAAAGAAAAAAAAAAAAAGAGATGGGGCTTGGGCCAGAGATTTTAGCTCAGTGGTTCTGCTGCCTGCCTTACAAGTGCGAGGCCCTGAGTTCAATCCCTGGTACTAAAAAAATGATAGGGCTCTCTCTTTCCTTCCTTCCTTATGTTTTTGCAGCATTTGGGATTGATTCCAGGTCTTGGTGCATACTAGGCATGCACTGTACTACTGAGTTGCAGTCCTGCTCCCTGATCAGGGCATTTTTAGATGCAGCAAAGGAGAAGTTTCTGGCTGTCAAAACCAAGGAAGTAGAGGCCAGGGATGCTTAACATCCTGCAGCACACAGGACAATTTCAACAAAGAAATTCCCAGTGCTGAGAATGAGAAACCCTATACTGGAGCTATGAGCCCTGGGGGAAACAGAACCACAGTGAGCAAATAGGGCCATCCCAGGACTGGAGCTGCTTCACTGACCCACTGAGTGAAGCCCTTGCAGCACCCAGGGGCATCCTGGACACATAGGGACATACTACTGAGCATTCACAAGGTTGAAACCTCTCAACCTTAGTTTGATCACATAATCATTTATTAAACAATGACAGGTGCTATGATAGCTCTGATAGGAACTTACTTTTTCTCTCTCAAATGTCGAAGGCGATGAAATACATTGATGACATCCCGGATTCTTCTTGGAGCTTCTTCTATTTTGGAGGCCAAGTGTACACAAGCCATGGATACATGCTAAAATGTAAGCATTGTGGCAGATGTGTTCGCAGCCTTGGGCTTTCCAAGGCTAAGGGTTACTGGGAGCAAAGAGAAGGTGAAAGAGGCAAAGGCCTCTATGAAAGGAAAGTGCCACAGGGAGCAGGGGCTGAGTAGAGCAGGGCTCCTCCCAGCACACCCCCCTGGCAGGAAGCGAAGGGGCGGGCCTACCTCCATGGAATGCTTCACGAAGGATTTGGTGTAAAAGAATCGCTGAAACAGCACCTGCCCCGTAGCCATGGCCACCTAGAGACAGAGAAGTTTCCATCACTTTTGAACGCGCACACTCAAGACCAAGTAATGTGAGGTTCCCCGGGATAAAAATAACAACACGTTTTCCACGTTCCCCAAGATCTCTGCGTCTCAAAGCCTTCAGGGCTCTGCTTGTGTCCGGGTCAGTGGACAGGGTCAGGGGTTCAGGGTGCGAGCCACTTCTGGGCAGAGCAGGGTAGGGTAGGGGCACATCGAGGCTGATTCGGGGCATGGTCGGAACGGGTTGGATCGGGATCAGCTCTGGGAGCGGGACAGGTTGGGTCGGGGCCCGTTCTGGGCACGGGCCCCACTGCCGGCCTTTCCCTCGAGGCCCAAGGCCATGATCACCTGCGGCAGGCGCAGCAGGATGCCGGCCGCCTGGATGAGTTCGCAGCCCACCACGCGGAGGCCGGTCTCGGTGTCGGTGTCCAGGCCGCTCGACATGGACGGTGTGAAGCGCAGTTTGTCGTCAGGCAGCAAGCAGTTCTCCAGGGTGATGAGCACTCCTGAATACAGCTTGTCCCCGATCAGCACCCCCTGCGACCCGGGCGTGGCTGCCCCC
>NW_022900935.1:45276051-45283307 GCF_012274545.1 Fukomys damarensis | reverse complement strand
GCCGCCGTCGCCATTTTGTGCCGCCGACGCCTTTAGGGCCCTTTCTCTGCAGGGCGGCTCCTCGAGACGCTCACGGCTCGGCCCCAACGCGTTCCATTGGCTATATACAACGGATACCTCATTTCTATTGGTCATGCGACCTGCCTGTCAGACTCGCGTCAGGCGCCGTCGCCGGAACCCGACCCTGGGAAGGGCAGGGCTGCTACCCAGCAGTCTCCGCGGCTAGGCCCGACCGGAAATGTGTCTGCCCCAAGGGACTCAGGCGGCTCAGAGACTGGCGTAACGGGGTCAGGCCCGCGGAATCCTGCGAGATCCTGGAAAGTTGGTCTTGGGACAGGCTGTGCCGGCCGGACTAGAGGTGAATCAGCACCGGATGGTCAGTCCTCAACCCTGCTGGCTGCAGGCTCCTGGTGCAGCTGTCAGTCCAGACCCCCACAGTTCTCACTTGCAAACTCCGTTCTCGGGGAAGGCAGCGAGTGAAGGGAGTCAGAAAACATCGGACTCAGTGACCGTACTGAGCGTCTGGAGGCAGGTGCAGGCCCGGGGACGGATCAGGGGAGGCAGGCGCGAGGCCTGCACGCTGGGGAAAGGACAAGGACAGACCGCACTGACACCCCCTGCTGCCGCATTAGGACCGCCTCGGGCGGCACCGCTTCGGCAGTGCAGCCTTTGCTGCTGTGCAAGAACAGCCGACCTATGCGTCAACCCGGGAAGACTTGCCAAGTGCTGCTAGGATAGGTTAGAAGGAGATGAAAGGGAGATGTCCCTAGGTGGGACAGATCAGACTCGGAGCTGCTTGTAACTGCCCAGCAAGCCAACTTACAGTCGCGGTACAATGGGAGGTTGAGGCAGGAGAATCACAAATTTGATTGGTGGCGCATGTCTGTAATCCTAGCAATAGGGAGTCTGAAGCAGGATTGCCAAGAGTTAGAGGCCAGTCTGCAGTCTGGGTTGCATAGTGAGTTTAAGGCTACCCTGGACTACACAGCAAGACCATCTCAAAAGAAGAAAGAAGAAAAAAAAAAAGGTTTGAGCCCAGGTTGGACAATTTAGCGAGACTGTCTCAAAATTAATACAGTAACATGCTCGGGGCCAGGGATTTAACTTAGTGGTACAGCTGCCTGCCTCACAAGTGCAAGGTCCAGAGTTCGATCCCCAGTACCAAAAAACAAAACCAACAATAACATGTTGAGCATGGTGACACATGCTGTGATCCCAGCATTTGGGAAGCTGAGGCAGGAGGATCACCTTGCATTTGAGACCAGCCTGAGCTAGAGTTCAAGGCCAGCCTGAACTACATAGGGAAACCCTGACAAAACAAAACAAAAAAACCCTGGCCAATGGTGGAGCTGATTTCTAGCAAGACCCAATCTGATCCCACAGTTCCAGCACTGCCAAATAGGACCCAGTCTTTCTCCTTTGTACCTGCTATGGGCACCATGGTTGCAGTTCACCAGTCCCTTCTGCCCCTAATTTGGCAGCGCCAGAGTCCCCCCTCCAGCCTCATTGTTTGTGTGTGCCAGGGAAAAAGGAATTTCCCTTCCTCTGGAAACCCACATCCATCTTGTTTCTCTCCCTGTGACTGGACGCATTTGTGGGAGATCTTGGTGTTTCTAGCCAGTCAGACCAGCTCTACTGCATGGCACCGGAACTGGTGAACAGGCTGGACCAGGGCTGCTGGTGCAACCCACCAGTTTATCCCCTTTGAGGTGAAATGCAGAAAAGGCACTCAGCCACAGTACTGAAGGGGTATGGCTCTGCCCGGTCCATTCAATAGCCATCTCCTGAGCACTTGTGCACACAGCCTGGAGTTAGTTGGCCAGGGCTTGGTGGAGGTGAGTGTGGATGAAGTCCATGGAGGAGCACAGGATGACTCCCAGCAACTGGTAGCACAGGACAAGGGAGGTGCGGCCATAGGAAATGCAGCTGCTACTGGAGGCAGGTGTTAACTGGGCTCCACTGGAGTGGCAGCCTTCCAGGATAACCAGGTGTGTGTTGCCTGTATAAATGGGGTCACCAGCAAGCAGACAGCAACTGTAGGTCCAAAGGCCCTGCTAGAGCTCAAAATAGAGATGCCCAAGGTTCTGGATGGGACCAGGTACCTGAAAAGACAAGGGGATAGGCCTGGCCCTTTAGCAGATGGAAAGACATTGTCCACACTACACATGGGACAGGGGACATGGAAGGTCTGCATGGCACAGGGTTGGCAGAGATGCTGTGAGGGGATTCCTGATGGTGAGCTCATCAGGAACATATTTCTGGACATCATGGAGCAGCATACTGATTGTTACTTTGGGAGCCCCATCTGATGAAGTCCTGGAGACGAACCAAGAGTACCTGCACCTGCTATGGGCCCATCTCCCTCTGATCCCTACTGGCCAGGGGGGCATGGGAGGAGACAGCAGGGAAACAAGCTGTGTGCCATAGTTGAAGAGCTGAGCCACAGGGAAAGTGAGGGGACTTGGAATCAGGGAGCTGGATGGGTAGGGAAGTCAGATTTCAGTGGTCGGCTTGCAGAAGCAGCACAGTTGGATGCATCCGACTGCTAGGGACTCCTTTCCTATCAGCCTCTCCTGCTGTGCCACGCAGCTGCTGCTGCTGGGCTTACAGGCACCTCAGTGATGACGGTACACCCCATGGTGTGTTTGCTTGATGCCATAAAACACAATTCACAAGTCAAATACTGTGAAAGCTTTATATGCATAATCTATGTAAGACACTTCTGAGACTCTGTCCACTGAGAAGACAGGGTCTTTTCTCTCAGGCCTGGCACTGAAGTGTAAATAAAGTCACAATCCAGGTTTATGAGCTAATGAGTAAATAGCACACTGTTCCTAAGAAGCATTTTCCTGATCCACGGTGCAGCAGCCCTCAGTGGTACTGCACCACCCTGGAAAATATGCCTTCAGGCTCCTTTCCATCCCCCAAGGCAGCTGCAAATCCTTCCTGTCGCCTCCGTTGGGCCAAAGCAGCCAAAGATTTAAAAGTCTTTGGTTCATAGATGGCCAGGTCCGAAAGTACTTTCCTGTTGAGCTCCACCTGGCACTGACAAGAGAAAGAACAAGAGCCAAGTTGGCATTAGCAACCACTTGGGCAGTGCATCACAAAACCCCACAAAGCACTGGGCTGCACTGACAGTGTGGTTCAGAGACCTCTGGTGGTGAGTCGCCCTCCAGCACCAGTACTCTGGCTCCAGGGCACAACCTATCCATGGAATAGCTCCGGAAGAGCCAGAGCAAGAGAATCCTGCCTGGGCAGCACAGCAGAACACTACAGGACAGGGCACCTGCCTTCCAAGTGCAAGGTTCTGAATTGAATCCCTGAACCAAAAAAAAAATTACAGGATGAACAAGGACAAGGGAGAGGGCACTTGTGAAGTTTGTATGACACTGGAAGGGAGGTGAGTCCAGTCTCCAGAGCCTACCCATGGAACAGATTTTTTTTGTTTTGTTTTTTTCTTTGGGTACCAGGGATCGAACTCAGGTCCTTGTGCTTGCAAGGTAGGCGGTGGCACCACTTAGCTAAATCCTCAGCCCCCAGAAGATCTTGTCTAGGACCAGGGTTCATCACCTGAACCACTAGAACCCCTGGGCTAGCCCTGTCAGTCAACTTGGAAGTTCCCTCAGTGTGCTAGGTCAGGCTCCCATCAAGGGAAACTGCAAGCCTGGGCTATAACTCAGTAGTAGAGGGCTTGTGTACAAGGCCCTGGGTTTGATCCCCAGCACTGAGAAAACCACAGGTGATTTTGGAAAGCTGATGCAAACTGTCAGTGGGCTTAAGCAGAAAGATGGGGCATGTCTCCACACATTAAACACGCTTCCAAGCACCTAGTGGACCTACTCTGGACATAACCTGAGTGCCTCAGATAATGTTCATCTGCCTTCTAAGCCTCAGCTACTGGACAGTAAAACAGTGACATTAACATGCATGCACTCTCAAGTTTACCCTGAGGGTCTTTGTAATGTCACACAGGAACCCTACTCCCCAGACGTTTTATTTGTTTTTTGAGACAGGGTCTCACTATGTAGTTGAGACTGACCTGGAACTATGTAGCCCAGGCTGGTCTCGAACTCAAAGCAATCCTCCTGCCTCAGCCTCCCAAGTGCTGGGATTACAGGTGTACGCCACCACGCCCAGCTTACTCCCCAGATTTTAAAGGAAAAACACAAACGTACATGGAAGCAAAGGGAATTAGCATAACTTCCAGATTCAAAGAATGACCAGATTTCATACTTCTTGCTTAATCTGTCCCTCCAAGACACTTCATCTTTCTGTGGTTGTATGTTTGAATTCCATCTGTTACATCATCAAAAAACTTCCAGGGGGTGGGGATTTAGCTCAATGGTTCTGCTGCCTGCCTTCGCAAGCTCAAGGTCCCAAGTTCAATCCCCAGTAACAAAAAAAAAAAAAAAAAAAAAAAACCAACCTCCACTGTCAAAAAAATTTTAAACTTTACAGTTAAAGCCAAAGTCTTCTACTTTTTTTCCTAAATGAGGAAACATTGGGCCTCATGTCACAGTACAAAAAGCTCTATTTCCACCACACTTTGCCGCCACCAGGGCAAGGAAGAAGCAAGTATGAGCCCCCAACCTGCTAGGGCTGCAGCCAGGGACACAAAGCAGTACAGACCCTGCCAGGCTGGCTTGTGCCCAAGGCGTGGCTCCTGCAGATAAGTACCTCAACAGGCCTCAGTCATACCTTGATTAAATTGGTAACAAACACTGAGTACTTCAGGCCATGTTCCTGGGAGGCACCTGTGATGCGATTAATCCAAAGCTGAAATAAGAAAACACTGAGATGAGTTAACAGCATCCTTGATTTTATTCATTTATTTATTTGTTTGTTTGTTAGTTTTCGGCACGGGTGATTGAACTCGTGTCCTTGCACTTGCGAGGCAGGTGACAGAACCACTGAACTAAATCCCGGGCCCATCATTCTGGATTTTATATCTATACCTACCTTCCAATAATCCTGGCTGAACTAAACTTTTTAAGTCAGTAGAGGAGTTAGTGTTTTCCTTTCTAGCAAACAAGCCTGCAGTACAAAGAAAGATTGATGCACTTCAGTGAAATAAGTTCCATTTTATTTTATTTCTCGGCTTTTTTTTTGGGGGGGTGGGTTTTTTGAGACAGGGTCTCACTATGTAGTTGAGACTGACCTGGAACTCACTGTGTAGCCCAGGCTGGTCTCGAACTCACAGCGATCCTATTGCCTCAGTCTCCCGAGTGCTGGGATTACAGGCATGCGCCACCATGCCCGGCTGTATTTTTCGGTTTTTTTGAAACGGTCTCATTATGTAGCTCCAGCTGGCCTCCAGTGGGTGATGATTCTCCTGAGTAAGTGGCTCACAGGCGTGCACCACCACGTCCACTGAGAATGTGTATTTCTAAGAACAACTGAGGAGGCACAGTAGCTATCCAGGACCCTTGCTCCCATCACTGGCCAGGCAGCACAGCCTTGCCCTTTGCAAAGACACAGCTGATAACCAACCAGTAGAATTCACATCGGAAACCTGCAGGCGGGAACGCTGAGACCCGCAGCTACTGCTAGCAGGGCCTTTCTGACCTAACTGGCTCAGACCTGGCTGCTGCGTTATTCTTTGAACTGAGGCTTAGAAAGCGGTACTGACGCAAGCGCGAGTGGCAGCTCTCAGCAAAGACCCCGAAAAGCGTCTACCAGGCGCGGGAGCCCCCGCAATAAACAGCCAGGAGCAACACGCGGGCCAGGGGTCCCGAGAAGGGTTGGGCAGCACTTACGGTCCTCAGGTTCCGCTTCTTCAGCTTGCGGGCCCGGGTGCATTTCACGAAGGCCCTGGTGACAGCCCTGACGGCCAGCCGGTAGCAGCGGTTCTTCCTCCCGCGAAAGTGCTGGGTCGAGAAACGGGAAACGAGGGGTGACGGAAACCGCGCGGACACCCTTGGTCCACGAGCTCCCGGATCCCTGGCGTGCTCACTCACCCGCGCATGCTTCAGCACCTCCTGGATCCGAAAGTAGCGGTCAGTAACGCGGTTCCGCAGCCAGAGTCGCGTCGTGAGGAAGACCATATTGAAGTGTCCCCGCCGGGATGCTGCCGAGAGGTTTGTGGGTCAGCATAGCCGGAAACTTTCGGGACGATGTGTGTGTACTTCCGCCTTCCGGGGCATCTCTGAGCCCGGCCTCTGGGTTCCGCCGGGCGCTCCAGTCCGCTTCGGGCTGGGGGCGTGGCCAACTCCGCCGGGTCAGCCCGGCGGGAGTAGCCGCGGGGCAGAGAGGACAGCACTGCGCGGACGCCGCCGGCCGCGATCTCCAGGTGTGCCCTTCAAGAGTCTGCCGGAGTACGTGCGTCACCCTGAGCGCTCTGGGCGCCCGGCCAAGGGAGAAGCAGCGCAACGAGGGCGAGGCGGAGCCTGAGGGAACCCGGGCGAGGGCTGCGTCCAAATCTTGCGCAGGCCACAGTAGAACAGTGAAGTGGCGGAGTACGCCTGCAATCTCAGTTGCTTACTGTAGCTTTGCGGGAAGCTGAGGCAAGAGGATCGCTATCCTTGCTAGCTCGAGGCTATCCTTGGCTGCGTAGTGAGACCCTGTCGCAAAATAAAAAACAGGGCTGGGAAGAGTGGCTCTGGGTTCATTCGCCAGAACCAGACAAGCAAATAAAAGTGACCCTGGCACTGTGTTGGGCTGAGGCAGGAGGGTTGCAGATCCAAGCCCAGCCAGGGACAGAGAGACTGTCTCAAAATGATAAAAACTAGCAAAGAGCTAGGGATATAGCTCAGTGTGAAGGCCCTAGGTTCAGTACTCAGTACCACACACACACAGGCGAAGTGCGGGTGGCAATTTCTTTTCTAACTTCTTACTTAGGTACGTTTTATTTTATTGGTTCCGGGGATCAAACTTGGGACCTTGAACTTGTGAGGCAGGCGGTGGCACCACTAAGCAAAATCCCAGGCCCGGTACAGTTTTAAATTACAGAAACGCTGCAAGGATAGTAAGAGGAAGGGCCAGGGATGTGGTGCACTGGGGCCGTGCCTGCCTGGCAAGCTCAAGGTCCTGAATTTGATTCCCGGTACCTGTGGAGAGAGACTAGTACAAGGAGGGCCAGGTGTGGTGCCACATGCTCTTCCCCTTTTGGAACATCAATGAGACATGCCACAGTTGCTAGATCTAGCACCTAGACCTGCAAGGAAGGGCAACAAGCATTAGCTAAGGCTTGAATTTGAATTTTTCACTAATTAAAGAATAGTTTTTTGTAAAGCAAAAAAAAAAAAAAAAATTCTTGA
>NW_022900935.1:45271857-45276035 GCF_012274545.1 Fukomys damarensis | reverse complement strand
AAAAAAAAAAAAAAAATTCTTGACAAAAATCATATTGTGTCTTTTTTTTTCTGGTATCTGAAACCAAACTCAGGTCCTTGCACTTGCCAGGTACATGCAGCACTGCTGAGCTACATCCCTGGTCCCATATTGTGTCTTCTCTGCATGGTGTTAAGACTCCCCGAAGTCAATGTATTCTTCCCCGCCCCCACCCCTGGTACCAGGAATCGAACTGAGGCTCTTACACTTGCAAGGCAGGTGGTGGCACCACTGAGCCAAAGCCCCTGCTGAGTCTATTTTTGGGGGGAGGATTTTGTGGTACCAGAGATTGAACTAAAGACCTTGCACATGCGGGGCAGGTGGTGACACCACTGAGCTAAATCCCTGGCCCTCAATTTATTCTTAATATTGGTGATGTTAGCTTTGACCAGGTAGTTCCGGTAAGGTTGAGAGGCTTTTCTATTGTCTCCACCTTTATAACTTTTTTCTAGTACTGAGGACAGACCGCACAGCCTTCGCACTGAGCTAATCTCCAACCCCCTTTATTTTAAGACTACTTCATTAAGTTGCCCAGGCTGGACTTCAATTTGGGATCCTCCTGTATCAGCCTCCCAGAGTGCGAGGATTCCAGGCATCACAGCCGGCAGTGTGTGGTTTGTGAAGAAATCCTGGAGGATTAGCCACAGGCTCTTTGATGAGCAATCCCTGAGATAAAGTTAGTGGACCTCATGCCTGAGGAGGAGGGAGCAGGACTGGGAGGGGAACCAGCTGTTGTTGTAACTCCTGTAACACAGGTGGCCTATGGGGAAATCCAGCTCCTGATGCCTCCATTGTGCTACACAGCCTTGCGTGGCTTGAGCCAAGTGACAGCTGCTGCACTTCAGCAACACCAGAGCGAGACAGAGCCACACCAGAGATAATGTTGCCCTTTAGGGATGTGCCCTCCTCTCTCCAGGGTCCCCCATGTCCAGCCCCTCATCTCTGCAGCTCAGAATATGTGGAGGAATCTGCACCCATTAAGACTCTCCAATTCCATCATTCCTTCCATGCTCACTTGGCATCCTGCCTAAGGACAAGCTTTTCTTCTTGGAGTTCAATATTAAGTAGTTTCAGAAGAATCTGCACTGAAAGTTTTTGCAGTAAAGAAGGAAGTCACTTGGTACTCTGGGAGGCTGGGGCAGGAGGACTGCAAGTATGAGGCCAGCCTAGCCCATTAGAGAGACCCTGCCTGTGATGGCTGTATCTAGCTGTCCTCGAAGCCTCATGGGGTCACACTGGGGTTCTTCAGAGGTGGCTGCGTCCAGAGTGTGTGACACTGGGATTGATTCATTGTGCTATGCCAGGATCAAGGGCAATGGGATCATAAATCCTGCCCACCCTAAGTCACCTGGACAAGATAGAAGGGATAGAAAGAGCTGGGGTCATCCCGTGTTGCTTTGCTGCCTTCTGCCTGCCATTAAATGTTTTTAAAATAAATTTTATTTTATCCAGTTCCTTCCTCAAGCCCCTCCCCTATGTACAGCTTTGTTTGCATTTTTTCCTTCTATTTTCACTTTTTTTCTTGTCCCTTCCTTCCTTTCTCCCTCACTCCCTTGTCCCCCTTCCCATTTAAACACTTTCTTCTCAATTCCCAACATCCATTATACAGTTCAGTCCTTATTTCCACTTTCGGTTTCTCACGCCAGAGAAACAACTTGGTATTAAAATGTGTGTCTGATTTATTTCACATAGGAGTATGGCCCCAAGGTGCATCCATTTAGCTATAAATGTCTGAAGCTCATCCTTCTTTACTGCCTGCCATGAGCTGGCTGTTTCTCCACTGTGTTGCCCCCCTGCCTTGGAGCCTACAGATTATGGACTGAAACCTCTACAAACTGTGAGCTAAATAAACCTTTCCTCCCTTGAGTGTTGGGTATTTTGTCTCAGCAATGAAAACAGTAACTAAGACACTGTCTCAAATAAAATCCTAAAAGGGCCAGGGATGTAGCTCAGTGGTAGAGCACACCTGGGTTTTGTGTCTAGTACCACACACACACACACACACACACACACACACAATGACTTCCATATGTGATTATGTGCTCAGCATGAGGTGGGCAGGAGCCAGGCAGGACAGGTGAGCTCAGGGCAGTCAGCAGCAGATAGGACTCTCAGCCAAGATGGCTGCAGCGCCACCCTCCTGACCCAGCCCAGAAATCACATCACATTGCTTCACCCATGCTGGGACCCACCCAGCACCAAGGAAAGGAGTCACTTGAGATCAGACTGCTGAAGAGCCCGTGGGGTGGGGACACAGTCCAGCCCATCAGGGGAGAGTGCAAAGCCCCCTGAGGGCTCACTGCGGAAGGGATGCAGCACGCACAACCAGACAGAAGGCCCAGGCTCAGGGTGTGTGGAGGCAGTGGCTGACAGAGGCCATGGTGTGTCCTCCCAGCCAAGCAGCACCCAGGCCTAAGAGATGGCACCTGGCCAGCCACAGCTGGGGAGGAGCAGGGACCCCCAGGCTTTGGGACTCTCCCTGTGTGCCTGTGTCCTGCGGCCTTATTGATGCCCTGCTCTGAGGTTTCTGCTTGCTCTAGCCCCTCCTCCAAGGGCTTCTCAGGAGTCCAAAGGCAGGGTCACTCTGCCTCAGCCTGAGCCTAACTGGGGTTGGACTGTTCCACTCCCTCTCCCTGATACCAGTTCACTGGTGAGGCCTGTGGGCTCTCCCTTCTTCTCCCTGTTCCCCGGTCTCTGGACAGGGTACACTCTAGCCATGTCCCCGAGGTTTCTGGGAGTAAAGCCCAACTACTTCCATCACCCTGTCACACAGCAGTGCTAATCTGGCACATCATCCCTTGCTTCTGGATGGAGTCTATTCTGCTAAAACAAACAAATAAACAAAAACTTTATTTTTCTCTTATTTGGTGGGGGAAGAATACAGGTCTATGTAATCCATGCTGGCCTCAAATTCCTGGACTCAAGCAATTCTCCTTCCTTTTGTGTGCTTGGACTATAGGCTCACACCATTACAACTAATGGTAGTCTCACTGTGTAGCCCAGGCTGGCCTCAAACTCACTACAATCCTCCTGCTTCAGCCTTTCACATGCTGGGATGACAGGCATGTGCCACCAACCCTGGGTCTGACTGTACTTTAAAATCAAATAATGACAACAATGATTTTTCTATGAAGATACAGAGCTGGGGCAGAGAAAACTATCCTGTTTCTGTTCTTACCTGTAGGGTTTTGAATTTATAAAGATGACTGGGTGAAGATAAGGAGAAGTTAATGCCATTGAAGTTTTATAAATATAACTGAGTGAAGATAAGGAGAAGTTAATGCCATTGAAGTTTTTAATTAAATTTTTTGCGAGGTAGGTGCAGGCCATGCCACACCCTGGCACTGAGTTTTGCCACATAGAAAAGCTCCAGGCCTTGATCAGGAGGCAGAGAAGGCCTGAGGAAGCTAGAGCCCTTCTTAGGTCCCCAGGGAAAACCAGGCAGGGTATGGCTGGAGTGCAGGGACTGCCTGTGGGGGCCCATTCCCAGCCCCGGGCAGATTACAGTGGGGCATCTATTTAGCCTGCTGCAGTTACAGCAGGAGCCCCAGGGAGCAGGTGTCTGATTGGAAGGGGAGATGCAATGTGCTTAATGGAAAGCAAACAGAGATGCAGAATCTAAGAAACGGGGCATCCCCAAGTGCGGTAAACTGTGGGGGGGTACCCCATGGTGAGTAGAGTAGACACAGGAGCCCTCAGGTTTTGGTCACAGCTGCTGCCGCAGCTCGGTCTTCACCACAGCAGGGAAGGCTGGCACTGAGGGTGATGGGCATTCCCGAGAGCTGAGGGATCACCCTAGGCCCAGCCCCTGGATGCCACCTCCAGAGACCTCTCTGCTGATCACCCACCCCAAGCAGGTGGTCTCGGCACCGAAGACAGCAGCCAGCAGCCTTCAGTGCTGCTTTGGGTGCAGAAGCTCAGCTTCCCCCACAGGAGGCCGGAGGCTGGGCAGCTCCTGGGGCGGGCCACCGGTGTAAGTCTGGGCGGCTTCACCCCACTGCGTTCCCAGGGTGGGGCTAGCCCCTCGGCTCAGCAAAAGCTCCACCGTGACGCTGTGGTTGTGCTCTGTGGCGAGGTGCAGCGGCGTCTTGCGGAGCCAGCCGGCAGCGTTGACCTGCGCGCCACTGTCCAGGAGGTGGCCAGCGACCTCAGCGCGGCCT
>NW_022900935.1:45258493-45271051 GCF_012274545.1 Fukomys damarensis | reverse complement strand
TGTGGGGGAGCGCGGCGTCGGGCGCGGGTGTGGACGGTCCTGGGACCCAGACCGGATCCTGTCAGCCCAGAGCGGGGATCCCAGCAACCCAGAAGTGGGGACTCGTCTCACCTCTCCTCCACGCTGGCCCCTTGTCGCAGCAGTTGCATCACCAGGCCCGGGGAACCGCACCACACCGCCTGGAGCAGGCGGCCCCAGCTCTGGGGAGTACTGGGCCTCTCTCTCCTGGGTCCAGGGGCCTCTGAGCCCAGCTCTACCCACCGCAGCTCCTGCTGAGCCTGGGCCAGGTCTTGCGCACTGGGCTCTTGCCTGCCAGGATCCATCCGGAAATTGCAGGTGCCTGCAGCCCCCTAGACGCTGCTGCCCTGCCCAATCCAGTGGTTCCCCGCTGGCTTGGAGGCCCCACCCCACCAGGGGACCCCGCCACCACTTAGGTTTGCTGGGCTTGGCTTCCAGTTATCCACGGAGGGATCTGCCCCAGTAGCTCTGTCCTCTCTGTGCTGCTCCTGCCCCAGCCTCTGCCCGATGACCCTCCTGGGAGTGCTGCTTCTCGAAGCTGAAGCTGCTAAGGGGACGGGTAGAGCAGGCTGCTGCTCCCTCCCACCAAGCCGAGCCACTTGACACTGTGTACTGAGCGGTTTAACCAGAGGCCCTCCTTCCTTGCTGACTGCCAGCTCGGCAAGTGGGCTGGGAAGGGCAGGCTGGAACATGCCTGCGGTCTGCCTCTCAGCCTTCTCTGTGCCCGACTTCCCCACCCCCACCCCCGCTAAAACTAGCTGGGGCTGGAACCCCCTCTCCTCTTGCTCCCGAGGGTGTGGAGGGCACAGGGTGGGTTCCGCTCTCCCCCATGCAGATGCTGCCCAGGACCACCTGGACAGAGGGCGGAGCGAGAGGTGGCCTGGCTAGCCCTGGCAAGCTGGTCTGGGTAGTGCGCCAGGCAGAGCGTGCGCCAGGCCAAGGAAGACAGTGGGTCTTTCTGGGGCCAGAGCTGCTAAAGCACCTGTGTGTGGAGGTGGGAAGTGGCCCTGTGGGAGGCATTCTGGTGCTTGGAGCAGAGAGGGGCCGGTGGGCCACCAATTCCGAGCCTAGACCAGGACAGTCTCCAGCAGTGGGCTCTCCTCTGCAGTGACCCGGACTGGCCACCAGGGGCAACCCCAGACCACCACCACCCTACCCCACCCCCGCGGACTCCAGTCTCTGGGACACTGTCTCCTTGGACTCTCATCCCTTGGAGCACCTGAGGGAGGCAAGGGGCCCCTCCCCATCTCCAGCCCGCCCCGGCTTGCCCCCTGAACTGCGAAGACAGACATCACCCCCAAGAGACCTGGAGCCCAGTCACTGAGCTGAAACAGTCTCTGGGACCTGTTATTTTGGTTGGTTGGTTGGTTAGTTGGTGTGTGTGTGTGTGTGTGTGTGTGTGTGTGTGTGTGTGCATTGGTTTGTTGGTGTGTTGGGGTGTGTGGGTGTGTGTGTGTGTGTGTGTGTGTGTGTGTGCGCGCGCATGCGTTTGTTTGCTTTGAGACAGGATCTCACTATGTAGTTTAGGCTGGCCTTAAACTCACTATGTAGCCCAGGCTGGCCTCAAACTTGAGGCAACCCTTCTGCCTCAGCCTCCCAAGTGTTGAGACTACAGGCGTGCCTTCAATCCTGTTCTGTTCCCTTCCTAGCACTCACTATGGCACAAAAGTCTACTTCATTTTAAATATCTGCCTTCTCCCCTACAGTGGATACTCCCCAAGGGCCCAGTTCACAACAGCCATCTCTGAAGCACCAGGCTCTGGACTTACCCAAATGCCAAAAGCGAGAGGAGCAGTGACCTCAGTGCACTGTAGCCTTTGTCCCAGACAGCAGCCCTGAGATGAAGGATGGGGATGGGTCCCCATTGCTGAGGAGCTACTCCCTGCTGTGCTGCAGCTGTGCCAGGGCCAGGTGGGCAGAGGTGGGAAGCTAGGCAGCATGGCCCAGTGGCTCTTCAAGGCCTGCCAGCTCTCCAGTTTCCACCATGGCAGGTGGGTGGCAGCTCCCTGGGGATTCGTAACCAGTACTTCATTTGAAGCCACTGACCCCAGATTAGTTCCTAGAGCAAGGCTGTTCAAGCCCTGCAACCCCAGTCCTGAAGTTGTATGTTGTTTTGTTTTTTGAGACAAGGTATCTTTTTTCTTTTTCTTTTTCTTTTCTTTCATGTATGTGTGTGTGTGTGTGTGTGTGTGTGTGTATACGTACCAGGGATAGAACTCAGGACCTTGCACTTGCAAGGCAGATGGCAGAACCACTGAGCTAAATCCCCAGCCCCAGAAACAAGGTTTCACTAAGTAGTTCAGGCTGGCCTTGAACTCATTATGTAGACCAGGCTGGCCTCAGACTCATGGCAATCCTCCTGTCTCAGCCTCCTGAGTGCTGGAGTTACAGGCATGAGCCACCATGCCTGGCCAAGGTTTTATGTTGATGGCCTTTGCAGGTTGAGGCCCTTGGGAGATAATTAGGGTCAGGGGAGGTCCTGAGGGCAGTACAGGAGGGCATTAGAGCAAGCACACTGGCTATCCAAACACAGAGGCCTCCAGCAGGAAGGTCTCACCATCAGCCAGCACTGTGCTCTGGGGCTTCCCTAACACTAGGCCCTGGAGCCAAACATGTCATATCTTGTCTTTTCTTTTATTCTTTCTTTCTTTCTTTCTTTCTTTCTTTCTTTCTTTCTTTCTTTCTTTCTTTCTTTCTTTCTTTCTTTCTTTCTTTCTTTCTTTCTTTCTTTCTTTCTTTCTTTCTTTCTTCCTTCCTTCCTTCCTTCCTTCCTTCCTTCCTCCCTTCCTTTCTGTTGTGTTTTGTTTGTACTGGGGATCAAATTTAAGACCTTGTGTTTGCAAGGCAGGCACAGTGCCACTGAGCTAAATCCCTGGCCCATTTTTCCTGAAAAATTTCTTCTTTTTAGAAATTTAGTTACAGCAATAGAAAATGGCCTGAGACATACATATGACAGTCTGATAAATGTGGAAGGAAAGAAGGAAGGTAGGACTGGAAAGGATGGGCTTAGTAAAGATATGCCTTGCAGAACTTTTTAGCCCCAGACTCATTGCCCAAGTATACAAACAGCACTGTCCCATCTTGACATGTGTGTGCCAGAAAAAACAAGTTGCCTGTGTACTGGGGTGGGAACCTAGCTCTTTCCTGAGGGGTTAGGGTACAGACTGGCATCACCTCCATTTAAACGGGTCTGAAGGAAGCCAGTAAGCTGGAGAGGGCTGGAAAATTTCAGAGAAAAATTAGGAGTGATGTAATCAGCTGCAGGAGAAGGCATGTCAGGGAAGCTGGTCAGCTCACAAACACCTACTTATTAGGTGTTGGTTATTCAAACAGCTGAAATGCTGTGCGTCTTGCAACAGGTAGTGTACAGGACTTTAGTAATACTAGGTGAGATTGGGTGGAGTTTTCTTGTCTCCTCACAACGGTGGCTTGTACTGCCACAGCCTGCAGTGGGTTTCATCACAAAGGATGTCTGTCATTGTAGCTGCTGCTTACTGAGTGCCTACTGTGTGCCCAGTCCACGCTGAGCTCTTCCCCCTCAACTGCCCTATGGAGCGGGTACTGGGGTCATTATTATACCAAGGAGGAGGCTAAGGATGGGCAGCAGGGGCTGGGGGGGCGGACATGAGGTGGGTGGCTGGCCTCTAGGTGGCAGTTGGCGATGGGGCAGTTGTCAGATGCAAGATCTATGAAATGAAGTCATTGTGTGGAGAATGGAAAGGGAGAGGGCAGGCCATGAGGGAGGAGGGCACCAGTGTCCACCAGGCCAGGAGACATCTGTGCAAGGCCTAACCAGTGCACAAGAGCTGAGGCAGTCGCCTAGCAGAGGGAGGTTTGGCCTGGCAGCAAAGAAACTGAGGTGGGTTGTGATCATCAGGGCTGGACCTACCTGGGCCAGAACCTGCTGTCTGCCTCTGGGACGTGGATGGGGAACAAACCTGGGGAGGATTAACGGGTCTGTAGTCTCATGGGGGGGCTGGTCCTGTCTTCTGACTGCTGCTGAAAGCTCTGCAGACCCTTGCCAGGATAGTATGAGTGAGCTGGAAAGGGGGACAGAAGAGGATGAGGGAGGGAGCACCTCCGACACCGCACCCATGCTGCCCCGGAGGCCTCCCGACCACCAGACCTCCGGCCTGGCCACCCAAGGCCTCAGGACCCTGTTGCTGCTGGGCCAGGCCCTGACCTGGCTCCTGCTCCACCTGCTGCTTCCTGGAATGGTCTTTCTGCTGGTGCTGCTGCCTGCAGTGGTTGTGGTCTACCTGGGATTCCTTTGCCACTCCAGGGTGAGCTGAGCCCTCCATGGGCTGGGTGCTGGGGGCATGGGGATCCTGAAGAGGTCCAGAACCCCTGGACTAAAGGAGGATCTGATCCCTTCCACTGTTATGCCCTTGTACCCAGAGACACGTGTGCCCCTCCCTGGGAGTCCCTTCTTCTCCCAAGCACCCCCCTGGCTGCTGCCAAAGAAGGGCTTTTGTTACCCAGGGGGCAGTGCTATCCCCTCCCTGAGGCCTCCCAGCTCTGTACCAGGGGCCACCAGGGCTGGACAGCCTAATGGGAGAGAGGGAGGGGGTTCCAGGAGGAGATGAAATCATTGCCAAGTTGCCACAGTCTTTACCACACACCACGGCATTCACAGAACCCCGCTGGCCTGGCTGGCTTCCCTGACTGGCAGTGGGCTATGTTGGTCAGGGGCAGGAGGGCAAACACGGATGGACCCTGCCTGCCCTCTCTGTACTTTGGGACGAGGTCTGGAGAGACGCTGGCGCCAGACGGTGACAGCAGGTCAGGGGTTCAAGGTCAGCGCCAAAATAGGGAAGGACCACAGAATGGAAGGCTATTGGCAGAAGGAAAATGGGAGTAGGGAGAGCTGGACATGAGTCTTCAAGCCTCTCATGGGCCTCCACGGGGGGCCTTTTGCCATCTGTGTCTACCATTCTCTGCTTGGCCTGACCCCTACGACCCGGCCTCCCTCCCCGCCCGTTTAGCCCGGGCCTCATCCCCGCCCCATCCACAGCCCACCCCTTGCCTCATGCCCGCCCCTTTTACTCAGGGCACCGCCCAGGGCCCCCACCCTTCCTTCGACTGGCCTCGTTTAGAGCCCGCCCTTACATCCTCCTGGCCCCGCCCGGACTCCCGCCTTCAGGTCTAGGTTCCTCCCATACCCCAGTTTTAGCCCGCCCCTCTTTCTGCTGCCCCCTCTCCAAGACGCAGACCCTGACTCTTACTGGCCTGGTCTAAGGCTCCATCCTCACGTCCCACTGGCCCGGTTCAGGGTCCTGCCCATTGCCCCGCCCCGCCTGCCCTCCCCTCTATCGTGGGCACAGCCCTTCTCTGGCCCCGCCCAGGGCCCCTCCTGCCTCCGACCGACCCGGCTAGGGCTCCTCCCGCTCACTATACTCGTGCTCGCCTCGACCGCTCGCGACCGCCTGATACGGCGCCTGCGGCCACTGCTGTCACCCCTAGCGTGGACCCCCTGGCTCCCCGGCCCCAACGGGGAAGAGCAGCTCTGCGCCTGGGTGACCCCCGAGAGAACCCCGAATTCCCCCACGATCCCATAAAGCACCCCAGGCCTGGCGCCTCGGTGCCCTCTGTCTGCCACGAGGTGGCACCATCTCCTGTGACTCGGACCGACCCTCTCGCCTCCCTCGTTCTCCCCGTCACCGCCCCAGCCCCCGTTCCCGGGGTGGCCAGGCCTTTTTGGGAGACATCGGGTCAGCAAAGGCCATCACATTCCAGAGCTTGTGACCCGGTCGGGGCCAACCCCAACCCCAAGCCGGATCAGGGCTATTGTGGCTGGGCTCCCGCTGTCCTGGCGCTAGAGTAAGAGCTCAGTCTATTTTTCTGGGTAATTTTAAGATCTGTCTTTGGCATTTTGCAGTGTTACCAGCATATTTCTCCATGTGGATATGTTTTTCCGGCTCCTGAAAATTGAGCTCAGGGCCTCATGTGTGTAGGCAAGGATCTGCCACGAAGCTACTTCCTGGCTTTTTAATTAATTAATTTTCATACTGGGCATTGAACCCAGAGCCTTCACACTGAGCTCCATCTCTAGCCATTATTATCATTATTATTATTATTATTTATTTTATTTTGGGGCAAGTTCTCTATAAGTCTCTTAAGTTGCCGAGGCTGGGTTCACACTTACAGTCAGGCCTCCTGCTTCAGCTTCCCAAAGTGCTGGCATTACAGGCTGGTGCTGTCAAACACAGCTCCCAGCCCTTTTCTTTTTTGAGTCTGGGTCTTGCCAAATTGCCCAGGCTGACCTTGAACTTATGGTCCTCTTCCCTCAGCCCCTGCAGTGTGAGCCACTGCACCCATCACATGTATGTTCTTAATTACCCTGTGCTGTGCATGGTTGGTTCCTGTTCCTGCAGATTCATGTCTTTCAGCAGTCATGGAACATTCTCATCCAGTCCTCAGCCAGTCTCTCCCAGTTTTGCCTCCCATTCCATCTCCATGCTCTTGTGCTGTTTCTTCCTGCCTGCCCATTAGTCTCTTTCTGGGCAACATTGTTGGCAATTTCTTCACATCCTCTTCCATTTTACTAGAGTTTATTTTTTATATTTAATCTGCCATTTAAATTTTACATTATTAACGTCTAAAAGTTGCATTTGGTTCTTTTTCAGATTTATCTGATAATTTTTTTATGTGATAAATTTTAATGATCTCTGTGCATGCTCACTTTTTGGGTATCAGCTTTCATTTTTTTAATTTGTGTCTTGGTGAGTTCATTGCCAGCCTGAACTACACAAAAAACAAAACACTGTGTGATCCTCCTGCTTCTGCCTCCCAAATCCTGGAATTACAGGCATGCACCACCATATCTGGAGTTTATTTCTTATAATGTTGAATATAACGGGCCGGGTGGGAAGCTGAGGCAGGAGGATCATCACAAGTTCAAGGCCATCCTAGAGTACATAATGAGACCCTGTCTCAAAAATACCAAAAAAAGCACTGGGAATTTATCTCAGTGGCACCACACCTGCCTTGCAAGCACCAGGTCCTGAATTCAACCCTCGATACCAAAAAAAAAAAAAAAAAAAAAAAAACAAAAAAAAAAAAAAAAAAAAAAAAAAGCCAAACAACAAAATAGAGTGGCCAGGGATTTAGCTTAGTGGCGACATGCCTGTCTCCCAAGCGTGAGGTCCTGAGTTCAATCCCCAGTACCAAAAAAATAAATAAAAATAAAAATTAAATTAAAAAATAATGTAATGGAAGGGCTTTGAGATATTTACTTTCATGGAAGCCTAGCAGTGTGATCACTGTAATTCACCCAGAAGAAACTAGCTGTGGGTAAAAGCCTTTTAAATGACCCCACACAGCATATTGCCAAGAGGGCTCCGCCTGTGACCATGGTCATGCTCCTTCTGTGGCCTCAAGCAGCGACCATTGTGTAGCTGGGTGAGGTCCAGCGGGTGACTTGGGGTTTTCCATCCTTCATCTGTGTCCAGCTTTGATGCTTTTCCTGAGCAGACAGAGCTGGCCAGTCGCCAGGCCACCTAGGAGGGCTTCCCTTGGGCAGAGGCTGCCTTCCTTCCGCTCCTGCCCCAGGCTGGCCAGGCTCTGGCTCCCAGTTGAGGTTCAGGAGAAGACTCCCCTGGGAAGCCTTTGGCTGAGAATCTGCCTGGCCCCACAGTCGTCAAAACAACAGCTGGGCTGGGTGGGGGTGGGGGGATGAGTGGGGCTGCAGGGAGCTCCGCCCTCACAGCTGCCTCATGCGGCCTGTGAGGGAAAGGTGTTTTCCAGCTTCCCAGGTCTGCTCATGGCCCAGAGAGCCTCCACCTGGCCCTGGTGACCTCCAAGGGAGGGTAGCCAGGTGACCTGCCTCAGCCCCAGCATGCAGACCTGCTCTGAGCAGAACATTAGGGGAGTCCTGCGTGGTGGCACAAGCCTGTAGCCCTAACCATACTTCACCGGCTGAGGCAGGAGGGTGGAGAGTTTAAAGCCACCTGGCCAGGTAGCGAGTTCAAGCCTGACCTATACTACATAGTGAGAGCCTGTTGCAAACATTAAGAAAGCCAAAGGACCACTGTGGGACTGAAGCTGTAACTCAGTGGCAGAGCACACTGAAGCGAAGGCCCTGGGTTCAAACAGAAGTAGACCCCAAAAACAAAACAAAACAAAAAACACTGTAGGGAGTTTTGGGGGCCTGATGTCTGGGTTTTGTCCTGGAGAGCAAAGCTGGGCCAGCTGTGTGCTGGGGGCTGCAGCTGGCTTACCAGAAGCCAAACACAGGCCCTGGGCTATGAAGGGACACAGGCTCTTCCCAGCAGTGGCCTCTCCAGGGGCCTTTGGGGGGTCACCTGGGCAGCTGGGAAAGGAGGATGGGTATCTAGCCTTCCAGCAACAGGACTCCCCTAGACTTGAGGTATTTTCTGGCTTTTGCGTACGCTCCTTCCCCTACCCGGACAGGACCCCACCTGGGCCCCACAAGTCTCATTCCCCAACTTGTACCCCACTTGAACTCTGACCCTGTTCTCTAGCCTAATGGCCACCTGCACCCTCCCAGGACCCCTTCCCATCCTAGAGGTCTAGAGTGGCCTCAGTCCTCCAGGGGTGCTTCTGCCACCTGCCCTGTCCCAGGGCCAGCTCTTCAGGGCTTAGAGGCCACACCGAGGGGGCTGAGAACACACTCTGAGGGGCACAGGTTCTTCCTCAGTGACTGAGGCCTGGTGAGAAGGAGCCTGGCATGTAGCGGTCCAGGCTGCTTCCCCTCATGCCTTGGGCAGGGTTGTTGTCCCACACAGGTAAAGAGAAGGATAGTAGTGAGGTCCCCACCTTGCCCAAGGCTGTGTGCTGTTGTGTTGTGTTTTGTTTTGTTTGAGACAGGGTCTCACTATGTAGTTGAGACTGACCTGGAACTCACTGTGTAGCCCAGGCTGGTCTGGAACTCACAGTGATCCTCCTGCCTCAGCCTCCTGAGGGCTGGGATTACAGGCGTGCGCCACCACACCCAGCAAGGCTGTGTGTTTTTAACAGAGCTGGTGCAGGTTCACCCTGAACAACCAACAGCCAGAGGAGAGGGGCCTGCTTTTTCCACGCTCTGACCCTGCAGCCCCAGTGTAAGTCCTCACCAGACCCTGCCCCAGCCAGACCCTAGGGCTGGGAGGGTTTGAGCAGGGACTGAGCCAGAGGATATGTAGGCTGGTCCCGACAGCCAGGGCCCCTGTCTCCTCCTCCTGTTGTTGACACAGGGTTGTCTTTTCCACTGCCACCTGCCCATCAAGCCCCTGGGTGTTAGTGCCTGCCCAGGGCTGCTGCCTCAGCCTGCCTGGACCCTTCCTGGAGACAGGCCGGGCTCCTTGGGAAGGGGCACTGTTGCTAGGCTGGTGGCACATTGTGTCTTGTCTCTCAGACTCCCAGTCAATGGTGGCCCGTCTTCTCCTTGTCCTATCCTTCTTTTTTCCCTCAGTACTGGGGATTGAACCCAGAGCCTTCCTGCGGAGCTACATCCCCATCCCTTTTTGTATTTTTTTTTTTTTTTTAATTTTGAGACAAGGTCTCACTAAATTCCCAAGTTGCCCAAGCTATGTTCAAACTTGGGATCCTCCTGCCTCAGCCTCCTAGACTGCTGGGATTTCAGGCATATAGCACCATGTCTGGTTTTGTGGCTATTTACCCAGGTATCTCCCTCAAAGACTGGGTCTGGCTCCCTAAAGCCATATACCTCTGCCCTGTCTCCTCCTCAGAAACCTATCTACCACCTTGTGGCTTAAAGGCCCTATAGCCAGTCCTGCCCTTTCTGCTCCCAGCCCAGGCCTCCCCCTGCCTGTGAGGCTCCTCCCTGTAGCTCCTGCCCCGAAGTCACTGTTATGCCCTGCCTCACAGGGCCCCACCTGCACAGGGAAAGCAGATGTTTGTCTCTGCAGAGCTGCACTTGGCTCTGCCTGTGCCTTGAGTTCCCAATGCAGAGTCCAGAGTGACAGATGGCTGCAGTGGCCATATACGGGCTGTTCATCCTGCCACTGTAGCTGCAGAGGAACTGGCAAGAGTCACCCCAGGCTCCTGGAGGTAAGACAGGACGCCAGGCAGAGGGTTCCTTAGGACAGTCCTTGGGGTCCTTCTTGGCATGGCCTTGACCCCAGTGGGGAGTAGAGTCTAGAGGAAGGTGGGGGGGTCCATTTCTCTTGGCTGTCTCCTCCCCATCCCCTTGTCCCCGTCTAACATACTGGGGTAAGGTCTCAAGGCCCAGGCTCACCCCACTCCCCTGCCCAAGTCACCTTTGCCCCACAGCTCCTGCCACTTCCTGTTTCCATGTGTGGGCTTGTGCGTGGGTTGGCGTGTGGGACACAAACAACATGACAAACAAGAGCTCAAAGGCTGGGAGTCGGGGCCCATGCTGTTCTGCCTGCCGCTGGGGTCAGAGGGCCCAGGAGCTGGCCTTTTCCATGGGGTTGAACATGACCACAGTGAGCTGGGGACAAAAGGCCCTTCTTCTCTGGAAGCCTGGGTTGTGTGGGGGAGGGAGCATTCCCAAGGACTCAGTGGGAGCGGGGTGGCACTTGCTTGCCGGAGCCGGTGTCCCTAACTGCAGGAAATCTCTCTACCTGCCTGCTGACAGCCAGCACTAGAGGAAGGCACAGAGATTCCTGGGATCTGGGCCAAGGCCGGGCAGGGTGGCTGCAACCTCCCAGGCTGCATCTTCCATCTTCGGTCTAATGGGCGCTAGGACCAGGCCAGGGCTGCGCCTGGGGGAGGCTGAGGGCTGAGAGCCAGGCCTGCTGAGTCTGGCCTGGCCTATCCCTGCTCCTGCCCACATCTTCCTTCAGAAGAAGGGGTTTCAACAGCCCTATCTGTGTCTCCCCTGTGTATGTCTCAAGCCCAGCCCTGGGCCTGGCAGAGACACTGCTGAGCCTCTCGGTTGCACAGGAGTCTCCTCCATGGCTGGGGACAGCATGGAGGCGGGCAGTGAGGGATGCAGGAGTAAAACCTCCCTGGTGGCTGAGCAAAGTTGAGCAGCAGGACAGTCTCTCTCTCAGCCAGGCTTGGTGGAGGCTGGGCTCCTGTGTCCTCTCCCTCTGTTGTTAAGGCTGGAGGAAGGAGGGCGGCTGCTTCCTCGAGGGCCTGAGTCAGGGCCAGGAAGACCTGCTCACTTTTTCCAGAGGGGACAGAAACTTCCCGGTGGTACAGCAGGGCCTGCTGAGGTGTGACTGTGAGCCGGAGGGCTGTGAGCGCAGCCTCTCCTGGGTGGGTCCAGCATGGCCAAGCTCTTGAACCAGGGACCTGGAAATGTCTGCCTGGGCGTGCCTCTGAAGACTCAGAGCTGCCATCCTGTCCAGGGACTTGATGCCCAGTGCCTCTCCTGGTGGCAGTCCGTGCTGGGGGCCAGGTGGGTCCCTGATGGCTCACTCTGGGGGCCATGCCCATGGCTTCCAGACAGATCCTAGGCGGAAGCCCTAAGCAACTTCTGCTCCTGCTGAGGCCTGAGGTCTGTGGAGTCCAGCCAGCACCCAATGCCAAGATTCCCAGCAAGGGACACAGTTCTTGCTTGTTCCTGCCGCCAGCTTCTCAGGCTTAGCTGTGCTGCTTCCCTTTTTAGGCAAAGCTGAATCCAGCAGTCCTCAAGGCCCCAGGGTGTCTCACCTGCCAGAAAGGGAGGAAGGAAAACCATTGAGTCCCATCCGTCCTCCCCACCGAGCATCCTCCTGCAGGGTGGGAAGGGAGGGGACATCCTGCAGGCACAGCCCCAGCCCCCAGCTCCATGTAACCCCACAGGAAGGGCTCTAGCAGGGCAGCAGTGGGCTTTCAGCCAGCCCCTCCTGTCTGGACCTAACCAAGGTCACAGGACCCATCAGTAGCCTCTGAGATCCTCTGGGGTCTGATGGGCCGGGGCCTTGGGTCCCTTACTGGATGGTGTAGGAGGCCAGCAAGAGGCTGGCCCATCAGGGTAAGAGAACAGGGCTGGAACCACCCCTCCTGCTCTGAGGGTTTTGTCCCAGGAGCCCTAGATGGGGCGCTGACTTTCTAGTCTTCTAAGAAGCTTCCCTTCAGGTCCCTGTCCCCTTCAGGGATTCTTTGTCCTAAGCTCCACCCCAAGGCCTTTCCCATCCCCTTCTGCTCAGGCCTTGGAGACAATCTGACCCTGCTGTGGCCCTGTGGCCACCGTGTGCCAGGGGCTCAGGCTTTGTTGGGGCGTTGTTCCCAGGGCATCACCGCCACTCCACCTTCTGGCTCTCAGGCCTGGCTTCAGGGAGGGTCTGGGGTTAGGAGAGGGGTGACGAGGGGGTCCCCACGGTCTCACTGGCAAGGAGAAAGACCTGGGCGCAGCACGTGGATACCATTAAGGCCCGTAACTAGGTGTGCCTCTGCTGAGTCCACGCAGGTGGACGTCTTTGCTTGCAGGCATGTGTTTGCGCGCGTCCGGGTGGGCGTGGCGTTCAAGTGGGCGTGGCCTGCCGGGCGGGACCAGATCCAGATCCAGCCAGCCGCCTAGAGCTAGCAGGCGACGAGCTTCAGCCAAGCGCCCAGTCTCGCCGCGCGATGCTGCCCTGGATGGCGCTCGGCCTGGCCCTGGGCCTGTGGCTGGCTCTGGCGCGCAGT
>NW_022900935.1:45249128-45258235 GCF_012274545.1 Fukomys damarensis | reverse complement strand
CGAGGCCTCTCGGCCTCGCAGTCCACGCCGGACGGCCGCTGTCCTAGGAGCCACGGGGCGGGTGGGCGCGGAGGCCGCGGGAACCGGGCGAATGCGCTCAGGTGCACCGCCGAGCGGTCCTAGACGCCAAGACCGAGGTGTCTGTCTGGGAGACTGCTCTGCCTGTTTCCATGCGTCTGGAAGGGCCCTCAGGAGAGAGAGAGGTGGTGGGAGGGCTGAAATCGCCCCATCGAATTGGGGAACCCCAAGGTCGGGTCTCTGCAGCTCAGTAGTGGAGGCTCCCAGAAGGAAGGGGGTTCCTCGGCCGCGCGGAGTGTGTGCGTGCGTGCGCTTGCACATCGCAGTTTCTAGGACCAGACTGAGGTGACATCATCCATACGTGGGGTCAGGGCTCCAGCCCGCCATCTGGGCAGGGGGAGCTGTGTCCAGTGCTCCACCTCCCCCATTCCTGCACCCCTGCTCCCGCCCTCTCTGGAGGCTGAGCCTTGGGGCAGAACCCCAGTCTGAAAACACCTCTCTGAAGTCCAGCCTAAGGGAACAGGGCCCTCCTGGAGGCCTCCTCCAGCTGCTTGCTCTGTGTGCTGAATGCGTGGAGGGCCAGCAACCCTCCACGCATGGACAGAGCCAGTCAGGTTGCTTCGGCCACCCTGCACCCTGAACACTTGCAGAGATGGAACACAGGAGGGATGTGGGCCTCGTGTTTGGCTCAGAACTCTTGTCCCTGGGGTACCATCCCCAGGACCCAAGTACTTGTTTTAGAAAAGCCTGTGCCCTGGGCATGAGTGCATGTTTGGCCTCAAAGTGAGTCTGAACTGTTGTCCTTTTTCACAGGTCCCCCAGCATCAGTCCCTCGGGGAGACCTGCTGTTTCTGTTGGATAGCTCGGCCAGCGTGTCACACTATGAGTTCTCCCGGGTCCGGGAGTTTGTGGGGCAGCTGGTGGCTCCACTGCCCCTGGGCCCTGAGGCCCTGCGTGCCAGCCTGGTGCACGTGGGCAGCCTGCCACATTCTGAGTTCCCGTTCGACCGGCACAGCTCAGGTCAGGCCGTCCAGGATGCCATCCGTGCCTCAGCCCAGCGTATGGGTGACACCAACACTGGCCTGGCATTGGCATTTGCCAAGGAGCAGCTGTTTGATGAGGCCACAGGTGCCCGGGCAGGGGTGCCCAAGGTACTGGTGTGGGTGACAGACGGAGGCTCCAGCGACCCCATAGGCCCCCCCATGCAGGAGCTCAAGGACCTGGGTGTCACTGTCTTCATTGTCAGCACTGGCAGGGGCAACCTGCTGGAGCTGTCGGCTGCTGCCTCAGCACCTGCGGAGAGGCACCTGCGCTTTGTGGACGTGGATGACCTGCACATCATTGCCCAGCAGCTTCGCAGCTCCATCCTCGGTAGGAGGGCTGTAGGAGGCTGGGGTGACACTTCAGGGGGCTCGTGCCCACACCAAGAGCACAGTGGGAGGTGTGTGGCTCACAGCTTTTCTGGGGGCTGCCCATAGAACCCTCTCCTGGATCCCACCTGGGCTGTGGAGAGACAGGGCCAGACCTGAGAGGCCACCTCCAGATGCCAGATGCCAATATCAGAGCTACAAAGTGGTGTGGAAAGGAAGGAGGTGCCCAGGCTGGGACTCTGCCAGTTTTGCCCAAAGGCTGACTGGCTTGCCAGGCCTACCATGCCTAGGGAGGGGACAGCCAGAGAGGTCAGGGGCTGCCTCCCTCAGGGCTCAGGCCCTTCCCTGTGAGGACAGCCGTGGCAGGATTTCTTGTGGGGACTGTCAGGGAGGAGGCACACTGCTGTGGTGCCAAGTAGCACCCCTGGCTTTTCTCTGAACCTCAGAAGGGGCCAGGCTGGAGACAAGAGGCCTGGTGGCCGGCGGGTTAATCATACACCTTGAGCTGGAAGGGGTTGGTTTGTGGACTGGAAGGAGTTGGAGGGTCCTCCCCAAGATCTGCCTCAGGGACATCTGACCCCACCAGACAGCTGAGCCTGGAAGGGACGGGGGTAGTCAGTGGGTTAGGGGGTCCTGGGACTGTGGGCAGAGTGGAGGGATGGGCTGGCACCAAGCAGTAATGAAGAGGAAGTTTGTGACCTGGATGGCTGTGACCCAGCCCAGACACTGGCCAGCCTAATGTGGCCATGTGGCACCTGGCGTCACAGGCTCAAGGTTCCACTCTGGCCTGTCTGCACTAGTTTCTGGGGCCCTGGCACCCTGAATCCCACCTCCCACTGCTCTGGGGATTATCATTGACCCCAGGGCCTCCCCTCCATCTCTTAATTGCATGTCTGGTCCCCCTCTGCCTAACTGTCCAGAGCCTGGAGAATCCCAGACCTTGGTGCCAGCCATTCAGCCTTGGGGGGGTGGTCTGGGCTTACCAGCCAGCACCATAGGATCTGCCACCTTTGAGGGACCTTCGTCCAGGCCACCGGTCTATATGCGGAGTGGCCACTATACCTTCACCATCAGGTCTAGGTTTGGGGGTGAGGCAGGGAAGTTCCTGGTGGGGCCCAGGTTGGGGCAGCACAGCTAATGAGCCCCACCTGTTCTCCTGGGATACCTCTAATCTCCCTGCCTTTCCTGGGTCAGCCAGGGACACCCTCTGGCTCGGAGGAGGCCACTTTGTTCCCCTGACCTCTGCACCCTCCGCAGATGCCATGCAGCCGCAGCAGCTCCACGCCTCTGAGGTTACTTCCAGCAGTGTCCACCTGGCCTGGCCGGCACTGCTGCCTGCAGACTCTGGCTACTACGTGCTGGAGCTGGCACCCAGCGGCAACTTGGGGGCCATCCGACGCCAGCAGCTCCCCGGGTACTCCATGGGCTGGACCTGGGCGGGGCTCGAGCCAGACACAGACTACGAGGTGTCCCTGCTGCCCGAGTCCAACGTGCGCCTGCTGCCGCCGCAGCGCGTGCGAGTGCGCACGCTGCCAGGTGAGGCCCGGGGCGGGGCTCAGGGCTGGGCGCAGGGTTACCCATGGCTCCACTGACCGCCCTCTCCCCACAGGTGAGGCCGGGCCCGAGCGCGTCGTCATCTCGCACGTCAGGCCGTACAGCCTCCGCGTGAGCTGGGCCCCAGCGCTCGGGCCCGACGTCATGCTCGGCTACGTGGTGCAGTTCGGGCCGCTGCAGAGCGGCGTGGCGCAGCGAGTGGAGGTGCCTGCGGGCCGCAACAGCACCACGCTGCAAGGCCTGGCGCCCGGCACCGCCTACCTGGTGACCGTGACCGCCGCCTTTCGCTCCGGCCGCGAGAGGGCACTGTCGGCCAAGGCCTGCACCCCTGCCAGCGAGCGCCGCCGTGCCCCACGGCCCATGCCCCCAGCTCTGAGCCCACCAGAGCCCCCACGCGTGGCCCTTCCGGCCGCAGTTGGGGGTGCACGGACAGGAGCCTGAGGACCGGTTGAGAACCACAGGCCTGACCACCCCAGCCCGGAGGGGAGGCTGCAGCCCGGCCCCTCAGTGGAAAGGGGCCTGAAGTGGGCCATGGCACTAGAGTCCCCTATGAAAGAAAGTGGACAGGAAGGGAAGGAGAAGCTGGCATGGGGGCCCCAAAAACTCCCTGCAGAAAAGGAAGAGCGGGGGGCTTCACCAGGATCCTGGCTGCCTGGAGGACAGCATCAGTGGGGACCTGACTGGGCAGCCCCAGCAGCCCCTAGGCCAGACTGTTCCACCCCCAGCCCCAGAGGGATGGAACCACAGCCTGGCATTCAGGGCCTTGGGGACAGGAGCCTCCCACCCCTGCTGTTGCCAGGCTCCAAGGCCACTGTTCACAGGGTCACAGACAGATTGGGGGACAGGAGTCACTGCAGCAAGTTCAACATTGTCTGATCCCACCGGTTGTACTTTTGGGTTTCCCTTCACCTGGACAGCGCCTGTGCTCTGAGGGTCACCTGCTGCTGCTTGAGCCCAGTTGGCCTCTCTCCTCACTAATGATCAGACTCCCAAACACAGTAAATCAGATGCAAGCCAAGCCTGTGATCTCGCTGAGTGCTTTTACTCCTCATTACAACACTTCAGCTGAGGATGGGTGACACGAGAGGTCCAGGGTGCCACCCGTGGGTGATGGAAGGCAGGAGGTGCAATACTTGGCTTTCTCTTCAGAGCTCGGGCCCACCTTTGTGGTCCATGACTTAATCTTTGGATTGGGGTAGGTGCTGGAACTTGGAGGACAGCCAGCTGGCTCTCCAGGGCAGTTGCCATCACTTTTGTTCCATGGGTCCCTGCTTGGCACCCTGTTGGCAAAGCCTTGCCTTTCACTGTGGCTACTTTGCTATCCTGGTGAATCTGAGACACAGGGTTGTGAGGGGCTGTCTGGCTCTTAAGCATCGTGTGTACGAGTGTGTGCGTGAACACGTGTGCATATCCACACATCTGCATGTGCACAGAGGCAGCTTTCCCAAGAGCCTGCTTGCCACTTTTTCCCAAGACAGTACTGCCATGAGCCCAGGGTTTGCCTGCATGTGTGACAATGTGACAGGGCCTCGTCCTGCCTGTGTAAGCAGAGGTCCCTGGTGGTGTTGGAGCTGGGTTCCTCAGCCAGGCCCAGAAGGGCTACCTGGGCCCCTACAGCCTCCTGCTGGCCAGCAGATAGGCGCCCAGTGGGCTCAGGGACACTTGTGACTTCAGCATGGTCTAGAGCCTGAAGCCAGCAGATCCCAAGCAGGGTTTCAGGATGGGGTGTGGGCCCCACCTCCCTGGGGGGCAGAACTCCCTCCAGGCAGGCAGTGCCCTACTCTGGTCTCCCAGTGGTGAGAGGAGGGAGGGAGGAAGCTGTATGAAGGCCTCTTCCCAAAATGTGCCCATAGTCCCAAGATGGCAGAGCGGGCCGGGACTCTGCTTCATGTCCCTCCCTGCCTGGGCTCCAGCTCCATCTCATCTGGACTCCAAGGCCAACAGTTGCTCAGAGGCAGTGGGGGAGTGTGGCTTACACCCTCTGTGCCCTCGTTTGGGGGCCTCCCTTTGTGCTATCTTGAGCATTTCTTAAATCTCTGGATCTGAGCTTCCCTCAGAAATGTCTCCAGGAAGCAGATCTGCCCCCCTACCCCTGCTCCTGTTTGCTGAAAATTATCCTGGCTTTGACTCCTTGTCATGCTGTGGTCCAGGGTGTGATGAGGGACCAATGCCCTTGGCCACTCTGATTTGTGGAGCACAGCTGCAGAGATGCACAGACCAAGGGTGCGGTCAGATTGGTCCAGAAGACTGATGGCCACGTCAGCTGTCCTGCTCTTGAAGCTCTTGGGACAAAGGTGTTTGGAAAAGACCATATGACCTCCAGGAAGTAGGGTGTCTAGTTGAGAGCTGAGCAGGTCCACTGGGGCAGGGCTTTTTCCACTGTGACAGTGGGAAAAGTGGTCAATACCCAGGAGTACAGCCCTGGGTGCAGCCTCCTGTCTGGGAGAAAAGCCTGTGGGAAAATGAAAGCTCAGGTGCAACAGTTTTGTGAAGATGATTTTTTCAATATCCTTTAAGACAAGAACAAGCCCATGGAGGTGACCCCATCCCTGGAAGTAAGATGGTAAGGTAAGGATGGTGAAGGCAGGAAGACACTGATCCAGGGGTCCCAGCCTGGGCTAGAGGACCTAAGACATGGGGGCTCAAGTCCCATGAGTAGGGGAAGTAGGGGACTGTGGCCCCCAACACTATCATCTCCCATGTCAGACGTGTCAGTGAGCTCACCACAAATGATCTCTCCATGCTATACTGGAGCTGTTCAAGGAAGAGGCCCCTGCCCCACCAGAGTACAGTTAAGAGTGTGCAGGACAGCCACAGGAGAGCACCATTGCTCTGGTGCTCAGGTGTGGGGGTCACAGAACTGCCCAGGGAGGGGCCAAAGCCATCTTCTCTGTGGCCTGGGCCATCAGCCACTGGCCACTGCCTCTCGGGTTCCAAGGCCAGCCACACCCCCATGAGGGCATCTCCTGGGTAGAGGGATGGTCACAAGGGCCTCCCAGTGGGCTGGCTCACAGCATATTTGGTGGCCATGAGTCTAAGATGGCAGACAAGCTACACAGCTATGGGGAGCTCTGGAGGAGGGGCCCACAGGATTTGGGCTTAGTTCAAGGTCACTACAGTCCTGGGCCCAGCAGGAACCATGAGTCTCCTAAGCCTTACAGGAGCCAGGAACCTTCTTTGGTATGTAGGATGGGGATCAACAGCACAGGGTCCCAGCCTGGGGGGGGGGGCAAGGCCTGGCTGGGAACCTTTCTTTTGATGAGCTGGGGTTTGCTAAGGGGGCACAGAAGCTGTGGACCTGCTAGCAGGCATGGAGAGAGCTTGCTGATGGGTGACTATGGGCAAGACTGGGCCAAGTAGGTCAGGAGGGAAAGGGACAGTGAGAACACCAAGCAAGCACAGCAGGATTGGACCAGCCCCTCACTCTCCAAGGCTGGGCTGCTCCAGGAGGATGGGCCTGCAGGGTGATGTCAGGGGCAGCAGTGACCTCGTGGACCCCACAAGGGGTTCCAGGTCTACGGAGACAGGCACTGTCTAGGGAAGACAGCAGGCAGGACAGGCTGCAGCCACATGCTAGGAAGCCTGGGTCTGCGGGGGGGTCACACACCACACCGGAAGGATACACAGACCAGGCCGGGTGCATGCCCTGCTAAGTCACCTGGTCCTGCTAGCCTGGGCTCCAAGGCAGCTGTGGAACCCCTGTCTGGGCTCAGGTCATCTGTAACCTCTGCAGTCTTTCTTGCAGATCTTCAATGCTGGAGCCCCAGCATGTTTGGAAGGTCAGGAAGGAGCCCACAGCCAACAGCAGAGCCTCAGCAGCAGAGAACCTCACTTTGTTCACTGGATAAACATGCTTTAGGCAGAAAGCCTGTCATGGTTCCCTCCCCTTAGTTTAGTGTCTTGAGGAAGGATGTGTCTGTCTTCCCAATGATCAAAGACTTTAAGTATCAAACTCCAGTGGACAGATTTCATCAGAGCTGTGCAGCTCCCTGTCCAGAGGGAGGGGCTATACCTCTATTCTCTTTTTCAATTTCCAAATTCTTAAAATAGTAATCAGCACTTTTCAAATTAAACCAAGTTAAATGAAATTCTTAAAATGCAGAGCTTTATAAAGGACAAAGCCGGGCGAGGTGGTACACACCTGTAATCCCAGGACTCGGGAGGCCGAGGTAGGAGGATCACTGTGAGTTCAAGACCAGCCTGGGCTACATAGTGAGTTCCACATCAGTCTCAATTACATAGTGAGACCCAGTCTCAAAACAAAACAAAACAAAACAAAAAGATGGTTTGCCAGGCCAGGGATTTAGCTCATTGGTTCTGTTGCCTGCCTCACAAGGGTAAGGTGTGGAGTTTGATCCCCGGTACCCTCCAAAAAAAAGGGCAGTTTGCCAAATGTGTGGAGAGGGACCTGGGGACTCGTCCATCTGGGCCTTCACCCTTCTGGGTGCTGTTTGCAGGGAGCCCATAAAAATCCTTGGTGATGGCCACTATGGGGCTTCTATTGAGAGATTCACTTGTTTTTTCTCTTTGTAGGTGTGTCTGTGTGTGTCACAAAATTGATTATCTCACAATTTAAAACCTTTGCCTAGTTTTTGTTTTTTTTGAGACAGGGTCTTGTCATGTAGAGTTCAGGCTGTCCTTGAACTCACTATGTAAGCCCAGGTTGTACTCAAACTTTCAGTGGTTCTTCTGCCTCAGCCTCCCAAGTGCTGTGATTACAGGTGTGTGCCATCATGCCAGGCTTTTCCTATTTTTATTTAGGCTAAAAATTGTTTTCAATAGCTGACACGGTGATATGGGCCTGTTATTCCACTTACTTGAGGGGCTGAGGGAGGAAGACCGCCAAGGCCCAAGTGGGCAATTCAGTGAAAACTTGTTTCAAAAGTTTAAAAAGGGACAGAGGATGTTGCTCAGTAGCAGAGCGCTTGCCCAGCAGGCGCCAGGCCCGGGGTCCAATCTCCAGTATAAAAACAAAAACAAAGCAAAAAAAAAGTTTTCAGGTACTGGGAAAAGTCATTTCACAAAATTACAAGAACTCAACCAATTCCGTCAAGGAAGCCTGGGACTGAGACACAGCCTTTGCCCACTTGCGACCCTGGGTTCCCGCGTGGCACCTGCCTGCCATCCGTCCTGGTCTGCTCTGCCTCCTGCGGGTCCAGCCTGCCTGTGTCCCCGAAGCAGGCTCTGGCCTCGCGGGCTCGCAAAGAGAAGACTCCTAGGACTGGGGATTTAGCTCAGTGGCACCGCGTGCGCCTGGCAAGCGCGAGGTCCCCAGTTCGGCGAGGGCTTTAGAAGGCTGCTCCTTTTCCATATTCTGGGCTTGTAATGCAAAGGCCAGCGCAGCCAAGAGCCTCTGCGTTCGGAGACCCTGATGGGGACATGTTGCGGGGAGGCTCGTTCTCAGGCCCGCCCTCCATCCGTTCAGAAACCTGGCCTGGGACCGGCTGCTTCCCACTCCGGGCCAGCGCGGTGTGACTCCTGGGTCCAGACCGCGAGAGGTTCTGCGGCCGCAGAGTCACGGCGGGGCCGGCGAGAGGCCCGGGGCTCCCAGATCGCGGGGCCCGGCCCTTCTCTCCAGGTGGAGTACTCACGTCCAGACCGGTCCAGAGTGAACTCTGAGCCCCAAACCTGCCGCTTCCCTCCTGGTCCAGAACTCACTGCGGCGGCATCCAGACAGCACGCAACTAGAGCCCCTAAACTACTACATATCGGCGAGCTGCTCGGCACCTGTAGCAACAGGACACAGCACTCCCACTAAACGAAACTGACGCTGCCCAGGGTACAGGGATAAGTTTGTCCCTGGTTGGCCCCGGTAACCGGGCACCCCGTCGCTCCGCAGAGCCGGCTGGGCGGACGCGCCACTGACGCTGATGGCGTCACTGTCCTCGCGGCCAATCCCAGAGCTTTACACGGCGTAGCCCTCACGCGCTTGGTAGCCCGGAAGGAAGCGGGTGTGTGTTGCGTCTGCGCAGTGCTTCTGGTCGCCTGTTCGCCTAGCGTGGCTGCTTTTTCTAACAGTGAGGGCTGCCTCGCGTGGGCTTCTGCGGCGCGCGGTGCTCACGGGCTATGTCCTGGCTCTTTGGCATCAACAAGGGCCCGAAGGGAGAAGGCACGGGGCCTCCATCGGCCTTGCCGCCCGTGCCACCTGGGGCTGAGGGGGGCGAC
>NW_022900935.1:45234226-45249002 GCF_012274545.1 Fukomys damarensis | reverse complement strand
CTGTCGGCAGCCCTGCTTTGCCGGTGAGCCGATTGGCCGGGGAGTCGACGGGCCAGGCCATCTTGCGTGCTGGGGGCTCGGGTCGTGTCACCTTCTTGCACTTTTTAGCTGTCAGGAGTGCAGCAGATGAGGAGACCAGTGCAGAGGGGCAGGCTGTGGTGCATGCGGGGCCAGATATTCAGTTGCTGCCAAATCTAGGGGCCACGTGGGCCAGGCCAAGGCGTGGCCGGGTGGCGAGATCCCTGTGCGTGGTTGCTGGTAGCAATTTTCCGTTGAACAGTGGAGACGTATTCTAGTCATTTGGTCTTAACGATAATATAGCACGTTTCACGTTTACAACCGGAAAACAGTAGCCTTCAGACGGGTGTAAAGCCACAGGCCAGAGGGTGCTGGGCTAGGCCTGTGAGGGCCCTGAAGCAGGGGTCAGCACCAGGTGTCAGCACAGCAGTGCCTGGACTTTCACTAAGCTCAGGTCTCTTCCCCAACTTTCCTTTTTCCTGTGGGTTCTATGATTTGTATCAAGATGTACTGTAGTTTAGAGTGCTTAAGAAGCTGGAGTGTGGAATGTGCTGAATAAATACTGAGACAATATAGTGTATCTTGGACTTTTATTTAGGCATGAACTCTGTTGCAAAGAAAAATCCCCTTAAGTAGGGTGTGAAGCAGGTACAGGGAAGGAGGACCTGTTGCTTGGTGTCTCAGTTCTCTGCCCTTCCCCTGGAGGCTGTAAAAACATCTTGGGTAATAGTCTCCAGCTTGGCTGGCTCTCAGATCCGGGGAGGGACTTTCAGAGCATTCAGATTTGGGCTCAAGACAACATGTCTCCGCCTCCAAAAAAACAGGGTCTCACTTATATCCGTAGACTGGCTTTGGACGCACTGTGAGGCCTAGGCTGACTTCAAACTCCCTGTAATCCTTCAGCCTCAGCCTCTGAGTGCTGAGATTATAGAGCGTGCCACTGTGCCAGGCAAACTAATTTTTATTTATTTTTTATTATTATTATTGTTTTTTTTTGTTTTTTTGAAACAGGGTCTCACTATGTAGTTGAGACTGGTTTGGAACTCAGTCTGTAGCCCAGGCTGGTCTCAAACTCACAGCGATCCTCCTGCCTCAGCCTCCCAAGTGTTGGAATTACAGGTGTGAGCCACCACGCCTGGCTCAGGCAAACTAATTTTTAAAAACAGGACTTCCTACATAGTCCTTCAAATCCTCTCCCCTGCCTCAGACTCCCAGTAAATGGGCCATAGGTGTGCATCATCATGTCTTGCTTGCATGTCTTTTGAGGCTGGGCTAGGTAGTCTTGCAGATAATCCATTAAATTTATAGATTTTAAAAAACTTTTTTTAAAAAAACAGTGGAGGTGCTAGGATTGAGCCCAGGGCCTTTGCACTGCGATATATCCCTAGCCCATTTTTAATTTTTTATTTAGAGATTGGGTCTTAGTTATGCTGGCTGGGCTTGAATTTGCAATCCTCTTGGAAGTACAGGTGTACACTACCATATCTGGCTGCTGGGCAATTTTAATGATTAGATTGGAATGGGAAACAGTGGGTGGGCTTCAGGCAACTCTGATGGCAGCAGATCTGTGGACTAAGATTCTGTTACAGGACACTTTTCTGCACTTTCTCCAGGTTTTTGCGCATTAACCTTGCCCTTCTGAGTGTGGTGGCGCATGCCTGTAATCCCAGCACTTGGGAGGCTGAGGCAGGAGGATTGCCACAAGTTTGAGGCCAGCCAGGGCTATGTACTAAGTTTATAGGCAGCCTGAACTATAGCAAGACCCAGCTTCAGAAACAAAAGTTCCATATCTCAAAGTTGGGTCTTGGCTCTTAGCTCCCAACTCCAGGCAGTTACACAGGCCTGTGGGGACAGCCTGGGGTTTGTCTGGGGAGCAGCCCTGGATGTCCTCTCCATCCTGCTTCTGAATTGCTCCCCAGCCTCTTGGGCTTGTCGACCTGGAACTCCTGCCTTGGAACTTCTATATTGGGTCCAGTGCCTTGGCCTCTACTCCCTCTGGCTGAGCCCTCTTTTCCAGCCCAGCCGACTCTCTTGTGGATCCTGTCCCATGGTGCACTCTCCATTTTTATTCCTGCCATCCTCCCTAGCTTCATGCTGGCTGGGGTTTCTCTTGGCCTTCCTGTCTCAAACCTTCCCAGGGTGCCTCATGCCTGTCCACCTGACAGCCCCTCTGCAAGCCTGTCCTCTGGATATTCCTGGTTCACCAGACTCCGCATGCCCAGACCCATCCTTGCAGCAGTTGTGGTTTGGTCAACATATTGAACCCATTCCCTTCCCCAAGCCAGTGGAGACTGTCCTCCCTCAGCAGCCCTCCTCACAGTTTGACCACCTTCTCTGCCAGCCTGGTGCTGCTTTGCTCCCAGGGTCTTCCACACCCTCTTCTGGACCCCTCCTAAAAAGCTAGAGCAGCACGTTGGGTCTAGACCCCACCGGTTTGGGTCTGGGGGAATGTTATCTGAGTAGTGAGTGCACAAGGGGTGGGGTGTCTTGGGTGGTGAGTTAGCAGTAGTCATTTAAATTACACCTTGTGACTCTGGGAAGGCACATGGGCACCTGCTTTCTGTGATTTCAGTCTCCCAGGAAAAGTGTAAGTATTACAGTCTCAGGGAGGAAAAGTCCTCAAAGTTATCAGAGCTTGACAAAAGTCACATTGAAAGCACACAGGGCAAAAAAACCCAAAAAACAAAACAAAAGCCAGGCATGGTGGTGCACACCTGTAATCCCAGCACTGGGGAGGCTGAGGCAGGAGGCTTGCTTTGAGTTCGACTCCAGCCTGAAATGTATATAGAGACTTTGTCTCAAAGAAAGAAAGTACACAGGGCAGCTGGGGTTTGGTCTTAGCTTTGTTGGATTGTGACACCCTTGATGCTGTCTGCCATGCTGGGATGACAACCTGGGAGCTGTTGCCTCTCCACCCTTTCCTGGGGGCTTTGAAGGTCTGTGGTGAATGTGGCAGGCTTTTGCCTTCCTGTTGCTTCTCGTCAGAGTCAGGGCCTTTTGTCATCTGTCCTGGTCACTGGAGAATGGGGCTTTGAGGTATTGGTGCCAGAGGGCCTTCCCAAGCTCTGACCTGTCACCTATTGGCCGAGTCTGTGAAACCGCTACCACAGACATCGGCGCTTTGCACACTGCTGTGTGGGCTGTGTCTGCCACAGGCCTTGCTGGGGTCCCTTTGCCTTCCGAGTGTGCATCCATCTCTTATGTTCTCGGCTCCAGTCCATGGGGAGTCACTGTGGTTCCTTCTGACCCCGAGAACTTCAGAAAGTAAGGCCAGTGATGGGCAGAAGAGTGAGGCAGGGGCATCATGACATCAGGGCTGGGTTCCCAAGTGATGCCACCCTTCCCATGTTTTTGTTCCTGGGAGTGGTTTTGTGATATGATATTAAGAATGGAAAGTCGTTGTTAGAACATTTTGAGACCTGAAGCCGAGGCTCTTCAGCTAGGAGGGTGCTGGAGTCAGGTTTTGCTTCATGACATCTGCATATGGACAGGCATCACTACTGCGCTGTGGAAGCACACAGAACGTATTTGTAACTCGTGTATGATAAGCCCAGGTGCATTGCCTATGTCTGGCTTAATTCTCATTTAATTCTACTATTTATTTACGTATCTTTGGAGTACTGGGGATTGAGCCCATAGCCTCATACATGCTAGGCACACATTCTATGACTCAAATATGTTTGCAGCCCTTTTTGGGGTCTTTCTATGTTGGCCAGGCTGGCCTTGAACTTTATGGTTGTCCTGCTCAGCCTCCTGAGTAGCTGGGATTGCAGGTGTCCACTATGGTGCTAGCTTTCTTTAAATACCATTCATCCCTCATGGGAGCTGAAGACGAATGTGTGTAACATGAACAACAAAGTCCCTCCAGCCAAAGCCCCTTTGTATTTGTTGGGAAACTCACCGTTGCAACCCTGCTCTGTGCTGCTGGGCATGGCAACCTTCCGAGGGCACTTCCCACAATGGGATGGCCCTGGGGTGTGCCCCTGCCCAGCTGGGCTCTCATTCACAGGGACCTGGCGGGGCTGGGCAGTGCGGCGGCGGTTCTGAGGTAGAGCTGAGGCTGGTTTCTCAGCCCTGAGCAGAGCAGGTGGCTGCTTGCTGCCCCAGGCAGACCTGGGTCCCAGTGCCCTCTCTCCTGTGCCCTGCAGGCCATGCCAAAGAGGCACTGAGTCTTGCACAGATGCAGGAGCAGACGCTGCAGCTGGAACAACAGTCCAAGCTCAAGGTGAGCCACAGGACACGCACAAGACAGTGGCCCAGCCTGGGTGCCACATCCCCAACAGAATGTGCTGGATGTGAGGCTGCCTGCAGCAGAGCTCCCAGTGGGCTGGGTGACAGTGGAGGCCCTGGTCTTCCTAGGGTGGGATCTTTTCCTGGGTTCCTACCTTACTTTCCCCTTTTCTGCACCAGCCTGACTCTCCATGCCAGAGCAGGCCGTGCCCTCTGCCCTTGGAAGTGGCTGATGCCCCTTGGCACAGTCCATCCTGGTGTGGTCCTGCTCCTTGGGGGCCTTTCCAGGCTTTTTTGCTTCTACCTCTGCCTGTGCTCGGGTCCTCTCAGTGAGCATTGGTACAGCCCAGTACAGTGTGGGGTTGATCCAGGCTGATTTCCAGCAGTGCCTCCCACCCGGCCTGGGCCTGCTGCGAAGCCGGGATAAGCAGTGGGGATGTGGGTGGAGGGAGCCTCAGCACCCTTGTGGCGTGTTCCCCAGGAGTACGAGGCCGCTGTGGAGCAGCTGAAGAGTGAGCAGATCCGTGTGCAGGCTGAGGAGAGGAGGAAGACCCTGAGTGAGGAGACGCGGCAGCACCAGGCAGTACGGGTGCAGGCCATGGGTGCGCTGAGAGTGTGTGTGTTTGTGTGTGTGTGTGTGTGTGTGTGTACACGCACACGGCTGGACCTCCATCACTGACCAGGGTCTCCCAGGTATTGGCGTTAGACAGTGCCCAGAACCCCCACCAGATCCTCGGGGGGCGCGCCCAGTTGAGGGGATCTGAACTTGGACGTGGCTTCTGACCATCCAGAGGCTTCTCCACTGCTCATTTCTTCCTTAGAGGGCCCAGTACCAGGACAAGCTGGCCCGGCAGCGCTATGATGACCAGCTGAAGCAGCAGGTGAGGGGCAGCCATGGACCTGGTCCTAGGCAGACACTTGGGTCACTTTACTGATGCTGGCTGCTATCCTGGGGTGCCTTGGACAGGGAGCCACATAGCACTGTGTGTTCTGAGGCACGCATAGCCTTCAGCCCTTCTGACAGTTCTCACCGGGTGATAAGTGCTGGGGCACCTGGATGACCAGTGAGGGCAGTGGCTGTTGAGCCAGCCCAGTCCCAAACCTGGGGACCCCTGCTTAGGCTCAGCCTTAGTCCTGAGTCCGTGGGGCTCAGGAGGAAGTCGCTAGACTTAGCCGGAGGGCTGGGCAGTGGTGCATGCACGTCCTGTGATGCTGCTATAGAGGCTTCGTCTACTTGGGTGGGGAATTCTGAGCCCAGCTCTTGGCGTTGGCCTGTACTGGGCTAGAGTCAGACACCTGCATCACAGTTGGAGGCAGCAGGCCTTTGGGTCCCCAAGAAAGTTGGAGTCCCTCGGGAGCAGATTCCCCAGTAGAAGGCAGCTGTGACCCCTTTGCGCAGTGTTGATTTTCTGCTTTTAAAGTTTTGCCTTTCTCCATGGCTTTTCAGCAACTTCTCAATGAGGAGAATTTACGGAAGCAGGAGGAGTCCGTGCAGAAGCAGGAGGCCATGCGGCGAGGTAGGAGTCACCGAGGCTGCGGAAGAGGCTTGGGCAATGGGGCCCCTGGCCGAGTGGAGCCATGTGGGGACCTTAGTCCCCAAGCACACAAGTGCCCTGAGGCTGGGAGTTGCTCTCACAGGGGCTCCTTCTGCAGCCCCCACTCCTGCAGTGTGGGACGTCTACATCTTGCCCCAACTGCTCTGTCATCTCCTGTGCACGCAGGCCTCATACACGAGCTGAGAATTTCCTGGTGCCGTACGTTTGTGGGGACTGTGGATTGCTATGGTGGCAGTGGATTTATCCTTTGGTGTCTGTAGTCAGGGGTAATTGGCCTTCAGCCCTGTTAGTGTGTCCATAGTTTTTCTGTTTTGATGTAAGTGGGTTTCTTTTGCAATTTTCTAAGTTTTTTGAGTCTTTGAACATTATCATGAAGGGCTGCCAGGCTGGAGGTGTGGCTCAGGGATGGGTAGAACCCTTGCTGGGCGTGCCCAAAGCCCAGGGGCCAGTCCCCAGCACCACCCCTGGCCCCCTCAAACAGCGATCCTAAGAAGGGCCGCCTGGGCCCAGGAGCCATTTCCTGGGTCCTCTCTACACGGTGGAGTTCGCAGGGTCTTTGTGTAACCCTTAGTCTGCATGCACGTGACTGCAGCATGGGCACAGGCTGGCGGGCTGGACTGAGCTCTTTCCCTGCCTCCTCCCGGCAGCCACTGTGGAGCGGGAGATGGAGTTGCGGCACAAGAATGAGATGCTGCGTGTGGAAGCAGAGGCACAGGCCCGGGCCAAGGCGGAGAGGGAGAATGCAGACATCATCCGAGAGCAGATCCGCCTGAAGGCCGCAGAGCACCGCCAGACAATCCTGGAGTCCATCAGGTGAGGCCACAGCAGTGCCTGGGGCCTGCTACTCACCTCGTGGGCCCTGATGCTGGCCGCTGAGGGCTGCTGCCTATCTCAGCAGGTCCTACATGTGCCAGCCCTTGGGCCACTGGGGTCTCAACCTTGACGTCTTCCAGTGTGTGCACAGGTCCCTGGTCCCTCAGTTGTGTGGCTCCTTTCTCCTGCAGGACAGCTGGCACCCTGTTTGGTGAAGGATTCCGTGCCTTTGTGACCGACTGGGACAAAGTGACAGCCACGGTATGCACCGTGTATGCCTGAGTACGGCTTGGGGGCCTCCCAGCTGCACCTCCACCCCGTGCCCTGCTGGCCTGGTGAGGTGCCCTGCGTGCTACCCTGCCCCACTGCCCCTCCTCCGGCATCCCTCCCATACCAGCTGGACTCTAGGTGCTCGCACGCCTGGGCCAGTCCTGCGTCGGAGCCCGTGCTGTGCGCTGGTGACTACTAAAGCAAAGAGGTTTGTTTACTCGTGACGCTAGTGCTGGAGGTCCAAGTGGCTGTCACTGTGTCTTGGCTGTGTCACTGCATGGCAGGGAAGCACAGAGGGAGCAGACCATGTGGGGCAGGGGCTGAGCACAGGCCTCACTGTGCTCCTACTTTCCTCCTGTGACTAGAGCTCTGCATACAGGCTGTGTGGACGAGAGCCTGGGGGCTTTCTGGGCCCTGCCTCTCCTGGGCCTCTGGGGATGAGCTACACTTGTTGGGGCCTGGGCTGCCTTAGCAGCCTGTGTTCGAGGCTTTGGATCTCCAGCCAGGCAGCCAGAAGACAGACAGGGAGGGGAGCAGATGTCATGTCCAGCATCCCAGGAGGGTTGGTGAGGACCTTCAGTGGGCCAGGTCCAGCAACTTGGGACAGGAGCGGCCCCAGCAGGGACTCTGCAAGGGGGCTGGGCACGTCGCTCATGTCTGTGGTCCATACCCGCTGGGCAGTGAGCAGCTGGCAGCCTCACAAATGTGACTGGGTCCTCACAGTATGGCTGCTGTTGGCACTAGGATGCCCTTCCTTTCCCCCGCTTTTCTTTTTGTTTCATTTTTTGGAACTGGGAATTGAAATACTGAGCTATATGCCCAGCCCTTCATTTTTTTTGAGATAGTTTTCTTTGCTTGTTTTTTGGGGCAGGTTCTTGCTATGTAGTTTCAGGTTGGTCTCAAACTTATTATGTAGTCTGGGCCAGCCTTTAACTCCCAACTATTCTCCTGCCTCAGCCTCCCAAGTGCTGGGACTACAGGCATGCCCCACCATGTCCATGTCTTTTTCTCCCTCTTCTCCTCATTATTACTGTTATCATTATTTGTGATGGTGTGGGTTGAACCCAGGCCTTTACTAGGCAAGTGCTGCACACTGTGTGGCACCTCCATCCCTTAAGGTGATTCATTACCACCCCACAATGTGAGGCAATGCCAGGTGTGCTGACTGAGCAGCAGTTAAAAGGAATTAGTGATGAAGAGCTAGCCTTATTTTGCAGGGATGAATTAATTTCTCTGGGGGAAGGAGAGTGGGGACAGGTGTGGCCTGTGGGGCATCCAGCTGTAGGGTTCCTGCTAGGAGTTGCAGAGTGTGCCCCCACTGCCCTCGCAGGAAAGCGTGCAGGCTGCCCCAGCTGGGGCGAGCATGGTTCGCACTCCTCACTGGCTGTTGCCTCCCTCTGCTGCAGGTGGCGGGCCTGACGCTGTTGGCTGTTGGGGTCTACTCTGCCAAGAACGCCACTGCCGTTGCCGGCCGGTACATTGAGGCCCGGCTGGGGACCCCGTCGCTGGTGCGGGAGACCTCGCGCATCTCCGTGCTGGAGGCGCTGAGGCACCCTGTCCAGGTACCTGGCTGGACTTCATCCCCTCGGCCTTCCCGCCACATAGGGAGGGAGCACTCGTGTCTTCCTTCCTGTCACCTATACCCTCTTCCTGCTGGGGGGGCGTGAACTCCCAGCTGCCTTCTTGCCCTGGCAGCCTGTTGTCCACACGGGCCACCCAGTTAGTAAAGTCCACACAGACTCCTGGCTTTCAGCCCCAAGGCCCATGTCCTGGTTGGGGTTCAGCAGACCACTTGCTCCTGTGCCCAGCTGACCCCACTGGTGTCCTGCAGGTCAGCAGGAGGCTGCTCAGTAAGCCCCAAGATGCACTGGAAGGAGTCGTTCTCAGTGTGAGTCTGGGAGCAGCCAGGGCCAGGGTGGGTGGCATAGATCCAGGGAGAGGGTAGCAGAGCCCAGCTGCTGGGCCTCTCAGACCTTGGTGGCTTTTTGGTGCCTGAAACCCACTCCAGGCTGGCAGGGAGTGTGCTGTGCTTAGGGGCACCCATGGGTATCCCCAACTGTGCCTGCCCCGGCAGCCCAGCCTGGAGGCACGGGTGCGGGACATTGCCATAGCAACAAGGAACACCAAGAAGAACAAGAGCCTGTACAGGAACATCCTGATGTATGGACCACCGGGCACTGGCAAGACACTGTTTGCCAAGGTGAGGGTCTGGGCTGTGCCATGAGATGAGGTGCAGTGGGAATGATGTGGGGGGTCTGTGTTGGATGAGGGCTATACAGGGTGGATGTAAACATTGCTGCCCCCTCCCTGCCTAGAAACTGGCACTGCACTCAGGCATGGACTACGCCATCATGACCGGTGGGGACGTGGCCCCTATGGGGCGTGAGGGTGTGACTGCTATGCACAAGGTCTTTGACTGGGCCAACACCAGCCGGCGAGGGTGAGTATCCCAAGCACCCAGGCCCTGCCATCCCCTCTCCAGTCTGCAGGGCCTGTGGTAACTGAGGACACCAAGGCGATGCTGGGGTCCCAGGGTCTCCAGTATCAAAGGCTATGTCATTCTTGCCAGAGGGGGCGGGGCGGGGCTGGGCCCGGCTGGCTGACCCCTCTGTGTGCACATGCATGTGTGTACACTTCTGCTGGACTTTGAGGAGTTGTGGCCCCTGAGCGGGATGTCCCCACAACCCCTTCCATGTGGCATGGCCAGCCCAACCACGTGAGCTCAGGCATCCCTCACATTGACATCCTTGGTTGGCATCTTCCCCTATGTCCTTTGTCCTTGGCATTGGGTGACCCTGACCCCTGGTGTGACTCATTGCCCATAGGGTGGCTGAGGGCATAGTGGCCTGGGCTGTGGAGGCAGGAACAGTGCTTTCTCTTGGCTCCCATATTGGCTTCTCACCAGGTACCACCCTGGGCTCCCTAGGCAGCATCTCCTAGCATCTGGGCAGCTCCTGGACTCAGGATGGTGCTCAGTGTCCCTCACTGCCCCCTTGTTCCTAGTCTCCTGCTCTTTGTGGACGAAGCAGACGCCTTCCTAAGGAAGCGGGCAACCGTGAGTATCTGAGATACGAGGTTGTGGAGGCTGCTGCTTGGCTCTCTCTTGATCTGGGTTTTGTTGGTGCTCTGGTGGCTTCCTGGTACCTGCATGCCCTGCGGGGAAGAGCCAGCTCGAAGCTGCCTTCTGGCCTTGAGTCTGCATGTGTCCTGCCCCTGCCACTCCTGCTGGAGGTTGATGTGGGCCTTCTCCCTGCAGGAGAAGATCAGCGAAGACCTCAGGGCAACCCTGAACGCCTTCCTGCACAGAACGGGCCAGCACAGCAGCAAGTGAGGGCACCCGCCACTCCCGGGCACCCTTGGGGCTGCCCCCGAGCCCACACCCCACTCCTATCCTGGTCCACACATCCCCAGGGAGGGCTAGCCCTCCCACACTGCATGGTGTGGCTCTGCAAGCCATGCTGCCACTGCCACTCGTGACCAGGGCCTGGGTGGCAGCCATCTGTCCCTGACACCAGGTCTGGCTGGGGCACTGCCCAGTGGGGGAAGTGAGCTTGAGCAAGAGCAGAACTTAGGGCACCGAGTGGGGTGGAACTTGGGGGATGCAAAGGGCCTGGCACAGTGGTCGCTGAGGCTCCCTGCAGTCTTCTAGGCTAAAAACACTGCCAACATAACTGGACGTGGTGGCACACACTGTAATCCCAGCACTTGGGGAGGCTGAGGCAGGAGAACTACAAGGTAGAAAGTAGCCGGGGGAGATGGTGAGACCCTGTCATGAACAGGCGGAGTGTGGCAACATGGCCTGGTGCTCACCCAGCATGCAGAAGCCCACATTCTGTGCCCAGCACCACGGGAGAAGGCAGGGTTATTTTAGAAAGTGTCCCTGAGGGCGTGGCAGTGAGGTCTGCAGCAGCACCTGTTGTGCAGGTTCATGCTGGTGCTGGCCAGTAACCAGCCCGAGCAATTTGACTGGGCCATCAATGACCGCATCGATGAGATGGTCTGCTTTGCCCTGCCGCGGCACGAGGAGCGTGAGCGCCTGGTGAGAATGTATTTTGACAAGTATGTTCTTAAGCCAGCCACGGAAGGAAAGCAGTAAGTGTCTGGCTTGTGTGGCTCTGCCCTTCCTCGCTGTCATGGGCCCCATCCTTCCCGCACCTTTGCATGGCCCCTACCCAGCTGTCACAGGCCCCCGGAGGATGGCTGCTGCCCTGTCCACCCATCGACATGTTCTGACCTTTCTGTTACCCAAAGTCCTGGGCCTCTGGTGCTGGCTTTGGAGGTGATGGCCAACCCCACTGTCCACTGCTGCCTAGGGGCTGCAGGACCAAGGGCAGAGCCCAGGTCCAAGTTGTCACGGTTTTCAGGCTCAGCTCCATCCTCTCCTGTGTCCTGACCTACATCCCTCCTGCTTTCACACTGTGCCTTTTTCTTTTTCTCTCCCAGCGCTAGGCACAGAACCTAGGGACTTTGCACTGAGCTATACTCTCAGCTCTCTTGATTTTTATACTTTGAAACAGGGTCTCACTACGTCACTAGGTTGCCCAGGCTGGGCTCCAACTTGCGATCCTCTTGTGTCAGCCTCTCAAAGTGCTGGGATGACAGATGTATGTCACCAGCCCAGGTCCTGTTACCTTCTCTGTTCTGAAAAGGCCATAGCTGGTCTGCCCTGTCCCAGGTTCCTTGGCTTGGCTCCCACACCTCTCTTCCTGAGTGGACCTGTGTCCCTTGTTCCCATCTTTCTTGCCTGGAGAGCTTGCCCGTGTAGTCAGCTCTGCATTGAGGGCTGAGCCCTTAGCTGAGCTGCTGCTGGGTGTGCACAGGGGTGCCAGGTGAGGGGCTCCAGGCTCCAGGAGGAAGGACTGGGTGCAGATGGAATTGAGCTGCAGCATAGCTGGGCCTTCCTGCCTGTCTTCCAGCCTGGGCAACATTTGGCGTTTTTCTGGCAGGCGTCTGAAGCTGGCCGAGTTTGACTATGGGAAGAAGTGCTCCGAGGTTGCCCAGTTGGCGGAGGGCCTGTCAGGCCGTGAGATCGCTCAGCTGGCCGTGGCATGGCAGGTGAGTCTGGGTTATCACACAGGGCCAGGTGAGGGTGTGGGTGTGATCCTTGTCCAGATCACAGGGTTGATGGGCCGAGCCAGCACAGGCCCAGTACAGTGAGCCAGGCACCAGGCAGATGTGTGGGGCTCCTGGGGCCAACGGGTATGGGCTCTGGCCCTCAGCAGTGTAGGACACACTCACTGCAAAGCAGAGGCCCAGCTGTCCACACCCCTGGAGGAAAGGCTCCTCCTCCTCTTCCTCATTGGCGTAAGGCACAAGGCCAGACTTGATCTCCGAGCCCTGCTTTTCCTCCCAAGCATCCTGGGACAGGGAGGCCAGCCCACAGGAGCGGTAGGGGGTCCCCCAGCACAATTGCTTTTGTAAGGTGTGGGGCCTGCAGCCACATTGTGGGGGCCGCGCTTTTCAGTGAGAGCTGGGTTATTAACTGGATGTCTACTAGAGTTTAAACATTGTAGACCAGGAACATGGAGAGCAAGCAGGGGCTGGATTGGTTGCTGTCAGAGCCCCAACTCGGAGCCAGCTGAGGACTTGGCTATCTCCACAGCTGACCCCACAGGGAGCAGCGAGTTTGGCAAAGTATAATGGCTTAAATGACCGATCTGTGTTCTCACGGCTTCAGACGTGCCCAAGCCAGAGCCCGGCTGGTGTGGGGTCCTCTTTGCCAGGCCTCGGTAGGTGGAGGGAGTGAACATCAGTGTCTTTGTTGCTGCTGCGGGGCGTTATGCTGTTAAAACCCTGGTCTGCAGGTACCTCTGGGACTCCAGGGCTTTGACAGTTCAGGGTTGGGCCACAGTGTGGAGGCTCAGAAAATTCCCCCCTGTTCAGCCAGCCCGCTCCACATGTTAGTACCAGTGCGTGCAGATGGGAGAGCTTGGTTGCAGCAGAGGCAGCTGGGCACTGATGGGATCCCGCCTCTGAGGGGACGGTGTGGGGTGTGGGGGTGCTGTCCTGGTGCAGCAGTATACAGCCAGGCAGGGTGGTGGCACCTGTGTCACACAGCCCCCCACTGCAGCTCTCTCAATGCGCTGTTACTTGAGCTATGCCCGGCCTCTGTGGGGGGACTCACTGCCCTTTCCTCACTGCCCTTTCCTTTCCATAAGGTTTGCCATCTTGACGGTCTTTATGTGGCTTTTAGCACCTACACATTGTCATGTTGCAGCTGCCACAGGCACAGCTGGGACTGTCCCCTCCCCGGGTGATAGCCCACACCCTGACACCCTGCTGTTGGCAGCCTGTCCTACTGTGACCTGCGTTCTGGTTTCCCAAGGATGGGAGCATAGGGTCCTTTCTGACCCTGGGTGGGTGGCACATGCCACACCTGCTACCCTTCACTCTGCTGGCTGTGCCATTTTCAGGTGTGGGCACCCAGGGTAGAATGGCAAGGCCATGTGGGAACCATGCTGCTTCCCTGGCATCTGTAGCTTTTCTGGTCACAGCTTTAATCCTGACGGTTATGAGGTGGATCCAACTGTGTGGATCTGCATCTCCCTCACTGTAAGGCCTCATCTCTGTGCAGTGTGTGCGTGTCCCTGGACAAATACCTACTTAAAGCCTCAGCTTCTAAACTGGAGGGCACTGAGTTGTAGCTCCAGACCTTTTTATTTCGTTCTATTGAGATAGGCTGGGTCTTGCGAAATTGCTCAGGCTGGCCTCGAACTTGTGCTTCAGCCTTTTGAGTAGCTGGGATTACAGTTTTTTCCCTCAGTACTGGGGATTGAACCCAAGGGTGCTCTATCACTGAGCTGTCTCCAGCCACACCTGAGACAGCATCTTGCTAAATTGACTGGTATAGGAGTTCACCTGTGGGACTGCTTCAGCCTCCCCAGTGCTTAGATCACAAATATAAGCCACCAGCTCATGCCCAGTTTTTAAACTTCACTGCTTGTTTCTTGGCCCTGGAGATTGAGCCCAAGACCCCACACATGCTACTGGGCAAGTGCTGCACCTCCCAGCTCAACATCTTTCTTAGAATGTGGACTTGGGACTTGCACATGCAGAGTTCTGTCATCCGAGAATAGCGCTTGTCTCCTTTCTTGATTTAGGTGACTTTCACATCTCTTGCTGAGCTCCTTGGTGGGGCTAGACACCATGTCACACAGTAGCGGGGTCCCTGTCTGGCTGTGGGCCTGGGAGAGCATGTGCTCACCGGGCTTGGGACATGTGGCTCTCAGGTCACCGAGGAAATTCTCCTCTGGTCCTGGCTAACTGAGAAAGGTATGGTGTTGTCAGCAGCCTTTACTGCATTGCAGGGCTGCTCTGTGGACGCAGGATGCCCTGGTGATTCCCTTGCACCCTGCAGGTCCTGCCCGATGTGGTCCTGATCCTTCCCCTTTGGCCGCCTTGTGGCTGAGGGCAGTTGGTCTGTGGTTTTCTGTCTCTGATGTTGGCTGGCACTGGCCACTGGAACTAGTTAGGAAGTATTCTTTCCTCTTTGGTGCTTGGGAAGAGTTTGAGGATTGCACTGATACTGAAATTCATCAGTTAAGTGAGTCATCAGGCTCTGAGCTCACTAAGCTTTTTCTGATCTTTAACATTGTTTCATTGTTTACTCACTGATCCATTTTTGAGACCATCTCACTGTGTAGCCAGGCTGGTCTTGAACCTCTGGGCACAAGTGATCATCCTGCCTCAGCTTCTGGGACTTAGGCTAATCTTAACTTTTTGTTTTGTTTTGAGAGAGGATCTAGGTATGTAGTTCAGGCTGGCCTTGAGTTCACTTTGTAGCCCAGGCTGGCCTTGTGATCCTTGAGTGCTGGGATTACAGGAGCGTTCTACCATACCTAGTTAAACTTGATTTTTTTTTTTTTTTTTTTTTTTTTTTTTTTTTTTTT
>NW_022900935.1:45227795-45234087 GCF_012274545.1 Fukomys damarensis | reverse complement strand
GGATTGAACTCAGAACCTTACGCTTGTGAGGCAGGCATGGTGCCAGTGAGTTAAATCACCAGACCTAAACTTAATTTTTTTTTTTTGAGATAGGTTCTCACTATGTAGTTGAGGCTGCCCTGGAACTCACTATGTAGCCCAGGCTGGTCTCAAACTCATAGTGATCCTTTTGCTTCAGCCTCCCAAGCAAGTGCTGGGAATATAGGGGTGTACCACCACGCCCAATTTAAAACTTCATTTTTTTATAACTTTAGATTCAAAGAGTTGCAAGGCTGACATGGAGGGTGCCAGTGCTCTGAGCCCTGCCCAGTTGTGGGTGTCACACACAGCAGGTGTCCTGTCACTGCTGGGGCCACCTCTGGCTATCTTCTCTCCTCTGTTACCACCTGCCTTGCCCCAGGCCCAGCCCTCGCTGAGCTGCTCTCTGCCGCAGGGGCTGGGTTGGTGTTGGAGCTGGACCTTGGACTTGGGGTGCATCTGCCAGGGGACTTGCTCACCAGAGGGGGCGCACATAGTCTTCACTCATAGGCTCTGTTGGGGGGTTCCCCATGTGGTGCCATGGGCCTTGCTACTTCTCTGATGTGTGCTCTGTGGCCTTTCCTCTGCACCCAGGAACCCCGGGTGCATGAGACCCTGCTGGCCAGACCCGAGTGTTGTCTGAGGAGGGACGAGGCCATGGGCTGGACGGGCAGCCTGTGGCTGCAGGTGACTTCAGCAAAAGCTCTGCTCCACCCTGAGGCCTCAGCTTGGTGAAGCCTGTGGCACCCAGGCATGGACTCGCGTGTGGCCTAGTGCCTGTCTTGCCTCAGGAGCTGCCCCAGCTCTGCAGCGGGCACAGAGGCTTGGCTACAGAGGGCAGGGTGGGTTGGGCACTGAGCTCGTCTGTGTGTGCTGGCATAGAGCCCAGATTTGGCTCCTCTTTCCTCAGGCCATGGCATACGCCTCTGAGGACGGGGTCCTCACTGAGGCCATGATGGACACCCGCGTCCAGGACGCTGTCCTGCAGCACCAGCAGAAGATGCAGTGGCTGAAAGTGGAGGGACCCAGTCCCATGTCCACAGTGACCGTGCCAGGCCCTGACACTTGACCAGCAACCCCCTCCTGCCAGGGTTGCGCTGCAGGCCCCAGGCCAGCTGTGGGCAGCGGTGTAGTTGGGGCTCCCCCGCCCCTACCCTCCCTCTGTGGGTGCTGCTGGGGAGGAACAGGCCTTCCCTGTGTTCAGGACACTTGCCTAAGCAGGGAGGTGGCCATGTACTGTGGCCATGGCCCGTAGTCTGACCAAGACCAAGCAGCTGCCCATCTGGCCTGGCTGGACATTTCCCCCGCCCACACATGCTTATGCCATTGAGCCTGGCCCACACCCAGGGCAGATATGGCTGTGGGCAGCGGTGCCAAGTGCTCAGTGATCTGCTGCCTGCCTGGGGCTGCAGCTGAGTGTTTTTATCCAAAATCAAATAAAAGTCTTTGACAGACCCCTTGCATGTGTCTCAAGACTGACACAGGGGTGGGGTGAGGACCCTGTTAGCCCTGGGGTCAGAGGTGACTCAAGAAGCAGAGGCTGGAGCTTTCTGGAGAATTTACTGGCCTGGCAGGGTGGGCTTCACAGCTTGGTGCTGGGGCTCTGGTTCCCCCCATCCCCAGGTCCCCAGCCGCACACACCCCATGCACATGCTCCTGTGTGCAGATGGTGGCCCACGCCTCCCTCCCTTCAAGATCCTGAGGGAGGGACGGATGGACAAGACACTTCACAGGAAACACAGCAGCCTTCAATCAGATATGGCCTCAGGCAGGCATGGCCCTGCCCTGGCCTATCCCCCCAGGGCCCAACAGGCGGCCCCCAGCACCTCCAGGGTGAGAGAGCCAGGCCCCTGCCCCAAGGCTGGCAGCCGTCCCCACCCAGCCCTCACCCGACCCCTTTATAAAAAGAAGATGAGACAGCACCTTCTGCTGGACACGCCCGGCAGCCCCAGCCAGGAACACCCTGGGCCCAAGGCCGCAGTCCCGTCCTGTCTGCTGGGCGGCCACAAGGTCCCTTGTTCATCCGCAAAGAGGCCCCGAGAGTCTTGTGCACGGCTCACAGGTGCCGTGGGCTGGGGTGGCCATTGTGGTAGAGTTTCTGCTTCACGTGCACCATGTTCCCTGCGGGCTCCTCGAAGGGCCTGTGTGGCCGCCGGCCCAGTTCCCGCAGGCTGCACAGCTTGGGCAGCCAGGTCCACGAGCCATCTGTGGGAGGACAGGGCAGTCAGGTGCCGGTGGGCGGGGCGTCCCCGTGGCAGGTGTGAGGCACTCACCGTAGCGCCGGCCAGCCCTCCAGGCGCGCACAGCGCAGTGCAGGACGCCGTCCATCCATACCAGGAACCAGCTGATGCAGAAGCCCAGCAGCAGCCCCAGCATGAGGTCTATCTCCTGCTTGGTCACATTGCCCGTCACAAAGTAGTTCTCGGAGGCGTCCACCACCGACTGGTCCCCGTCGTACGGGATCACGTAGTGGATGTGGTGCCTGTGGGTGGCAGGGTGGGCTGGCACCTCTCTGCCCACCTTGGATGGGTCCCCAGGACACCTTGGGGTTCCTGGGAGCAGGCTCCATGTATGGGAGGGGAGTATGGGCCCAGGGCCACAGGGGGCTGCCACAGTCCACTGATGCCCAGGCCCAGCAGCACTGCCTGGTCCTCACCTGCCGCTGAGCTGTCCACACTTGCTGCCCCCAATGCAGTGCATCTGCCTGGGCCACACTGTGCACCCCCATCCGCCCCACCTGCTGTGCTGGAGGCTTTGGTTTTGTTCCCCACCTGGGCTGAGGACAGACCATGTGCATCTGGGACGGACAAGTTCCAGTGGTCCAGGGCCAGGTTGAACAGGTCCTGGGCCTTCTCCTTAGTCCATGCATCCACCATGGCTCTGGCCTCCCAAGGTCTCAGCCTGCTTCAGCCTCCCCACCTGGTGGTTCTCTAGGCTCAGGCCACCAGCACATTGAGGCCCTGGTTGGCCTTTTGTGGCCCTGCAGCTCCCTCCACGTCCACAGCTGACTGGGCACCTCCCCTGAGAGGATGGCCCTATGAAAGGAGTGGCCCCCACGACAGCAGACCTGGACACCTTGGCTCTGGGTGCCCGGGGCCAAGCTCCAGCCTTGCTGTCCTCTCCCCAGTAGGGCAAGGCACACAGCCACTCTCCTGGCCACCTCCTTGCTGCCCCCACGCCTGCTCCAAGCTCCAGATGCCTGTGCCTGCACGTGGGATCCACAGACACCTCAAAGATGTGCTGAAAATAGCTCCACTCCCCAAAGCTGCTTCTCCCTCTTCCCTGTGTGGGAAACCTCGGCACCTACACCCCCCCCCCCGAGAGGCTGTGCCCAGAATGAAAGTCCCAGGTGGGCCCTTGCTGCTACCTTGGTGATGTCGTGGGCCCAGCACAGGCCACACAGACACCTTGGGATGCTTGAGCCCAAGTCCAGGCCAGCAGGGCAGGGAAGGGGTGGCCCCTGCCTTGGCCCTCCAGCCCTCCCCAGGGCCCTGTGCAGTGTGGCAGGCTTGGTGGGCAGGACTTCGGCTGCCAGCCTTGGCCAGTAGCTGAGGAGGGACCATGACTAACACCTGACAGCTGCAGCTTACCTGGTCATGAGTTCATGAGTAGCCATTATCTGCCACCATGACAGAGAAAGACAAGACATGTTTTGTGTTGTCTGCTTGCCCGAGATGGTCTCAGACTGGCCATGAACTTGATGTGTAACTGAGGCTGGCCTTGAACTTGAAATACTCCAGCTGCACCCCCACCCAGTTTGATGGAAAATCAATTATCCCATGGCTGTGGCTGCATCAGCCCAAGAAGAGGATGGGCTTCCTGACTCCATGGTCCCGTGAGCCGCAGTGCTGGCTGAGGTGCACTGCAACACAACTGGGACTGCCCACAACACACCAGGCCATCACAGGGAACCCAGGCCTGATCCCCAAGGAAGCTAGAAACACCCCAGGCAGCTGTGAGTAGGGCAAGGCTCACACCACCTGCTCTCCACTCTGACTTCTGGGTGAAAGGTCATGATCTGTGCATGCCTCCACTGGCCCGGGCAGTGCAGCTCTTCTCCCTGATCCTGGCCTCCTCTTAATCCCAGGTCTGGCCCCTGGGGCTGGCTAGGGGCTCAGGTCTCCCAGATAAAAGTTGGATGTGCTATGTGCACACATATGTCTGGTGGGGACATACACGTGTCCTACCTATGTGCACATGCCACACATGTCCACCCGAGGCCTGATGCATGTTGTGTATACACGCCAGCCACATGCACAGGACACAGCATGTATACTGTGGACATGGGCCCAGGGCCCACATCCATGCACTTGCACACACTCCCGGTACAAACATGGTATGTGTCACACATGGATGCACATTCTCAGCCCTGCACATAGCTGGCCTCTCTGAGGTTGAGTCATGTGCATGTATGTGTGCATGGGACGGATGCTGCCTGCTGATGTGCGTGCTTCAGCATCAGTTTACACACAAATCTCCACACACAACTCCACATGTAGGCATGTATGAGGCACACACATGTGAGTAGACTGTCATGGCAATGTGTGTATGTGGTGTATTCAGATCTCCCACGTGCAAACCTGTGCTGCTGCCTGTGCATCCACACAGAGACATTCCCACGCTCCCCTGCACACTGCGCTGTGTATTGTCCTATGCACACGTCCTTTGCACACACACACATGTATGTTGTCAATATACAAGTCTGTATGATGAAACCCTGTATGCAGAAATGTGTACAAAGCACATACATGTAGACACACACACAGGAACACTGTCTGGAGTGGGCACTGCTCTCCGTGTTCCTGCATACACAGGCAGCTTAGTGCAGCTCCCACCCACGGGTGCTGTTCTACACGAGGTCACATGCTCAGCACGCTCAATGAGGCACACATACCTGTGCACACACACTCTGCCCAGGTAAGCCCTCAATGTGCTGCCACAGGCAGACCTGCACTAGTCACAATACAGCAGCCCACGCGTGTGAAGGGTGTGCCTACCGTTCGGAGGGCTGAGTGTAGGCCCAGAGCTTGGTTTGGCCATGGGGGGTGGGGTAGGCGGCTTGGGCTGTGGTACAGGGGGACGGACTGCACTGTCGGGGAATGCACCGCACTGTCACCGCTCTAATGCCTGCATTCTAGAACACACATGTCTGCAGCACAGGCATGTGACACACTTAGGAGACATGCAGCTGCCCTGAGCCCCCTACATATGTACAGAGCCTGAAACCAGTGCAGGGTGGGGACGAGGAACATGGTTTGGGGCTCAGGTCGTCTCTGCCTAGCTGTGTGACCTTGGGTAAGTCTATCCTCTACAGCTCCTGTCCACCTCATCTGTCCAGCAGGGACAACAGTCATGCCAAACCCACACTAACAGGTCTTGCACTGCATAAGGGCCGCTGTGGGATGAGTGCATGCCTGTGTGCGCGTGGGGTATGTTCGCACATGTCTATGCACAGACGGTACACACATGCGCAGCTCATGAGAAGATGTTTATTTCGTACATGGACGTACAGACATGCATGGCCAGAAGGACAGGAGATCGTCGGTGGGTGTGGCGGGGTATGCTGTGACCTTGAATGAGCCAGCCCCACTCCTGCCTTGGTTCCTCCTCTACACTGGGGTGGTGCCAGGCGCCCTCCACGTAGGCCCTGCCCACCCCCGTGACCAGTGCCTGCCGCCCTAGCCCACAGCACAGGCCCCGGCACAGGAGTCTCAGCAACCTCTGCTGCCCCAGGTCTGACCCTCCCAGGTCTGGGCCTTCTGGTGACCACCACCTGGCTGCTGCCTTCAGGCCTCCGGGCCTGGGACCAGGGAAGCTCTGCAACGGCCTGGAGGCCCCTTCTCCGAAGCCATGGGGTGTCCTGACTCCGCAGGCCTCCCGTCCCAGGAGACACCCCTCCCCCAGCGCCTGGCCGAGGCACCTGGGTGGCCTGGGCTGCGCAGCCCACCGCTCATGTGTGATCACGCGTGTTGTGCCCAGCACCGGGGCGCACTCACCGGCCACAGTTGCAGTGGCAGACGCGGTCCTCGCCCCGCAGGTGCGGGAGGATGTAGTTGTGGAAGCGGTCCAGCAGCGCGTTCATGTCCATCAAACACGCGATGGCCTAGAAGAGCCCATAACCGGTCAGCGGGAGCGGGAGAGGTGGGCCGGGGAGGAGAGGGCCAGGGAGGGAGCGCGGGGCGCTGTGGACAGGAAGCGGGGTGCAGCGAGCTGAGCGTGCGGCACTAGGGAGGGGAGCATGGGCGCGCGGACAGGAATCGCTGGGCACCCGGAG
>NW_022900935.1:45215083-45227322 GCF_012274545.1 Fukomys damarensis | reverse complement strand
GCCCTCCTCCGGCGCAGCAGCGTCCCCGAGGAGGGCGTCCATCTGAGGCAGAGGGCAGGCGCTGGGCTGGGCCTGGCGGTTCAGAGGCCAGGAGGCCACCCCGAGTCCGGCCCGCCTCCTGCCATCTCCGAAGTCCGCTCGGGATTGAGGTCAGACGCAGGCAGTGCATGGGGGACAGACCCTGTAGTGGGGCACAGCAGCCCGCCTTCCAGGGACATCTGGAGGGTCGGCCGCGCGGGGAGTCCTGACACGGAGGGCCAAGGAAAGCACGCCCGGAAGGGCCCCGCAGGTCAGCTCGGCAGCTGGGTCCCCATACTCTGGGCCTCAGCCACCACCGAAGGCGGCAGGGTGCAGGAAATGAGGACAAAGACCACTAGCAGCATCTTGTTTATTGGGCAATTCCAGGTCCTCTCTCCTGCTAGGACACAGCCCGCGTTGCTCAGGTTCGCGCACTTCTGTGGTTGGGAGGAAAGGGCGGGCGTGGGCGACGGCACACATGCAGGGCACGTGCACAAACCGTCTCTCCGAGGCCGAAGTGGGGTGAAGACAATCTGGCACCCCGGCTACCTTCTCGTTCCCCAGGTGCGGTGCACTGTGGTGACAGACACCAAGGGTGAACAGTAGCCGGGGAACATTCAGGAGGGCCAGGCTGGGGCTCAGTAGAAGCACACGGTGTGCAGGAAGGCCCGGCCACTCTTCTCCTCGAACTCCTGCAGCAGCTCGTCGATCTCGTTCTCCATGTCCTCAGTGTGCTGGATCTGTGGGGAGCACATCCTGAGCGCCCCTCAGCAGACGCAGTCCCTCCCTGCTCGGCCCTGCCCTGGCCTCCACAGAGCCCTGCAGAACCCCAAAGCCAAGGCCTGTGGGGCTGGCTCCGGAGCAAAGGCACCTGGTAAGCAGGTTCTCAGAATCCTCTCTACGTTTTGGAAGGGCGCTCGAGGAGGGCCTGTGCATGGCAGTGTCCAGCAGCACACCTGCCCCCCCCCCAGCCAGGTCTTAAGAAGCACAATGCCGGGGGGCTCTTGTCGGCAACTCCTCCCACAGAGGGGCAGACAGGCTTCTGATCACACCTGCCCCACGGTTCCCACCCTTGGCTGGCATGGGCCCTCTGAGCAAGGAAGCCCCTTTGTGACACAGCTCTGGTCAGATCTAGGACACAACTGTTGAAAACTCAGCAGCCACACCGGATCGTGAGGCTTACAGGCAACCAAAGCTTGGCTGGGTTGGGCTGGTTAGGGCAAGAAGTTTGGAACCTGGGTCCCACACAGCACCAGCCCAGGCCTACTCATCAGTGGCCCCCTCTTGTCTAAACCAGGTCCCACACTACTCTGTCATGCTCAGGCAGCTGACCTGAACAGATCCCAAGGTCACAGGACAGAATGTGGCATGGTGGCCACACAGCCCCTGGGGAAGCAGAGAAGGCCCCAAGCCATAGGGAGGTCACTGTCTGGATGGCAGAGGACATGGGCCACACACATGCAGAGAAGGACACCAAGTCCCCCTCAGGGCGTACATCTGACCCTGTCTCAGCATGGGCTGCCACCTACTCTGCTCGCTGTGACTGGGGCTGCAGGTCCCCCTCGGGAGGACCAGAGTCTTAGTGGACAAACAGGGCCGCCCTCACGTACCCTCTACCAGATGAACGCAAGTGCCAGGTGGTTCTTGAGCCAAAGCTACTTGGCTGGTCCCTAAATGTGTGCACAGCACTGCACGCAACTTTCAGCTTCTGCTGTATAGGTGGGAGTAGCCTCAGCCTGTCCCCATCCAGACACCCCAGTACTCACACACTGGCAGAGCTCGCAGATGAGGAAGGCCCCCAGGGTGGCCTCCTCGTGGTTGTCCTGAATGTCCACATTGACCACGTGCACTGGCTGGCAAGTCTCCTGTTCCCTGGAGTTCAGATCTGATTGGGACAAAGTGACAAACACATTAATGGCTCTAGAACAAGGCAGCAAGAGTACCACATGTGGTCCCACCTGCCCCTGGCTGGGCTCAGCTGTTGCTGGACTTGGGTTTGGGAACACAAGTGAGAGCTGCACATGTGACCAGGCTAGGGACTTCCTGAGGAGCCACCTGCATGACAACAGCTGAACTTAAGGCCTTGGTGGATATCCGGCTCAAGGTAAGGCCACCCTTATTGTCCAGCCCTTTCTGGGCTGAGGCCCACATAGTAACAGTAGCACTTGTACCTGTGGCACAGAACTCACCACACTCAGCCCCAACAGAGGGCAGAGCTAGAGCCCATGGAAGCCGCCATGCTGACTTTGTGCTGTCTACATCTTCAGCAAAAAGGCCACAGTGCCCTGCCTGCCCACCTCCCAGGGGCTTTGCTCACCATATGGGACCCCAGCACCAGAGGGCTGTACAGGTCCGGATAGGCCTCTGTCCTTGTGCTGCTGTCTGGTGCCCATGGGAACCAAGAGCCCTCCCCATCCCTGGCTGACAGACAACTTCCTGCCCTTCCTGAGCATAGCTGCATGAGGCTCACCTTCCACCACCTGGTCATAGACCCTCTCTTCACAGGTCAGGATGAGGTCAAACAGGTCCTTGCAGTTCTGGAACCTTTCTGGCCGAGGCTTGATTCTCTTATTTCTGTCCAACATATGCAAAATTCCATTCTGTGTATAGCTGAGTGCCCGAGTTAAGGAGCTTTAGATAGCAGCTTTTTTTCATTAACCCAGAAGTGCTGCGTGGTTCCCACCCAGCTCCCTTCCCTTTGTGCCCCTGCAGGTTGGCCCCAGGACACACAGAAAAGGTGCTGGTTCCCAGTTACCCGTGACCCATGAGAAGACTGGAGCCCTCATGGAGGAGGCAGAGACCCAGGCAGACCTCCACTGCTCCACTGTGCCGACCTTTGGTGGCCACAGTCACGTCCAAGGGCAGTCATGTCCAAGTCTTCAGCACAAAGCTACCTGGCAACCAAGTCCCAAGGCAGCCCACCAAAGAGCACAAAAATCTCTGGAAAACCCACTACTTTCCAAAAGGGAACTCCAGGAACAGGAAGGCCTGGAAAACCCCTGCAGCATAAAAATCAAGACAGGGCCCTGGAGGGAGAAGCTGCATCCAGCTGAAAAGGGCCTGAAAAAGTGTGACAAGGACAGCGGCAAGGCATCTGGCTGAGCACTGCCTGTAGGCAGCATGAGTACTGCGAGTCTCCATGGACAAGCAGGGGGCCACACCCTGTGGTGCAGAGCTGGCACACTTCCCCAGAGGACCAGAGAGGGACCTGGAACACCCCAGGGCCTAAGGGCTCATATGAGTCTCTCCTAGCATTTGGAGCCAAGCATCTTGTTGACCCTATTTTAGGAAAATGACCAGCTACTCTGGAACTGTTGTGTCTGGGTGCTGGGGATCAGAAATGGAGCTACACCGTCACATTTAGGAACTGTGACTTTTTCCCCCAAAACACTGGGATCAAATCCAAGGATATTCCACAGAGTAAATCCCTAGCCCATTTTATTACATTTTTTTGGGGGACTGGCTTTTTGAGATGAGGTCTATGTAGTTCAGACTGGCCATGTAGGCCAGAGTAGCCTTAAATTCAGCCATCCTCCTGCCTCAGCCTCCCAGCCCCTGAGGTTATAGGCATACACCACCACGCCCAACTAGTTTTGGCTTTTTGAGAGGTCTCACTGTATAGACCAGGCTGACTTCAAACACAAATCCTCAGCCTCCCAAGCAGTTGGGATGGCAGATGTGCCCAATATACCCAGTTCCCAGGTGGTCCTGGACAAAGCCAACAGGCAGAGGGCCTAAGACACTTCATGTACTGCCTCCTGCTCAGGAACCCAGGGGCAGTGGCTACAGCGAGGCAACCAGGTACCAGCAGATACCAGCTGGGGTCTCTGCTCAAATGCGGGGTCCCCATTGTGACCAGCAACACTATATAAGAAGGGCCCATATCCATTTCAGTACCTCTACTGTGTCAGGCACACTAGGGGTGCCTGTCACAGCCCCTAGATTGTAAGCAGCACCAGGACGGGCACCTGCCTGGCAGTGACTGTGGCCACTCTGGACCCATGTCTGTTCCTGACCACTGTGTCTTCTTGAAGATTAAGCTGAAGTAATTGGACTACAAAATAGTTTTTGTTGTTTACAAATATAAAAGCATCACAATACACTGTCAGATTAAAATTTAAAAAAGACAGGAGGTTCACCTGAGATCAAGGCCAGACTGGAATCAGTAAGACTTGGAGAGAACTGTAGTTCAGTGGCAGAGAAACTGCCCAAGAGACACAGGCCCCAGGTTTGATCCCCAGCACCATGAGAAAGGGGAAAGAAAAAAAGTGGTGGAAAATATTCCATCTCTCATCTGTGTTTTCTCAAATATGACACCCTCTAACCCCTGTTTTTGGCTAGCATCATAAAACATGCCAGGCTTCAAAACAAAACACAAAAAAGGAAGTTGACCCTGGCTAAGATAATCATAGTAAAAGCCAGCTGTTTATAAACCCTCCTGGATAAGGAGTTGGTCTTGACACCAAATCACAAATGGGCTCTGACCTGGATCAACACCACTGTCATAACAGGAGGCTGCATGGCTGCAGGCCATGCCAAGGCAAGGAATCCTGCTGCCAGCAGAGCGGTGGCCTGCAGGTCTGTGGGTTCGGACCAGGCCCTTGGGGGACACCATGGGGCCAGGAAATCTAGGACACAGATTGTTTTCCTCTCCTAGGAGACTAGTTATTTCATGATTTAAAGATAAAGGGGATCTTGCTGAGCATGGTGGCGCATGCCTGTAATCCCAGGACTCAGGAGGCTGAGGCAGGAGGACTGCTGTGAGTTCGAGACTAGACTGGGCTACATAGTGAGTTCCAGGACAATCTCAACTACATAGTGAGACCCTGTCTCAAAATAAAAATAAAGATAAAGATAAAAGGGATCCTACCAAAAAGTTTCCAGAGGTAACCGCAAAAATTTTAAAAACCACAAAGCACCTACAGGACAGAGGGCCAGACATAGCGCAGACTGAGCAGGCAGGCAGAAGCCCTCCCACTGCCCCTCTGCTTTCTAAAGGGTCTCACCAAGCAGGGATGTCTCCAGGACTAGTGGCCACTCAGACCAGTCCCAAGGGGCTCATCTAGGGAGCACTGGGGCAGAGGCAGCCAGGGATAGGCCAAGTCTGGAAGTCCTCAGATGGCCAAAGTCCTTAAGGAAAACAAGTCTAGAAGGCTAAGCATGGTGGCTCTGACATAAAACTCCAGCAGGATGAGAAAGGAGGGTCCCAAGTTTTGAGTTCAGACTTGGGGAGACCATTTCACAAAAACATGGGGTGGGGGGTGGGGTGGCAGCTAAGGATGTAGCTCAGTGTTAAAAGTCTCCTCCAACCCAGAACTAGCTGGTGCAGATGCTAAACTGAGATAAGCCTCAGTGAGGCCAAACTGAGGAGGCACAGGGGAGTGCGGAGCAAGGTGGCTGCCACCCCGGTAAGCTCCCCTCCAGACTTTGGCACCAGGCAGTGCCAAGAATGCTGACAGCTCAGGCACCTCTGAATGTACCCACACCTCCGCAGCAGGGCACTTCATGTGGGGGACAAGTGGCCTCAACACACACAGGACAGGGCATGGTGCTTCTTGGGGTGTCCCTGCAGATACCCAAGACACCCAGGAGTCCTTGTTTCAGAGGACGGTGAGTTGGCAGCGCCCACAGGACACAGGCAGGACCTGAGGCCATACTGCAGCCCTCAAGAGGGCTGTGGGCTCACCTAGAAGAGGGCTATGGTGACCACTACAAGATGATGCAGCTGGCCAAGCCACAGGGACAGGCCATGCTGGCCAAAGGCAGTAGGGCCATATCTGGTCATTTGGACACCAAGCAGCCACCCCAGCAAGGAGGTCCCATCCCAACTGCTCTCCCAGTCCTCCCTGGCTACCAGAGCACCTGACAGTGTCCATGTGACCTCCTCCAGGTCAGACTCTGGCTGGCACCGCACCGCTTCCTCAGGAGGGCTAAATGGAGCTGGCCTTCCAGGAGGGGATAAGGCAGTGACAAAGGCTGGCCATCTACCCCCAACAAGTGCCCTGAGATAAGGCCTCCTGCCACACTGCTGGTTTTACCTTCCCATGATGAGTGGACGGAGATGCAGGAGACATTGGACCTCAAAACACTGTCCTGGGCTTGCACTGCCAGTGACCAGAAAGCTCAGGTGCCAAGGTCAGCCCTGAAAGTGATGCCAGTGCTTCCGGTGACTGATGCCTGTGGTGTGAGGGATGTCAGTGGTGGCAACAGTGGCCCCGTGACATTCCCAGGCTCCAGCAGTGGGACCAGCCAGAGAGGGGAGAGGCCAGCACTGTGGGACTAGGCGGGCTGGGGCTGTCTTAATGGTTGAATCCTGGCCTTCACACTAAGCTACATTCCCTGCCCTTTTTAAATTTTGAGACAGGGTCTCACTAAGTCAGTTAGGTTAGGTTTTTTCTTTTTCTTTTTTTTTTTTTTTGAGACAAGTCTCACTGTGCACACCAGGCTGGCTACAAATTTGCAGTGATCCTCCTGACTCAGCCTCCCAAGTGCTGAGATTACAGGCATGTGCCATGATGCCCTCTGACCAGTGGTATCTTAGCATCGCTATGCAAAGAGCTTTAAGTTCAATCAAGCTGGGGAGACTAGCTGCAGTATGCAATACCAAGTTTCTAGGTTGTGGCTTCCAAGTCACTGTACCAAGAAACAAATTTAAGCTGGTGCAATTGTGCACACCTGTAACTCCAGAGCTCTGGAAGCCTGGGACAGGAGAACCACAAATTCAAACACAGCTTGGGCAAAGGTGTAGGGAAAGTGGGAAGGGTGGGGGAAAGGTAATAAGGGAGAAGAAAAAAATATGAGAAACTGAAAAAATGGAAATAAAGTGTTTGTAAATGGGGAGGGGGGGTGAAGGGAGGGCAGGGACAAGGGGAAAAAATGAGAATCAAGACCTATTATATAAAGGTACAGAATCCCAATGATGAATGTAACTGTATTGTATACCTAGATTGTACAATAAACTCAATTAAAAAAAAAGAAAATGTAAGTGGTACAATCAACAAGTATATATTTATCATTTAATAAAACCAAGGAGCTTACAAAAAAAAAAAAAAACCCAGCTTGGGCAAATGAGCCCTCTCAAAATTAAAAAAAAAAAAAAAAAAAAAAAAAAAAAAAGAGGGGAGGCTGGCTAGATAACCAGAAGGCCTGAGGTTCAATACCCATTGTGAAGAAAGAAGGGTGGGGGGCCTGCAGCATGCAGCCAGCATCCTAGGAGGCAGAAATGCTGAGATGTCAGCTATTTCCATTCCCTCTCATCAACAAGAAAAAAACGATCTTATCTTGAAACAAGAGTTCAGTGAGGCCCCAGAGTCCAAGTGTCCAAGAAAGCTGCACTGGTCCAACTAATCGAGTGAGGATGTGAGACAACCAGGATAGAGGCCGAAAGGCCATGGGGTTTACAATCTCAGAAATCATTTTTAGCTTTATACCTGTCATGGCCAGCTGGGAAGATGTATCCCTGGACAGGCCAGCTTGAAAGATGAAGAGCTGAGGGGTGAACATGCCTGAACAGATAGCTAAGAATAACCTGAACTCAGAGATGACCAAAGAGCCACGGATAAAAAAAATCAGAGCACAACCAGACCCAGGCTCCCAGCTCCACCCCGCCCCAAGTCTCAGCTACCTCTCTCTGTATTTCAAACTAATGCTTAGGAACAGTTGGGTCATGAAATAAAAATCACAATAATGCCACTTAAGAGCTACACCTTTATGTACTTCAGATCGGTGACTGTAATTCGTAAGGCAGTAATCTATTCAGACTTTAATTGGACATCTTACAAATTTACAAAAGATGGCTTATGTATGTGGCAGTACTACAGATCAAACCAGGGGCGCTCTACCACTGAGTTATGTCCCTAGCCCTTTTTATTCCTTAACCTTAAAACAAAGTCTTGCTAAGTTGCCCAGGCAGTATTTGTTATTTTGTTTTGAGACAGGGTCTCACTATGTAGTTGAGACTGACCTGGAACTCATTATGTAGCCCAGGATGGTCTTGAGCTCACAGGGATCCTCCTGCCTCAGCCTCCCGAGTGTTGGGATTACAGACCTGTGCCACCACACCCAACTGCCCAGGCAGTATTTGATCGTGGGATCCCCCTGCCTCCAGCCTCCCTCAATGCATAATGGTCCTTTTGTAGTCTTGTGAACACACTCAGGGCCTCTGGTGGCCCAGGTGGACACCCTTGGAGGGCCAGCACAGCACCACCTCTCAGAATGACACCCTGGCCAGGGTTTTTTTTTTTTTTTTTGAATAATGTAGTACTGGTATTTTTACTGGTATACATCTACAACACACAGTAAGTACATTCCTCAGGGTCCTGGACCTGCTGCTATGACTCCTTTCCTGGGTCTGGTGACACTTCATCAGGTCCCACTGTCTATTCCCTACCTTTAGCAACAAGAACCACCCACAGGTGCTCCAAGGAAGACTGGGGTCAACCAGTCTCGGCTCAGAGATGTGAAGTGACTCCAGCATAAAACCCAAGAGCAACTCAGGGAGACGTCTCAACATGAAAACTACAGAAAGGCTGGAGACAGGGCTCTGTGTACAGGTGCTGGATTCAGCCCCCGGGACCACACAAGAAAAGGACTATATGGAAGCCTCCCACCCTGAACACGATGTTCGGGCTGAAGCCACACAGCATGACTCCAGGCTCAGTCCCTTTGTACTCAAAGTGACACTAAGAAGCTGTCCAGCCGGGCACACTTGTACTTAAGTACAGTCCCAGCTATACAGGAGGCAGAGACAGGATCATCAGCTTAAATCCAGCCTGGGCAACACAAGACTATGTCTCAAAAATTTTTTAAAAAGCTGGGTGTGGTGGCCCACACCTGTAATCCTAGCACTAAGGAGGCTGAGGCAGGAGGATCACTATCACTGTGAGTTCAAGACCAGCCTGGGCTACACATTGAGTTCCAGGTCAGTCTCCACTACATAGTGAGACGTCTCAAAAACCAAAAACAAACAAACAAAATTTTTAAAAAGGGCTGGAGAGAGGATATAACGCAGTGCTCCCTGGGTTCAAGTCCTAGTACTGTCTGAAAAAGTAGCCTCCCACTTGAGCCAGAGAGTTCAAGCTGGAGTCACATGCGTGAACACCAGGTTTCCAGTTCTTTTGTACCTGCAGTGACGGCAAAGCAGAGAAAAAAATAAGGTCCACAGGAAAAACTTCTCACTGAAAAACAGAGTTTGAGCCAGGCTCTAGTGTGCACACACACTGAAGGTGTGATCCTGAGCAACCAGTCCCAGGCCTTGCTGTGGGTCCACACTGGCCAACTCAGGCTCAAGGCCATCAGTAACTGGGGGCCAGGAGCAGAGCTGGGGGGGAGGGGTGAGCTGAAGGACTTCCCAGGGGTGATAATGTTCTGATTGATGACAGGGCCTGGGATGTGGCACAGGGGTGGGGCACATCCCTAGCGTGAGGCCCTTTAAAAAACTTTACAAAAACCAACTGGAGTGATATTTACACAATAAATGTCACTGAATAATATTGATACTATGCAGAGCTGAGCATGGTGGTGCATGCCTATAATCCCAGCACTCGGGAGGCTGAGGCAGGAGGATCACTGTGAGTTGGAGACCAGCCTGGGCTACATGGTGAGTTCCAGGTCAGTCTCAACCACATAGTGAGACCCTGTCTCAAAAAACTAAAAACAACAACAAAAAAACCCAACCAAACAAAAAAACTCTGACACTATGCAAACTGTCCACTTTAAATGGAGAATACAGGCATGTAATGTTTTTATTAAAATAGATGGCTCCTCTCTAAAAAGCATCTAAGTAAAAGACATTTTACATTTTTGTATTGCAGCGCTGAGGACGGAACCCAAGTTCTGGTATATAGTAAGCAAGTGCTCTACCACAAAGGTTTACCTTCAGCCTTTTTTAAAATTTTATTTTGATGGCCAGGGATTTAGCTCAGTGACTCCAAAAGAGCTGAATTTGATCCCTGGTACCAAAAAGAAAAAAGAAAAAAATTATTTTGATGGCCAAGCACACCCGTGATCCCAGCACTCAGGAGGCTAAGGCAGGAGGATTACCATATGTTCAAGGCCAGCCTGAACTAACAGTAAGACTTTGTTTCAAAAAATCAAAACTAAACAGGCAGGTAGATAGCCCAGGCTGGCCTCAAACTTGTGGGCTCAAGCCACTTTGACTTTGCCTCCCAAGTAGCTGAGTTATTACATCACACCAACTTAGATTCTTTTTGCCAGGCATGGTGGCACATGCCCGTAATCTCAGCTGCTCCACAGGCTGAGGCAGGAGGAACACAAGTTCGATCCCAGCCTGGGCAATTTGATTTAGACTTTGTCTCAAAAATAAAAAGGGCATGCCAGGCGTGGTGGCACACACCTGTAATCCCAGCACTTGGGAGGCTGAGGCAGGAGGATTGCTGTGAGTTCCAGCCCAGTCTGGGCTACATAGTGAGTTTCATGTCAGTCTGAACTACCTAGTGAGACCCTGTCTCAAAAACCAAACCAAAATAAAACAAACAAAAACAAAAATTAAAAGGGCAGGGCTGGGGGTTTAGCTCAGGGGTTCTACTGTCTGCCTTGCAAGCTGACAGTTCTGAGTTCAAGCCCCAGTACCTACACCAAAATGAATAAATAAAAGGGCTAGGATGTAGCTCAGAGTGAAAGCCCTGGTTCGAGATTCACAGCAAGAAAAATAAATAAATAAAACATCAGGTGTGGTAACACACCTATAATGCCAGCTACTTAGGAGGCTGAGGCAAGAGGTTCACAGGCTTGGCTGGGTGTGGTGGTGCATGCCTGTAATTCCAGCACTCAGGAAGCTGAGGTAGGAGGAGCGCTGTGAGTTCAAGACAAGCCTGGGCTACATAGCAAGTTCCAGGTTAGTCTCAACTATGTAGTGAGACCCTGTCTCAAAAAAACCAAAGAGCTTCACAGGTTTGAGGCCAGTCTGGTCAATTCAGTGATATCTTAACAAACAAACAAACAAAAAATGCTAGGGATAAGAGCTCAGTGGTACAACACCTGCATAGCATACACCAGGCCCAGAGTTCAATACTGTACTGCCCCTTAAAAAAGAAAAAGATCTTTAAAAAAATTAATTCATGTATTAACTTACTGGGGTTTTTTTAGGGAGGAGTCTGGGTGACTGAACTCGGGACCTTGGACTTGCGAGGCAGCAGTGTCACCACTGAGCTAAATTACTGGCCCACTTACTAGGTTTTTTAAGACAGGGTCTTCTACATAATTCAGGATGGTTTAGGAATTGCAATCCTCCAGTCATGCCTCCAGAGATTATGTGCATAAGCCACCATACCCAGCTGGAGAAAGATAATTTATTAGTCTTTGGAAGCCAGGTGAATTCAAATTTCCCATCACTGATACACGTAGCAAACTGTGAGTATCCAATTATCAGAAAGGAAAAGGAAATAGTAAGATGCTTGATACACTCAGTCTAGGGTTATCAACACAGCAGAGGGGAAACAACCAGTTTAAATTTAACAAGTTTTCCAGCCCAGCAAATATAGCTGTACTGCCCTCATGAATGCCCACTGAGCTAGGTATGGTGGTGCAGTCCTGTAATCCCACCTGTTGGGAGGCTGAGGCAGGATGATCATCACAAGTTTGAGGCCAGTCTGAACTACACAGCTAAACCCTGTCCTAACACCAAAGAATATTCCCACTGGGACAGCAGGCAGCCAAGTCTTCTTTTAGAAACCAAAATCAAAATCACCTACTTATAACCAAACATTTACGATGTTAAAGCAAGACTGGTGATGAATGCGTCCACTTTCCGAGGATGTCCAAGTGGCGTGCGCAGCAGGAACTGCTTTGGGTCTGATGTGCTCCTGGGCTGGGCTTCTGGCAATGACTGATGCCCTGCAGTGTGTGCTGCAGGGCTGGGGTACAGGCAGTCGGTGCATCTCCACTGCCCCCTTCTAATTTGTGACAGGTTCGGCAAATGCAGCCCCCAGTCAGAAGCATCTGCATGTCCATGGAAACTGATGAGCAGTGTGCTCTAACCTCATTTCTGGGTGTTCTGTGAGGTGCACACTCAAGGAAACAGGCCCTGGCCACGGGTGTGTGTGTATGTGTGTGTGACACACACACAGATGGCAGATGGCAGAGGTGGTTTCTGCAGACACAAGGCCCTGGAGTGGATGCCATTTTCCAAATAAGACATATTCTCTTGCAAGCTCAAGGACCCGAGTTCAATCCCCGGTACCAAAAAAAAAAAAAAAAAAAAA
>NW_022900935.1:45200436-45215018 GCF_012274545.1 Fukomys damarensis | reverse complement strand
AGCACCTCATAATGTTGAAATTCACAGTACTCCACATTTTATCTTTGAGTTACATTCAAAAACTCCTCCGAATGCCAGGTGTGACAGTGCACACTTGTAATCCCAGCTTCTCGAAGGCTGAGGAAGGAGGATTCCAAGTTAAACACTAGCTTGGGCCATTTAGCAAGAACTTGGCTCAAAATTTAAAATAATTTTTAAAATATCACCTTTTCTTTCTAGTACAGATTATAATAACCATCATTTTTATATACCATGAGTTAATCTATTAAAAAATTTGCAAATTCTCGGTTCTCATGTGTACGCCAAGTAATGCTTTTGGTGGACTCCTGTTGGAGCTGCACTCCAAGCAGCCGCAGGTGTCCTCCTGCACGGCCACAAAGGGGCACCACCCAGCCACTGCCCGCCTCCATCCCTCTGTGGGGCTTGCTTGAACCTACATGGTGCCCTCACCTAGCCAGGCTGCCTGCCATACCCAGTGAGCTCCCTAGAGATGCCTTCTTCTGCTGGCCAAGGTCAGGGTTGGGATCAGGGTAGCTAAGCACTTCCTGGCTCCATGAAGAAGCCCTACCCCGAGGCTGAGCTCTGTGAAGAAGCCAGCAAAGGTGCCACCTCAGAGCCTCTGACAGCATTGCCAAGAGGCAAACACTATGGGTGATTTAGTCACTAAGCTTCCAAGCCAACCACCAGCTCCTCCAGGTCCCCACAGCCACCAAGTACCCAGATGTGCACAGTGTAGGTGCTTCTGGACAGACTGATGCATGTGGGGAGCCACTGTGTGGAGCCACATGGTGAAGGGTTCTGAATCCCAGGCACCGGCCACAACTCCTTGGAGAACCACCTGGGCATCATCATCTCCCTCAGCAGATCCCTCCAGTCTGACTGCTGATTCTAGTAAGTAAGTGCTGTCCCACCCAGAAATGGAGGCTAGTGGTGGATGAAAAGACTTGGTTTACAGTATCAAGGAAGTATCAACCTATACACTATGACCTGTTTTTATTTCTCTTATGGAGTATAAGAGCTTCCAAACTGAATGGTACAACAGCTGGGTGTGATGGCACACACCTCTCATCTCAGCACTTGGGAGGCTGAAAGACTGCTGCAAGTTTGAGGCCAGCCTGGGCTACATAGTGAGTTCAAGGCCAGCCTGAACTACATAGGGAGACCCCATCTCAAAAACACAACACAACAAGCCGGGCATGGTGGCACACGCCTGTAATCCCAGCATTCGGGAGGCTGAGGCAGGAGGATCACTGTGAGTTCGAGACCAGCCTGGGCTACATAGTGAGTTCCAGGTCAATCTCAACTACATAGTGAGACCATGTCTCAAAAAAACAAAAAACAAAACAAAAAAACACAACACAACAAAACTGAATGGTACCAGCCATATGTGGCTATAATCCTAGCCATGTAGGAGGCTGAGGTGAGAGGATTAAGTTTGGGCCCACCCTAGGCAACCAACTTAAGTGACCTAGTGAAACCCTGTCTTGAAATTCAAACGGGGTGGTCTGGGAACGTAGTTCAGTGCAAAAGCCTAGGTTTAATGCTACTAACCGAAGAATGATGTGCTCACTTCGGCAGCACACATACTAACTGAAGAATGATTTTCATTTTCTTTCTTCCTTGAGTTTTTTCCAGTGCTAAAGGAAGCACTTAGCCCCCAAATGAGATTCTCAGAAAAGGATTTTATGGCTGTGAAGCTAGGGAACAGAAGGAAGCAAAGTGTGGGGCACACTCTCAGTAGAGTGGATTTCAGGCAGAAGTGTCCATGCTGTGGCTCAGCCATCATGGGAGCAGAGCCTCAATGTGTCCAGTACACAGCACCACTGGCTACAGGGACATCTTCCCCAACACAGGCCCTGGCTCCCAAACTGGGATGAGGTCCCCAGGGAACAGCCAGCCGGACCGGTGTTAGGGGCACTGCAGTCTGGACTCAGGCTTCTAGCATGCCCCACCAGCAGCAGGTGCTGACAGGAAACATCCACATTAATACCCAGGTCCTCAACAGCATCCCATGTGCAGCTCAGGGAGGAACACAAGGGAGGGCAGAAGATGCCTGACCATTAGGGTTTACATTTTGCTAGAATCACCATCAGGGCCTTCCGTACTACCTAATTAACCAATGTATATCCAAAGACATTTTCAGTTTTTTTAAACACTACTTTTATTTTGAGACAGAATCTTGCTAAGTTGTCCAAGCTGATCTTAAACTTGGGGTCATCCTGCCTCAACCTCTGGAGTAGGTGGAACTACTGGCACATACCACTATGTCCAACTTCATTTTCATTAAAAATTGCAAAACTGCCAAAGTATCAGAAGTGGTGGTGCACACCTATAATCCTAGCACTCAGAAGGCTGAGGCAAGAGGATTGCTTTGAGTTTAGGGTCAGCCTGGGCTACACAGTGAGTTCAAGGCTAGCCTCAACTGTATAGTGAGACCCTGTCTCAAAAACAAAACAAACGAACAAAAGAAATTGCCAAAGTGAAAACAAACCATTTCCCGTTTGATGTATGTTTGATTTTCATTCTGATTACGACAAAGCACAAGGTGGCCCAGGGTTTGTTTTGTTTTGTTTGCAGTGCTAGAAACTAAACTCAGCGCCTCATCCACACATCCACTGGGCTACAGCCCCAGCACGGAAGTTTTAATTTGTATGGAAGTGATCATGAAATACATGACTTACAGGAAATACATTTCACAGTCAGAGAAGGCTATTTTTAAAATACCTTTCCTTCTCATATGAGTCTTAAGTAGCAGACCTGGACTGTTTTATCTCCTCCTGATTACTTGCTTCCATCACACTCTCTGGTGACAGACCCGGCTTTCTTCATCTGGCTCTCACAGACCCCGTGTGGGCACAGCCCATCGTGTCAGAGCTCCATGCACCGCCCTGCAGAGGGACAAGCACAGCTCTCTGTGCTTTCCTTTTCTTTAGCCCCTGCAAGCCCCCAACTAATCATCAGCACCTCTGCCTGACTGTGTTAGTGTAGGGTTCCCATTTGTGCCTGCCATTTATCGTTTTACACCCCCACTGCCACAAATGGATCTGGCCCTGGGGCTATCCAGTGGGCAGTAGGAAGGACACCAAGTGCCGGTGAACACAGAGACAGTGTTTGCATCAGCACACCACGCCCACGCCCCTGTCACCCAGAGCACCTCCCTGCAGAGCAGAGGCGGGCACGCCAGGCACAGACCACACCTGCCAGAAGACCCTCTGGGCACTCTAGGGGCAGCCTTGGGATACAGTTCTTTGTCTTTCCTGAGAAGGTCATTGTACATCTGGTCATATGTGGTTTTGAAATCATAGACATTGGGCTTGTCGGGTGCAGGTCCTGGGAGCTTCACGTGAGTTCCTGTTCCAAAGGACCGGACGCTGAATCCTCGCTTGCTGGAAGACACAAAAGGAGAAAGAGCATCACAGCTGGGTAAGATAGACACAAGGCTCCCAAACCATGAGCTGAAAATGGACAGAATAACTTTATTGATATTAATATCAGATGTTTTTTAAGTTTTTATTTTTGTTTATTTTTTTGTTTTTGAGATGGGTTTTGCTGTATAATTCTGGCTGGCCTTGAATTCTTGCCAATCCTTCTGCCTCAACCTCTTGAGTGCTGAGATTATAGGTGTGTGCTTAATTTTTATTATAACTTTAAATATTTAAAAAAATTTTTGACAAGTATAGCTGGGCATGGTGGTGCTCACCTATAATCCCAGCACTCGGGAGACTGAGGTAGAAGGATCATGAAGAGAGGCCAACCCAAGCTACATAGGTAGATACTGTCTTAAAAAACAAAACAAAAAGACTGGAAAAAAATTACACAGCAAGTGAAACCAATCAAAACAATCTGCTGGGGCTGGAGATTTAGCTCAGTGGCACTGTTGCTGCCTTGAAAGTGCAAGGTTCTGAGTTCGATGCCCAGTACCAAGAAAAACACCAGTATCTGCTGTTAGATGACATGTGAACACCGCAGCTGTTTAACGCTGTTCCTCCCCAGCCAGAAGGACTGACCACCACTTGGATGTGAGGACATTTCTTTCACCTTACCAATATCCTGGTTCACAGGTGAACTAAGAAACCTGTTGAAGTTTGTTGTTTGCTACAGCAGCTGCCAGCCTGAGTCACCCACCAGGATACTCTCCCATGAGTGTTCCAGTGGCTCGTGACACTGCCCAGGCAACCCCAGACTGAGCACACACAGGAGGGGCATGAGAAGGGCAAGAAGCCAGAACAGCTGTAGCTGCTTACCCATGACCCAGCAGGTGCATATGTGGACACTGCCCCTGTGTATATCTGATATCCTAGGAAAGCATGGAGCCCAGGCTGACTGACAATGTGGACAAGGAGCAGCCCAAGCAACAGGGGCAGCCTGACCAAGAGGAGAGGTCAACTGCAGACCTGATACCTGCTGTGAGGTCAGTGTCAGCCAGTTTTAAATCTCCCACACAGATTACACACAACCAAGTTAGTTTGGTACGGGAGGCAGGTTGTTCTTCAGTTCAAAGTGTACTACTTAACAACTTCCCCTTCCAGCTCTGTATTTTTCTCTGAAAGGAGCCCTAAGGGCTCAGGGGCACCTCCATCCAACAGCCTCTCAACTCTCCCACACCAGCACCAGCACCACACAGGATGGAGACAAGCACTAAGGCAGGGAGGCAGCCCAGAGGCAGGGCACTCAAAGAGCTCACAGGAGGCACCAGGTCTGAGACCCAGCTTGGAAAGAGGCAAACAAAAAGTAAGAAATGCGGGGGGCACACCACTGTATAAAGATTCTCCAAATGCTTTTATTGTAATTTGGGCTATCTGTAAATATCTGAAACACATTTGGCTGTAGGTGATAGTTCTATTGGCAAAAGCAGGGACACCTTTTGACACCGATAGGCAGCATAGGATTGTCCCACAATGGACTCATACAGCCCCACTGCGACTAAAGCATATGACCATTATTCATACTCTGAAAAGATGCCCAACTGGGCATGTTGCAGCATGCCTATAATCCCAGCACTCTGGGAGGCAGAGGTAGGACAATACCAAGTTTGAGCCCAGCCTGAGCAACTTACCGAGAAGAAAGAAAGAAAGAAAGAAAGGAAGGAAGGAAGGAAGGAAGGCAGGCAGGCAGGCAGGCAGGCAGGCAAGAAAGGAAAGAAAGGAAAGAAAGGAAAGAAAGGAGTCAGGAATGAAGGTCTTGTATTCAAGTTCAAGTTTAAAAAAAAAAACCAAAAAGGCCCAACCTCACTCACAAGAGAAAGAAACATGCAGATGCTATTCCTTATCCCACTGAGTGAATTCAAAGGTTTACAAGCCACTCTCTTCCACGGTGCAGCACAGCACGGGGAAGTGCGGCCTGTTTAATGCACAGCTCTACATCACAGTGCACACAGCAGGAAAATGGTCCCTGTCTGGGGAACAGCGAACCAACATGATGACACAGAAGGAAAGACAAACTCAGATGCACCACTGGACACAGTGCTGCTCACTTCCATGGTGGACAGTGAAGAAACCTCCAGTGCCCTGTAGGTGAAAAGCATGGACACTGGGCAAGCCACACACCTCTCTCTAGACACATGCTTAGGAGACACACCTGGCCCCATGCTGCCACCACAGAGCACATTCAGTGAGTACTGCTTATGACCAGAGACCCCTGACAGCCTGCTATTCATCAATGCCAACGACACACACTGGGATCTCCACAGACGGGTGAGGAAGCAGCAGAAAAACACCCCACTACCTACCACACAGGAAACCCAAACACTTGCATAAAAATCACTTTTTTTCCTTTTTTGGGACTGGGTATTGAACCCAGGTTCCTCACACTGAGCTACATCTCCATCCTGGTTTTATTTTACTTTTTTTATTTTGAAATAGGATCTCACTCAGTCACTCACAATGGGCATCCCCCACGACACCCTTCCAACATGCTATTACAAGCAGGCACAGCGGAGCCCAGCTGTGAAGAAAAACATTTGAAAAAAGCTGTTCTCATTTAGTTTATGTGCAACACATCACTGAGTCCTCTGAGGCCAATAATAAGCTGCACTGGTGCCTGCATCTCTGGACATCCTGAGCTACACTCCAAGTCCCCGAACAGCACAAAAGAAAGGAACCTGGCATAAAAGGCAGAGATCGATGGCCTGGGACTCCAAGTGCACATATGCACAGGTACAAAAACAAACCCGGAGACACTAAAGTCCAATCTCTGAGGTCCTTTGTAACTGCAGATCCCAATGCCAAGCAAGGCCTGAAGGCGAAGCTGACACTGCCCACACTGTGAGGGACAAGCACATGCACACACACCTGCACCGCCCTAAGAAGGTGTGAGGGACCCTTATCCCCGAGCCTCAACACTGAATACTCTCCATCGAAGCACAAATGAGCCCACAACCCAAGCCTGGAGACAATGGCTGGGAAAGGCTCCTCCTGGGATTTCGTCACCTGCCTGAGCACTGCATGCTCAAGGAGGCCAGTAAAGTAGAGCTCAGTCCACAGAGATGGAGATGGCTGAGCCAGGCAGTGTCTTCTGGGACTCCAGCTCATCCAATGAGATACTCTGGACACCACTGCAAGTTTTGTTGTTGCTGCTGTTCTTATAAACATTTACTTTTTCTCCAAATTTATTGTGTTTAGGGCTGGGGATTTAGCTCAGTGGTTCTGCCACCTGCCTTGCAAGCACAAGGACCCAAGTTTGATCCCTGGTACCAAAAAAACAAAAACAAAAACAACAACAAAAAACAATGTTAATCCAACCAAATTTATTGTGCTTTTCTATAACGATGTGAAAAAAATCTTCATTTCCCTTTTCCCAAGTGAAGTTTGAAATCACATCTTAACCTTAGACTAATTTTCATCTCTTCAATGTCTTGTGTGTTGATTTACTTTCATATGTATGTATATTAATTTTCCTCAGGGATTTATACATCTCTCTATACATATTTTTTTCCTACACAGATACATACAAGCTTTTTACCCACATCTTACCACTCGAGAATACAACTTTAAGTATGTTTTACACAGCTGTTCCTTGGTCAAGGTAATTTGCAAGAGCAAATTGGTTTCTGAAGAAATCTTGTTTTGTAGGTGAAGGATCCACTGAGGGAGTCTCATTAGTTTTTTCTCCTGTATTCTGATCCACTGGACCTGGAAATGGGAAAGCTTTGATGTCACCATCAGTTCCAAGGACCACAGAAATCTTCACCAGTTGCGTTCCCATTTTTATTTTTAAAGAGTTTGGGGAAGGAGCTGCAAAAGTCCACTTTCTGGTCTTGCCTGGGATTTGTATCTCTGAAAGATGTTTGTTCACTTTCTCTTTCTTTGGACAGAAGCTGGCAGTGTCTTCTAATGTATTTCTTTCTTCCAAATAGGTCTGTTTTTCTGCTTTGGGACCCTCTATGGGGGAGGAAGGGGCAGAGACAGTGGCTGGGCTGCTGCTGTGCATGTTCTACCACTGTAAATTTTAAGTTCATGGTGCATCTCAACTTGAAGGCCAAAAACTGAAAAGTGCGGATTATTGAGGAAATTAGGTGAATATTACTTTTTTCTTTTTGTGGTACTGGGCTTTGAATCCAGGACCTTTACTCTGCACTATATCCCTGGCCCTTTGTAAATTCAGAGATAGGGTCCCCTTAAGTTATTAAGTTGCTCAGGCTGGACTTGGATTTGCAGTTCTCCTGCCTCAGCCTCCCAGAGTTCTAGGACCATACCCATATATCACCATGTCTGGCTATGATATGATTAATACTAAAACCAACCCAGCAGGTACTCTCTCCCCACTGGGGTTAAATGTGTCCCCTTGATCACCCCTCCAGCTGAGCTTGTGGTAAAGGAGAGGTGTGACGCACAGGCATAAGGCCACAAGTACTTCAGGCTCTGGTACCCAGGCCCCACCCAGTGTCTGCGCCATTTGCCTTGGTCACAACCTTCTGGCCTTTTTGCTCAGCTGCTCACACTTCCAAAGCCTGCAGTCTCAGCACGTGTCATAGGCAGACATGGGTCTGGGGCTCAGTGTTCTCCCCCTCACCCCTGTGTACTGGAGGTTTAACCCAGGCCCTTCACACTTTATTTTTCATTCTGAGACAGTCTTCCCAAGTTGGTAAACTGTCCAGGCTAGGCTTGAACCCTGTGATCCTCCTGACTCAGCCTCCCAGAACACTAAGACTGAAGGCCTGTTCCACCACACCCAGCTACCAAAATTACTCTGAACAGTAGTAAAAGCAAAAATCATAAATGTATAAAATTCATCTCTTGATGGTTATTCTTTGCAGGTACTAATTTACTGAAATGGGGTGGGAGGCTAAACGTGGTGACATATGCCTGTAATCCTAGCACTCGGGAGGCTGAGGCAGGAAGATAGTCATGAGTTTGAGGCCAGCCTGGGCTTCACAGTGAGTTCAAGGCCAGCCTGAACTATATAGCAAGACTCTGTCTCAAAAAAAAAAAGGAGGGGAAAGGCATTGTTGGCATTTCCTCCAACGGATGAGGCAGGAGAATAAATTGAGCTCAGGAGTTCAAAGCCACCCTGGGCAATACTGGAAGACCCTGTCTGAAGACAAAATAGAGTAACATAATGTAAAAATAGAATGAAGTAAGAGGCAAGGGCACAACACACACTGTGGCCTCATTATCCAGAGCCAAGGCATTTCAGAAGGCAGGCCTGGGCTGAGCAGGGCAGGGATGGTCACAGCTCCCGCAGAGTTCCCAGGAGGCTCCACAGCCCAGGATCAGGGTCATCCATGCGGGAACCCTCTGCCCTCTACCTTCCAGGACAGCAGGCCCAACCTGTACCAGCTATCTCACAGGCTTAGGACTGATGCTCTGCAGTCTCTGAGATGGATGGGCAACTCCCAAAGCCCAACAGGGAGTGCTGGGGACCCTCTGCCCCGTAGCTTGCCAAATGTCTATTTCTGTTTTCTTGCTCTCCAGCCCCAACTCCATGACTGACGGTATTATCTTGACTTGAAATGTTACTTTTAAGCAAGCCTACCTAAAAATAAAATGAAATGCAGTCTGTCCCCCTCCAAGATGTTCCCAAGTGGCAAAAAGGCTAATTAGCAACAGAAGTGCTGTTTCTCTGAAGCTGCTGCACTGACGTAACAGCCCATCTCACAATGAGACAATATGCAGCTTACATAAAAGCTCTGGACACTACAAAAGTACTGACAACCAACAAGTTCTGTCTGAAAGGATGAGTATTCTGTGAACTAATCTTCTAGACAAATATTTGTTTGATTAAATAAAGGTCTTTACAAGTACCAAAAATTTATCTTTTTTTTTTTCAGCTTTAATTGAGTTTATTGGTACATTTTAGGGATACAGTACAGTTACATTCATTGTTGGGATCTTGTGCCTCCACATGACAAGTCTTGATTCTCATTTTTTCCCCTTACCCCTGCTCTCCCTTCACCCCCTCCTCCCCTCCCCATCTACAAATACTTTATTTCCATCTTTTCATTATCTCACATTTTTTTCTTTTCCCTTATTACCCTTCCCCTACTCATCCCACCTTCCCTAAACCTTTAGCTCCTTTCTTCCCTTTTTGAAATGTCAGTACCAAAAATTTATCTTAAAGATGCTAAGGCAGGGCCAGGGGATTTAGCTCAGTGGTATAGGCACCTGCCTTGTAAGCGCAGGGTTCTGGGTTTGATAGCAGGTACCCCGCCCTCCAAAACAGATGCTACTGCTGCAGTGTGGTGGTGCACATCTGCAATCCTAGCTACTCAGGAGCCTGAAGGCAGGAGGAACACAAATTCAAGGGCAACACTGTAAGATCTTGCCTCAAAGTTTTAAAAAGGGCTGGGGATGCAATTGAAAGTGTGGCTCAGTGGTAGAGTTCTTGCCTCCCATGTATGAGGCCCTGGTTGAGTCCCAGCATAGCAAACACATATACAAAGATGCTACTTATTGCAGAAAATGTTAAAGGAAACAACAAAATGTTTCACCAAGATGGAAGGTAAAATAATGAAAAATACTGAACAGGCCTAAAAAAACTTCAAGTTAATAGGATGGGTTATGGTATCTTCTATTTTCTAAGGTTCTGCACAGTGGTCATTAACTGAATTTTTACTTTTTTTTTTGTACCCAGGATTGAACTCAGGAGCTTGCACTTGCAACAGAAGTGGTGGCACCACAGAGCTAAATCCCTGGCCCTGGGATTTTGTTTTTTGAGACAGAGTCTCACTTCAGGCTGGCCTCAAACTCACAACAATCCTCCTGACTCATCCTCCCAAGTGCTGGGATTATAGGCATGCACCACCAATCCCTGGCTAAATATGATTTTGGTGAAAACTAAAAACTCTGGACCTGTTGCCAACCTTCCAAAAGCATGCACATTTCATAAACTACGAAGTAGTTTGTGACCCTAGTTCACCAAAGGTGAGCTAGGCTCACTGCTGATCACCCTCCAACTACACCAGATGACCTTGGGTCTATGCAGCCCAAGTCAACTACTCAACCACCGCCATTTCAATGCAAGTCTGGGGGGAACTTCTGCATGCTAACATACTAACACAATTCATGCCATTGCTGCCATACACGTCAGTATGCATTTCCTATGATTTATTCTATTTTCCAGGGTCAGGACAAAGCTACAAGGTCATTTCTCTGCAGCTTGCCCCTACCCAGTAAAAAATGCACCATTTGCAAGGTCCTGAGTTTGATTCCCTGGTACTGGGAAAAAACAAAGCAAAACCTATAGGGCCGGGGATTGAGCTCAGTGACACCACACCTGCCCACGCACCATTTGCAAAGTCCTGAGTTTGACCCTCAGTACTGGGTGTGTGTGTGCACGCGTGCGTGTGTTTGTACGTGTGTATACTATTACTACTGGGTTCTGTATTACTACTGGGTTCTGTCAGAATCTCTGTTCAGGGGTTCTTTTCCCAAGCCTGAGCCCATAGCCCTGCATTCCCTGTTCATGCCAGCCTCTCTCGGGGCCTTGTCGACTCAAGGTGTCACCATACCTTGCAGCACTAGCACAGGGCAGGCCCTCTATCTCAGGTGGAGGAACACAAAGCCAGCTGGAACACTCAATAGTTACCAGTAAGAATGTGCTAACCAGGTGTAAACCAGCCAAACTAGTCCTGCTCCAGCTACTTTCTCATCTACAAAGTAAGTCTGGACAAAATAATCTTGAACAGGGCAACAACCCTCTATTTGTGGAACTATTACTACGGTTGGACTACCCAGTTTTGTCTCAACATTCACTTCAGGCAGAAGTCTACCTTCCTCCCACCATCCCCTTGGCCTTAATTGTGCCTTCCCAAGGAGGAACAGGATAAAACAAACGGACAACCCCTAAATCCCAAAGACAAGCCTCCTCCATGAGAAGAAGCATCTGAAGTCCTTCCTACAGACAAGATTCCAAGTCCAAACTGAATGTGGTAGTACACACCTGTAATCCTAAGACTTGGGAAACTGAGGCAAGAGAACTGCCAAGAGTTTGAGACCAACCTGCACTACCTAGGATAGCCTGAACTACATAGCAAGACCATCTCAAAAAGTCAAAAAGAAAAGAAAAGGAAAAAAAAAAAAAGATTTCAAATCCTTCCACTTTCCCAAGTAATTTCCAGTTTTCCTTCTAGTGTGCTCAGAACCAAGACATACTCAGAGGGCTACAGGGCAGGGCCTGGGGTTCAGCTCAGTCACAAGTGCAAGGTCCCGATTTCCATCTCCAAAAAAAAAAAAAAACCGGCTACAGGGTGGCTACAGGGTAGAGCCATTCAGCAGAGCCCTTCCCTTGTAAAGAACAGCTCACTCAGGGTAACATGGCTTAAGACCAGGGAAGGGAGTTCAGGCTATCTCAAGCTCCTGTGCTCAAATCCTGTCTGGTACCACGTCATGTGGTGGCACGTGGGTGGTTTAAAGCTTGGGCTCATCAGGAGAGATTGGGAATTGAGTTCCTCTGGCCCACGGGGGCCTGGGAAGCTCTGCCACTAATCCACCTTAAAATGCTTCCCCTCCCGGCAAACACACTTACTCTATTGTTTCTGCCACTTTCTGGAGCACTTCTAAATTCTCTTTTGTGAGCATCTTTAGATGCTCTGTAATAGCCACCTCAATGTCCTGAGTCAATTTAAAAGGCTTTCACCTTTCATGGTTACTTTGACTTCAGAGAAGAGCTGTAAGTCATTCTGTACCAGATCTGGTGAGTAAGGTTTAGAAGGGGTCACACTGTAATGTTTTTATGAGCCTGCTTTCCACTGAACAACACTCGGCAGCAGCATTTACTGTATTTTGTAAATACAGGAGAACCTCCAGAACTGCTTCAGAAAGTGGCAAAAAACATTAAGTATGTTAAATGTGTTCATAACAAGGAGTATTTTGAAGGGAATTAATAGTAACACAGTAATTCTTTTCATTTTGTTTCTGTTTTATGACAAGGTCTCACTATGTAGTTCAGGCTGGTCTTGAATTCACTATGTAGACCAGGCTGGCCTCGAACTTATGGTGACCCTCCTGCCTCAGCCTCCCAAGTGCTAGGATTACAGATGTGCATCACCACACCTGGCTCTAATTTTATTTTATTTTTTTGTACTGGGGATCGAACTCAGGTCCTTGTGCTTGCAAGGCAGGTGGAGGAAACACTGCGCTAAATCCCCGGCCCCTCTAGTTGTAATTTTAACAATAAAGCAACAGCGCAATCTTTTTTTACCCTAACAAGCTTAAAAAAAGAAAAGAAAATAATACTCAGGTGGAAAGGAAATAAAAACTATGTACTTTTCTGAAAGAAGCCTTTTACACTGTTAGTGGAAATAAAACTATAGTACAACCATTATGGAAATTGCTAAAAAAAACTAAATATAGAAATCCCATTTGACCCAGCTATTCCCATTCTAGAAATCTTCCTGAAACAGTTAAAGACATCATATTACAGTGACACAAGCATACCCATGTTCACAGCACAATTCATGATAGTTCTATCTTGGAAGTAATCTGTATATTTACCAACAAATGAATAAATAAAATGTGGTATTTATATACAATGAAATACTATTCTGCCATAAAGGATAACCAAGTCATTTGTAGTTAAATGCATGCACCTTGAGACCACAAAGTGAAGTAAATCAGACACAGCTGAAGTATTACATGGTGTCTCTTATATGACAAATCCAAAGTATAAATAAAGAGCAAAATAAAAGACATAATAGGAAATGGGGAGATAGCTCTTTTGCAAATAGGAAGGGAACCAAGAGATGGAAAAGGGGAGAACAGAGTATAAGAATTAAGATGTGTTATATACATGTACCAACTTGCCATGATGAGTGAAATCATTACATACTGCAAATATGAACTAAACAAACAGGTGACCCAAACCTTTAATCCCATCACTCAGGAGACTGAGGTAGGTGCACTGCTGAGAGTTCAGGGCCAGCCTGAACCACACAGTGAGAACGCTGTCTCAAAAAAGAAAAAAAGAAGAAGAAAGGTAATAACAAATATATAAATTTTAAAAACTAATTTTAAAATAAAAATACATGTACTTTTCTGGAAGGAAACTTGGCAAAATATGAAACACGGTTTTTGTTTTTTACACAAACTAGGGATTAAACACACATTCTTCACATAGAGCTACATTCCTAGCACCACCCTTCTCCCCCATTTCTTATTTTGAAACAGTCTCACTAAGTTGCACAGGCTGGGCTTGAATTTGTAATACAAGTGTACACCCCAAAGGCCAGTTTATACCTACCTTTTGGACTAACCAATTCCACCTCTAGGAATTTATTACAGCAATAATCAAAAAAGTATCTACTAATGGGAAACTACTAAAAAGAAAAAGGAACTACTCACCTAACAGTATCCATAGCTGTACAGAACTCATCTGGATTATAGCCACATAGTTTTGTAACCACACTCATAACTCAAGGTGAATAGATGTATTAAAATTCAGGTAAGGTGTGGTGGTGCAAACTAGTTATCCCAGCACTTGGGAGGCTGGGATGCTACAAGTTTGAGGCCAGCCTGAATTATACAGTGAGTTCAGAGCCAGCTTTAACTATATAGGGAGAGGGCCAGGGATTCAGCTCAGTGGTTCCAGCACCTGCCTCGCAAGCACAAGGGTCTGAGTTCAATCTCCAGTTCCAAAAAAAAAAAAAGAATATAAACTATATAGGGAGACCCTGTCTCAAACAAACTTAAAAAACTGGGCTGGAGATTTAGGTCAGCTGCATAGTGCCTGACTGGCAAGTGTGAGGTCATGAGTTCAATCCCTAGAGCACACACATGCACGCACATGCCCTAAAAAAATTAAATAAATTAAAAATAAATATTGAAAGCTAATGATAGTCACATCAGGTAGGAAGCAGGTAATAGTACTTTATCTCCCTAAGAGTGTGTGTACACTGATATCCAAGAAGATGTACCAAAAGTGATATTTTCTAAGTGATCTTTTTCTTTATCTTCTACATATTTCCTACTGTGACATTTTTCACAAATATCACCTTTAAAATTGAAACTATTTTAGCGGGGCGTGGTGGCACATGCCTGTAATCCCAGCACTTGGGAGGCTGAGGCAGAAGGATCACTGTGAGTTCAAGACCAGCCAGGGCTACATAGTGAGTTCCAGGTCAATCTCAAGTACATAGTGAGACCCTG
>NW_022900935.1:45197933-45200388 GCF_012274545.1 Fukomys damarensis | reverse complement strand
AAAAAAAAAAAAAAAAAAAAAAAAAAGAGGGCCGGGGATTTAGCTCAGTGGTTCCGGCATCAGCACAAGGACATGAGTTCAATCCCCAGTACCAAAAACAAAAAAATTTTTTAACAAAAGAATACACCCTCCAAATACAAGCATCTTGGACACTAAAGACTCTGGTTCTGGGATTGGTAGATGTATCTCTATGGCAGAACATGTGCTTAGTATCCATAAGCCCTGGATCCGATCACCAATCATCACCAGCACATACACACACAGCAAGAGCTGGCCACGAAGGTGTATCATGTGTAATCCCAGAACTCAGGAGGCTGAGGCAGGATTGAAGGTTTGAGGCCAGTGATATCAATCTTTCTCTGTCTCTCCCCCTTTTCCATTTAATGACTATTCAAGAGGAGCTCTTCTGCACCACCTCCATACCTTTGGGGGGGGGTACCAGGGATCGAATTCAAGACCCTGTGCTTTCGAACCAGGTGGCAAAACCACTAAGCCAAATCCCCAGCTTACCCCTATAACTTTCCACAGGACACACTAATGTTTAAGGTATATCCCCTAAACAAGGATTTATCTTCATTAAGTGTCTCAGGAGGCACAAGATTCTTGAGCATGACTTGAATATATTTCAGGTATGATGGCATAAGCCTAGCTCAGTGTTAAAGGCAGAAGGATGGAAAGCTTGAGTCTTACCTAGACAAGACCTTGTCTCAAAATAAAATAAAAAGGGCTGAGGACATAAGTGTTAAGTGTTAATGAGACCCTAGGTTTGATCCCCAGTACCAATAAAAAAAATTATTTTTCATTAACAAGCACGTGCTTTGGGATGGGGGCGGTTACTGGGGATTAAACCCATGGCTTTTTCCTCTGCACTACCTCCGGCTACCTCCCAGCATTGTTATTATTACTTTTTGCGGGGGGGAGGGTGCTACTTTTTGAGACAGGGTCTTGCTAAATTGCACAGCCTGGGCTTGAATTTGCAAATCCTATGTCAGCCTCCCAGAGAGCTGGGATTATGTGTGTACACCACCACAACTAGCTAAAAATTTAAAAATATATCCCTTTGGGGCCAGGGATTTAGCTCAGTGGTTCTGTCCCCTGCCTTGCAAGCACAAGGAGTTTGATCCCTGGTACCAAAAACAAAAACAAACAAACAACAATATATCCCTTTGTAGGATTCCATCATGACTGTTATATGACTACTCAGCAGACATAGCAGAAGAGTTTTAAAAACAATGACCAGGGGCTGGGGATTTAGCTAAGTGACACCGCACCTGCCTCATAAGCGCAAGGTCCTGAGTTTGACCCCTGGTGTGTGTGTATGTATGTATAGAACCACCAGTAGGAGGTCTCGCAAACAATTTTGTTTCCTTGGGTAATAATATTCCAGGGCTGTGACCCTTGCATGCCATTATCAAACTTATAATGGATGTCATCTATCTATCCATACATCCACCTGAGACAGGGTCTCACTATGCATTCTACACTGGTCTCAAAATCATGGTGAACCTCCTGCCTCACCCTCCAGAATGCTGGGATTACAGGCGAGCACCACCAAGCACAGCATGAATGCTGTTTAGCAGCCAAAGCCAGATCCAGTTCAACATAATCCTATCACGCTTCTAGTTCAAAAAAATTAACACTGATTCCTTAGGTTCAAAGCATACCACACTAGGCCAAAAAAAAGGGGGGGATGTTAAGTGAATGTTGTTGACAATATAAATATCAGGTAGCATAAAACTCAGAATTAGCAAATCATAACTGGGTGTGGTGGCACACACCTGTAATCCCAGCACTCAGGAGGCCAAGAGGCATAAGGATGGGAGTTTGAGGCCAACCTGGGATACATAGTTCAAGGCCAACCCGAACTACACGGAGAGACCCTGTCTCAAAACAAAACAAAACCGGGCCGGGGATTTAGCTCAGTGGCACCGTGACTGACTCGCAAACTCAAGATCCTGAGTTAGACCAAAAAAAGCTGTTATTTACACCAAGTCTTAAACGTAATGCAAGCGATCAATTTCTCGATCTGTCAAATGATTCTCAACCACCACCACCACCACCACCACCACCACCAAAATGATGTCAAGAAGGAAGAAACTTTTATTAAGCACAAACAACGCGAGCGTCAATGAGGTAAGTTAGTAACAAATGCAACTGAGCCCCGCCAAATCTAATTCATGCGTTCCAGAAACTACTGACTTTTGGGGGGGTTGGGTTTTGCAGTTGTAAACGTAGACAGCAGTAAAGACAAATTCTAGACGTCGAGACATTAGGCCACCATCGTTTTTCCAGACTCCTTCCGTGTTGGGGCGACGTGGCGCGAATTCCGTAGTGAACGTAGCCCGACGACGACACTGAAGGACACAAGACTCGGCCCGCTCTGACCCATGAGACATCCCCGTCTCTAGGGGTGTCCCGGCCCGAGACTCCTGAGACCGCGGCGTTTCCGTTCCCA
>NW_022900935.1:45181740-45197905 GCF_012274545.1 Fukomys damarensis | reverse complement strand
GGGCGCGCCCTCGGGCCTCTGCGAGGCGCCCAGCACAGGTGGAGTAGGGACCCTGAGGGAGGGGAAGAGGGAAGGGCGGCCCACTACCTGAGGATGTTGTGCGCCTCCATGCTCCGGTTCTGGTTACTCGAGCACACCACCGCCACACGCAGCGGCGACGACGGCATAGCGCCGTCAGCACAGTCCGCGCTCCCGGCGCGGACTCCCACCCAGCCAGGGGCTTCCGCGTTAGCAAGATGGCGGCGACCGGAAGTCGACAACGCGGAAGTGGAGGCAACGCAGCGTGCGTGAACGCCTGCGAGACTTCCCCGCGCCTCCGTCCCTCGGCTCACAGTCTTCCTAACAGGCGCGCCTCCGTCCCTCGGCTCACAGTCTTCCTAACAGGCGCGCCTCAATAGGCGAAGATAGGTAAATGTGCAACGCTGCACCTTCCTCAACGGTGAGCCGCTGAGGACCGCACTCTTCACTGACGCTACCGCCGACCCTGCGCCCTACGTACGCCGACGTCTAGGACGTCACAACGCCCGCGCCCGACGGCTCCAATAATGACGCACAAAGTGCCGTGCCGGAGCCTAGCTTCACGTCGCAACTGCGCCGTGGGGCTTAGAACCGGTTGGTCGTGGCGGGGGTTGTCAGGTTGTTCCTTGGTTCCTTGTCCACCCCCACTTTTTCGTCGCCCCAGAGTTGGTCGCCTCCCTAGGCCCGCCTAAACGGCAGCCCTAGGGACCCGGCGGTTCTCCTGCAACCGCGCTGTAGCGACAGCCACAACCTGTAAACTGTCTCCGCCAGACTCGCAGGACAGTGCACATCGCTCCCCTCGGAGAATGCTTTAGAGTTTACAGTTTAAGCAAAGTTGTAAAAGTATTGGCGGTGGCTTGCTTCAGTAATCCCAGCTAGGAGGCGCCAGGAGGACCACGTGTACTAGGAGTTCGTGGCGAGACCTTTCTGGAGAGAAAGGGCGGGTTAGGAGAGAATCAGAGACTACTGTACCTGCAAAAGATCGAGTGGAAGGGCAAGTTGACGAGGTCTTGGGTTGGGTTTGTTTGCCGGCGCTGCGACCTGGCCTGCTGTTGAGGTTGTTACCTTACGGTGAAACTAGTCGACGTTTGTGTGCTCCAGTCACTTCCAGCTCTCCGATGCAGTTTGGAATAGGCAGCGAGCTGGTGTTTTGCTCATAGGAGTGCCACGAAAGGGGTGAGAGGGCTGGAAATGGCGAAGTTTCACTGGGGAATCTGGATTGAAGGTGAGCCGGGAAAGCAGGATGGTAGCCTCAGACACCGCGAGCGGGGCGTGGATGGCTCATGCCTGTAGCCCCAGCACTTGGGAGGCTGAGACAGGAGGACCATCCCGTAACATCAAGGCCAGCCAGGGCTACATAGTGAGTCCAAGGCCATCCTGAACTACATAGCAAGACCCAGTCTCAAACACACACACACACACACACACACACACACACACACACACAGTACTCCGTTATATTTAAAACACACACTTTTTAAAATCCATTTATCGCTTGGTGCGTATTTGGGTTTCCAAGATTTAGCTATTACACACTATACCGCTGTAAACGTGTGTGCAGGTATCACTCTGGTATGATGCTTTAAATTCTTTTGAGAATATAGCCAGAAGAATACAGGGTCAAATGCAACCTGTAATCCTAGGTTTTTGAGGAATCTCTACACTGATTTTCACAGTGGTCGCACCGGTCTACACTCTCACCAACAGTGGAGAAGGGTTCTTTTTCTCTCACAGCCCTGGGAGCATTTTTTTTTTTTTTTTTTTTTTTTTTTTTTACCTGAGAATTGAACATAGTACTTTGTGCTTGCAAGCAGGTGCAGAGCCACTGAGTTTAATCGCCAGACCCTGTTATTGGTTGATTTCTTGATAGAAGCCATTCTTTCTAGAGTGAGATGGAATCTTGTGGGGGGGGTTGTTTTGTTTTTTTGGTACTGGAGATCAAACTCGGGACCTAGAGCTTGCAAGGCAGGTGGTGGAACTACTGAGCTAAATCCCCGGCCCTTGGTGTTTTTTTAATGTGCACCTCTTGAATGACCAGTGATGTTGAACATTTTTCATGTATTTGCCATTTCTACTTTTTCATCTGAGAAGTGTGTATTCATCTCAGATGCCATAAGGAAGGATAAACTTGAGACATTTCTAGGTAAATGAATGTACCTTGAAACCACACTCTTAAATTAAATAAATTAAACGCACATATTGTATTGTCTCTCTGATGTGAGAAACAGTGTGAATAAGGACACAAAGAATATTGTGAAATAGGAAGGAATTGTTCAAAATTATATGGAGTGTGAGATACTTTGTTAATAATTAAAATGTTTTATGAGAAAAAAGGTATAATATTAGGAAATGAAAGATAGATTAGCAAATGAAAATATAGTCTAGGGCGGGGTGTAGGGAACAGGGAAAGAGGGAATATTACTAGAACCTCTGCATCAGGTCCTAGTCTCCTGTGAGCCATGACAGCACAAGGTGAATTAATATATGGACAAAAAGTGAGACTTAGAGAAGCAGCTGAGCTTTGGCCTAATCAGTGCCACTCTGGGCGGCAAAGACCTGAAACCCCAAGCTTGCCACACCTTTATTCTGAACTTTAGCAGAAACCAAAATAGCACATGACTCAGAGGGTGTGGCAGATCCTAGAACAACAAGGAACTACAGATGAAGATTTGGTTCCTCCCTGTATGTCTCCAGCTGGTATAGTCCTGGCCTGGAGCATCATCTGGACCATTGAGGTCTTAGCTATGACAGGAGGTAAAAATGAAGTTATGTCTCGACATGCTGTAGCAGGCCTATAGACAGGAAATGTAGGTCCTAATCCTGATTTAATTATGAGATGATTTTTTCCCCTAAAATCATGTAGAATTGTTCCTGAAAGCTGGTGATTTAGCTTAGTGGTGCTGCGTCTGCCTCGAAAGCTCAAGGTCCTGAATTTGATTTCTGGTACCAGAAAAATATACTTTTTTTTTTTTTGGTTTTCTGAGACAGGGTCTCGCTATGTAGTTGAGACTGACCTGGAACTCACTATGTAGCTCGGGCTGGTCTCAAACTCACAGTGATCCTCCTGTCTCAGCCTCCCAAGTGCTGAGATTATAAGCGTAGGCCACCATGCCCAGCTCAAAAACTATTTTCTTTTAAGATCATGATACACAGTGTATTTAGCGTTGTTATTCTCTAATAATTTTTTCAACATTTTTTTTTTCGGTACCAGGGGTTGAATTCAGGACTTTGTGCTTGCAAGGCAGGCTTGGCCACTGCTGAGCTAAATCCCTGGCCCCTTTTTTTTTTTTTTAATAAAATGGCTTTTATTTATCTTGATACTGGGACTCAAACTTGGGACCTTATGCTTGTGAGGCAGGTGGCAACACCACTGAGCTAAATTTCTGGCCCTTATTTTCCTTATTAATATCTGTATTATATCGGGCTGGAGGTTTAGCTCAGTGGTGCTGTCACCTGCCTCGAAAGCCCAAGGTCCCGAGTTTGATCCCCAGTACAAAAAAAAAAAATCTATATTACATTAAAATATTAAAAAGAAAAGACACCACGAGCACTAACTTGGAGGTCTCAGTTGAGTGCAAGAAGTATCAGGGATGCTGGGTGTGGTGCCACACACCTATAATCCCAGCACAAGTAAAGGGCAGGAAGATTGCTTCAGAGATCAGGCCAGCCTCAGCTACATAGTGAATTCAAGCCATGCTGAACTACATAGGGAGACCCTGTCTCAAAAAAAAAGAAAGAAAGAAAGAAAAGACCATGAGCACTAAATTGGAGGTCCCAGTTGAGTGCAAGAATTGTCAGGGAGGGGCTGGAGATTTAGCTCAGTGGTTCTGCCACCTGCCTTGCAAGGACAAGGTCCTGAGTTTGATCCCAGTACCAAAAATAAAAAGGTGTGATGGTGAAACAGCAAACAGCAAACTTTCCATTTGATTGATATTGAGAACACTTCAATAGCAAAAATCCCTACGAAATGTATTCAGAATCAACAGGCACTGGAGGTATCTAGTTTTCCTAAAAGTTTGCTATCACTAGTCTGTGAGAATAGAAAGCACACCAAGAGCCACAGAGACAAAGTAAAGCTTTATTTAACAAATGTGTTTACATTTGGGAGATTAGCCCTGTCCAACACTTGAACAAAGAAGATATGCACTCCAGGAGGGGGTGTTACAAGTGAGGCATCTTTGGTATATATTCATTGGTTTCAGAAATTGATTATGTGGTAGCAAGTGGGCTCAATCATGGTATTGGTTCACACATCATACTTGCACTGTGTTCATTGGGTGATTTAAAACATGAGGTTATATCTCATTTACATGCTGGTAAAATGACAAAAACCTTCTAGAGACAAAGACATTCCTGAGATGCAGAAGTTGGCTCGGACATGCTGAACACAGAAAAAAAATTTTTTGTTTTTTTGAGATAGGGTCTATGTAGTTGAGACTGACTTGGAACTCACTATGTATCCCAGGCTGGGTTTAAACTCACAGCAAGGTCTATGTAGTTGAGACTGACCTAGAACTCACTATGTATCCCAGGCTGGGTTTAAACTCACAGCAGTCCTCCCAAGTGCTGGGATTACAGGCGTGTGCCACCATGCCCAGCTGAACAAAGAAAATTTCAAGTAGGGAATTTTCTGTAGTAAATCCAGTTTGAGCTACAGAAGCAAAATTTCCTTGCAAAATTCCCTTTCAAAGGCACACACCTGTAATCCTAACACTTGGAAGGCTGAGGCAGGAGGATGCTGGGATAGCCGGGAATTCGAGTCGAGGCCAGCCTGGGCTACACAGTGAGTTCAAGGCCAGCCTGAACTACGTAGCAAGACCCTGTCTCAAAAACAAAAAACTGTCAGCAAAATGCTGATGTAACTGGCTGTCACATATGTGACCACAGAAGTTTGAAGTTCAGATCCACAGAGAGAAGAGCCACACAATTTTAAAAAGATGAAGTAAGGAGCTGGGTGGTGTAGTCTCAGTGGTGCTGCAGAGACCTCCACCCAGGACAGTTCTCCCATCCTGGGCCTCTCTCCTCCTGCCCTCCAGAGTCCTCACCTCCTAGGCCTCTTGTATCCTGTACTGTGGCAGGAGGTGAGAGCAGACCCGGGGAGGGTGATTACACCAAGGAGCCCTGGTGTCTACCAAGATGACGGAAGTCCTGAGAGTAGCTGACTCCTAGAAACTGTGACACCAGCTGAATACCCTGTGGAAAAAGGAGGACAGATGTCAGCCAAAGGTCTGGGACTAATTGAGACTAACTGAATCTGCACATGACAATGGCTTAGAATGACCGCAAGACTGAGGGACTTTAAAGTGAAAAATCTTAGTCTAAATCAGCTCTTTGGCTTTGATACAGAGACATTTTCTCTAGCTGTAAATTTAATGGACAGAAGGTACAGCCAGGAGTGGTGGTGCACGCCTGTAATCCCAGCACTCCGGAGGCTGAGGTAGTATCATTGTGAGTTGAGACCAGCCTGAGTTACATAGTGAATTCCAGGTCAATCTCAACTACATAGTGAGATCCTGTCTCAAAACAAAAAAAAACAAAAAACAAACAAACAAAAAAAACAAACAAAAATGAAGGTACAGGGTCAGGGATTTATCTCAGTGGTTCTGCCGCCTGCCTCAAAAGCTCAGGGTCCTGAGTTCAATCCCCAGTACCAATAATAATAATATTAATAATAATAAAATGAAGGTACAGCACAAGCACCTTGGGTGTGTTGGACTGAGCAGCTTTTATTTGGCTGTAAAATCAGAATAGGAAAGAAATGTCCTATTGGCAACTGACTTGATCCAAATAAGTCAGTATCGGTTCATGGCTTCAGACTTAATGCAAATGGAAGATTGTATTGGAGAAGGTGTGTTGGAAAGTCAAAGCTACCACTGCCTTTCAATTTCTACAAATCTGTTATTCACTCATTCAAGAGAGCTTGCCATTTGAAAGGAATATAGCCTAAATTTTGAAAGACTAGAAGCTGAGCTTAAGTCATGTCACTGCAGGATCGTGTCTTCTAAAGCATAGCCTTCTGTGTTGGCCTTACCTATCATTGCATTGGAGGTCCAAGCACAGATAGCAGAAGGAGTAGAATGTCTTCAGAAACATTCCAAGATAAATGAGAGAGAGCTGACCTTCTGGTAAGAGCTTGTATCCAAGTGTTTAAATGAATATTCATCAAACAAGTGTTCCAAACCAAGTGTTCAGAAGTTGAAGTGGATTGTTTCTGGGCAACCTGCACAGCTGGTGAAGCACAGTTACTATAGAATAACTCACCTTCCAACAATTCCTGAAATGGTTTGGTTTATTTTGTTTTTCCTGGACGGACTTGAATGTTACTTGGAACGTGTTTTCTTTTTTCTGAAATGATTTCTTAATTGGTAAATTTAGTTGTTATTCTCTGTATAGAGTAAATTGTATAATTTTCTTCTACAATTGAAGTATTGAAATATTGGCTTCAAAATAAACCAGCTGGACTTGGAATAGCAAAAAGGAAAAACTGGTATCACCAATCTAGTCAGCTAACATTTTTTTGTTTGTTTGTTTTTGTTTTTTGAGACAGGGTCTCACTATGTAGTTGAGACTGACCTGGAACTCACTTTGTAGCCCAGGCTGGTCTTGAACTCACAGTGATGTTCCTGCCTCAGCCTCCTAAATGCTGGGATTACAGGTGTGCACCACCACACCCAGCTAGTCAGCTAATACTTGAAAGCATTTGCTTTATAAAAGGTACAATATCCTAAGGACCAGGCGTGGTGGCACATCCCTGTAATCCTAGCTCTTGGGAGGCTGAGGCAGAAGTATCACCATGAGTTTGAGGCCAACCTGGGCTACATAGTTCAAGGTCAGCCTAAATTACATAGCAAGACCCTGTCTCAAAAAACAAAAACAAAAAACAATAACAACAAAAACACCCTTAAGAGTTTCCAATCTCTTTTATGTTAACCATTTCATAAAATTAGCAGTTTAGAAAACAACATCCTCTTTAATAACCTGAATTTGTAAGGTAGTGCTGAAGTAGTGGTATTTTTAATTGCACATTTTGCTAAATGTAGCCCTAAACTCTAGCTCATTTAAAGTTATAACAGGACAAAAATTTGATCCATATATGAACTAATTTGAGACTGTTGGCTTATAAGGAGAATCATTAGGAACTTGAATATTACACCTAAAGAAAAAGTAATACAAAGCAGATGATCTCTACTGGGTTTCTGAAAATTGTCAGTATGTCTCCACATACTGCTATTGCAAATGGAATACTAGAAAGTAATTATAGGACTAGGGATTTAGCTCAGTGGTGCCACCACCTGCCTCATAAGCACAAGGACCTGAGTTAGATCCCTGTACAAAAAAAAAAAGAAATAAATAAAAGAAAGTAATTATATTCGTAAAAAATATAAATTCAGTCACTATGTGTATTTTATATATTCTTGCCATCTAAATTTAATGTACAAAATGAGAATCAAGACCTGTCATGTAAAGGTATAAGATCCCAATGATGAATGTAACTGTACTGTATACTAAAATGTACCAATACTCAATGAGAAAAAAAAATAAATTTAATGTACAGTAGTGATTTACATTTTCCTACTCAAAACTAAATGTTAACATTTAACACATCTACATATGATTATGAAATTTAGGTATGAAAATTTTACTTTTTTTGAAGTAATATCATTTTTTTAAAATTTACTTTTAATAGCTAGTATTTAGATAAACTTTTGATAAGTTGGAGGTTTTTGTTCTTTACATAAATAGCATTATTGTGGCAAAAGTAAATGTCTTTGAAGCCTTTCTCCACAACCCTGAACTATGGATTCCATAATGTTATAATGGCTTTAAGTTATGAACCCTCAAAAACATCACTAGATTCTTACGGTGTTTGCCATCTTTGGAAAACTGCCTAATTAATACAATGCTGCAGTAGGATCATTTAGATTTGAATTCATCTGTAAAGCTAACAGCATAAATGTGAGACAACACAAGCTTGAAAAGGTGAACTGTGAATCTTCATTTCTAACAACTTTCTAGACTGGATCAATAGATTATATAGAGGTGATATTGAAAATGGCAATCACAGCTGGGAGTGGTAACACACGCCTGTAATCCCAGCACTGGAGAGGCTGAGGCAGGAAGATTGCTGTGAGTTCGAGACCAATCTGGGCTACATAGTGAGTTCCAGGTCAGGCTCAAGTACATAGGATACCCTGTCTCAAAACAAACAAAAAAAATGGCAACCTACTTCATTTAAATGTTAAATTTTAAATTATGAGGTTTACATCAAAACCAACATTTCACACATGCACTTTTAAAAAGCATAACAAAAGTCATATTCTAGATAACGTAATGATTTCTTGGCACCCATAATGCAAGTAATAGATAGTTCAGAGATGAGAATGTTATTGCTATATGGGAATTACATTTAAACTTAAAAACATTTTGTTAAGCCAAAATACAGACCTACTAAGTTTGATATATTGAGCTATCTTTAATGTCTCTTCTAAAAAACAGGTGATATTTGTATCAATAAAAATTTGTATACAGAATCTACTTCCTCAGTCTATTAAAATATGTTCTATTATATTACATAGTAAGTCAAAATCAATTATCACTTGGAAAACTTGCTTTACCCTAAATTCTGGCTATAGGCTTCCAGGCTTTCTATAAAACTGCCATTCCTTCTAGTTGTTTTTTTAAGAAATAGAATATACTTTCACAAATTTCCATAATGTATTTTAAGAAAAGTAAGGAGATTTCTGAGGTAGCGTTTGGAATTCTCCATGTGAGCCAATGTAAAGAGATGCACATGTATTGTCAATGTTCTAAAGAGTTGGTGTAGCCTGGGGGCTGGGATTTAGCTCAGTGGTGCCACAGCCTGCCTTAAAAGCAGAAGGACCGGAGTTTGATTCCAGGTACCAAAAAAACACCCCCGAAAAACAAAAAAACAGAAAGTGAGGAGGCCAGGGGTTTAACTCAGTGGTTCTGCCCTCTGCCTTGCAAGAGCAAGGTCCCGAGTTCGATCCCTGGTTCCAAGGGGGCGAAAAAAAGAAGGAAAAACATTTTCCAGATAGCAGAAGTGTCATAGTGGCCACCTATCACCTTGCTTGTTATCATCTCTGGACCTAATTGTGCATCTGGTTCTTGTTAATGCTTGCCCTCAGACTTCTGCTTATCTGACCAGGACCTGGTCATCCTGACTGTATCTTCGGCACAGGGCCTGGGTAGCTGCCTGCTATCTTCAGCCTCACTGCCTGTCTGGAACACTGACAGACAAGAAAGTGAGAGAGGGCCAGCTTCTGAATACCCTGGGAAAGTTAACTGAGAGCACAGAGGTGGGGAAGTCAGGCTCTCTGCTGCAGAGGACGCCAATAAACTCAGAACACCAAGTGTCAAGGAACCACCCTTACCTGACAGTGAAGCTTCACGTCTTTGCTCTTTTTGTATTAAAAAGAAAAAGATTGAGAACAGGGTGCTAAAAACCCTTAAGGCTCCCTGGAGTTTGGTCAGGAGGACAGGACAGATAGTATATGGACCATGTACTTTGTAAGGCTTGGGGGTTTGAAGTATGAATAAGGATATCTTCTTCACTTCTGTCATATCTGAACTTAGTATGCACAGCATGAACTCCACAAAATATATACTAAGCTAGAAATGTCACCGTGGGACACACCAGTCATTTAAGGGTAGAATTATCTAATGGTCAACTTGGAACTCCTAGCTGAGCTGAGTCAGCGTAGTCTGGCTGTAGGAGATCCATCTGAGGATTCTCCTTATTTCCTCTTGTTGGTTCAGCTCTTGGCTGCACTCAGCAGATGCTCGCCAGGATCCCCACCATGCTGCACATCCAGGGGGATCCTGGGGCCGTCCTCTTCCTGAGTGTCTCTCCCTACCCGCCCTCAGCACTTCCCACAACTCCAGGCTCAGGAAAGGACACATGGGTGATGTATTTGGAGAATCTCAAGTACATCCCTAGCCAAGCATGGTGATGCACACCTATAATCCCAGTACTTGGGAGGCTGAGGCAGGATTGCTGTGAGTTCGAGACCAGCCTGGGCTACATAGTGAGTTCCAGTTCAGTCGAAACTACATAGTGAGACCCTATGTCTCAACCCTCCCGCCACAAAAAGTCAAATCAAGAAGTACAACCCTGGGGGAGCAGGGGATTTAACTCAGTGGTTCTCCCAAACACAAGGGCCCGAGTTTGATCCCTGGTACTCCCCCCAACAGACAGAAAAAAGAAGTACATCCCTGCGACTACATGATCTTTGCTGGCACTAAGCGGAAGGGAGAAAGGGTACACTGATAGCTTACTCTGAAAAGCTAGCAAGGAGTGATAGTCTGCCTCATTTATTACAAAACAGAGATGTCTCGTGGCTTTTTGATGTACACCATAACTGATCTCATACCCACAATTCAGATCATGAAAAGTGGACAATTTTTGTTGGCCAGTCCAGATTTAAGTATAATTGGCACATAGTTGAATGGTTATCTTTTTTTTTTTCCTTCTCAAGCCTCCCTGCCTCAAACTCAGGACTTTGTGCTTGCCAAGCAGGCATGGTGCCTCTGGGCTACATTCCTGGACTGCTCAAGTTTTGACAGTAATTCCAGCTCTGTAAAGACTGTTCTTTTTCTAAAGATATGGTTGGCTGCCTGACTGGGCACAAAGACGAAGAATGACATTTCAAGACCTACTGAAGGTTGGGGCTGGGGATTTAGCTCAGTGGTCCTACCACCTGTCTGGCAGGCACAAGGTCCTGAGTTTGATCCCCCATACCAAAAAACAAAAACAAAAAACAACCTACTGAAGGTTGACTTTGGGTTTATATAACTGGCTATGTGAATATGTATACACACTGGGGAATCCTCCATTGCCTCAGACCAAGCAAGACTCACTTGTTTCAACTTGTTGTTTAGCCTGTTAAAGGCAAAGCTTGAAGACAAAGAGATGGTGTCTATATTTTTGGTCTTGACTACGCCAATTTAATTGGAACTCTTTGTAACTAAAGTGCTGCCCTGCCAGGCATGGTGACACACTTAGGAAGCTGAGGCAGGAAGATCTCTGAGATTTGGAGGCTGACCTTGGAACTACATAGTGAAACCCTGTCTCAAAAAAAAAACCAAAAAAACAAAACAAAAAAAATAGGGGGCCAGGGATTTAGCTCAGTGGTGCCTGCCTTGCAAGCACAAGGACCCAAGTTCGATCCCCAGTACCAAAACACAACAACAATGACAAAAAAACAAAGTGCTGCCTTTTACTTATTGAAAGGTATTTTAGTGTAGCGCATGTATAATACCAAAAAAGAATATTTAACACTTCTTACATTGTATAGTTGATCTATAAGTTCAGATGCTTTTAAAAGTCAGTATATAAGCCAGGCTTGGTGGCCCAGGCCTGAATCCCAGCACTCAGGAGGCTGAGGCAGGACTGCTCTGAGTTCAAGCCTAGCCTGGGCTACATAGTGAGCTCAAGGTCAGTCTGAACTACATAGCAAGACCCTGTCGCAGGGGAAAAAAAAAAGTCAGCATGATACAATAGAAAGTAAGACTTTTGAATTCTTTACTAAGTCAGACTGAGTTATAATTCAGGATAGTATGTAAATAGTTACTTTAAAACACAAGACTAGGGCTGGGGATTTAGCTCAGTGGTTCTGCCAACCTGCCTCACAAGCGTAAGGTCCCGAAGTTGATCCCCAGTATCAAAAACAACAACAAAAAACCCACAAGACTGAAATTACTGTTTTTATGTGTGATTGTTGTGCTTTCTGCCAGCAATTAGGAGGATTAAAGTAGGAAGAGTACATCATCAGCACAAATTTGTATGCGACCACCATACTTAATTAAAAACAAAATCAGGTTATGAAAATGGCTGTGGTGGCACATGCTTGTAACCTCAGCACTCAGGAGGCTGAGGCAGGAAGATCACCAGGAGTTGGAGGCCAACTTTGGACACATAGTGAGACTCTGTCTCAAAAAAAAAAAAAAAAATCAGAATATGAAAAAAAATGTTGGAGCTCTACTTCACACCACATTCAAAGGTGGACTCTACAAAGATTAAAGATCTAAATTAAAATGGTTGGCTGGGGTTATAGCTCAGTGGCACCTCACCTGCCTTGTAAGTGTAAGGTCCTGAGTTTGATCCCCAATACTGCAAAAAAAATAAGTTTAAATGGTTAACATTAACACCAATAGGAAAAAATATAGAGGAGTATTTTTATATTCTTTAGGTGTGCAAATTCTCTTGTTTTGTTTTTTGAGACAGGGTCTTATTTATATGTAGCCCATGCTTGCCTTGAACTCAGAGGTGACTGTCCTGCCTCAGCCTCCCAAGTGCTGGGGTTGTAGGCATGCTGTACCACACCTGCCCCAGTGTCTAAATACATATAACATGAAGAAAAATGATAGCCTCATGCTATCAAAATTAAAAACTTTTTTAGGCCAGGGTCTCACTACCGCCTAGGCTAGCCTTGAATATACAATCCTCCTGCCTAAAGTTCTTGAGTGTTGGGCTTGTAGGCTCTGCCATTCATCACACCTGGCCTAAACTTTTTTTTTTTTTTTTCAGTACTGGGGATTATGCCTAGGGTATTTGCACTGAGCTACATCCCCCCCCCCCCCCCCCTTTTTTGAGACAGGTTGTCACCAAGTGACTAAATTGCTGACGCTCCACTCAAACTTGTGCTCCTTCTGCCTCCACAGTACTGTGATTATAGTCCTGCATCACTGCTCCGGACTGTGGCTATTTTAAATATAGTTTCCATTAAAATTTTAAATGCAGCTTGGTGTGGTGGCACTCGCTCATAATCCCAGCACTCAGGAGGATGAAGCAGGAGGATCACTCACTCACTTCAAGTTCAAGGCCAGCCTGAACTACATATTGAGTTTAAGGGCAGCTTGAACTGCATAGCAAGACCCTGTCCCAAAAATAAATAAATAAAATAGAATTTAAAATGGAGGCTCAGGAATTCAGCTCAGTAGTTCTGCCACCTGCCTCACAAGCACAAGGTCCTGAGTTTGACACGGAGTACCAAACAAACAAACAAACAAAACCAAAATGCAAACGGGATAGTGGCACAACCTGTAGTCCCAGTACTATAGGAGGCTAAGACAGGAGGACCCCAAATTAAAGGCCCACCTGGTAAACTCAGTGACTTGATTAACCCCACCTCAAACAAGTAAAAAGAGCTAGGGATGTAGCTCAGTGGCACTGCACCTGCCTGGCAAGCACAAGATCTTAAATTTGATCCCTGTTCCACAAAACAAGTGTCCTGAGTTCCATCCCCAGGATCAAGAAAAAAAAATTTACATCTTGTTTCTGTCATCCTAGCCACACATCCCAAGCTTGATATCCACCAGAACTAGTAGCTGGGTTTGCTCTAAAGTTGAACTGTATCATCCGAAAGGGTATGTGGTCATTTTGTCCTGGTAACTGTGAATATGACTTCATTCACACTGGGAACTTCTGGAGAGCAGAACATGGGGAGTCCAGGAGGGCACCCAGCATCCTCATACCCTGTCTCCCTGTGAGGCCCCGCTCATGTGCAGAGAACAGAGCACTACGACTGACTCCTCTCTGCCTGGTTGGCCTGCACGCTGGGTCCTGCTAATGCTCATCTGACATGAAGAAACCGAGGCATTCAATGGTTGCATAGCATGTGGGTGTGGGTGGTGCTGGGGATCGAACCCAGGGCCTCTATGTGCAGGGTGAGCACTCCATGATTCAGCTACAGCTCAGCTCTGCTTCATAGCTACTCAGAGGCAGCGCCAGGGTGACAGCCAGTGTTTCAGCCACTTCTGATTCATCCACATGCGCAAAATGTAAGCACAGGAACCTCTAACCCCAGGCAGGAGGAGGCCAGAACCTCTGGAAGTTACCTCCAGGGCAGAAGGAATTCACCAGGTGCCACAGGAGAGGGAGAGGTCAGCCACCTCCACCTGACTGGAGGAGCTGTCCAGGGATAGCAGAGGCCACAGTCCATAACACACCTGGAGATGGGGTGGGAGAGCCAGCTCGAGGGAGAGGGCAATTCCTAGAGGCAAGGCTGAGAGGCCACCCAAGCTGGGGAAAGGCCATTGTGTCCCTGGGAGGACAGAGGGCCAGCACCAGAGGCTTGTGGGAAGGACTGCAAGGCTGGCTTGCTTTTACCTGAGTGCCCTCAAACCCCAAGCTGACTGCTCCTGAGAAGCCCCTCTGGACTGGCTGACAGCCCAGCTGAGGCCCCAGGAAGCCCTATTTGGGAGCCCTGGAGCAAAAAGCTGGCACTGGGGTGCCTTGCACTGGGTGCTCCCTGCTTCCTTCTGAGGGAGCAGGGCACTGCTGAACACACTGCACAGTTGGCCTTGCCCGCCTCCAGCAGCCTGGGGACCCAGAACCCTCCTTTGGGCCTCAGCTGTCGGAGGCGTCATCATACTCCCCTCTGCAGGATGAGTCACTGTGGTGGCTGGCTCTCCTGTCCCCTGCGCACTGAAGCCTCAGGTCATCCTCTCCAGGGTGTCTCAAGGACAGTTGGGGTGGGAAGCAGCCCAAGTGGGCTGAGTGCGATGGGGGTCGAGGTTCTGCGCAAGCTCCTTGAGGAGTCCAGGCGCAGGCTCCGCCTGCACCCCCACCACCGCCTATGATGAGGCCCCAAGCTGGGAGGAGCCCTTCCCAAGCCACCTAATTGCTACCTGTCACAACCCAAGTGGGTCACCGAGATGGGGCTATTTATGACTGCAGCAGGTGCCACCTCCCCACTCCAGCAGGCACAGCAGCCCAGGAAGAGATGCCTTCCGAGGTCAGGATGGAAGGACACCCTGGGGGTGCGGCACTGTCCTCCAGGGCTGCAAAGACAGGGCCTTGATGTTCTTGACTGGCCCCTGCCAGGGCCATCCAGAGGGGCCCGGGGCCCACCTTTCCTTCCCTCACCCCATAGTCTTCTCACCCACATACCAAATAAACACAGGAGACCATGTTTGTGGTCTGGGAAAGATGGACATTTAGACAAGGGTGCCACACCTGCACCTGACCAGCGCCTCACAGGGAGCAGGCAGAGCAAAGACACAGGTAGGGTATGGGTGCTTCAGGGACACCAGCCAGGACTCAAGAGTTCTGAGGTGTGGAGGATCAGCCATGGGGACCAGGAGGTGCCAGGTGAAGTCCAGGTGGGAGCCCAGGGCCACCTCCTCCCAGTGTCCATCACCAGGTGCTCAGGCCCGCCCAGGTGGGCAGGGCGGCCTCTATCCAAGGTGGCTGGGTAGGCAGCACTGCTGGGGCCAGACCCTGGTCTCCAACCCAGGCACTGGGGGTGAGGGTGGGGCAGTCAAGCTAGTCATGCTGTGGCCACTGAGGATTCCTGGCTTGGTTGAGGCTCAGGAATGGGAAACAGACCATAGAGGTCCAGCTGGGCAAGGGTGGCAGGGATCCAACGCTGTCCTAACCACCTGCCCCACTCCCCACAGAAGGTCCCAATCCAAGTAGAGAACCCGAGAAGAAAGGAGGAGCCAGCCTCCCAAGTCGGGGGCACTCACCCCTGATGCAGCAGCTGGACGCTGGGCCCAGCCTGTCGAGCTAAGTCACAGCTCTTGGCTTGTCCACACCCACAGAAGACACACGGGCCTGCTGACCCTTGCCCCAGGCTCCTACAAAGCTGGAAGAGGGAGTGTCCGGGGGACTCGATCAGGGCATGCACGGGCCTGATTTTGGCACAGAGCCCCTTGGACTGCGGGGGGGGGGGGGTCCCACAGCGCCGGAGATACTAAGGCACAAAGCTAACTTAAGCCCACTGGGGTAGAGTAGGGAGGAAGACAGCCTCCGAGGGTTGCTCCCCCAACCTGCTAAGGACAAAGTGACCAAGTGATGACCACGACCTGCCTTCTGACAACTTGGCCCAGGACGCAAGTTCAGGGAGTTGGTCCAGGCGCCCATGGCTCTCGCTGGAAAGGGCTGCGGGTCCTGGCTGCACCTAGGAATGCATCTGAAGAGTGGAGAGTGCCTGGACGTGGGCGGCATGCCAGCCCAGCACGGAGAGTCTAGGAGGCAGACGCCTGGCCAGGACGGTCTAGCGAGGTCCCAGCGCGGGCCGGCCGCCCCCCACGCGTCTCCATCAGGCCCTCCGGGAATCTCCGGGAAGCGGCGGGATGAGGAGGGGCAGAGCGCCCGCCCAGACCTGCGCTTCAGGCCTGCCTG
>NW_022900935.1:45172471-45180940 GCF_012274545.1 Fukomys damarensis | reverse complement strand
TTAACCCTCGCGGGCCGGGGTTGCGGGAATCGGTGGGACCGGCGCCAGTCCTGCCCAGACCACTGTGTGAGAGCTTCTGGGCTCGCAAAGAGACCCGCTTGTGACAGCCGTTCACTCCGCACAAGGGAAGCGCAGCCTCGGAGGGGACGGCTTCTGCATAGATCGCTCTTGGAGGGGTTGGACCCAACGAGAAGAGCCCACCGGTACACCGCAGGGGCAGGAGACCTGGTTGCAGAAGCTAATCATTCCTGATCCTGCGTCGCGCTCCGGATGCCCCTCGAGGGCCTGAGGCATCTGACCAGGCTTGTGCCCTAGATAGAGATGAAGCCCTGGGGGTCCCTGATCTAGGTACAGCCACACCCCTATACCCATGACCTCACCAATTCCTAGTCATCCTGGAAAACCCAGGTCGGCCCCAGATCTCAGGGACTCAGCCAGAGTCTGAACCCCAGGGTTGGGACACCCCACCTAGCCCCAGTACCCAGGCTTTCAGAACCTCAACCCAAAACCAGGTCTGTTCAGCTGGTGGGGACCTTGGGCTGGGTCTGTTGAGAGCTCTGCGCCTAGTGGGGATTGAGGATATAAGCTTTTGGGTCGCACTCTGCCTTTTCCCCCAGCTTCCCTGCCCCTTCCCTGAGGCAGTGTAACCTTGGGCTCTGAATCTTGCTCCAGCTTTGTGAAGGGACCCAAGATCTCCTGGTGGGAAACAGAATGACTGGCACCGCAGGACACCTCATGTTTTCCCCCAGAAATAGGAATGGCTGGGGCCAGCCTGCCTGCTCGCAAGGTTCTTGGGGACCCCTGGGCACCTGCAGCCCCTCTGCCCCTGGGTGTGGGGCACCGGTGGTGGCTGGCAAGTTGGTGTGTCTGGCTCCAGTTTAGCTGATGGCCAATCTGCCAGCCCATGTCAGGGGAGAAGAGCCAGGTGGACCCAGGTGGTGGTGCTGCTGACAGATGGCACTGAGCAGGCAGCCATGCAGAAACCTGGTCAGGCCAGCTGGAGGCTCCCAGGGCACCCTTGCCTGGGTGCACCCAGGCGGGAGGCTATCCCGGGGCTTGGGCTCCCCAGTTTTGGGTGAGAGATGTGATCATAGCCATAGTGCTGAAGGCTGCACTGTCCCCTGCCCACACGCAGCCTGTCTCTGTCTCCATGCCCTGGACTGCAGTCTGGGAGCTGGTCAGGCCCTGTGAGCAGACTCTGAACTGCAGCTGAGCAACCCACACATCCACTGCTGCAGTCCCTGCTGACCTCACACTGGGCTCAGGAGATAGGCTGTGGACGCAGACTGAGCCCTAGGACTGTGAGGGACTAGGTGGCCAGTGAGGAAAGGCAATCAGGGGGAACTTCCTGTGTGAGGAAAGCATTGGCCCTGGGGTTACTGTGGTGGGGAAGCTTGCAGGGAGGCAGGGTGTCCAGGGAGAAGGGTGGGTGGTGGCGGGCTCCAGCCAGCGCCAGCACACAGTGATGCAGCCACACACCTTTCACCGTGCCTGAATGCCGGCTGATGTTTATGGCAGTGTGCTGCACCGTGCTTGAGTTTGCATTTCAAGAATGGTTTTTATTTTCTTTTTTTGTCTTTTTTTTGACAAGGTCTTGCTCTAACTCAAGCTGGCCTTGAACTTACTATATAGTCCAGGCTGACCTTGAATTCAAAGCAATCCTTCCTCAGCCTTCTGAATGCTGGGATAGCAGGTGTGAGAAACCGTGCCTGGCTCAAGAATGGTTTGTTATTTTATTGGTACAATTTTTTAAAGCAAAACATTTATTGGCACATTTAGATATACATAATGGTAACATTTATCATAGGGAATTTGTACCTATATGTGATTTATCTTGCTACTTTTTTTTCCCATTCCCCTCTCCTCCCTTTGACCTGTGTTCCCCTCTTTATTAGCAAAAGCTTTGTTTCAATGATTTCTTCCTATTCTCTCTCTCTCTCTCTCTCTCTCTCTCTCTCTCTCTTTCTCTTTCAAGACAAGGTCTCTTTGTAGTTTAGTCTGGCTCTGTACTCACCACGTAGCCTAGGCTGGTCTTGAACTCATGGCAATCCCCCTGCCTCAGCCTCCCCAGTGCTGGGATCATAGGCATGTGTTATCACACCTGGCTGTATTTTTCTTCTCCCTTCCTTCCTGTCCCTCTTACCCCTCCCTTATTCCCCTTCTTATTTGAACATTTTCTTCCCATTTCCCAATATCTGTTATACATTTTGATCCTTATTTACATTTTCAGTTTCTCACACCAGAGAAACAATGTGGTATTTAAACATGTGAGTCTAGGCTGGGCGTGGTGGCTCACGCCTTTAATCCCAGCACTTGGGAGTCTGAGGCAGGAGGATCACTATGAGTTCGAGACCAGCCTGGACTACATACATAGTGAGTTCCAGGTCAGTCTCAACTACATAGTGAGACCCTGTCTTAAAAAAAAACAAACCAAACCAAAACAAAACAAAACAAAAATCATGTGAGTCTGTGTAAATACCGAATAGGAAGAAAAGTACTAAAGGTGTAGGGGAAGTGGGAAGGGTATGGGAAAGGATGTAAGGGACAAGAAAAAATATGAGAAAAGGAAAAAATGGAAACAAAGTCTTTGTAAATAGGGGAGGGTGGAAGGGATGAAGAGAGGACAGGTGAATGGGAAAAAAATGAGAACCAAGATCTGTCAGGTAAAGGTACAAGATCCCAATGATGAATGTAACTGTACTGTATACTTAAAAAGTACCAAGATTTTAAAAATAAAAAAATAAATGTGTGTCTGATTTATCTCATGTAAAACTGATCTCAAGGTGAGTCCATGCAGATATAAATGTCTCAAGTTTATCCTTTATGGAAGAGTAGTACACCATTGTATAAAAACCCCACATCTTTGTCCATTGGCATTTGGGTTGTTTCCAAGATTTAGCTATTACAAACTGCCACTATAAACATGGGCGTGCATATATCATTGTGGTATGATGCTTTTAATTCTTTCAGGAAGATGCCAAGAAGGAGAATGCCTAGGTCAAATGGAGTCTCTAGTTATAGTGGGTTTTTTTGTTTGTTTGTTTTGGTATGGGGGAATCAAACTCAGGTTCTTGCACTTGCAAGGCAGGCGGTGGAACCACTGAGCTAAATTCACAGACTAATTTTAGATTTTTGAAAAATCTCCATACTGATTTTCACAGCAATTGCACCAGTCTACACCGCCCCCAGCAGTAGAGAAGGGTTCCTTTCTCCCCATATCCCTGAGAGCATCTGTTATTGGTTGATTTCAAGATTTTTTTCATTTGTTTGTTTTTTGAGACAGGTACTCACTATGTAGTTGAGACTGACCTGGAACTCACTATGTAAGCCCAGGCTGGTCTTGAACTCAGAGCGATCCTCCTGACTCATCCTCCCGAGTACTGGGATTACAGGCATGCACCACCACGCCTGGTTTAAGAATTTTTTTGTTAAGTCATTCTGCGTCTTTTCATCATGGAACACACTTTTCTTCCCAGAGAGAAAATATAGTTTGAAGAATCACTTTTTTTTTTTTTTTTGATAGTGGGGATCAAACTCGAGACCTTGTGCTTGTGAGGCAGGTGGTGAAAACACTGAGCTAAATCCCCAGCCTGAAGCTGTGGCCTTTGATAGATACTGCAGGAAGGAATACAGAACATACTCTGACCTCCCTCTCTGATCTCTTGGTAATGCCTTTCATTGACTCAGCTAAACCAGTGAGCTAAATCTCTGGCCCAAGAATCACATTTTAACAATACTTTTTTTTTCTGATTTGGTGTCCATGAATCCCAAATAGTGATTTAAAAATTTCCCAACCTATGTGTTAGGCCACAGACCACCTGGCCCTGCCAAAATTCAGGAGAAAACAGCACTGAAAGTCCTTTTGGTGCAGGAAGAAGCAGACATTTTGGGTAGAATGCCTGAGAAAACAGATGCAGTCAATCAAGTCACTAATTAAATTTTAGGCATGGGCTGGGGATGTAGCTCAGTGTTGCCATAACTGCCTCGCAAGTGCAAGGTCCTGAGTTCAATCCCCGGTACCAAAGGGGGGAATTTTTTTGGGGGGGTAGTGGGGGTGGAACTCAGGGGTGGGGCATATTTTTACCTGGGGTTGATTATTATTATCCCTCAACATCTCCAAACATTCTGGATGGGAAATTCATCTTGTTGCATAGAAAGACACTTTATCACAGTGGTGGACAAGAAGCATCTTCACTATTGCTATTTGCACCTCACTTTCTGGTAAAACGCAGAGCTAGAGGTATAGGTAGCTGTTCTGTACTGGCATATGGGAAAAAGAAAATTTCAGATAGAGACTGTGGAAATAATGGTTATCACATTATGTGCTTAGATGGGACTTTAATGCTTCTCAAAATGGTCCAATATCATAACAGCTACAGTAGGAACAGGGGAAAACATACTGATTAGCACCTCAAATCCCAGCCTAATCAAGTCAACAAAGCAGAAGCCAAATCAGCACATCTCCGTTTGGGGCCCTGAAGGTCAGTTCTGCACAGCTGCTCTGGGTTGCAAGAAAGCACACTGAGAAGGAGCCAGCTTACCAAGAATGGTCACTCTCACACGCTGTCATTCCTCCACCTGTCCTTCTGAAATGGCCCAGTGGAATGTTTGTGTTTCCTATTCAGGACTTCCCTTTTAAAAATAAACAGGCCAGGGCTGGGATGTATCTCCGCAGCACTGCACCTGCCTGGCAAGTACATGGTCCTGAGTTTGATCTCCGTTACTGGAAAAAAAAGCAAAGATTTCCTTAATTTGCTTCTTACTCAGTAATGGAAGGAGATGGCAGATCCCGGGGCAGGGCAAGTGGGAAGAGCCACGCTCCAGACAAGCAGGCTTTGGGGTAGTGCTGCAGGGCATGCAGGCTCCTGGAGATGGAAGTGGGAAAGAAAGGCTGTGCTTCGGTGGACTGTGGTACTTCCGGAAATGTCATTCTATGGATGCACGAGTCCCAGTTTTCTTCCTTAGGTTTTTGTTTTTGTTTTTTTGTATGGTTCTGAGGATTGAACCTGCTTCCTTCATGCAGAGTTACAACCCTGTAATATAAGCGTTCGCTTATATTTTATTTTGAGACAGAATCTCACCAATTTGCTAAGTTGTCCCAGTTGGGCTCAAACTTGTAATTCTCCTGCCTTGGTGTCGCAAGCTGCTGGGTTTACAGGTGTGTCCCACTGCACCAGCTGTCTCTCTCAGGTTTTGTTGAGGCAGTGCTGACCTTCACCTTCACTTTCAGGAAGTTCAGAACATCATTCTTGGCAGCCCAGTGACAGAATTTGGCCACCCGGGTTATAGCAGTGATATGTGAAAACCGGATCACACCAGGCTTCTTGGGAAACTGAGGCAGAGAGATGCTCGGGGCCAGGACCACATGCATCTTCCTCCCATCTACATCCATGTCTCTCCACTGCCAAGTGTAGACATGGTCTCTGTTGGACAAGAGAAAGGGGTACTTCATTTCAGGGCCTCTCCATTGCATTTGTTTATTGATTTCTTTAACATACTGTCCCACTGTTTTCTGTAGTCTAAATCCATATAGACGTCTGCGAGTAGAGCTGGTGAGCAGTCCTTTAAAATACCGAAGACTTTATACTTACAGAGTCCAGTCTGAGTCCAGCAGCTGGTAGAGGCTGATTCCCGAGGTCTCACCAGCAGCTGCCAGTGGGCCCTGGTCAGAGCAGGCTGCAGGAGCTCAGCACAGACCTCCTGGAGCTGCTCCTCAGAGAAGCACTCGCCACCCTGCTTCACCCAGGGATTCTCCAACTCAAGAATTTGTGTGTGTGTGTGTGTGTGTGTGTGTGTGTGTGTGTGTGTGTGTGTGATACAGGGGATCGAACTCAGGACCTTGTGCTTGCAAGGCATGCATGGTGCCACTGAGCTAAATCTCAGGATCAAAATGGCTTTTAATTTATTTTTTGGTACTGGGGATCGAACTCAGGATCTTGCACTTGTGAGGCAGGCGGCAGAACCACTGAGCTAAATCCCTGGCAAGAATAGTTTTTAGAGGAAGACCTCCTGTGATGACCCTGAGTAAAAATGGCTACATGCACTACAAGTGGGAGGTCCACAGACTTTCTGGGTGCCTGTCCTGCTCACAGGCCTCCAACTCCCTGGCCACCTCTTTGGCCTTCATCCAGCTACGGCAACCCACAGACAGGGTCCCTGTGGCCAGACCCCTGCCCTGGCAGGAAGCTCTAGCCAGTGACTGAGCCCCAGGCTGGCCTGGTGACAGGGAGACATCTCTGGGCCACCAGGGCTTGTGGGTGGTGCTGCATTATCCCTGAGAGGGTATCAGTGCTCCTTTTGTCACACACTGAGGTCTGGGATGGCTGGAAACTCTTCTACCCAGCAAGAGTGGGACGAACCAGTCCTGTAGCCCATCAAGGGTTTGAGGGACTTCCAGAAGAGGCGGTCCTCCTGGCCAGACCCCCAAAAGAGCCTTGTGACTGGCACTGACCTGGCAGGACCTGAGCACATAGGCCACTGAGAACAGAGGAGTGACCTGGCTGCCCAGGTCAGGGAAAAGAACAGGAGGTGTCCCATGGTGACAACTGCTGCTTGCCATGACCCCAACTTGGCTCTTCCACTCCTGGCAAGCTGGGCAGGGGCTGTGGTCACCTGGCACACATAGCTTCCTCAGGCTGCTGGGAGTCACTGTGTGCTGTAAACCTTCCCCTGCCCCTTAGCCTCTCCCCAGGCTTCAGGTGCAGTGATTCATTCTCTTCCTGAGATGTGTGGCCCCTTGCAGCCCCACCTAAGGATGGTCATGTCTCCAAGGACCAGGGAGGGACAGAGTCCCTGGTGGAAGGGATAGGTGGTCCCACATCTGCCTGGGGCCTGGGGAGGAGCTGGTATTCTCACTGGTTAGTGGCATCTGAGTGCCTGGCAGTGTTTGCCCAGGGTGGAGACAGAGCCACAGAGCCCCTCTTAGGGGAAAATTCCCTCAAGAGGACATGCAAGTGCCCCTGCCACTCGCTGGACCTGAGGATGCTGTGGCCTGGGCATCATGATGATCTGAGCTGGAGGAGCAGGTGGCCTCTAGAGTCCTGTGCCCACTCCATTGGGCACCCAGTGTAGGTGGAGCTGGGGTGCAGCCCCATGGACCTGGTCCCAGGGTTCAGTAGGTGCCATGGTCAGCAAGAGCTCTGTCCCCCCAGCACCACCAGGGAGAAAAGAGAGGTAATATCTAGGCAGATGCCCCGTTCCTCGATCCTTCAGTGCCAGGCCACCTCACCGGTGATGATGACACACCGAGCATGATGTCAGATTGTGTCACCTGGAGCTTTTTCTCACCTCGCCTGCAATCCCTTGTTTTTGCCTGCAAGGAAGCTGGCACCAAGGGTGACCATCTCACCACTGCCAAGAGGTGGCAGTACGTCACTGGCCCATGTTCCTGCTTCCAGGTTCCCTGTGCAGCTCGCAGGGAGCTGCTGCCTAACACCTGGCAATGGTCTGGACTTCAGATGCCCCACAGGGACACCATGTGTCAAAGGCTTGATCCCCAGGGTGGCACTGGTGGGAGGCAGAGGAACCTGGAGGAGGTGGGACCTGGACCCTTTGCCTCTGTTCTGTGAATTTCCCAAAGTGATGCAAGAGAAGCACCTGTCTCTGGAGTGAGAGGAATACACAGTCCAAAGAATGTGTTGGACAATGCAGCCAGGTAAAGAAATGGGCACACAAGTGACTTACAGAGTGGTGACTTGCTGGACATACTACCAAAGCTGCCACCTGTCCTTTGATTTCCAGACTCTGAAGTAAATAGCAAAGCACAAAAGCAAAAGAGATTCTGGGGAGATGGCATGCACTTTGCTCCCATCCCATCCTTGTTGGGATCTCTGTTGTCCATGGTGGTGGTGGACAACCTTTTGGTGCAGTCTGGCACATGGTCTCAGCACCTGCCTGGGCCCTGGACAGCCAAATGCCAGCCCACTGCAAGAAGGAGCCACTTTGACAAGGGTTTGCAGGAGTGCATGCCCCACCAAAGCGCATTGGTCAGCTTTCATGAACACATCAGACACTCATGACTTAAAGGAGGAGATGTGAAATTTGGTTCATGGTTTTGGGGGACTTGGTCCATGATCACCTGGCTCCACAGCAGAACTATCATGGTGGGTGTGATTGGCACAGGACAGTTGCTCACCCTATGGCAGCCAGGAAGCAGAGAGAGAAGGAAGGAGCTGGGGACAGGAGGCAGCCTTCCAGCTCACACCACCGTGACCTCCTCCAGCTAGGCCTCCCTTACCTCCTCAGAGTTCAGTCACAAATTACCACAGTGCCATGACCTAATCACTACCTCAGAGCCATGGGAGACACTGGAGATGTGAGCCATCAAGAGCATCCAAGGGCTGGGGATTTAGCTCAGTGGTTCTGCTGCCTGCCTCAAAAGCACAAGGTCCTGAGTTCAATCCCTGACACCCCCCAAAAAAAAAACCATAAATAATAAGTATAACATTTTTCAAAAAAAAAAAAAAAAAA
>NW_022900935.1:45162430-45172391 GCF_012274545.1 Fukomys damarensis | reverse complement strand
AAAAAAAAAAACAAAGGGCCAGGGATTTAGCTCAGTGGTTCGATGGCCTGCCTTGCAAGAGCAACGACCCGAGCTCAATCCCCGGTACCAAAAAAAAAAAAAGCATCCATGTGGTGCACAGACCCCTATGGTGTGCAATGGGGCCAAGTGGTCATGGGTCAGAACCCGAGAACTGAGCCAGAATAAGCCTTTCCCCACTTACTTATTTTTGAGTATTGAATCCAGGGCCTTCACACTGAGCTACAAGTGCAGCTCTATTTTTATTTGTTTGTTTTTCTGCTTTTTGTTTTGTTTTGTTTTTTGAGACAGGGTCTCACTATGTAGTTGAGACTGGCCTTGAACTCACTATGTAGCCCAGGCTGCTTTTGAACTCACAACAATCCTCCTGCCTCAACCTCCCGAGTGCTGGGATTACAGGCATGTGCCACCACATCCAGCTTGCAGTTCTATTTTTAAAGATGAGATCTTGTTAAACTGTCTGGGTGATACTTAAAACTGTGATCCTTCTGTCTCAGCCTCCCAGAGTTCTGGGATTACAGGCACATGCCACAAACTTTTCCTCTTTGTACGGTAATTATTGGGCATTTTGTCACAGTGTAAAAAAGCTGATTCCACACTGACTTGAAGAAGTATAACCTATCCAAGTCTGAGCCCTGGGCTTTGGGCTTCTCTGGGGCTCCAGAGACCTGTGTGGGCTAGAGCACAGTGCTTCATGGGTGTGTGTGTGTGCGTGTGTGTGTGTGTGTGTGTGTGTGTGTGTGTGTGTCTGTGTGTGTGTGTGTGTGTGTGTGTGTGTGTTGAACCCTGGATCTTCACATTGAGCTTCATCAACAGCTTTCTTTGGGGGAGAGCAGGGTCTCACTATGTAGTTCAGGCTGGTCTTGAACTTGCAGTGATCCTCCTGTCTCAGCCTCCTAGAGTGCTGAGACTGCAGGTGTGCAGCACTGTGTGTGGGGCTGCATGGACTCCAGGTGGACAGACACTACCCGCTGTGGTGGGGAGTTGTCTTGGATCTGTGCTGTTGCTGTGAAACAACTCTGGGATGCACCCTTTGCACAAGGAGCTTTCTGCTTACCTGACTTCCAAGTGTGGAGCCCAGCGCCCCCAAATCCAGGGTTCTGGTGGTTTATCACTGCCCCAGAAATGCTATCTGATACAACCTGTCCAGAGAAAGGTACTCTCACAGTTTCTTTAAAAAGCTGAAGAAAGCTCTGGAATTTCTCCCTTCTTCTTTTGTGAAAAAAGTTATGCTAATCTCAGTGTGCTGTAGCATGGAGCCTGTTCCATTCACTCCCTGGTCCTTTTGCATGGTTTTCACTATTTTTGCTGGCATCGCTCCCCAAGAGATATTTTGGGACCATATGCCTGTCAGTTTCCTGGTGGTAGACAGCTGTCAGTTCTGTTCACTTGTGTCCCCAGTGCCATGCAAGTGTGCAGTGGGCCCATGACACAGACAGTGGAAAGACAAGGGACATAGAAAAGACCCAAGTTTATTTAGATCAGAGAACACCATCAGGAGCCTAGTGGGCATGTTCCCAGAGAGGAATCACACCATGGGGTGAGACAGTGCAGTTTTTATAAAGGTTAATGCTACGGAAAGAGGGTTAGACAGAAAAGGAGATTATATAAAGAATGTCTTTTCCTGGATCCTTTTGCACCTTGTAGATCTTCCTGCATTGTGTTTAAAAACATAGTTTTGGGGCCAGAGATTTACCTCAGTGGTTCTGCCCTGCCTCTAAAGCTAAGGACTCAAATTAAGTCCCCGGTTACAAAAAACGACAGCCTGCCGGCTGTGGTGGCTCACGCCTGTAATCCCAGCACTCAGGAGGCTGAGGCTGGAGGATCACTGAGAGTTCAAGGCCAGCCTGCACTGCATAGTGAATTCCAGGTCAGTTTCAACTACACAGTGAGACTCTGTCTCAAACAAACACCAAAAAACCGAACCATAGTTTTTATTTCTGTTTATTAGTATGCTTTTTCTGTACATAGTGGTTACATTCATCGTGGGGAGTAGGTATATCATTGTGTTTAAAATTATATGTTTACAGACTGCAATTTGACAAGGCTGTTTCTTCTGGCTTACTGAAGGCCGTTAGCTTGAAATAAGGAGGCATTCCAATTCGGTCTTCTAGAGAAGTGGTGGGGCTCATTGGGATGAAGGAAGGTCAGTCTGGGCACCCAGTTCTGCTGCTAAGGGTTTAACTCCTCCACCGTCAGGTGGGCAGTTGATGCCCAGCTCCTGTCAGCTGCTGCCTGCAGAGCTTCCTGTGCAGTGGATAAATATACAGAATTCACCCGTTTGTCATTTTACCAAAGTTGGGGCACTGGCAGAAAGGAAAGATGGGAGGGCACTCAGAACTCCTTGCAGGGCCAGGTAGGGCTCTGCTGGCCCTGCCTTATCCTGTCAGCCTGGTCTGTGGTGGAGTTTCTCCCAACATGGGCTGCTCTTTCCTCCCTAGGTAGCATCAAATGAGAGGTGATTTTAAAATACCTTCTGCATTTTACATAGAATTTTCATCACTTCACTGAGGTCTTGCAAGTTACCCACCTTAGCCGGGTGTGATGGCACATGCCTGTAATCCTAGCACTCCAGAGGCTGAGGCAGGAGGATTGCTGTGAGTTCAATGCCAGCCTGGACTACATAGTGAGTTCCAGGACAGTCTGAACTCCTCATTGAGACCTTGTTTCAACAAACAAAAACAACACAAGGTAGCCATCTGCCACATTGCTGACACCAGGCTCTTCTGGCCTCACCTGACTTACTTCACTTTGGACACTCCCACCCCCCCGCGAGCCCCAGAGCAATACCTGGCCCATAACTACACTGCAGTGAGGATGTGTCCTGGGAACCACCCCTCTCCTCCTCTCCCTACTCCTGTCTAGGCCCAGGGTCTCGGCGAGTCATAGTGGGTGCTGTGCAGTCCTGGCAAGGTGCAGGCTCGCCCCTTGGTCCTCGTCCCCTAGGTGACTGAAGACTCGTGCACACCCAGCCCCTGAGAGCAGCACTGTCTTCACGGACAGGATTTGGTTTAACTTTTGTTGTAAAAATTACTGTTTGACCTGTACTCTCCCACACTGTCTACCCCAGGAGACCGAACTGTGGAAGACATGCATGCTCCTCCGAGACGTTGCTGCGCTCCACGATTGCGCACCCTGCTGGACATGTGGTGTACCACACCGGATGTGCTCTTTGGAGGACTTAGCCTGCCAGAGCTCCCCCGACCAAAGTAGAGAGGTTGCAGGGTGTTTTGGCAATTTTTTGAGGTATGGGGATTGAACCTAGGGCCTTACCCTTGCTGGGCAAGCACTCTACCATCGAGATACACTCCCAGCACTTTTATTTTTGTTTTGTTTTGTTCTGTTTTGTTTTTTGAGATACGGTCTCTCTAGTTGAGACTGACCTGGAACTCACTATGCAGCCCAGGCTGGTCTCGAACTCACAGCAATCCTCCTGCCTCAGCCTCCCGAGTGCTGGGATTATAGGAGTGCGCCACCACGTCCAGCTTTTTTTGTTTTTTTGATACAGGGTCCCTCTATGTAGTTTAGGCTGGATTTGAACTCACTATGAGGCTAGGGTGGCCTCCAGCTCTCAGGGATCTTCCTCTTGTCCCAGCCTCCAGAGCTGCAATTACAGGTCTGCAACACCATATCCAGTCCCAGCCTCTTTTTAAAAAATATTCTGAGCCCCAGTCTTACTAAATTGCCCAGGCTGACCCAAATTTGAGTTCCTTCTGCCCCAGCAAACCCCTGCCCCACACCAGGGATCAAACTCAGGACATTGGGCTGCAAGGCAGGTGTGGTGCCACTGAGCTAAACCCCTGGCCCTTGCTCAGCAAGTTTGACAAATGCTTTTGTTAGTTTGTTTTGTTTTTGTTGTTGTTGTTTTTTCGGTAGAGGGGATCAAACTTATGTCCTTGCACTTGCGGTGTGAGTGGTGGAACCACTGAGCCTCTTTCTGTTTTTTTGAGACAGGGTCTTGCTACATAGTTCAGGCTGGCCTCAAACTTGCCAAAGTCTTCCTGCCTCAGCCTTTCAAGTGCTGGGGTTACAGTCATATGCCACCATGCCCAGAAAGATGGATGAATTGTGACAAACATGTCACCATACCCCTCTCAAGACACAACCATTCCATCCCCACAGCACTCTGAGCACCTACCTGGGCTTTCCTCCTATCACTTCCTGTTGCCATGGTTTTGCCTGGACTGCAGTTTCCTGTAAAAGGGATCTTGTGTGTTCTTCTGCATCTGACTCCTCTCAGCATGGTGACTTAGATTCCTCTGTGTTGTGCATGCTTCAGTAATCCCTGCTTCTTAATGCTAAGCATAAAATTTCTTTGTGCATACCCCTGTTGCACATTTGGAAGGTTTCAGTCATTATGAGTAAAATGCTAGGAATGTCTGTGTGCAAATACTCACGTGGCTAGATGTTTTCAGTTGTCTTGGATAACTACTTGGGTAAGTGGAATTTCTGGGACAAAGGGATGTATGATTAATGCTGTAAAACTCTGCCAAGTGCACATGGTAGCACATGCCTGTAATCCCAGGTGCTCCAGAGGCTGAGGCAGAAGGGTTGCAAGTTGGGGTGAAGCCCAAGCAATTTAGCTTGTCTCAGAGTAAAAACTGGAAGGACAGAGTTCCATCCCTAGTAACAAACAAAACAAAACAAAACAAAACAACTGAAAGGACAGCTCCTATATCTGCTGATCTGCAGGTTCCTGCCCACTGGGGAAACCTGGCTTGGGACTCCTGGGATAGCTGTGGTAAAGCCACTGTTTTTGTTTTGTTTGTTGGTTTTTGTTTTTTAGGGTCTCCCTTTGTAGTTCAGGCTGGCCCTGCACTCACTATGTAGCAATCCTCTCAGCAATTCTCCTACCTCACTCAGCCTCCCAAGTGCTGGGATTACAGGCGTGCACCACCATGCTCGGCTTGCAGTGAGGCCACTGTTGACCTGACTCTGCTGCTCATGCAGCTACCACCTCAGGAATGGTGGTGTGTCCCTACTGCCCTGGGTCCAGGGCATTCTGCAATAGTCTTCTCTGAGGGGTTCTAACTTGGGGGTTCACAGCATGTATAGGTTCCAGGTCACAGAGACCTAGGGGCCCCGTGGAAAAATCTGCATTAGGGGCAGGGCCAGCAGGGCTGGTTGGCAGGTGCACCCAGCTGTTCCGGGGGAGGCTTGGGGTGTGTGTGGGGGTGTCGGTGTCTGTCTAGGGCTCCAGGCCAACCACATGGCTCAGTAGGAGGTGTGAACTGCAGGTGGGCTGTGGGCTTTAAGTAGCTGAGCCTGCTCTGGTGTGATGAGGTCCACCTCATACTCAAAATAGATGCAGAGGTGAGAACCCAACAGCGCTGCTTTTTTTTTTTTTTTTTTTTTTTTTTTTGGTACTGGGGATCGAACTCGGGTCTGTGTGCTTGTGTGGCAGGCGGCAGAATCTTTTTTTCTTTTTCTAACAGTGCTGCTGATGGGGGCTGAACCCAGGATTGTTGCACTGAGCTACATACCCAGCCTCTTTTTAAACTTTTATTTTAAAATCTTTGAATTTTGAGACAGGGTCTTGCTAAGTCCCTAAATTGCACCACTGGGCTCAAACTTTTGATCCTCCTGCCTCAGCCTTCCAGGTTGCTAAGATTACAGGTGTGTACCACCACACCCGGCAGGAATTTTTGTTTGTAAAACCATGTCACCTGAATGTAGAGATAGTTTTATTTCTTTCTACAAGTTGGATGCCTTTTATTCCTTTTTCTTTTTTTCTTCTTTCTTTCTTGAGACAAGGCCTCACTATGGACTCCAGGCTGGCATTGACTTCATAGCAATCCTCTTGCTTGCACCTCCTGAGTGTTGGGGTTATAGGCATGTGCCACTGGCCCCTATTTGGCTTGGCTATAATTTCTATGCAGTGTTGAATGGAAGCAGTAAAAGTACAGTCTGTGGTCAGCAGTACTGTTTTACCTCCACAAGAATGAAGAGCACAATGTGCCAGAGCTGCAGGCTCTTTGGGATGCACAGTGGGAAGCAGCCCACTCACCGTGCGGCAATGAAGCCCAGCACGGGCCGCTCAGTGGCTGCACCTACATGGCCCTGGCTGAGAGAGGAACCAGGCAAGTTCTCCAGAGAGCCCAAGCCCTGGTGGGACCAGCACTGCTGTCCTTCTCCAGACCCCCTCAGGCTGTGGCCTGTTTGGAGTCAACGTACCTGTCCCATACACCCTGGGAGGGGACACTGTGACATATACTGCCCAAACTGGTCAGGCAAAACACTGGCTCTGCTTAGCTTTCCCTAAGGCTTGGCCTTCATCACTTCTGCCTAGGCACTGACCTCTGCCTCCTGTATTTTCCTTTTGTGTGTGGGGATTGATTACAGGGCCTTCACAATCAGCTGCATCCCCACCCTTTTTTAAACTCTTTTGAGTACTCAGGAGGCTGAGGCAGGAGGATTGCCATGAGTTCAAGGCCAGCCTGGACTACACAGTGAGACTCTGTCTCAAAAAATAAAAAATAAATAAAAATAAAAATTTTAAATTTTGAGACAGGATCTTACTAAATTTTGCAAGTTGGGTTAAAACTTTCCACTCTCTTACCTCAGACTCCTAAAGTTCTAGAATCACAGGCATTTTTTTGTACTGGGGGTCAGACTCAGGACCTTGTGCTTTTGAGGCAGGCATGGCACAACTGAGCTAAATCCCTAGCCCTCACCATTTTTTTGTTTTTGTTTTTGTGGTTTTTTTGGTACCGGGGATTGAATTCAGACCATTTTATTTTTTGAGTCAAAGCATTGCTCTGTAGTCCAGGCTTCCCTTCAACTCACTATGAAGTTCAGGATGGGTTAACACTTGTGATCCTCCTGCCTCAGCTTCCCGAGTGTTGAGATCACAGGCATGAACCACCATGCCCAGCTGTTCCCAGCCTTTAAAAATTATTGTTTAAAAAATTTTATTTGTTGTGATGTAATAGGATTCTCACAGAGAGAGGCAGGACACTGAGGGTTTCCCTAGGAAATAGTGTTTATTTGTGCTGGCACGTGGCTCAGTGGGTTAATACCCAAAAGGCTGAGCCTCAGACATGGCAACATGTGTTTCTCTCCTATAAACGGACACACTAACATACCACAGCCTGATTGGGTACAATCTGGGTTATAGAGCAGTGCTGGGACCACACGTGAATCTGGGAACTACCAGCCACAATGTCTTTCTTAGTTCTGAGAAGGTTCCCCTGTACCACATTCCTTCAGGGGGTGCCCGGCCACACTCCTCAGGGAAGGTTCCTGCTACAGTGAGAGAGGGTCTTCCTATGGAGCCTAGGTGGGTCTCAAACACAGCCTCCCAAATGCTGAGATTATAGGTGTGCACTACAGTGCAATCACCACAGTTGTTTTGAGGGCAGCAAAAGGTCCTTGCTTCCCCTGGGGGAACCAATTCCCCACTGGTTCTACACCAGGGCTGGCCCTGGCCGTCTGGACCAATTGCGCTGCTATGCTGGGCCCGTCCAGTGTGTTTGCCCACTGGTGCCCCTGGAAGGGACTCTGGAGACCCTGTTCTTGCTTGTGTCTGCCCCACACAACCACCCTGCCAGCCTTTTTGGCATGGCAGCCCTGGCTGTACTCAATGCAGGTGGCAGGTCTGAGGCTCTGTTCCCCAGGCCTTGGGGAACCTCTCCTTCCCTCTTGTGTATTACTGCAGGAGAGGCAGTAGATCACGGGGCTCTGTCATCACAGTTCCTCCTGACTCGTGGTCTAGCTCTGGGCCACCAGCTGAACCTTGGCTGTGCTTCTGTCTCTCAACCTGCTCCCTACTGGCTGCCTGCTGGGACATCTATGCACTCCCTGGATGGTTTCCAGCATCAAGCAGGCAGGTGACACAGCCTGCACAGGCCCTTGCGGCCACCAGAGCATCTCCCTCAGCAGTTGTTTTCCTGGGCACATTTCTTTGGAATCGTGCTGATTACACCAATTTTCATATGCAGCCAAGGGGCTGGGGATTTAGCTCAGTGGTGCCACCACCTGCCTCACAAGTGCAAGGTCCTGAGTTCGATCCCCATACCAAAAAAAGAATGCAATCAACCTATTAGCCAAAAAAGGTGGCTGGAGCCACCCCAAAAACAGTGGTAAGGGAGTTCCTAAAAGTGACTGCCCCATGTCTCCCCAAGATGCAACCTGTTGAGGTTCCAGACACAGAAGCCGTGACAGTGCCCATGGTTGGTCCAAAGCAATGACCAGGGGCCTCAGTCACAGTGTGTCTTTGGGCACACATGAAAGCAAAGGGATGTCCTGTGTCCATCAGGCAAGGGAATGGGGTGGAAGGAATGGGGCTCAATGTGGTCAGGTTCTGTGGTCAGCAACACATTTGGTCTTTGGAGTCTGCAGAAACGGCCTAGGTGGATCTGTGTCTGCGAATGTTCAAGGTGCGACTTGGGTTCAGTCCTGTAGGGAGAGTACATAGCAGCCTGGTGCCAGAGTGGCCAGGGATTGTTTCCCAGTCAGAGCACAGAAAGTGTGGGACTGGAAACACCCAGGATAAACACGTGCTCAGACAAATACCCTCCTCCAGACTCACTAGGGGACTCACTTCAGCAAAGGAAGACAGTAAACCAAGAGGAAGCCGGCAGACTCCAGGAAAGAGGACCCAAGACAGGAGGAATCAGTCCTGGGTCCATAGAGAAAAGGTCCTTCGAGAGCTGTGTGGCAGGCTAGGCAACAGCTGGTGTAGGCTGGAGGGGAAAGTACTTGGCTGGAATGTGGGAGGCTCTGGGTTTCAACCCCTCACTGCAAAACCAAAGCCAAAAGAGTACAGGCATGATTTAGGTTTTTAAAAAATGACATCAAAAAATGTTGAGTAAATTGTGCATGGTGGCACACACATGCTTGTAATCCTAACACTCTGGGAGGATGGCGAAGGATTGCAAGTTCGAGCCCAGCCTGGGCAACTCAGCAAGACCCTGTTCAAAATTTAAAAAGGATTGGAGATGTAGTTCAGTCCTCAGGCCCCGGGTTTAATCTCCAATACTGAAAATTTATAAATAAAACTTGTTAAACCTGACGTGGTGGTGCACAGGTAGTGGAACACAAATCTGAGCCCTGTTTGGTCAATTCAACGATTTAGCAAGATCCCATCTCAAAGACTAAAAATTAAAAAGGGGATGTAGCTCAGGGGAAAGGCCCCCAGTAGAGAGAAAAAAGTCGGGCGTGGTCATGCCATGCACGCCTATAATCCCAGCTAAATGGAAGACAGGTAGGAGGATCACAAATTGGGGGCCTGGGGAATTTAGTGGGAGCCTGTCTCAAATAAAATTAAAAACACAACAAAAGAGGGCCGGAGGTTTGGCTCCGTGGTTCGGCCGTCTGCCTCGTAAGCGCAAGGGCCCGAGTTGGATCCTCGGTACAAAAAAACAAAACAGAACAAAACAAACAAACAAACAAAACCGCTTTTTCCGCTGCATCTCTGGAAGCTCCATCTATTCCGAGTTAGACGTCACTTGAGGAACCTCCGTCTCCATGGCGACGGGATGCGTCCTCCGAACTCCCTGCGCAGGCGCAAAAGATCCCACTAGGGGACGCGCGCCGGACCCGCCTCCTTACGCACGTTCATCTACCCGGACGTCCCCGCTGCCCCTCTGTACCAGTTGTTCGCTCTCGTCCACTTCACCGTCAGGTGAGGGGCTCTCTCTGGGCCCCGTCCTCTCCCCAGTATGTGGCCTTCTTTGCCAGAGGGCGGTCACACAGACATAATAGAACGCCCCGGGCCGAGCTGCCCAGGCCCACCCGTCCGATCGCCACTGTATTCCCGAGTCTGCGCCGCGAATGTCACACGCGCGGGGTTTCCTGGGAGCCACCCGCCCCGCCACTTTGCCGGGCGCCGTATGCGTCATGCGCAGGCGTCCCTGGGAGCTCCCTCTCCGCCCCGTAGTCTGGGACCGCGAACTACAGCTCCCGGTAGGCAATGAGGCGGCCCAGGACCAGAGACCAGAGC
>NW_022900935.1:45148143-45161874 GCF_012274545.1 Fukomys damarensis | reverse complement strand
GGGGTTCGCGCTCTGTCGCAGGTTCTAACTGTTTGTCTTGGCATCCCGGCCGCAGGACTGGATCGCTCGGTGCTCGCGCCGAAGCTCTGCACGGTCGAGGTCAGTCCCTGGGGTCCAGGCATCAGGGCTGCAGCCCGAGCCTCAAGGTGGGCCGGGACCGTGGACGGCCAGACAGGTGAGCGCTTGGATGCGGTTGGTTCCATGTCTGTGCCGCATCCATCGGCAGGGTTGTTTGTATCTGAGTGTGCATATGCGTGGGTGGGGGTGGGAGAAACCATCAGAACCAATTGAGAAAAACAAAGGTGCTAGACAGGCTCTTGATGGGCACCAGCCGGGTTGTCCGCATAGAGCAGCCCATGCAGCCCTGGTGAGCCTGGCCCTTCGAGTAGGTCGCTGGCTCCCTTTATACCCTGGCCTGTTGCTCCAGATGCAACAAGTGTCTGAATGTTGCTGTCCTGTCCAAGGTCAGCCCAGGCTGTGGTGGGGTGACAAAGGTCTCTAGCTAGATGGCCAATATCAGCAGATGCCCCAGACCGAATGGAATGGCTTTTCCCGGCAAGTGTCTCAATGGGTGTAAGGTCAGGTTCCCTGGCCTCTGTCTGGGGGCTTCACCCCACTCCCTAGTGGCTGGTCTCCATGGCACCCAGGATGCCCACCTGCATCCTAGAATCACTGTCCAATGGGAGGAGCCTGTCATGCACCGTTTTTGGCCAGTTGACTCTGCCACTCTGTTAGTTTGGCAGTGTCATTGGGTACAGCTGAGGTGTTAAGAGTAGGACAACCTCATTCCCATGCTATCTGCATCACTTAATTTTATTCTGAATAAAAGCAATCTGATAACTTCATTGATAAACATGATTTAATTTCTGTGTTGTTGTAAAGCTTTCTAATAAAGTAATCACAAATAGGGAACAGTGTCTTCCTGCACCGTCCAGGGCTTCTGTCCTCTTAAGAGATGGATGGTTCTTGTAGAAAGAGATTCATGTGGGCCGCAACAGCCCCAGTGGCCACTGTATGGTTGGGGTGGCAAATACCAGTGTGTAAAACTGCCTCTAAAACCATTTTTCCCCAGACTGGTTTGCTGGCTGCCCACTTGGTTTGCTGTGTTCTGTGTTGGCAATGGCTACTAGCTTTTCACTGGAAATCTTGGTGGCTGAGCGAATTTGTGACCCAGGAAGTAACAAGTAAATGCCTGGGATGCTGACTCGAGGCTTCTGTGTGCTCTGAGGTGAGTTCTGCTTTCTCTGAAGCACACTTGCTGACCAACTCCTTATATTCTGCTGGCCCCACAGTCTTTGTAGACATTTGTAGCAAGATGAGAGCCTCCAAAACCCAGAATACTTAGCAAGTCCAGCATTTCTGGCAAAGGAAACAAGTTGGGAGCCCTGTGAGTCAGTTTCCACTTTGACGGTGGCATGTGTGGCACACTGCGGTATTCAGCATTGTGAAGTGTGAGGTGTCAGTTTTATGTTTAGGTGAGGGGTGGCAGGGGATGACTTGGCACCTGCTCTGTGGTTTGAGGTAAGGCCATCCATGTACCTGGAGCTGGGATTGCTACAGCTCTTAGTCCTTGCTGGACAGGGCAGTGCATACTGTGGGTTGTGGTCCCACAAGGCTGTGGCTATCTCCATGAGACTTTGGCAGATCAGCTTGAAGTCTAGGCCAGCCATGGGGCTCTCCACTTTCCCGGAAGCCTCTGGCCAGCTTGCAGGGTACTCAGGGCTCACAAGAACTTTCCTCTGTGCCTGGAGCTGGCAGGGTTAGGGCGGGAAGGTGGGAGCAAGTGGCATAGATGTCTCTTGATCTTCAGGAAGGACTGGCATGTGGTGGTAGTCAGGAGGCTGGGACAGGGTGGGTCCTAGGAGGAGGTGGTGGTAGTAAAGTGTCCCCAAATGTACCTGTTCCAGAGGGTCTGGGTGGCAGCCCTTCCCCGGGACAGGCCTCCATGCCTGTCACTCACTGGGGATTCCTCTCCATGGAGTCCTGGGTAGTGCAGCACCCACTTGAGCTCTGCAGAGTGGCTGGCCTGGGCACCAAGTTGCTGGGCCACCCAGGCCTTTTCCTAGATTTGCTCAGAGCCTGAGCACAGCAGCCCATGGTCCACCATGCTTGGACTGCCCCCAGCCCTGGGTGATGATGTGTTTGTCCCATGGTCGGAAGAGGACAGTGATAGTCAAGGAAGCCCAAGAGACAAGCCCTTTGTCAACAAGCTCCACTCCAGGTTGGCTAGGTTTTGCCGTCTGTGAGAAGTGAGGGTGGCAAGATCCTCATGCCACTCTATGGGGAGAGGTTTCCTAAAGAGGGGCAGCAGGACATCTCAACTGGGGCCCTTACCTAATGTGTCTGGGTCTCATAGCTGCCTTCAACTCCTGATTCCTCTAACTCCTGAGGATAGAGACCCTCCTGTGCCCCTATCCTGAAGACCACAGGGTCTGAGGGAGGGAGCCCTGAGGCTGAGGGTGCAGGATCTGCATGGTAGGTGGAACATGACCAGCAGTGACATGCCGGGGCCAGGGTCAACAGTGATGAAGACCAGGCAGGGAGGCCTGGGGGGAGGGGAGAGGAAAAGCTACCTTCAGGGTCCCTCGAGTGTCCTAGGTTGCCGACCAAGTCCAGGTGCTTCTGAGGCCCCAGAGCCCTTGCTGGACAGGGCTAATGTCCCGTGGTGACTGTACAGTGGAGAACTATCACCAGAGGCTCAGCTCAGGAGAGGAGCCCAGCCAGAGCCAGGTACAGCTTTTGACCCTGAGGACAGACCCTGCAATCTATCTACAGGATGTGGGTACAGGAGGGCGGTGACATGGAGGCTCCCCAGGATGTTTGTACCATGAGGGCTGGACAGTCAGTGCACACACATCCTGGTGCCCAGGGAGGTTGTGGAGCGATCAAGTGCCCTCAGCTCAGCTTGGCTCCTCTGGGCCCTCTTTCTTTGGGGAGCCCTGGGCATCAGGGTGCTGGTTCTGGGCAGGAAGCTTTCTCCAGGTTCCAGCTCAGTGCTCCAACTCTGGTCGGGTCCTTTGAGAGAGGAGGTATTTGGCTGGCCAGGACAAAGAGCTGTCTGATTGTACTAAAAATACCAGGTCTAACGGCAGGCAGGTGCCAGCCACTGTTGGCGCCTCTGTCATGGACTGGGCACTCCTGGCAGCCTCCTGCTACCCTTTGTGTAGGAGATGTTGGCTGAGGACCAGTCCTGTTGGCCCTGGATCCTGCAGGCACCTCCACCTTCCTCTCAGAACCTCTAGCCACCCTGTATGGACAGTGTTGGGCTGGGGTGTGTGTGGGTTCATGCTTGAAGTGCCCTTCCATGTCTTGTTGGAAAAAGCCCAACAGCAGTGGCCAGGGAACCATAGACCAGCAGTGGCAGGTATGGCAGGGGCTGGGCTGCCAGAGGTGGAGCACATGCTATCTGGCAGAGGTAGCTACCACCTGGCAGCGCATGGGACTTTTCCCCCAGTCCTTCGTCTCAGTGTCTCCTGGCAGCAGGCCCTGTGGCTAGGTGTCTTTTTGCACTTGTATGGGTCTGGTTGCCTGAATGAGCCCTGCTCTTGCTAAACAGATGGAGTGTTTAGCAAGAAGGGACCCCTTCATGTGCCCACCAGCTCTGGTTAATTCTGACAGGCTCCTGGGAGGAAGCAGGAATTGTGGATCTGCTAGGGGTGGGGCCTGTGCCCTCAGGGGCAGTACCACCACGTGCCAGCAAGGCCCTGTCCTATGTGTTTCAGGGAGCAGAAGCTGGCAGAGCTGCCCCAGCTGGTGGTGCTGCAGGTCAGGCCTGAGCAGCCCAGTGGTTCTGGGAGGGATGGCAGGGTGGCCTCCCCCAGCACAGACCATAGGTCTGTGTCAGGGAGGGCGTGGGGCCAGCTAGCCAGGGAACTGTGTCCTGTGCCAGCCGCAGCTGTGCTGCTCAGGTGGTGTGCAGGGTCTATGCTGGCAGGGGTTCAGGACCTGTGGTCATCGTAGGAACCGAGTGCTGTTTCCTCTGTTTCCGTTTGTCTTGCTCACTCTGTCTGGTCTCCAGGGCTGGCAGGGCCATCCAGGATGCACGTAGGATGTTGCATGATGACCACACTAGCTGCCCTCACAGCCCTCCTCTTTGGCCTTGTAGCCAAGCCTAGGGAGAGCTGAGCAGCATTATGTGGGATACCTTGGGCTCATGATGGAGAGGTGAAGCCTCACTGCCTGCAGAGGGGCATGGGAAAGGCAGAGCTGGCTGCTGGCCCTCAGCACCCTGGCTTGGAGCATCCTCACTGAGGCTCCGGCTGCCTTTGGTAGTCTTGACCCTACCATGAGCAGAATAGGAGGAGGCCCCTGCTGCTGGAGCCTGACTGGCTTTAGGTCTCTGTGCCACCTGGGCCAGGAGAGTGCTTCTAACATGTTGGTGCTCACCCACAACCCTATAAGCAGGAGGCTGAGGCGAGAAAACAGGAAGTCCGAGCCTGGCCTGGTGTGGATAAGCCCTGCCTTAAGTAAGCAGGGCTGGGAGTGTAGCTCACTGTGAAGGCTCTGGGTTCAGTCCCAAGGACTGACCAATAAATCAATATATCCTTCTGCTCCTGAAGCAGCCCTGGCATCCAGGACTGAGGTAGGGTGGGGAGAGCAATAGAAGGCTGAGCTGGCTGAGTGATTCCCACCAATACTCTGAGGGAGTTGCCCTAACCCTGCACTGGCCATAGTGGGCTCCTCGAGCAGGCCTGGCTCTGGGACAGCCCTGGGACTTGGGCATCTGCTATGGTGCAGACACTTGGCCCTGAGCCTAGCCTGGCCTTCCTCACTGCCTGGCTGCAGACGTGGGGCAGGAGGCTCTGAACTAGCCAGGCACAGGGACAGGGACCCTGGAGCAGATCCAGGTAGGGGTGGCATGTGTCCTTCCCTCATGGCTTACCAGGTGCTGTGTGGCCTCAGTATCCTGTGGCTGAAGAGAGCCCCAGCTGGCATTAGCTGGGCCTTGGTCAGCTGGTGGCATCCCCTCCCCCAACTGCTACACCCGTCTTCAGCTCAACCCATGTCCTGAAGCTGGATTTCTAGTCCCCTCTCCCCAGCCTGGACAGGGCCTGGGTGGCCCCTTTCCTAGCCACAGGGCCTACCAGTTAAATAAGATGAGTAGAGGTGGCTCTCTGACACTCTTCCTGTCTAGGTCTTGTCTTTCAAATTCATCTCTACTAGCTGGGCACAGTAGAACATATCTGTAATCGTAGCATTCTGGGAGGCTGAGGCAGGAGAATCCCATGTTCAAGCCCAGACTGCGCAACGTAGGGTAAAACCTAAGCCTATCCCAGTACTGCCAAAAAAAAAGAAAAGAAAGAAACCAAAACAATAACAAATTCATTCTTATTAAAAAGACCGTTCAAGACTGGCACAATACAGAATGCTTAGGTCACACAAAGTGAATGCATAGGACCACAGCTGGAGCTCAGCTCCAGGGTGGTTTGGAGTTGCTGTGCATTTGCAGACTACTGTGAGTGGAGTCACTACAGTGCATTCTCTCTTGCACTTGCTGCCCTTCAGTGTCCATTTGTGAGCTTTCCCTCTCTATATAGTGAAGATGATTTGTATTCCCTTGGGGGCTAAAGGAGGCTGAGGCAGGAGGATTGCAAGTTCAAGTATGACCTGGTAAATTTACAGACTTAGACCCTGTCTCAAAATAAAAAGGTCTGGGTGGCCTGCATTGCAAGTGCAAGGACCCGAGTTCAATCCCCGGTACCAAAAATAAATAAATAAATAAGTCTGGGAGCCAAGGGTGGTGGTACATACCTGTAACCTTAGCACTCAGAAGGCTGAGACAGGAGAATTGCCATGAGTTCAAAGCCAGCCTGAACTACAAAGTGAGACCCTGTCTCAAAAAACCAAAAAGCAAGCAAGAAAGAAATCAACCAGCTGGGGATTTAGCTCAGTGGTTTCACCACCTGCCTTGCAAGCACAAGGACCCGAGTTCAATCCCTGGTACCAAAAAAAATAAATAAATAAATAAATAAATAAATAAAAGAAAAAAATCAACCACACACAAAAGCCACTGCAAGCCGGGTGTGGTGGCGCATGCCTGTAATCCCAGCACTTGGGAGGCTGAGGCAGGAGGATCACTGTGAGTTCAAGGACAGCCTGGGCTACATAGTGAGTTCCAGGTCAGTCTCAACTACATAATGAGACCCTGTCTCAAACAACCAAAACCAAAACCAAACAAAAAGCCACTGTAGAACTCAGTTCTTCCTAGAGGACTAGGAAGCTTATGGGGCAGGAGCTTCTGGAGGTGCCACCCCTGTGCTGGGCACTGTCCCTCATGTGAGGCCAAGTACAGTCCTCCCAGTGGCAGTGTCTGACTCTGAGCCCATTTCCGGTCTCTCCCATTCCTCACTGCTTTGCCTGGCCTTTCGTATCCACCTGCATTGGGAGGCTGGCAGGAGGATCACTGTGAGTTCAAGGACAGCCTGGGCTACATAGTGAGTTCCAGGTCAGTCTCAACTACATAATGAGACCCTGTCTCAAACAACCAAAACCAAAACCAAACAAAAAGCCACTGTAGAACTCAGTTCTTCCTAGAGGACTAGGAAGCTTATGGGGCAGGAGCTTCTGGAGGTGCCACCCCTGTGCTGGGCACTGTCCCTCATGTGAGGCCAAGTACAGTCCTCCCAGTGGCAGTGTCTGACTCTGAGCCCATTTCCGGTCTCTCCCATTCCTCACTGCTTTGCCTGGCCTTTCGTATCCACCTGCAGATCTCCTTGCCCCTCTGCACAGGTCCTCTGAGGGACCACAGATGGCAGACATGTTCCCTAACAGGCCATGTGCCCTTTCATGCACCCTACACATCCCTTGACTGTGCAGAGAAATAGTCTGTTTTCTCCTGAAGTGGAATTGTCTCACCTTTCAAACTGCTGTTTTCAGTGCAAATCTGATCATTTTCAAATGCAGGGCTGGGGCCTCCGCTCAGTGGTAGAGCCCTTGTCTAGCACGTTCCAGGCCTGAGTTAGATCCCCTGGGTTCAGTCACAAACAGAATCACAAGAAATCAGAGAAAATGTACAGATTTTGATGATGTGCTGGGTGCTGTTCCCCCAGCAGATGTCCACAGTGGTCCTGCTCCCTTGGGCTCCTTGCCTGTGGGCCCCACCTCGAAAGCCAGGACTTCCTCCTGTTTCCCACTCTTCCAGCCCAGGGCAACCATATGCTTTCTGCCCTGTCTGCAGGTTCTTTCGGGTTTGTTCTCTGCACTTCAGGTCCCACTCCTATCCCAGGACAGTTGTCCCGCAGGCTGAGTAGATCCTGTCACCTGAAGGTGCTCTGTGCTGCAGGTCCAGCAGCCTGCCCACCATGGACCCTGACCCCCAGGCGGGTGTTCAGGTGGGCATGCGTGTCGTGCGTGGTGTGGACTGGAAGTGGGGCCAGCAGGATGGAGGCGAGGGCGGCGTGGGCACTGTAGTAGAGCTGGGCCGGCACTGCAGCCCCTCGACGCCTGACCGAACCGTCGTGGTGCAGTGGGACCAGGGCACCCGCACCAACTACAGAGCTGGCTACCAGGGTGCCCATGACCTGCTGCTCTATGACAATGCTCAGATCGGTAGGTGGCACAGCCGCGGTGCTCAGTGCATGGGGTGGGCAGGGCCCCACACCCCCTGCTGACCCCAAGCCACCCCACCCCAGGTGTCCGCCACCCCAACATCATCTGTGACTGCTGCAAGAAGCATGGGCTGCGGGGCATGCGCTGGAAGTGCCGCGTCTGCTTCGACTATGACCTCTGCACACAGTGCTACATGCACAACAAGCACGACCTCACCCATGCCTTCGAGCGCTATGAGACATCCCACTCGCGCCCGTGAGTTCCCTTCACGGGGCCCTGTCCTCTGAGGGCTATCCAGTTCCCAGAGAGGGAAGCCCTTTTTTTGTTGTTTTTGGCAATACTGGGGATCAAGCTCCAGATCTTGCACTTGCAAGGCAGGCATGGTGCCACTGAGGTAAATCCCTGGCCCCTTCTGGAGCCGTTCTTGAGCAAGGGCTGGAGTCGCAGTCTCTCCTGGGAAGGTCGCCGATTTCCCAAGATGGTCTCCAATTCAGGTGCTGTAGCCAGGGTCACCTCTGTGCCTACACAGCCTGAGGCCAGGCTGTGCTTCTCAGTAGAGCTGCAGGAGGGCACTAGGGGTGCCCTGTGTATGGCCACACAGGCAGCGCTGTCCGTTGAGGCAGTCAGCATCCTTGGCAGGCACCAGCACTAGCAGCAAGGCCTCTGACCAGGCGGTCACCCTTGGAGCCAGCTGCGTGCACAGCTGGGCATGGCCCTGGGCAGAGAGGCTGGGAGAGGACAGGCACTGAGTGGTGTCACTGACTGTCTCCTACCCTGACCCTGTACGTGGAGGGAAGTGTGTGCTTTAGGGTCCAGCTGCCTGGTGGGAGACATAAGGCCTGGGTGATGGTTCAGAGCTGAGCTCTGAGCCCTGGGCCTCATGGAGCCTCCTCCCGGGGTGAGCAGGGCCTGGGAGCCAGGACACCTGTCCCATAGCCTCAGCTGGTGACACCACCCCTGCACAGCTCAGGCCTGGCTCTCTTGCAGTGTCACACTGAGTCCCCGCCAGGGCCTCCTGCGGATCCCACTCAGGGGCATCTTCCAGGGAGCAAAGGTGGTGCGAGGCCCCGACTGGGAGTGGGGGTCCCAGGATGGTGAGTAGTGGCTGGGGTGGGTAGGTGGGTGGATGGGCAGCTCGGACCCAGGGCACAGTCCCAGCTGTCTGGAGTGACACTGTCTCCCTAGGAGGGGAAGGGAAGCTGGGCCGTGTGGTAGACATCCGTGGCTGGGACGTGGAGACCGGCCGAAGTGTGGCCAGTGTGACCTGGGCTGATGGAACCACCAACGTGTACCGCGTGGGCCACAAGGGCAAGGTGGACCTCAAATGTGTGGGCGAGGTAGCCGGTGGCTTCTACTACAAGGAGCACCTCCCACGGCTCGGTAGGGGCAGTCCTGCAGCCTGTCTGCCCTGGTCCTCCTGGGGGCTCAGGCGCTGCTGAGGCCTGGCCTGCCACCCCCCAGGCAAGCCGGCAGAGCTGCAGCGCAGGGTGAGTGCCGACGGCCAGCCCTTCCAGCGTGGGGACAAGGTGAAGTGTCTGCTGGACACAGAGGTCCTGAGGGACATGCAGGAAGGCCACGGCGGCTGGAACCCCAGGATGGCGGAGGTGAGCTGCCTGGCCCGCTGAACCCCATTTACCCTCCCCTTCCGAGCCCTCTGCCTGCCCCAGCCATAGCCTCCGTGACCCGCCACAGTTTATCGGACAGACGGGCACCGTGCACCGCATCACAGACCGTGGGGACGTGCGTGTGCAGTTCAACCACGAGATCCGCTGGACCTTCCACCCCGGGGCGCTCACCAAGGTGCCTGGGGGGCTGGGCCGAGCCTCCTCTGGGTACCTGCTTGGCTGTGTGAGTGGTCAGGCAGGGCCAGGGCACTGGTACCCCAGGAGTCGCAGACCTGGAGGTGGGTGGGGCCCAGAGGAGTGGCAGGCGCCAGAGCCCTGGGGTCAGCAGGGGCAGCTTAGCAGATTGAACATGAAGGCTGGGCTTGCTTTCTGAGGTCTCCCCGCGGGTACAGCATGAGGCAGATCAGACAGGGAGGCCAGGGGGAGCACGGAGGAAAGAGGGAGGTGTGTGGGAAGTGAAACTGGGGATAATGGGTGGAGTTGGGGCAGTTTGTGCATGTACGTGTGGTCTGTGCTCAGCTGTGACTCTTGGGTCCAGGACACGGAGCTTGGGGCTTCAAATAGGCAACAGGGGAGTTGCAGAACTAGCAGTGAGCAGAGGAGGCTCTCTCTGCAAGGGGCTGTGGACTTCTGTCTCCACCCTGCCCTAGCCCCATCCCATCTGGACTACACACAGACCCTGCCCAGTCCCACCCCTGCAGCCCTGGTCTCTCCCTAGAGTTGGCTTCTGTCTCTTGTGGATGCCACCTCCCACTCCCTCAGCTGTCACCCCATGATGAGCTGGGCCACCCAAGGTGCTTTGGTCACCTGGGGCCCTTGTCCAGCCAGATCCTCCACTGCTGCTGGGTTAGGAACTGGGGTTGAGTCTGGGCCTGCTGGGCCTGTATGGCTCCATGGGGCATCCTCTGCAATGCTGAGCAGCCACGTGTGCCTGGGGACTCTCTTACCTGTCTCTCTATCACCTAGCACAACTCCTTCTGGGTGGGCGACGTGGTCCGGGTCATCGATGACCTCGACACTGTGAAGCGGCTGCAGGCTGGGCACGGCGAGTGGACAGATGACATGGCTCCCGTGAGTCACCTGCCCTGCTGCAGACTGCCCTCACCCCACAGACCTGCAGTGACCCTGCCTCTCCCTCAGGCCCTGGGCCGTGTTGGCAAAGTGGTGAAGGTGTTTGGCGATGGCACCCTGCGAGTGGCAGTTGGTGGGCAGCAGTGGACCTTCAGCCCCTCCTGCCTGGTGGCCTACCGGCCTGAGGAGGACACCAACCTGGATGTGGCCGAGCGTGCGCGGGAGAACAAGAGTGTGGCACCAACCCTGGGGGTGGCTGGTAGGAGGAAGGGTGGCCCTGCCTGGCACTGACTCTGCCCTGCCCCAGGCTCACTGAGCTTGGCCCTGGACAAGCTGCGCACCCAGAAGAGTGACCCCGAGCACCCCGGGAGGCTGGTGGTGGAGGCGGCTCTGGGTAATGTGGCACGGGCACTGGACCTGCTACGGAGGCACCCAGAGCAGGTAAGTTCTGCCCTGCCCACCCCAAAGGCCAGCAGGAAGCCAGGCAGGGCCTGGAACTCATCGCTGGCTCTCCTGGCAGGTGGACACCAGGAACCAGGGCAGGACTGCCTTGCAGGTGGCCACCTACCTGGGACAGATGGAGCTGGTGCATCTTCTGCTGCAGGCACGAGCAGGCATGGACCTGCCAGACGAGGAGGGCAACACCGCACTGCATTATGCAGCATTGGGGTGAGACCTGGCAGGCTGGGGGTCCCCAGGGACTGAGTCTGTGGCCCAGCCAGCAGTACAGCATCCCTTCCTCTGCCATCAGGAACCAGCCTGAGGCTGCCCGGGTGCTCCTGAGTGCAGGCTGTGGGGCCAACGCACTCAACAGCACCCGGAGCACAGCCCTGCACGTGGCAGTGCAGAGGGGCTTCCTGGAGGTGGTGCGGGTCCTGTGTGAGTGCGGCTGTGACGTCAACCTGCCTGTGAGTCTGGGTTTTGGGCGCCTGACCCTAGCTGAGCATAGGAAGTCACTGTGGAGTGACCGCTGGCTCCCTGCTGCAGGATGCCCACACAGACACGCCCCTGCACTCAGCCATCTCGGCGGGCACAGGTGCCAGTGGCATTGTCAAGGTCCTCACTGAGGTGCCAGGCATTAACATTACTGCCACCAACAGCCAGGGATTCACACTGCTGCACCATGCGTCCCTCAAAGGCCATGCTCTGTGAGTCGGGGTGGGCACCCCCTGGCAGCCAGCCTGGGGACAGTGCCAGCCCTGGACAGATCTCCCCGCTCCCACAGAGCCGTCAGGAAGATTCTAGCACGGGCTCGGCAGCTGGTGGATGTCAAGAAAGAGGATGGCTTCACAGCCCTACATCTGGCTGCCCTCAACAACCACCGTGAGGTGGCCCAGATCCTGATCCAGGAGGTAGGCCCTGGGCCTCCCAGGGCCAGGAGCCAGGCTGGGTGAGGGACCTGGGCTGAACCTGCACTGCTCCACAGGGCCGCTGTGACGTGAACGTGCGAAACCGCAAGCTGCAGTCCGCATTGCACCTAGCAGTGCAGCAAGGCCACGTGGGGCTGGTGCCTCTGCTGGTGGATGCTGGCTGCAGCGTGAACACGGAGGACGAGGAGGGGGACACAGCCCTTCATGTGGCACTGCAGCGCCATCAGCTGCTGCCCCTGGTGGCTGACAGGGCTGGGGGGGACGCAGGGCCCTTGCAGCTGCTGTCCAGGGTGAGGACGTGAGGAAGGGTGTGGAGAGGTGGCTCTGCAAGTCCACCTCTGCTTTGGGGGTGCCCCGGGAGCCAGGCTTTCTGGGAGGGGGCAGCATGGGGGACAGGTTTGCAGGCATTGTCCCTTGTGCTGGTCAGCATAGGTCATTAGGGCCTCCAGCCTGCCCCTCTCCCTGGAGCCTCAGACAGCAAGGGTACCTACAGCTTTTGGCAAAGAGCAGGGGCTTCGCTTGGGCCTGCCTGAGTCACCCTCACCGGCTCCTGTCCTGTGGCCCAGCTGCAGGCCCTGGGCCTCCCAGGCAGCACGGAGCTGACCGTGGGCACCGCAGTTGCCTGCTTTCTGGCGCTGGAGGGCGCTGACGTGGGCTATGCCAACCACCGGGGACGGAGTCCTCTGGACCTGGCCACCGAGGCCCGCGTGCTCAAGGCCCTGCAGGGCTGTGCCCAGCGCTTCCGGTGAGCGTGCACTGCACGGGTTGCCCCCCTGCACCAGCCGCGGAACCTTTTCGAGCCCCCCTCCGATTGTAGGGAGCGGCAGGCAGGCAGCGGAGGAGGCCGGGCCACGGGCCCCAGGCTCACGCGCAGCACCCCAAACACCGTGACGAATCTGCACGTGGCCGCCGTGGGGCCCGAGGCCGCCGAGTGCCTGGTATGCTCCGAGCTGGTGCCGCTGGTTCTGTTCTCACCATGCCAGCACCGCACCGTGTGTGAGGGTGAGTGCGGGACACTAGGGCCCGGGGGCTTGGCCAGCACGTGGCCAACCCGCTGCTGTCCCCGCAGAGTGTGCGCGCAGGATGAAGAAGTGTATCCGCTGCCAGGTGGCCATCGTCAAGAAGCTTCGCCCAGGTGGGTGAGAGTTTGGGGGCGACGTGGGGGGCGCGACCCCGCCCGGCTGACCCCACATCCCGCCCAGCAGACGGCTCCGAGGTGGCGGGCACCGCCTCAGCGCCCGGGCCACCGCGGCAGCTGGTGGAGGAGCTGCAGAGCCGCTACCGGCAGATGGAGGAGCGCATCACCTGCCCCATCTGCATCGACAGCCACATCCGCCTGGTGTTTCAGTGCGGCCACGGCGCTTGCGCGCCCTGCGGCGCTGCGCTCAGCGCCTGCCCCATCTGCCGCCAGCCCATCCGCGACCGCATCCAGATCTTCGTGTGAGCCGCTTGCCGCCCGCGTTTTATAAAGAGATTCTCGGACCTTGCCGCCTGTTGCCTGCTGCCTGGGGCCCCCGTCGCCCTGTCCTCACTGTCAGGGTCCAGCAGGGCTGCGCCGAGTGGGCACACGCGGGAGGGGCCGTCCGGTTTCTGGCAGCAAATGTTGAGCCATGGGAGGGGCGGGCGCTTTCCAAGAACCACCGGAGCCGTGCCAGCTGCTGGGCGCTGCCACCCTGTGCCTGAGGCCGGGACAGGAGCTTCGCGTCTCCACCCGCCCTGGGCGCTGCCAGGCACCTCGGATCCCCACACATGTGCCGGCTCCACCTCGCCCGTCCCAGAGCCCCCGCTGGGGAACTGCAGCTCCCTGGCCCCCAGGTCCAGGCCCCACGATCCGGGGCCTCCGCGCCGCCCCCACTGCCGTACTCACTGCCACGTCCCTCGCTGGTCCCCTCCCTCTCGCCCAGACGCGTCCTTGGCTGCTTGCTCAGACCCGGGGCCAGGATGGAGGCTCCGCTCCCGGGATTCCGTCCGTCTGAGTGCTCAAGGTTGGGGTGGGCTTCCATTTGGGGCCTGCCGCCACCCTGCCCGGGGCCCTTGCGCACACAGCCTCCGGGCCCGGAAGCTGGGCTGCGACAGCCAGCTGGTCCCCGTCAGACCCCCTCCACCCGCCCCTCCAC
>NW_022900935.1:45147337-45147698 GCF_012274545.1 Fukomys damarensis | reverse complement strand
CTGCTCCTCCGCCCCAGCCTCCGTGCCCAGCTCTGCACCGCGCGAGGCCGGGTGACCGTTCCCGAAGCTCCTGATGCCGCTTTCTTCCCGCGAAGGACGACATACGGGGCTGGGATTCTCCCAGGCTCTCGCCCAGCCGGGTCCCCAGCCCACTGTCCCCATTGGCGCCCCGAAAACGCCGCTACACGCTGACCCCCGGCAGGCTGCGCTGGGACCACTTCAACCTCACCTACAGGTGCGCCTCGGCCCGGGGTGGGATCTGGCGCGGCCCACGCGCCCTGACCTTGCCCCTCCTCCAGGATCCTCTCCTTCCCCCGGAACCTGCTGAGCCCCCGCGAGACGCGCCGTGGCCTGGCCGCCG
>NW_022900935.1:45106718-45147201 GCF_012274545.1 Fukomys damarensis | reverse complement strand
GCCCCCGAGCGGCCCAGCGACCTCCGGATAGGTGGGTGCTGCGCCGGCGCCCCTGCCCAGCGCCTGGCCTTGTCTGAGGCTTGTGCCCCCTCAGGCTTCTACCCGGCCAACCACACCGACTGCCTGGTCTCCGCCCTGCACCACTGCTTCGACGGCCCCACTGGCGAGCTGGCCCACGCCTTCTTCCCACCCCACGGCGGCATCCACTTTGACGACAGCGAGTACTGGGTGCTGGGCCCCACGCGCTACAGCTGGAAGAAAGGTGGGACTGTGCCCTTCGCGCCGGCATCCCGGGAGTTCTGCATACGGCAGAGGGCTGGGGGGGGCAGACCCTGTGGCTATGACTATGGGGGACGCTGCTGGGGCGGGCGGTGCGGGCGGCTCCTCCAGCCGAGAACGCTCCCCTGCAGAGGGCGCTGAGCTGCATTCCTGGGGGCCTGGAACAGTCTTATCTTCCGTGGCTGCGGCCCAGAGTCGGCCTGAGCGCACGGGTGGGGCCGGGGCTCAGGCGCTGACCCCGGGCCGTAGGAGTGTGGCTCACAGACCTGGTGCACGTGGCGGCCCACGAGATCGGCCACGCGCTGGGCCTGATGCACTCGCAGCATGGCCAGGCTCTCATGCACCTCAACGCCACACTGCGTGGCTGGAAGGCGCTGTCGCAGGATGAGCTGTGGGGGCTGCACCGGCTCTATGGTGGGTGCCTCGGTGCCTGGGGTGGGCGGGTGCTCAGTGGGCCCTGGGCTGGCCCTGAGCTGCTGTGCTCCGCAGGCTGCCTGGACAGGCTGTTCGTGTGTGCGTCCTGGGCCCGCAAGGGCTTCTGCGACGAGCGCCGGAGGCTCATGAAGAGGCTCTGCCCCAACAGCTGCGACTTCTGCTACGGTGACGCCTGGAGTGGGGCCCGGTCTCCCCTTGGCCTGGGCGGGTGGGAGGGACCTGACACGAGTGTCCCTGCCCTGAGCAGAGTTCCCCTTCCCTACGGTGGCCGCCACCCAACCACCTCCCAGGACCAAAACCAGGCTGGTGTCGGAAGGCAGGAATGTGACCTTCCGCTGCGGACAGAAGATTCTGCACAAGAAAGGCAAAGTATAGTGAGTATTGGGCTTGGGCCAGGCACTGGGTGGCAAGTGGGGCAGCACAGCTGGACAGGCTCCCAGGGGCCTCTCCCCACAGCTGGTACAAGGACCAGGAGCCCCTGGAGTTCTCCTACCCCGGCTACCTGGCCCTGGGCAAGGCGCACCTGAGCATCATTGCCAACGCTGTCAATGAGGGTACCTACACGTGTGTGGTGCGCCGGCATCAGCAAGTGCTCACCACTTACTCCTGGCGTGTACGTGTGAGGAGCTGAGTCTGCACAGAGCGGGCCAGAGCCTGCAGATAAAGCACTTTCTCTCACGTCTCTGTGCTGATTTTTGGATGGGTAGAAGGCAGGCCAGCCCCAAGCAGGTGGGAAGTGGCCTGCACAGGATGTGGGGGGGTCCCAGGCCAATACACCCCCTTCCACAGTGGGATCCATAGACACCCAAGTGCCAGCAGCATCACCTGGGGTGAGCCCATGTGAAAGAGGCCACCAGGGAGTGGGCAGGACCCAGGGGAGGCCAGCAGGGCAGCGGTGCCAGGAGGGGCAAGGGCCTGGCCAGGTGGGCAGAGAGAGCCTGGTGCCCAAGCCTGGAGACACCCAGGAAGGGACAGGACACAGCAGAACTTCCTCCAAGAATAGTTTACTACATCTGAAAATGTAACAACAGCATGTATAAAAACCCACTGTGGCCAGTGCTGTGTGCAGCCAGGCCTGGCCTTGGATGGGGGCCTGGGTCCCCAGGGAGCACCTGGTTGTCAGGCAGGCTCAGGGTTGGCCCCTGCAGCTGACAACAGGGGACCCTCAGCCTGCTGCAGGCCAGGTCATGGGAGGGCTGTGCCACTGTACCAGCCAGATGCCTGCCCCACCCTTCTTAGGGGAGGGTCAGGAATATTGGACACCACAGCCCTGCCCTCCATGAGGAAAATGCAATTTAATTCTACAAATTTACAAACCAAAATAATATAAAAAACAAAAGGTGGAAAACCAAGATGAGGAGTCCAAGACTTTGGTGTCTCGACTCGGCACCTCCAGCCCCAGAAGCCGCGGCCAGGCGGACAGGAGCTGGGTCTGGACTCGCTGGGCACAGCCGGCTGGGCCCGGACGCTGTGTCAGAACTTGAGGCTGAAGCCAGGGCCAGCAGCCGAAGCCCCCTGGTTGGTGGTGGTGAGGTGGAAGCCTGTCTCCTTCAGGTCATCGTCCCCCTGTGAGGCAAGGTGAGCAGCATGAGGATGGTGCAGGGTTGGCTCAGCCCGGGGGCCCCCCCGGCAAGCCGGGCCCTCACCAGCTGGCTGTAGCCAAGGCCACCCTCCGGTGGCCGTGGGCTTGTGCCGCGCTTCACTCGCTGCTGCTCGCTCTTGGCAGGCCATGTGGGGAACATGGAAGGGTCGATGGGGAGTGGGGTCTCGCGGAAGTACTCATGCTTGAGGCCGTCCTCTGCGTTGATCCTCCTCCCAGGGAAGTAGGTCAGGAATCTGGAGAGTGCAGGGACACGGCACAGGTGAGAGGCTGGTGGGGGCCACGGTGGGCCTGGGCCACAGAAATGGGGAGGCCCTGTCCGGACTCACTTGTTCATGAGGTCAAAGCCCTGGTCTGACAGCAAGGCCCCGAAACGCTTGCGGAGGTTGTTGTAGGGGTACTCGCTGAAGGTCATTTTCTTTACTGCGGGAAGATCATTGTAGCCTGGCCAAATTTTCTCACTGGGGGTCCCTAGGTCCTGAAAGACAGGGCTATTTGAACCAACTGTGCCCTGAAAGGAAGGTCCCCCCACCAGGAGCATGTTGGCAACCAGGGCACAGGCCACTGAGGGCCCTGACCAGGTCCAGCTGCACCCTGTGGAGCTGTGTAACCTCTGCAGGACCACACCCACCTTAAACACTTTGTTGATCTGATCAATTTCTGACTTCCCGGGGAACAGGGGCTTCTGTGTCAGCAGCTCCCCAAAGATGCAGCCCACAGACCACATGTCAACGGCCGTGGAGTACTCCTGGAAGCCCAGAGGACACGGCTCAAGTGTGGGCACGATGCACCCTGTCGGGCCCCAAGGGGAAGGGTGGCCTTCGGACCCCTGAACTCACCTTGGCACCCAGCAGCAGTTCTGGGGCACGGTACCACAGGGTCACCACGACAGGGGTGTAGGCCTTCAGGGGTGAGCCATACTCCCGCGCCAGCCCAAAGTCACCCACCTGCAGGGACAGAGGTGCCTGAGGCCGGGTGGGGGGCAGGGCTCCCAGGTGGGGGTGGGACGGGTCCTGTGCTCACCTTGAGGATGCCTGCATGGCTCAGCAGCAGGTTGGACGTCTTGAGGTCCCGGTGCAAGATCCAGTTGTCATGCAGGTGTTTCACCCCACGAAGCAGCTGGATCATGAGAGTCTTCACTTCCCCTGGAACAGCAAGGGGTCACACTCGCCCCACCCCAGGGAGCCTGAAGACCTCACATGGGCAGACCCCTCCAGCCCAGGGTGGCTGTGTTCCCGGGAACAGGGTCATTGAGGCCACTACTTTGCTGAGTGCCCAGCAAAACAGCCAGGGACATTTCTGGGTGGCAGTGGCATTAACGCCCCCCAGGGTGCCAGGCCTTGGGTGCTGCCCCACCTGGCAGGAAAGGCTGCTTCATGGTCTCCATCAGGCTTTTGAGGTCATGTTCCACATAATTCATCACGATATAGATCTTGTCCATGTTACTGCCCACAACGATCTCCTAGGAAATGAGCAGCAGGCCTGTGGGTGGCAACAAGCCCCCCAGCAAATCCCCTGGTCCCACATGAGTCGTTCTGTGCACTCCTGGGAAACCTGGAACCCCGGCATGGCTGCCCACGGGCAGCAGGGACCTGCGTGCCACTTTGAGAGCTAACATCTACTTCTACGCTGCCCTGAGTCTGCTCTACCTGGAGCCCAGGATGGCCTGAAAGCTCCTCAGGGACAGGCTGCCCACTCAGCAGGTGAGCCACCCATGGGGCTGGGCCTCACCCTGACAGTCACAATATTGGGGTGCTGGGCCTTGAGGATGGTGTTGATCTCTCTCAGAGATGTGATCGGGAAGCCCTCCTTTTCCTTCTCCATCTTCAACCGCTTCAGAGCCACAATTTCATCTGTGAAGACAATTGTTTAAAGACAAGGGCTGAAAAAACACCCAAAAGAGCTATTGAGGCATCTACCAGGATTTTCACTTCTGTTTACCAGCCATTCACTCTGTATTCAGTGATGTGAGCAAAGCCCCAGGGTGGGGGAGTACTCAGTGTAAAGTACTTGACTGGACCCAACACACGAGAGAAGACAGCAACAGCAGAGGCCCTAAGCAGCCAGCCGCAGTGGTCACAGTTAAGCTTGGGCTGTCCCCATCACACGCCTGCCACTCCCCTGGCCTCATCACCCCCACTGGGCTGTGTCACCTGCCACTATTGTAAGCAGCTGAGCCTGAGTCAGGACAACCTCTGGCTTTGGAGGCATGGGGGGCTCAGGCCTATACCACCCAAGTCAGGACAGAGGGCCTGCAAGGTGCACTGTGGCTGAGGCACTACCACATGCTGAAGGCCGCACAGTGGCTGGAAGCCCAGGACACTCGATGTTCCTGCCAGAGGCAGCAGCGGGAAGACCAGTGGAGCTCCCCACAGGAATCACAATGTTGGGCTGAGCCTGCAGCAGCGTAGCAGACCTGCCCATCTCGGCACAGGACACAGTGGCTCTGCTGACCAGCCACCCAGAACCGCACAACTAACTGCCCAGGGAGTTCCCAGGATCTGCCCACCTGTCTTCTTGTCCTTCGCTCTGTAGACCACGCCATAGGTGCCCTCCTCGATCCTGTTCAGACACTGGAACTCCTCCACACTGCGGCAGCCCTGAAAGGATGTGCCAGTGTGAGGCATGAAAGCCACACCCGACCAGGGCCCCTGCACACCCACAGCTCACAAGATGCAGGTTTGGGAAAGCATGCCCTGCCCTGCGGCAGCTTTCCCAGCTGGCACCAAGGAGGCCCAGGCCTGGGGTGCTGTGCAGGCACTGAAGGGTATCTCGTTCTCCCCAGATCCTCAGGAGCCTTGGCATCCATCTAATGCTTCACACAGGGCCACTCAAGGGCAGACCCAACAGCCCAGCTCCTCATGCCCAGAATGCCTCTGTGCTGCGTGTGACCAGCACTGCAGGCAGTGATGGCCAGGTCTGCCCTCACAGCGGGTGGGACATCCCAAGTGGCACCACCAGGTGGGGCCTGGCCTGGGGTGGGGGTGGGGCCTCACCTGCAGGGCCGGCAGGTACTTGGGCAGCTCCTGCTTGAGCTCAATGGGCGACAGGGCTGGGGAGTCAGGCACGTAGTCGCCTTCAGTTGGGGCGCTGCTCTGTGGGGTCCCCTCACCCACTTCTTCCTCCCCTTCTTCACTGTCCCCCGAGTCTCGGTCAAATCGCGACTCTGGAACTTTAACAGATAAACCTAATTATGGAACTGGGAACAAGCAGGGATCTGGGTGCCTGGCAGTGCCACAAGTCTTGTGCCCTCCGTATGCGAGGCGGGTGCTGGGCCTGCCCCTTACACAAAGGGCGCAAGGTCTGTGGTCCTGGCGGGCTCAGCTGAGTCTGATGTGAGGACAGGGAGACAGGGGCTATGTGAGGATGCCATGGCCATGCTTAGAATTCATGATTCTAGGCCCCAGGGACAAAGCCTGTCTGCCTGCTGGGGCCAAACCAGACCTCCTGTGTGTGTGTTGTCCATGGCTGTGGACCCTCTTCCCCCTGGGGAGTGGACCTGGGTGACCTTTCCTAGCCTCGCTGTGCTCGTATCATGACAAACATCCAGAGTGGTGCCTCAGTTATAGCTAAACAATCAGGTCCTGATGGGCACCAACTGCACGTGGCCAGTGGTGTGGCCCCAGAAGTCCTCCCCAAGTGCTACTTCTGTTCTCCGCCATGCAGCTTTGGGGGAAACTGCACACTGGTGAGACACTGCCAGGCACGGCCACGTGTGCAGGATGGCTGTCTGTACCCACGGATGGCACATGTGTGAACTGTCACAGGGAGCCACTCACCGACCATGATGTGGTTTTCGTTCTCTTGCTCTTCATCTTCACTCATTTCTTCATCACTCACTTCTTCTGCAAAAGAAAATAGGTGTCTGGAGCCGGGCGTGGTGGTGCACGCACTGCAGAGGCTGAGGCAGTAGGATAACCATGCGTCTAAGGCCAGGCTTGACTACACAGTGAGTTCAAGGCCAATATGAGATACATAGCAAGACCAAGAAAGAAAAGAAAAAAGAAGAGAAGAGAGAAAGTGAGAGAAAGAAGGGAGGGAGGGAGGAAGAAAGAAAAGAAAAGAAAGAGAGAGAAAGAAAGACAGACCGAAAGAAGTAGGTGTCTGCTCAGGCAGCGTGTCAAGCTGAACCAGGCATCCACATCCGACTCCTCACAAGCAGTCCATCCTGTGCTCTCCTGAGTCCCAGAGATGGCAGCTGCAGGCAGGCAGTGTCCAGGATAGATTCACATTTGCTGCCTTGCATCCCCGCGGCCACCCTCCCTGACTGCTGCCGCTCACCTGCAGACTGCTCGGAGGCCTCCTCGGAGTTACTCCCTGTCTCTTCCTCCTCCTCCTCTTCTTCCTCCTCCTCCTCCTCCTCCTCTTCTGACTCCTCACTAGTGCTTCCTTCCTCCTCCTCCTCCTCCTCCTCTTCCTCCTCCTCCGAGCCTGAGCCGGACTCTGCTGCAGGAGAAAGTGAGCACAGTGAGCACTGGCTTCCCTGTGGGTGTGGTGGCGGTTACAGCAACCTGGGCCAGGCAGGCTCAGTACCTGAGGAGGACCCGGCCGAGCTGGTTTTCCTCTCGCTATCACTGACGTCCTGCAGGTCAGACAGCAGGTCTCGTTCTTCAATTTTTTCTTCTTTCACTTATGAAAGAAGCCACAAAAGGTGAATGTGGTGAATGTGGAAAAATGGTTTTATTTAATTTTTTCCCCCTGGTACCAGGGATTGAACTGAGGACCTTGCACTTGCGAAGCAGGCGTGGCAGCACTGAGCTACATCCCCAGCCCTAAGTAATGCTTTAAATCAACAAGGCAGTACCACCCAAAGTTAGAAGTACCCCTCACATACTAATTAGATCTTTTTTTTTTTTGAGACAGGGTCTCACTATGTAGTGAGACTGACCTGGGAGTCACTGTGTAGCCCAAGGAGGTCTCGAACTCATAGTGATCCTCCTGTCTCAGCCTCCCTAGTGCTGGGATTACAGGCGTGCGGCACCACGCTCAGCCTATCAGATCTTACTCTACAAAAAACAGATCATCTACTCACTTATTCATTGCTTTTTGGAGACGTTCTCACTGTCATTCAGGCTGGTCTGGAGCTCACTATGTAGCCCAGGATGGCCTTGAATTCAGCAATCCTCCTGCTTCAGCCTCCTGAGTGTGGGATTACAGGCTAGGATTACAGGTGTGTGCCACTCTGCCCAATTATCCACTCAAATTTAATTGAAAAACTAACTCCCAAAGGACCAAAAATAAATGTCTGGCTGAAAGCCACATGCCTTGCTTCTTGTGAAGGCTGGCAGCCCCTGGCAGGGTGCATGTCATTTCATTGCGACAAAGAGACTACTTAGCTGGGGGGGGGGGGTCTCCCTTCATTCCACAAACTGTTAAAGACACACATTGTGGTGTCCACGCCTCCAGGGAAGACCCTGGGTCCCACCTGGCTTCCGGCCATCTCCCAGCTCGAAGCGCTCCCGCGGTGGCCGCAGAGGGCTGCGGCTCCAGTGGCTGGCTTTCCCCTTGTCACCATAGTCCTCCCTCAGTGTGCGGTGGTGCGCAGAGACTGGAGCACACAATGGAGTGGACATTGAGCAATGGAGTGGACATTGAGCTGGGTCTTTGTATGCCCAGGCAGTGCACACACAGCACTAACACAGGGGTGTCCTGGAGTTGGGGCCCATCCCACCCTGCAGCAGGGGCAGAGTCCATCTCATGGACTGGTGTGCAGGGGCACAAGCTCAGGGAACCTGGGCACAAACCACTTCATTTCAGTTGCATCCTGCTCTCAGTGCAGCAACCTCCCCACCACATTCCACAAGTAGGCAGCTGAACACAGGTGCCCAGAGTAGTCTGCAGGGCCAGGCTGGGCCAATGGGCTCTGTCTTGGTCACCAGGGATCTATGCTCAGCTATGCTTCAGGGGCAGGCGGAGGCTGCGCTGTTACTGCTGCCTTCTCTCTGACTAGAGAGACTTCCCCACAGCTTCAAGGCTTGGCCCTTTCCGTGCCTTCGTTTGTCTTTTCCCCCAGTGGAACCCAGACCGTGAAGGACATGGTGTAACAGTAGGGAGGGGGAGCGTCTACACAGACAGGCACAGATGTAGACACACCCCAGAGGGACATGGCCTCAAGGGACACAGCCAGCCAACCCTCAGTGGAGACAGCATCAGTAACAATAGCAGCAGCACAGCAAGCCCTGTGGGGACAGCCAATCCCCCAAGTTGTCACCACCAGCTCATTTCCAACAAAACCACCAGTTCTTCAAGAACCAGCAAAGTCTGTTCAAAGAAAAAAACATCACTAGAAACTGTCCCTGAGAAGAACCAATGGGAGATCTTCACAAAAACGAGTGTGTAGACAGGGAGGGCTGGGGCAGCCCAGAGAAAGGACACTGGCCTGGTGTCCATGAGGGCCTGGGTTCCATCCTCGTTTAAATAAAACAAATGGACCTGAGGGACAAGAAGGGAGGGAAGCCACTGGCCGTGGGACTCAGTGGAGGACACACATGGTACCCACACACCTGAGACCTAGTGACCCTCAGTGCCCCTGCCACCCCATCCCTTGTGACAGAGTCGTCTGTGACCAGGACTCCTCTGTTACCCGACAATGAAATGCCTCCATCCATATAAAGAAAAGACAGGACCTTTAAAAATGTATTACAATGCTGGGTGTCGTGGCACACGCCTGTAATCCCAGCACTCAGGAGGCTGAGGCAGGAGGATCGCTATGAATTTGAGACCAGCCTGGGCTACATAGTGAGTTCCAGATCAGTCTCAACTACATAGTGAGACCCTGTCTCAAAAAACGGCCCCCCAAAAGTATTGCAAATATGTTCAGAAAACTAAAAGAGATGCAGAAAGTCAGAAAATGATGTTTGGTTGGGGATTTAGCTCAGTGGCTCCGCTGTCTGCCTCACAAGTGCAAGGTCCTGAGTTCAATCCCTAGTACTAAAAAAAAAAAAAAAAGAAAAAAGAAAAAAGAAAGAAAAAGAAAATGATGTATGGATGGGGAAATGTCAACAGAGACAGGAAACCAAAAGACCCCAAAAGTTCTAGAGCTGAAAAGCACAGCAGTGGACATAATCCACAGGAGGGACCCACAGGCAGACGTGAAAAGGCACAACAGTCACCAAGTGTTAAGGACAGGACTACAGTAACCACCTCATCCGAGGAACAGAAAGAAAGTGAGAAAGTACACAGAGCCAGTGGGACCTACAGGACACCAGCAGATGGACGAAATATGATCCTGAGCCACCAGGAAGGAGGAGGGAGGGGCAGAAAGCACCTGAAGAAATGACTGCTGGAAACTTCTTGTTTCTGGAAGACACAATGCTAACATTCAAAAGATCAACAAAGGCCTGGGGGTTTAGCTCAGTGGTGCTGCTGCCTGCCTCACAAGTGCAAGGTCCTGAGTTTGATCCCCAGTAGCAAAACACAAAAAAAAACAAAAGCTCAACAAATTTCAAGTAGGATAAACTCAAATCTACATGAGCCGGGCATGGTGGCGCACGCCTGTAATCCCAGCATTCGGGAGACTGAGGCAGGAGGATCACTGTGAGTTCGAGACCAGCCTGGGCTACATAGTGAATTCCAGGTCAGTCTCAACTACACAGTGAGACCCTGCCTCAAAAAACCACACACACACAAAAAAAAAAAAGAAAGAAAAAGAAAAAGAAAAAGAAGGAGACCTATGTGATACGCACACTGCAATGAAACTGTCCAGGGGAAAAGGAAGCCTTCTTCTTCTTCTTGTTTTTTTTTTTGGTACCGGGGATCGAACTCAGGTCCTTATGCTTGCGAGGCAGGCGCTGGAACCAGGGAGCTAAATCCCTGGCCCTAGGAAGCCTTCTTTATACACAGTTGGCAGGAATGGAAACTGGCACAACCACAGATTCCTAAAAAAGCTAAAACTAGGAATTCCATTTGACCAGCAACATTCCCCTTCTTGGTATCATCCTCAAAAAGTTAGAGACACCATATTACAGGGATAAATGCATTCCCTTGTTTACAGCAGCACAATTCATAATAGCTAGATCTTGGAAAAACCCTATATACCCATCAAAGATGAACAAACAAAGAAAATCCATAAAGATGGATAAATGTGAGTCATCTGTAGGAAAAGATGATTTTAAGACCATAATGTGAAGCAAAATAAGTAACATACAGAAGGTTAAACATCTCTTATATGAGAATCCAAAATGTAAATAATTTAAAGAGCAAAACAAAAGACAAGACAGGGAGGCAGACCTTTTGCTGTGGGGAAGAGATCAATGGACAGAGGGAAGAAGACATACAAAGGACCTGGATGTGATGATACATCAATGCACCAACTGTCCGTGTTGGGTGCATTCACTATGCACCAACACATGCCAGAAATGAACACACATGCCAATGACATCGCCCAAAGACAGAGAGAATTGTACAAGCAGCAAAGAAAGAGGAGCCACACAGCAGGGGCCACTGCAAGATCGTCAGCAGATGCCTTGCAAGCTGGGAGATAAGAGGCGGGGTGCTGACAAGTTCAAAGCCCTGAACAAAAAGAACTCTCAGCCACAGCCCTGTACCTGGCAAACCATTCTAGGGAAGGAGGGTGAAGCCAAACCAAGAGCCGCAGGCTCATCACCACTTAGCCTGTCTGCTGCCACAGCCGAGGAGACCCAAATGCAAGTCGCACGAAGAGATAAAGACCTCAGGGCCCTGCTTGGACAAGCCAGCAACACCCTACCTCAGAAATAAATAGGGTTGGAATGCAGCCCAGGGTGAATTCCCTGGGTTCAATCTGAAATACAGAAGGAAAAAGAAAAGAGAGCTCTTTAAAGACAAATGCCTATGACAACAGGGATGCCCGAGTTATGGCAGCATCCGTGGCCACGCACTTCCTGCCTGGCACTGAGTGGACAGAGACTGAAAATTCAGTCACCAGCTTACTTTCATGGGCGAAGTGTCCATGTGATCTGGGGACATCAATGACTACCTCAACTGGGCACAGAGATGCAGGGAACAGTCACACAACACTGCAGTGAAGCTGGTTTCAATTCAGATCAGTGTGCTAACACTCTCCATGGGACCACATGACACAGATGAGAATACACACAAAGGAGAGGTGACCGAAATGTAGACATACCACTGCAAACATCGTGACATGAGACACTACAGAAACTGGGAAAGTAGACCAAAAAACCAGTTGTACCTGTAGAAAAGAAACAGCAAATGCCAGCCTTGAAAAGGAAGAAATCCTGGCACTAGCTACAACATGGAAAAGACTCTAAGACTTCCTGCTGAGTGACACAAGAAGAGAGGACCACTGTGTGGTTCCATTTGAGAGGCAACCAGAGGTGTCAGATTCCTATCAACAGAAAGCAGAACAGAAGGCTAAGGTGGGATGATCACAAGTTCAAGCCCAGACTGGGCAACTTAGGGACTCGGCAAGTTCCTGTCTCAGACCAGATGTGGTGGCACACAACTGTAATTCCAGCACTCAGGAGGCTGAGGTAGGAGGATCACCACAAGTTCCAGGCCAGCCTGAACTACATAGCCTGTCTAAAAAAAGAGAGAGAAAAAAAAAGATCCTGTCTCAAGATAAAAAATAAGAAAGGGTTTTGGTGGTCAATTAAGAGGAGTTTTCAGTTTCACAAGAGGAGTTCTGGAGTCAGATGGTAGAGATGGTTGCACAACAGCAAGAGTGTACTCAATACCACTGCATGCACACTTAAAACTGATGAAGATGGCAGATTTAAGTCATGTGTAATTCGCCACAATTTTTGAAGCTGGAAGGAAAGGACCAAAGAGAGCACAGGGGCCAAGCAGCCATCTCTTGTGTGAGCAGAGGTCAGCACAGCACAGCAGGGATAGCTGGGCCCACACCCCGCGTACCTTCCCTGCGGGCCTCACGCTCCTTGCGCCGCTCCTCCGCCCTCCGCTCCCGCTCCTTCTGCTCCCGCTGCTCCTTCTGCTGCTCCCTCATCTTGCGCTCGCGCTCCCGTTTCCTCTCTAACTGCTCCAGGCGGTCCCTGGAAGAAGCAAGCACCAGCCATCATCTCCACCCATGCCACAGCAGCCCTGTCCAGGTCCTCATGGCCACCACGCCACAAAGGCTTCATCAGAAAGGAGGACTTGTGCACAACCCCTGGCTGGGTCTGCAGAACTGCAGACCGAACCAGGGCCAGCAAAGCCCCCAGAACCTGCTCTGCTGGGATGAGCCTGCTAACAGCCCCATCACATGAGGAACACAGAGTCCAAGCAAGAACCCAAGGTAGATTCAGTTGACTGGAGCCAGGCATGGTGGCGTGCAACTGACTCCAGCATTCCACAAACTGAGACAGGAGGATTGTGAACTCAAGCCCAGCCCAGGCTGCACAGTAAGACCCTGCCTTGCAAGCGCAAGGTCCTGAGTTTTATCCCTGGTACAAAAAAAAAAAAAAAAAAAAAAAAAGAATCGTACATTTAGCATATCATTTTAATTACTGTTATATGTACTATCTTTATTTATTTATTTATTTTGGTGCTGGGGATCGAACTCTGGTCCTTGTGCTTGCAAGGCAGGCACTGGAACCACTAAGCCAAATCCCCAGCCCTATATGTACTATCTTTAAAAAGGTATTTTCTTTTCTTTTCTTTTTTTTTTTTTTTGGGTTTTTTGAGACAGGGTCTCACTATGTAGTTCAGACTGACCTGGATCTCACTATGTAGCCCAGGCTGGTCTCAAACTCACAGGGATCCTCCTGCCCCAGTCTTCTGAATGCTGGGATTACAGGAGTGCACCATTAGTAATTGCTCTAGAAAGTGCAATACACATCCCATAAGATTAACTAGCCAGGTGTGGTGGCACATGCCTGCAACCCTGGCTACCCTGGAGACTGAGGCAGGAGGATTGCAAGTTTGACTCCAGCCTGGACAGCTCAGCATAACAGTCTCAAAAAGGTCTGGGAATGTAGCACCCCAGGGTTCAAGCCCTAGTACTACAAAAGAAACAAAAAATACTAAAGCACAGAAACTTCATTACAATCTAGCTCCTTGTCTTCTGGTCTCCACTGGCAATCTGTTACTCACTGCACAGAGATATAGTAACCAAAGAGCCTAAAAAGGGCCACACTGGCAGAATCCCTTCATAAGCTCCTCAGTGGTCACTTCAGAGGTCTCTTCCTTTCCTGAAGCTCAAGCCACCAGGGGGGCAGCACTTCCACTCAGCTGGAAGTGACTTCAGTAATTCTCCTAATTACGTTTGCTAGCAACAGGTCCCTCCAAACTTTGCTCACTAGAAATGTCTCTGCTCCCCTTCACAAAGAGCTGCATCCCTTGCTGGTGCCACCCCAGTGCTTCTCACTTCTGCCAAACCATTCCCAGTGCTGACTGCCATGGGGCAGTTTGATGGCCTCAGGGACTCCAGTCTCCTGCTAAAGGTTTACTGGGCTACTGGCAAATATAAACATATGGCTTTTGTCATCAATACTGGCAGATTTTCAGCCACTATTTGCAAAAGTATCTCTCCATTCTTCTCTCCTGGGACCCAGCCCTGCACAGACTGCTGCAGTTTCCAAGCACTGGTCTGGTCCACGTTCAAGGGGTCATCATGGTATCTGCATCCAGGTACTGGTTATGTGGAACAGGGGCTGTTTTCAGGGTGCATTCTCAGGACTGGCACAGGGTAGCAGCTTGAGTGTGGTCCAGGGTCTGCTGCATGTGCCCACCACATTTGCAACTTCCACTAGCAAATCCTGCCAAGAAGTCACATCCGGCCAGGCGTGGTGGCGAATGCCTGTAATCCTAGCACTCGGGAGGCTGAGGCAGGAGGACTGCAGAGTTCGAGACCAGCCTGGGCTACAGAGTGAGTTCTGGGTCAGTCTCAACTACATAGTGAGGCCCTGTCTCAAAAATCCAAAACAAAAATCAAAAAACAGGAGGTCACATCCACTGGGCACAGCGGGTGGCAGGGAGCTGTGGTTCCCATGACCACACTGTGGTGGACTGAGATGGGCAAAGCAACTTCCAGGCCAGCCAGCCACTTCCTGCTGTGCTCCCCTCAGGGCCCTAGTTTTCCAAATGTGCACTTCTTAGGTTACCCTCTAGTTGGCTACCAAACACAAATCTGGTGTGTTTACCAATCTGTCTGGCTTTACAGCTACTTTTTTGCAGCCTGGCCCACACATGCCACTGCCCTTCTGCTTTGCTTTCCAGGCAATCCATAGAAAAGGATGACTTCCTCTACCAACCTGTGCTCCCACCCCAAGCACTCCATGGGACAGAGCACTTAGCCTGGGCAGCACACACTAACAGTGAACCTTGGGATCCCCACTGGACTGAGCCCATGACTGCTGGGCCTTAGTGGCTCCCTTCTGTCCCACGTCAAGGACCCCAATACTGAAGACCAGCACACTCTCTCCATGCTGCTCAGGGGCAGTGGCTAGGAATAGTCAACATGTGCAGCCTCTGCTCCAGATACGTTCCTTCATGCAGCAGGCCAGCTCTCTCCTTCCCTGGATGTGAATACAGAGGCAGACCATGCACAGAACTTGGCCTGGGCCTCAGAGAACAGAACTGGGATAACCTCCACCCCTTCTTTCAAGTCTGAGCCAAGAGATGACCCAGTGGTGCCTTAGCTCCCAGACTGTCCCAATGCCTTGGTGGTCTCATCTCTTATTAGTCTGTCCTTTCTTATTTGAAAGAACAACTGCAGCCTGTTTCTGATGTGACACAGAGAACCTAAAGCAATCCATTTCCCTGGGTACTGGGCAGTGCTGAATGCATCAAACAGACCACCTGCAGCACCAGTCCTGTGTTGGGATTCACATGCATGACATTAGCTGACTCTCTCTGGAATGCTTGACTCTACCATGACTTGAAAACAGCCAACCTCTGAGTACATACAACCCAAGAGAAGCCCCTCCCCTGCTGATGCTGCAGGGTCCAAGGTTCAGAGATCACCCAAGACCCTGCACCTCCCTTCCCAGGACCGTGCCCCACATCTGGTCTCAACCTTCTTTTCTTCTTTGCCTGGATCTCCATCTGGGACCTGGCCTGCACATCCCGTCCCTGATCCATCACAGTGGGCAGCAACCCCTTCTGGCTCCTCCAGTGGGCAGGACGTTGACATACCTGAGCCCGCAGTTACCTTCTCTGTCAATTCACACCCACCCATCTGCCAGATGCAGTAAAACTCCCAGGCTCTGGGACGATTCTTATAGCATCACCCAGGTCTACAGTCCTGTGTTCCTCTGTCCATGAAGCCTGCTCCATCACACTTATTCCCATTCTCCCACTGCCCTGACAGACACAGCACAGCCCTAATGTTCCTGAGAGGGCCAGGCCTCACCGCTCTCTCCGCGAGTGCTCTCTTGCCATCTCCCGCCGCTTCTGTCTCTCCCACTCCCGGCGGGCTTTGTCTTGTTCTTCTCGGTGGCGCTTACGACGTTCGTGTTCTCTTTCCTTCTCTTTTACTCTGGTGTGCTTCCCTGTCAGGCAGTAACAAGTGTCATGCATAGGCCTCACTTCCTAAAACTTCAACATTAATCCAAAACAGACTTACACAGCGACTAAAAGAAATCATTTCTCTCAAGTAACTAACTTAACATGCAATGCATCTGTAAACCTCTTGGTTTCCAGCCACACACTACAGAAAACACCTGCTAAAGCTGGGGGTATAGCTCAGTGGCATTGCAACCTGCCTCGCCAGCACAAGGTCCTGAGTTCGATCCCTAATACTGCCCCCCAAAAAGAAAGAAAACACCCATTAAAACAACTTCATAATAAAAAATTAAATGAACACATATACACACATATAACTACTTCACAAATTCTATGCATTGTCAGCCACAGTAACTAGAGAACCACAGCAGCAGCTGGTACACTGCTTTCAAGAGAGCCTGAATTTGAGAAACCTGGTCCATGAGTTGAATTTATGGATGTGTATTTGCCTCCTCGTTCACCTGTGTTAAGAGCTAAATTCTGAGCCAAATTTTCTCAGTTAATAATAACTGAAAATTACAGATTCATTTTCATGTTCATTTCTTTTGTTGTTGTTGTTTTTAGTTTTTTGAGACAGGGTCTCACTACGTAGCTGAAACTGACCTGGAACTCACTATGTAGCCCAGGCTGGTCTCGAACACACAGCGATCGTCCTGCCTCAGCCGCCCCCTCTCCAGTGCGGGGATTACATGTGTGTGCCACCACACCCAGCTCTCACGTTTATTTCTTAAAAGTCATAAAATCAATCAAATGTTTTTAAAAAAGAAAAAATAGTAATTTCATATTCAGTTACAAACACCCAAAGCAGCTGGGTGTGGTGGCACATACCTACAATCCCAGCAAACTGGAAGGCAAAAGCAGGAGGATCATGTGTTTGTTACCAGACTACAAATAGCTGGATCCTGCATCAAAACAAGTAAATAAAAGCCCAGCCTGGTGGTGCACACCTGTAATCCCAGCATTTGGTAGGCTGAGGCAGAAGCTCTGCAAGTTTGAGGCCAGCCTGAACTACAAAGGGAGACCCCGCCTCAAAAAAACAAAACAGCAACAACAACAAATCAAGTAAGTAAACAGAAACAAAAGGAAACCTCAAGAAATATAAAACTATGTGCAATAAGATTCTAATTATGAAAACAGTGTGATTATCAAAAAGCCAAATAAATAGAAACAAAACAAAACCTTAAGAGATATGAAACTATTTGCAATAAGATTCTAAGTATGAAAACACTGTGATTATCACTAAGCAGAATTATAATTTTCATCATTTTAATTATCTATTTTTTTCTTTTTCTTTTTTTTTTTGGTACCAGAATTGTGACACTGAGCTAAATTCCTGGCCCTTAATTATCCATTCTAAATAAACTACAACATATTAGTGTCACAGTTGATTGAAAAAAATCAGTCACAAAGAGCAAAGGGATGGTAACCTATAATTCTAGCACCCCAGGAGGCTGAGGCAGGAGACAGTAAAATATGAACCCCACCTGGACAATGGACAGACTCTGTCTCAAAAAACAAAAAAACAAAAAAACAAAAAAACCCAAAAAACAAAAGGGCGGAGGATATAGCTCAGTGTGAAGACCTTTGGTTCAGGGACAGGGATGTAGCTCAGTGGCTACACGACTGCCTGGCAAGTATAAGGCCCTGAGTTCCATTCCTGATACCCGGAAAAAAAAAAAAAAAAGATGCTGAAGACCCTGGGTTCAATCCCTAGTAAAAAACAAAAACAAAAAACAAATCCAACAACAGAAAGTTGTTTAATTAACCAAATGTATTTATAATGAGATTTAAATGAAGACCCAGAACCAATTTTTCCAGTACCAGTAAGAGCCTTTATTTGTTTTGGTTTTTTTATTTGTTTCTTTGTTTGTTTTGAGACAGGATCTCACTATGTAGTTGAAACTGACCTGGAACTCACTATGTAGCCCAGGATGGTCTCAAACTCACAGTGATCCTCCTGCCTCAGCCTCCCCAGGGCTGGGATTACAGGCTTGCATCACCACGCCCGGCAAGAGCCTTTATTATTTAACTAATTTTTTTTTTTTTTTTGCAACACTTTTTATTTTGAGGCAGGGTCTCTAAGTTGCCCAGGTTGGGCTTGAACTTATTATGATCTTCCTGCCTCAGTTTCAGAGTACTGGAACTAGAGGAGTGCACCTCAATGTCCAGAACCTAAGAACCGCTCCTATTGGCATGATATCAAATCTCTCATCAAGCTAAAGCCACTAACTTGGACTCAACCAAATACCCATTCTGGGGGGAGTGTTTTTTCCTATCTTTATACAATTACGGTAGTTTTGTAGGTAAACAATCTACTCTAAAACAATATAATGAAGGAGAAAAAGCAAAAAGTAAAATGATACAGTTATTGCAAACGATCTACAATAAATTGTTCTTTTAGCTAAAATTTTATTTTTTCTCTCCACTGTGCTCTAGAGAAGGAAGATCATGAAGGATATAACAATGACTTCAAAGATAACAAAGATTTCTTACCTCCTTCTGCTGAATGGCTACGGTGCCTACGCTTTTCTTTTCTCTTTTCATCTTTTCTGTGATGGGCCTTTTCCTTCCGAGACATTTGTTGGGGTGGTTTGATAGCAAGAGAGTCATCTTCCTCTCCTCTGAAATAAAATACAACACACGTCATCATGCTGGGGAAATGCAGAGAAACAGGATATTGCAGAGTTTCTCCAGCCCAGAAAAAAACAAGGATTCAAAATGAAATAAAGGTAAATCTGAGCCATCATTTAAAAAGATTCATAAAAGAGAAACATGCGAATGGGTGGGGGATGTAGCTCAGTGGCGCTGAGCCAGACTGGCAAGTGTAATGTCCTTAGTTCGATCCCTGGTACAAAAAAAAAAGGTGGGGGGGAGGGAAGTGAGGGCAGCCCACTTTCTGAACCCCCTTGAGAGACAGAAGCTTTCTTTCTTTCAATAAATTCTTCCTACTATTAATAAAAAATAAATAAAAACAAGCAAAAATAAATAACAAAAGGCCAGGCGTGGTGGCACATGCCTGTAATCCCAGCACTTGGGAGACTGAGGTAGGAGGATCGCTGTGAGTTTGAGACCAGCCTGAGCTACACAGTGAGTTCCAGGTAAGTCTCAATAGTGAGACCCTGTCTCAAAAAACCAAAAAAAAAAAAAAAAAGTTATTTTAATTCTAAAATTCAAGCTATTTTAAGACTCAGGTGAAAAGTGTGAGAATCAATGTGGTTTGTGGAACAAAAATACCCTTTGTAAGGGAGGAAGGGAATGATCAGTGTCGTATGGTGATGCATTCACTGGCATGTAAAAATGTAAAAAACTGCATACTTTCAGTATATATAGTTCATTTTGTAATTAAGATGCTTAAAAAGGACCCAAAATTTTATTAAAAGATTTAATGATCTAAAAAATTCATTTAGGCTGGGATTTGGCTCAGTGGTTCTGTCACCTGCCTCGAAAGTTCAAAGGCCTGCATTCAATCCCCCAGTGCCAAAGAAAACAAACAGGGCCAGGAATTTAGCTCAGTGGTTCTGGCAACTACCTCGAAAGCACAAGGACCTGAGTTCAATCCCCAGTACCAAAACCAAACAAACAAACAAACAAACAAAAAAAAACCCCCGAAACAAAACCCAAAATTTTAAAAATTCACTTAACAGTATCTTCAACAGATTCTATACCACCACAATGTTGGAAAAATTCACATTCTTGGCTTCCCAAGATAAGTATTCAAACTTAATTTGTGGTCGTAGTTCCTCTGATTATCTCAGAAGATATGAGAAGGAAACCAAAGATGAACTACGTGGCGCACGCCTGTAATCCCGGCACTCGGGAGGCTGAGGCAGGAGGATTGCTGTGAGTTCAAGACCAGCCTGAGCTACATAGTGAGCTCCAGGTCAGTCTCAACTACATAGTGAGACCCTGTCTCAAAAAACAAAACAAAACAAAAACAGAAATAAAAACAAAAACAAAAAGATGAGCTACTACAGCACAAAGTGAAACAGCAGAACATGAGAACATGTGGGTCTTAGTGTAAGTGCTATTGATAGCAATCCCTGTCCACATTCTCTTCTGTATTGTGCAAAACCTCAGAATTGCAATACAGGGCAAACATTTAAATATATTATCTAAAAGGTGCTAACTTGACTGGAGAATCTTCAGACAGACAGGAATACATCCTTGTACAGTCTTTTCATGAGAAGAAGGATGAAGTGATGACTGATAGCACAGACAACCAACTGTGAAAGTTTAGCAAGGCCCTGGACTGTAGGGGGCTCCCCGGTCTCTCTGCATACCCTTCTCTTCATCAACTTGAACATTTTCTCACCTATCTTCCATAGAGTCCTCTCTTCTGTACGGTGAATTCCTGATTGTGATCTCCATGCGATGATCTCTCAGCTCCCCCTCCTCAAGGGAATCCCGTTTGGAATCCCGGTCATCAGACTAGGAAGCAAAGAGAAAATATGTCATTTTCCTTACAGATAGGCATATTTTTAAATGATAACCAAAGTTTGCCAACATCTCAGAACAAACTTCCATAGATAGTTTGCTAATGTTACAAATTATAAAAAATTTTATTCAAATCCCACAACATTAAATTACAACTCTGTAACTCAAAATTTTATGAAAACTTTAAAATCAGGATTTATGACAGCGGACATTAGACTTTATGGTCATTATGTTAGTGGCTTATTGGTCAAAACTGAGGCTTAAGTCATATTTTACACAGCAAACACTTTTCAGTATCTATAATACTTGAAAAATGATCTGTTCCTAATCCAACCAGAAATACTATCAGTGTTTTAATCAATTACTAAAAAACTTTTTTCTGAGTATGTTATTACACAAACCAAGAAAGATGACAACACTCATTAATATTAATTTTAAGGCAAGTTCCCACTACATTAATATTTGTAAATGGAATTATGAATATGCTAATAATGAAACTAGAAAAATTAGTCAAGTTGCACTAATGATTCTAGGTTCAGAACATTTTATTCACCATGTAGACAGTCTCATCTAGACACAGCTTCAGTGTGTTATCAATCTGCGTCAATGTAAACTGAGTATGTGAATGTTTTTGTTAATTTTTAAAATAGATTTTGGGCTCACCTGAGACATTTGGAAGTACAAAAGAACTTCACCGAAGAAGCGTTGTTCTGATGGAAAAATGAGGGCAAACAAATTAAATCTCCTTTAAGAAAACCACTTACTTAAAAAACATAGCTTACATTTTTTAAGCGTTTTATCTCTGCTTTCTCCTCTTGTTCCTTCCTTCGTTTCTTTTCCTGGAGAATTTCATCTAAAGTTTTCACTTTCCAAGAGTCCTTTTCATCACCCATTTGAGTTACAACACTGCAAAAAGAAAAATAATTCAAGCAACCTAGGGATGCACCAAGGTGTGGTTGATGCTCCATTGTTCCTGAACACTTAAACTTAGTCAGTTTTGAGTGTTTCAAAGCCCTCAGAAGAAGAAAGAACTCTGAAAAGTGACTGCTGGGCTCTCACCTCTTTCCTGTCACTTTTGTAAGGTCCTGGGCAACTTTGTTCACCTCGGTACACTTTTCCATGGAATGGGAACATCACCTACCTAATGGTCCAGTAAAAACCCTTAGCTATCCAGTTAGACACCCAGTTACAAAAAGAAAAACAAAAACAAAAACAAAAAACAAACAACCCTTAGCTCACTGCCTGGCACTCATCAGGCACCGCCTTTGATGACAAAACAAGGTATCAGGGAGACCACTTGGGCCACTGGGCCCTGGACAGGTGTACCCTCCCGCACAGACTTCGGAGAGATCTGGGGTAGGGGGCGCCCGGTGAAGGTGCACTCGCGGACAAGGCTACCTGACCCGGGAGCGGGGCTCCTATGTCCTTGGGCTCAGTCACGCAAACGTGAAGCTCAGCACGGCAGGGGTTGGCTCCCGGAAGCGCCTGGCCGGCCACCTCCTCTACCCGAAGCTCTGCGCGGGGCGAGACTATGCGGGAGCTGGGGTGGGGCGCCCGGTGAAGGTGCACTCGCGGACAAGGCTACCTGACCCGGGAGCGGGGCTCCTATGTCCTTGGGCTCAGTCACGCAAACGTGAAGCTCAGCACGGCAGGGGTTGGCTCCCGGAAGCGCCTGGCGCGCCACACAGCCCGGCGCGCGCCAGGAGCGTCTATCACTTCCTGCGGCGACGCCGACTGATGACGCCATAAGGAGACATGGCTCGGATTCTCCAGTCTGGGACTCTGAGCAACAGCTCCCATCGCGCACAAGGATGGCGTCACTTCCGGGATCTGCGCGGATCGATGACGCAGGACTGAGGGGGCAAGATCTCCAATCCACTACTCGAGAAACCGCAGCGCCTGACGACAGGATGTCGTCATTTTCCGGAAGTGATGTGTTGATGCATGAGGGCGCCCTGTAGTACAAGACTAGGCGAATTTTGATGCTCCTCTGAGCTGCTGAGTCAAGAGCCTGGCTTCGGGCTTGTCCCGCACAGCAGTCGGCGACCGCTTGGGCAGAGGCGGACTTTTCCTCTGGCGCCACGATCTGCCTGAGCCTGACCCTTCCCCCCCAGGTGCGGTCCCTGCGTTCCCCCGCCCTAACATCTGCGGCGCCTCAGCCTGTGGAGCCCCTTGCTTGGTCTTGTTTCCCATCCATGCTCTGGTGAACTCGAGTTTCCAGATGAAGAAAACGTCGACCTCTTACGGCCACCCTCCTGGTTCTACGAATTGTGTCCAGTGGCCATTGCTTTGGGCCAACCCCGCCCTTTGCTAGCGGACCAGACCAGAGCAGAATTATACGTGCTAAAGTTCCAAGCCACCAAGTGGGAACTAAGTTGTTTTTCTGACCTTCCGAGAACTTGAGAGCAAAATAAGACATCTTCAAGTAGGCAGTAATAATCAGCATAATTAGTTTAAAAAAAAAAGGGAAAGAGACTATAGAGTGGTGCAGGGTGAGGGGCCTTGGAATTCTTTTCCTGCCAGAACAAAATGCTTGCTTTGCATGCCCCAGCTCTTATTTTGCCTACTGAATTCTCAGTGACTTGGGGAAGCCTTCATTTTTAACCCCACTTCATGATGGAAACTGGTGAAGGCAATAAAATATCCACCTTGGTCATTTCAGTACTATAAATGCAAGGGTTACACACACACACAAAAAAAAAACCACCAAAAATAAATTAGTATAACATTTACCTTTGCAGAATAACAGCCATTGACAGTTGCCACTATGGCTACTTAATTTAGACAAAAATAACCAGGAGACATACACAGGATTAATGACACAGTAGAAATTTATTACCACAGTACAAATAACAAAAGCTCACTAAATTACTTAACCATTTTCCAGGAAGTGTTAATCTACTTATGTCAATACTGAAACAGGTGACATAGAAAACACTACAAATACTTTGGGTGATATATTTTTAGCTCTCCCCAAGTTTGGTATAAAGCAAATAGGATTTGGCTCTGATGCAGATTTGTCGATATGAATTTCAAGTTTCCCAGTGTAGGAATGCAACTATGTCTGTAGCCCTGTAGAAGCGGCATCTATAAACCCTTGGGAAGGCACAGACTCAAATCTGTCTGCAAACAGCCCAGAAATTGCAAATAAATGGAATGCATTTTACAAGAAATGGAAATGAAAACAAAACAATGGACAAATAAGACTTGGCAAGTTGGAACACTTTCGAACTGAATTTGGACATCTGAACAAGCTGAGCAAGCAAGGGTCCAACAGAAAATTCAGAATCACAGCCTCCAGGAAACCCGGATGAAATACTTCAGAATCTGCAGCTTTATGGGAAACAGCCAACTCAGGGTCAGCAGGACCTCAGCCATCTGCTCTTGGCTCCTTGTCTAGGAAAGATGCAGCCTAACTGATCAGGAGAGTTGGGACATTGGAATTTATAAATTATAAAATGTACCAGCAAGCTAGTAGTGGTGGCACAGCCTTTTATCACTGCACAGAGGGAGGCTGAAGCAGGAAGATTGAAAGTTGAAGTCCTCCTTCGGCACTTTAGCAAGTGCTGTGCCTTGCTGGGAATGAGCTCAGCTCAAAAGACCTTGGGTTCAACCCCTGATACTGAAAAAAAAAAAAGTGGCACTGAAAAAAAAGTGCTGGCAGTTTAGCGATAGGTAGAATGCTTACCTAACATGTTTGAGGCACTAGGTTTGGTCCCCAGCACCACAAAAAAGAAAAAAAATGAAGAGGCCCCTACCAAGCCACATGTAAAGGCTTAAATAGAATGTTGGTCAAAGACTAAATAGAGAGGATTTCTATCTGTAACAACCTTACTTTTTTTCCCACCCAGGGAAATGGTCCAAATACTTTCAAGCCTTAGAAGAATATCACAGATGTGAAAAGCCGTGTTGGGTATCTATCCACACTGACCCACGTAAGTGACCATCAGAAAAGCAGGAAGTTAAAGCTACCAGTTTCGTGACATATATTTTAAAGGCATGCTACAAAGCAGATCTCCATTTGGTTGACACTTTTTGTATAGCATTTTTAAAAAATAGTTTCTGATTTGTGTTTACTTTTCTCAAATGAAAGACACATTGTGGATTGTTCAAGAGTTCCGGGCAGGCAGATTATTTTAATGCTGATACACAGGAAATTATGACTATCAAAATTTTAGAAAAGCTTTTTATGTTTCTAAGTGGCAGAAAGTTTTTGTTTTCAGTACTGGGAATGGAACCTGGGGTTGTGATGCTAGGCACGTGCTTCACCACTGTGCTACACTGCCAGTCAAGGGAAATTTTCTAAAATTGGAAGTCTGTTCATCTCCAAGCATGGGTGTAAGGAAGCAGATGCTCCAGCTCAGGAGATAAATGAGCTGTGTACAAGGCACAGACAATAGCATGGATGCAGGAGGATCAACCCAATGTAAGAAACAACACCTAGCATCAGCATTTCTACACGCACATCTATAACAGCTTGCTGAGGACCATGCTATAAAAGGAGTACATAAAGGTAATAAAAAATATTGCATCTAGGCCGGGGATTTAGCTCAGTGGTTCTGCCTCCTGCCTCGAAGGCTCAAGGTCCTGAGTTCAATCCTGGGAACTCCCCGCAAAAATATTGCGTCTGTACAGTCATAAGCAGATGGCCAAGCCAGCCATGGGTTCACCGCTGTCCTGGAAACATGTTCAGAGCACTATTGGGATTGGCAACTGAGCTGTGCACTGAGGCCAGGGGAAGAAATGTAGGCTGGGCCAGGGCCCATCGCTGGCCATGGCACTGGCTCCTGGTCTGTGCCTACCCAGGATGAGGGAAAGTCTCAAAGGCAGCTTTGTAGGAAATTACCTCACTTTTTAATTATTTTGGAAAATCTCTGGTTTTCATTTTTGGTCCACACATTTAGAAAATCGAAACAGGCTTCGAGCCACTTGTGAGGTGGGGGGGTTGGGCACATCACAATGGGCTGCTTCCTGTTCCACACAGGCAGAGATCTGAAGAATACCCGGAAGCCCACACTCAGCCAGGTCTGGGGGGCCAGGCCAAGGGCTCCTTCGAGCAGTCACCACGTTCATGCTGATAGCGTGGCAGCCATACTGGCAAGAGGACAGGGTGGCCCTGCAGGTCAATCCAACCCCCACCACCCTGACCAACTCCCCTGCATTTTCTTTAGTTTTAGGGGAGCAGAGAGGAAGGAAAAGAAAAGTAGGCAGTCACATGAGACAAGGTCTCCCCAGTACAGGTGACCTGTGTACCTGCACACAGCAGGCCTCATCCTTAGAAGGCAGCTGCAGGCTCAAAGACCTTGTCTTAGTCCATTGGCATGGCATGATTTTTCAAGTAGTTAGCACTTAATGACAGGTACTTATTGCTGTTTGTTTCTGAGAGATTTTATCTCCAGGATGGACTACTTTGTATTTTCCAGGAGAGAAGCCAACTGGAAAACCAGAGAACCAATTATGGCTGCTATAGAGCTAGCAAATAGGGACAGGAAATGAGAATGGGCCGACCAGCACCCAGGCTATGGCTCACAGGGAGAAGGGCTGGGGAAGCACAGCAAGGTGAGGAGTAAGGAGGATGCAGCCTGTCACACAGCCTATGCACCAGTGTGCTCAGTGCCCCTTCCTCTGGCCCTGGGAGTGGGTGACGTTGACAGCGATGTCACGGTCCCCGGCGTGGGGATGAGCAGACGACTCATGGGCAGATAGGGGCCCACCTGACACAGAACACTCAGAGACCTTTTATATAGGTGCTTGCTTCATCAAAACATAGTGTCACTTTCAGTGTCATACCAGGCATGGTGGTGCACACCTGTGATCCCAGCACTCAGGAGGCTGACGAAGGAGCATCACCATGAATTCAAGGGCAGCCTGAGGTGCATAACAAGACCCTGTCTCAAACAAACAAAAAACTTTCAAGCTGTCACCCGTGAGACACTCAGCCAGACAAGCTCCCTGTTAGGTCCAGCAGTGGGGTTGGCCCCGAGGAGAGCCCAGCTTCCCCTCCATAGGGTCCCACACAAGGGAGGAATGGCAGAGATTTATTGTCACCCGTTGGGCAGGACTTGCCATCTGGCAAGGGACAGGCCACAGGTGCGGGGGCTCAGATCAGTACAGGCTGGGGAAGGAGCCATGGGCTGCCCTCTGGGAGCAATTCATACCCCTTCCAGTGTTTCATGGTGGGGTGGCTCTGGGGTACCCTGACACAGCTCTGGAGCACGACAGACCCCAGTTTCCAGGCAGTCTGTGCCCCATTTCTTTAGGCTGTGCGACCTCCGTGCCTGAGGCCATGGGCACCTGGCATTGTCCCATCCTGGCGCCTGCAGGTGGACACTGTGCCGACCTCCAGGCTTGGCTGTAGCCTGGGCGGCATGGACACCTGTGGTAGCTGGCGTGAGGAACTCGGGGTCTCCTTGCTGGCACCCAGCAGGGAACACCCCATGTCAGCACTGAGCCCAGTGGTCACGCACAGCCCAGAGCGAGCTGGGCACCCTCTCCCGCAGTGCTCACAGCTGGTGACGACTCAGGGGACGCCCCACACGTCCACCTCACACCAAGTGCAAGGGCCTGGGTCAGTGGTGCTGCCTGGGGTCCTGGAGAAGCAGTGGCTCCGCATCATCCTCTGGGGCCCAGCTGGTGGCTACGGCCAGGCTCTGCATGGCCTCTTGCTGATGCTGCCGTGCCTTGTTGTAGAGCAGGACACCCACTGTCACCAGAACGGTGCCAACAGCAGACAGGCTGGTGATCTTGTTGCCAAAAACGATGATGCTGAGCCAGATGGACAAGGCGTGCTTCACAGTGCTGGCCACGCTGCAGACAGGGCAGGGGGCACTGTGACCACAGTGCTGTGGGGCCGGGGAATGAGTGGGGCCAGGGGCCTGCTGCAGGCTCTCCAAGGATGCTTTTTGTTATGCAAACATTGAAGCAGAGAAACACTGTAACCAACAGCCCAATTCCCACCTGATGGCTGGCCACAACACTGTTTCATTCTATCTTTGGAGTGAAACAGGAAAGTATAGACAGTGTAACATTTTGCCCCTAAATACTTCACCCTCTTTTCCAAAAAGTAATAAGTCCCTAAAAAACAACAACAACAACAACAATACCCATCCTAGCCTGAGGAGGTGGCCCACGCCTGTCATCCCAGCACTCTGGGAGCCTAAGGCAGAAGAATCACAAGTTCAAGTCTACCCTAGGTAAGTTAATGACTGAGAATAAAAAATAAGGGCTGGGGACACAGCTCAGCACAAACTGGTCCTGGGTTCAATCCTCAGGACTAGTAAATAAATAAATATCATGTGGATGATGAACAGGAACAGACTTTCTAAGCTATACAGTGTGACATCTGTTTTATGTCACTCATCGCTCACATTTGAGAACTCTGAGTAATGCTGAGGTCAGTGACTGAGTGATGCTAGGGGAGGACATGTTTGGTTCTGTGCAGATTCTGTGCCCTTCTCTGAGCAGACAGAGCTTAGGTGTGGACTTTGGTCTTGGTCTCAAGTCCTGGAACCAACTGCCTAGCCCCAGAGGGAAAACTTCAGTTGTTCATTCTCTTATACCATGAGGAAAACTGCTAAAAGACATCTTTGGTTTTCAGATTATTTTGAGCCATCATTAACTGGGACATTTGAACCTGCAGTTTCCTGCCTGACACTTTTCTGTAGAATGTCACCTGTTGCGCTGAACAGTTATAGGGCTTAGTGGCAGGTGGTATGGCCCACATCCATATTCCTAGTTCTGGGGAGGCTGAGGCAGGAGGGTCACGAATTGGAGGCCAGCCTGGATTATACAGTGAGGCCTTGTCTCTAAGAGAGCTCGAAGGAATAGGTGAGAATTTGCTGCACTGACGTGGACCCAGTGAAAAGTGGAGAGAAGCGGGAGATGCCAGGCATGGTGGCGCACACCTGTGAGCCCAGCACCAGGAAGGCCAAGGCAGGAGGATCAGCATGAGCTGAAGGCCAACCTGGGCTACATACTGAGTTCAAGGCAGCCTAAAGTACCTAGTAAGACCCCAAAAAACCCCAAAAGAGAACCAAACAAAAGCAGCAACAGAGAGATCTGAGCATGGCCTGCAGCAGCACCACCTGGCACGTCTGCTTCTGCTTTCACAGTCAGGGACCTGGCCGGCTCCCCTGGGCCATTTGGAAGGCAGAGAAAAGGCTACCGAGCTGGCCAGTACATGATGCGGCAGACCTACTGCTGGGGCCAGCACCAGAGAGAGCTCACTTCCTCTGTCTGCCATCTCAAGCTGCACACCCACCACGCCTGACCAGTTAGGGAGGTGAGAGGAGGCCCATCTGCCCCTACCCCGAGTGGCCAGAGGGGCGCCCCAGCCTCACAGCACCCAGCATGAACAGCAAACCAAGAAAGCACGAGCTCCACTCCTGGCTGTGCTGCCCACAGCCCAAGTGCTCCACGGCACACAGACAGAAAACACAAGCGACCCAAAGACTTTAAGTAGAAGCTTCCTGAAATCTCAGTGCTGGTACCAAGCAGCCCAGCCCATGTATGACTACTCGTAACTGTGGGGAAGAAGTCAGGTTTCCCCGAAAACCACCCATCCCGGCCTCCAGAGGCAGCGCACCTGAAGGTCACAGGAGAGATCTTGCCCATGAGGGCGTAGGCAGTGACGCTCTGCAGGTGGAACAGGGCGCCGTCTGTCAGCAGCAGCAGCACCACATCCTGACTGTAGCGGAAGCTCCTCCCGCTCCTGCCGATCACAGGCACATCCTGCAGCCAGAACAGAGGGTGCTCTGTGGCCTCATCTTGGACACAGTCACCACCAAGGTGATGCCAAGTCACTGGTACAGGGCCAGGGAGACACCCTGCAGCCTGCTGGGCAGCAGTTGGATTGCCCTTGCCAGGACTTTTTTCTTTCTCATCTGTTTTGAGATAAGGTCTTGCTACACAGCCCAGACTGGCTGCCCATGCAGGATGACCCCCAGTCTCCCAAGCGCTGGGGTTACAGGTGAACCCCACCACACCTGCACATGCAGATGCTGAGAGCTATGCAGCCCATGACCTGGGTGGTGGGGAAGAATGGATAAAACTCCCAGCAACGCGCCACTTCCCCCCAGGACAGCCCCTGAGACAGCCGGCCATGGTGGCACAGGCCTCTAAACCCACACTTAGGAGGCTGAGCAGAAGGACTGCAAGTTCAGGTCCAGCCTAGGCTACGTAGTGAGACTGTCTCCAAAAAAAAAAGCTAATCCTGACACAAAGACCCAAACCCACGCACTTGAGGTCCCACGAGACAGAAAAGTAGGACATGGTACGGGGGGGCCAAGGGAAGTGGCTATGGAGTGCTGAACAAGGACAAGTGTCGCTCTGGAATGAGAACAGTCTAGGGGTGGGTGAGGGCACACGGTGTGTATACTTGGTGCCACCAAGCTGTCCACTGATTTAAGATGCTCCAGGTGTGGGGCACACGCTGGCAGTTCCAGCTATTCAGGGGCTGAGGTAGGAGCGTCGCTACTTCACAGCCACAATGGCAACTTCGTGAGACCCTGTCTCAAATGACATGAAGAGGCTGGGGATGCAGCTCAGTGACACTTCTGGATTCAACCTGTGGTACCTCAAAAAAGAAAAGAAAAAAAAATTTTTTTTCCATTTTTTTGAACTCACTAAGTAGTCCAGACTGGCCTCAAACGCATGGCAATCCTCTTGCCTCGGCCTCCCTAGTGCTGGGATTATAGGTGTGCGTCCCCATGCTTTGCTACAAAAAGGAAAAAATTTTCACACATGCAATTCCAGTACACTGGGAGGCACAGGCAGAAAGATCCAAAGTTTGAGTCCTGGCTGGAAAACTTAGTGACTTGGTGGGACCCTTTCTCAAGACAAAAATTAAAAAAGAGCTGGGGGTGTAGCTCAGTATGAAGGCTGTACGTGCAACCTCCAGTGCCGCAAGAAGAAAAAAAAAGTAAATTTTACCGTGTATATCATGGATTCAATACATATTTAACTACAAAAAATCCACACACGGAGCCTGGGATTTAGCTCAGTGGTTCCACCACCTGCCTTGCAAGCGCAAGGTCCTGAGTTTGATCCCTGGTACCAAAAAAAATCCACACACAGGTTCTTTCAGTCAACTATTCATTCCAGAAAACATCCCAGAGAGACACTCACTGTGAGGTGTGTGTGCGTGTGGGCAGCACCAGCCTCGTGTGCAGCCGAGAAGAGGCGCCCCTAGCGGCAATGTTGGGCACAGTGCACACCACAAACAAGTAGAGGGACCACAGTAGCCACATGTGATGCCACCACGTTCACAGTGAAAACAAACCACACAAACCTAAAAACTCACACAGGGCCAGAGATTTGGCCAAGTGGCACCATGCCTGCCTCACAAGCACAAGGTCCTGAGTTCGATCCCTGGTACCAAAAAACAAAACAACCCATACAAAAAAATCTCAGAAACCTGGGTGTGGTGGTGCACACCTGTGATCCCAGAACTTGGGAGGCTGAGACAGGAGGGTTACCACAAGTTCAAGTCCAGCCTGGGCTCCACAGTAGTTGAAGGCCAGTCTGAACTACATAGAGACCCTAGTACGATGAGACCCTGTCTTAAAAAACAGAAAGAGAAAGGGAGAGGGAGAGAGAGAAAGAGATAAAAGAGATGGAGAGAGGGAGGGAGGGAGAGGGAGAGAGGGAGGAAAAGAAAAGAGGAAAGGAAAGGAAATCTCAGCAAACAGTGCAAGTCCATGAGGCCTTAGGCACAGCCACATCCAAGAGCCCCTCAGTGGTGGCCTCACTCTGGTGTCCCAGTGGACAACAGCTGCCAAGCAGGCAAAATTAACCGTTCTGCTCCTGCGAAGCCAGGTGTGGTGGAGCGGCCTGGAGACCCACCATGAAGAAGATCCAGGCAGGGATGAGCATCACCATCGCTGCTGCACTGGTGTAGAACTGCAGCTCTGGGGCCCTGCGGGGACAGGGGATGGGGCCTCGCACACCTGGGGACGGGGGACGGGGCCTCGCACACCTGGGGATGGGGGATGGGGCCTTGCACACCTGGATGCCGAGGACACATTTGGCCAAACATAATGAAAGCCAGGCACCCAGCCTGCTGTCTCGGGGGTGCACAGCTCCCATGAATTTGAGCAGCAAGCTAAAGGACATGGGAGATGTGCCAGGCCTGGCAGGGCAACGCACAAACTCCCCAGGGGCTGGCAAATGGGGTCTGCTCACTGGCAATACTCACGAGAACCGGTACTTGTCTCCGCTGAGCAGCTTCTTGGAAAAGACGTTCTGCAAACTTGAAAAAGAAGAGGCTGTACATGGGAGCTGGTGTGGCCAGCTCAGTGATTTGGGGAAAGATGGCACCAGAAGTCACAGGCCTAACTGAGTGAGTCTGGACCTGAATGTCCGCAAACCCAGGTGAGGGCACAGGTGCAGCCTCCTGACCCCATCCCGTGTCCCCATCCAGCGCCCAGTGCCCAGCCTCACCAGTCCATGATGTTGGTGGACAGTGCAGCTGAAAAGCCCAGGATATTGAAGCTGATCTCAGTGGCAGTGCACAGCGCCAGCCCTCCCATGACCGGGATGAGGGACAGGTTGACCAGCAGCCCTGGCAAGGGCAAAACACACGTGACACAGGGCACAGGTCCTGGGACAGTGTGACTTCTGCCTTCATTATAAACCTGATGCCCTCGCCAGGGTGCTGGGAAATAAAGCAAAGAGATTCCGTGTCTGTAAGGGCCCCGAACCGTGTCTACCTTGCTGCCAGCCCCAGAGCAGGAGGTATTCCCAGGAGGCTTAGGGCCATGGACAGTGAGATTTGGAGCCAGCATGGTATGCTCAGTACACCCTTCTGGGTTGACCCCTTGTTTCCTTCTGAGTAACAAAAAGCCTTATGTGACTGATTTTAAAAATCTATTCAAGGGCCGGGAATTTAGCTCGGTGGTTCTGCCACCTGCCTCACAAGCACAAGGACCCAAGTTCTATCCCCGGTACCCTCTCAAGAAAATCCATTCAACATGATGAAAATCACCTGCACATACTTATTTTGAAAAAAGGATACCAGACACCGTGTTGTTCTTTCATTTGGGTATGTCATTTACTTTTAAATTCAAAGAAAATGAGAGTTTGAACTTTTGTGTGTGTGTGTGGTACTGAGAATTGAACCCAGGGCCTTAGCACTGAGTTTCATCCCCTGCCCAATTTTTATTTAAGTTTTTTTTTTTTGGTACTGGGGATCGAACTTGGGTCCTTGTGCTTGCAAGGCAGGCGGCGGAACCACAGAGCTAAATCCCTGGCCCTTTATTTGTTTTTGAGACAGTGTCTCAAGTTGTGCGCGGGGCAGCCGCCGCAAAAACAGAGCTAAATCCCTGGCCCTTTATTTGTTTTTGAGACAGTGTCTCACTAGTCACAAAGGGCTGGAACTTGCCATCTTCCTGCCTCAGCCTCCCACAGTACAGGACTACAGAAGTTTGCAGCTGCCTTTCACTGTTTAGCAAGAGAATCTCGGCCCTGGGAGGAGCCACGTCACCCCTTTCAGGAAGCGGCTCCCTCACTCCATCCATCACTGGATGTTGCTGCCCAGGGTGGAAATGTAAATCCTGAGGAGGCCGCCTCTGGCTGGCAGGTCCTGAGGTGATGAATGAGCAGACCCAGCCGCAGCACATCCCCAGGGCCTGAGCTCAGAAGGGACCAGACCCAGACCAGAGAGCCCAGGTACCAAAGCCTGGTGCTCACTCGTCCCACCCCACAACTATAGGGACTGCTCCTGATGCTACTTTGTGGCCACCTACAGCACTGCAGTTCCAAGAGTCTGCTCCCACCTGCTCCCCTTCAGGCCCTGCCCTCCGGATGGGTGTGGCACACACACCAATAGAAGGGCTTGGGGTACAGCTCTTTGTGAGCCCTGGGTCCATCCCAGCACCTCTAAATGAGTAAGTGCAGGCCAGCAGGGCCGTGCTCTCTACCTTGCTAGAGGCCACCTGCAGTTGCTAAGGTAAAGCTGAACATTCTGGTGGGGTACAGAAGCGGTCGTGGGGGAGCTTTTAAGACAGGGAGGCAGCCAAAGAAGGCAGCAACACGGGAAGATGGAGGAGGGCAGCAGCCACCTCCCATGGCCCTGGAAAGTCCACTGACCACCCTCTGGCCTCTCTGAGGTCAGGACCAGCACCAGGACGTCTGGCTGCCCCAGTTCCTCCTGGTCTCCCACTCCACAGGCCACCACGGGGATGGCTGGGTGCATAAGGCCCAAAGGAACACCTGCTCCAGTGACCGACGGGGGCCACCTCAGAAGCCACTGAGCCCAGAGCTAGTGCTGGGAGATGGGGCGCAGTGAGTGGAGGGGGAGGAGGATGGGGAGCTGCCACAGCTCACCTGTGTACTCGCCCAGGATCATGCGTGACATGATCACCGTGAAGATGGGGGCAGAGCTCTTCACAGTCTCTGCAAATGACACCGCCACATTCTTCAGGCTAACCAGGCCCAGGACCACGGTTGCAAACCTGCCAAGAAGCCAGGTAATGTCGGGACAAGTCACCTAAAGTCAAGAGCTCAGGACAAGGACCCTGACCCTCACCAGCCAGCAGGAAGCCCGGCTGTGGGCTCCAGCTGGGGCCCAGAATGTGTCCCCCCAAGAGTGACTGTGGCCTCTGGCCAGGTGGCCCCTGCCTGCCCCACAGCCCAGGCATCAGAGTCCAGGCTGCTCAGCACAGTCTGACTCAGGAGCTGCAAAGCCAAGCCTGCCAGGACGTGCTCTGGAGCCGGCGAGGGAGGGACCCTACCTCATGAGGCCCACGAAGAGCATGGTCATGATGAAGTTGGGTGGGTAGGACAGCCGCGGCTTGTGCTGGTGGAGGCAGCAAGGGATGAAGGTCTTGGCGCAGCCGATGAGCGTGGTGGACAACATCTGCACGGCGCCTGGAGGAGGCCCGGCGTCAGCGCCCACCAGCGCACCCGCCCGCCCCGCCACCTGCTCACCTAGCATACTGGGCTCGCCCTCCAGCAGTGACAGGATGTACTTGTTGAGGAACAGTGTGCAGAAGCTGAAGAAGAACCACAGCGTGAGGTAGGCGAGTGCCCGAGAACTCCACACACCCAGGTCCGACTCGATGACCGTGGTCTCAGTGATGGTGACAGTGAGCAAGCTTCCCTCTGCGCCACCCTCGCGCTGGGAGAAGAGGATCTCACTGCGGTGGCCAGGCAGCGGGGCCCAGGTGAGCGGTGGCTTCCCTTTGGGTTCTGCATCAGAGCTGGAGCCGGGCTTGCTGCCCTCCGGGGCCAAGGGCTCTGCCATGCTGAGGCCACCACCAGGAGGATGGAGTACAACTCAGTGGGGCTGGCATGGGTCACAGCAACTGCCAGCGGTGGGGACGCAAGCAAGCCTGGCAGGAATGGCCCAGGAGGCACAGAAGCCAAGGCCAATGCTAAGGAAAGTAAATGCGTCACCTGTGGGGAGGAGCATTCATGTTCTTAGCACTTTGAACATCAGTTGAAACAGCTTAAAACCCAGAGACACCAGAGCTGGGCTCAGCCTGCCCGGAACTCTGGGGCTCTGCCCTCCCCACCCTTTCTCCTAAATTGGGTTTTGTCCTCAGACCCTAACCCCTGCACACACCTGGTGTAGTACATGGCTTGGCTCACTCCACTGAGAATGGTTTGTTTGATTCTGTTTTGTTTTGTTCTTTTAAGAGATCTTTTTATGTAGCCCTCACCGGCCTTGAACTCATGGTGATCCTCCTGCCTCAGCCTTCCCAGTACTGGGATTACAGCTGTGCAGCACCACGCCCACCCATTCCACCCAGGTTGGGTCCCCACCAGCAAGCTCAATGTGTTTTATGTCACACGTTTCATGTATATCAGCTTTTTGTTTTTTGGTATTGAGGGTCAAGCCCAGGGGCTTCATAATGAACTACATTCCCAGCCCATTTATTTTTTAAGACAGGGTTGGGGCCAGGGATAGCTCAGTGCCACCACTTCTCTTGCAAGTGCAAGGTCAATCCCTGGTACCAAAAAAAAAAAAAAAAGACAGGGTCTCACAAAGCTGCTAAATTGCAAACTGGGCCCAAACTTGATCCTTCTGCTCCAGCCTCCCAGAGTGCTGGATGACAGGCATGCCTCTGGCTCATATTTCCTATCCATACTGGAGTCTCCTGGTGGGGCCTCTCCGATGCCAGTGCCATACACAAAGCGCTGGAAGCCAAGCTCACGTCTGTCTTGCAGCTGCAATCTGGTGGCCCTGCCCTGTGACACATGCCCAGAGGATGTGATGGGGATTGAATAGCTGGGGACTAGATGAGCGCTCCATGTCCTGGCTCTCACACAGCACAGGACATGTGATAAAGAGACAGAGGAACTAGGCATGAGGGGCGTACCTGTGATCCCAGTGCTCAGGAGGCTGAGACAGGAGGACTGCAATGAGTTCAAGGCCAGCCTGGGCTGCACAGTGAGATCTTGTCTCAAAACACACCAAAAAAAAGCACAAGGACCCGAGTTCAATCCCTGGTACAAAAAAAAAAAAACCAAAAAAAAAAAACACACCAACCAAAAGCGGGGAGGGGACATAGCTCTGTGCAAAGTCCTGGGTTCAATCCCCCTGCTGAGCAGTGCACAAGTCCTCTGCTGACAGTATGGGCCTCAGGCAACCATGTGCCCGTTCCAGGTTTCTGGTAGGAGCCCAGCCTTAGACACCACTCTGCTTACCTTGCCACACTCCATCCTGGTGCCACCACCTGTCCCTGGTGCCTCTATACAGTTTTTCCTGTCCCTGAGTCCTCCAGGAACACGAAGCTAAAGCGGCTCCACCCCAGCACCCGTGTCCCTGAGACACTGCACCAAACTGCAGAGGTCATGACCCTGGCTATGATGTAGCTGGAATTACAGAAGGAGGGGAGGGGGAGGAGGAAAGGAGGGGGAAGTGGGGGCTCAGATCCTCTGGCCCATGGCAGCCAAGGGACAGCACCCAGGGCTGTGTTCAAGTCACAGGCTGTCCCAGCCTGGAAACACCCCACAGCAGGAAACTGTCTGGATGCAATTTCCCACAGTCCCAGGGAACAGGGGAAATGGACACAAGGCCTTGCAAGGCCAGCTGGAAAGAGAAGTGCTGGGAAAAGCAGTGGCTCCTCCAGCTCCAGAAGTTGGGTCACTGGCTTCTTTCGTTACCAACAATCAAACAAAACAGCACAACCTAAATGCAATCACCAGGAGAGACAAACAGCCACACTCCAGGAAACAGGCAGACACCTTCCTGGGACAAAACCTGGACCGGGCAACAACAGGACTGACAACCTGCTGTGCTGCTCAGAGCTGCTGGGCAGAGCACTGGCCTGGGTCTAGGAATCAAAGATTGGCAAGGTCAGGGGCAGCATGACTCAGGATGGCCGCCGGCAGCTGCCAGAGGTGACCTCCCTAGGCAGGAGGCCCGGTGGCTCGCAGGCAGCTCGGTCGTTCGTCTCCTCAAAGTGTCCACTGGATGTCATTTCAGTCCCCAAGGCCACCCCCACTTGAGAGGCCATCACCACCCCGGGATATACTATCTGGGTGGGCTCCAATCAGGGCCCCACAACACCCCCTCACGCGCAGCTGGGGGACAGGTGGGCACCACCCCCTGGACGCTGTGGCTCACAGTGGAAGGCCAGCACTGTCCTGGGCATCCCTGTGCAGCACAGCCGCCTATCACTCGCACTGTGATGGGAACCAGGGAAGAGGCCAAGCATGCCTTGAATTCTGACCCAGGGCCCAGAAGCACCCTGGCTGCCACCAGTGTCCTGGCAGAGATCCCAGTGGCCATAGCTGCCTCTCTGGGGAAGGTTGGGGCAACAGGCTGTGGGGGTCCTGGAGGCCAAGGGCAAAGGTTGTGGCGGGGACTGGAACCCCGCTACTCACTGCAGAGCACTATACCGCCCCTCATGCTCACCTTAACCCAGGGTGGAGCAGGTACCTGTGACCAAGGCCACCTCCCACTGCAGGTGCCACCATGTCTGGAAGGGGACCCACAAGCCCCTGGAGCAACCCCACAGAGTGCAACCTGAGAGGATGACCAAGTAGACCCCAAAACCCTGCTGCTGCACCTTTTTCTGCTAAAACCCCAGGCTCTGTCAGTTCCCTGAAGATAGTTTTTTTCTAGTTCTGGAGATTGAGCTCAGCACCTTGACATTGAGCTACATCTCCAGCATTTTACTTCTTTTAGGTTATAATTATACCCCTCCATCCCTTTGAAAATTTTTTATTTTGAGACAGGGTCTTGCTTAGTCACTAAATTGTGCAAGTTGGGCTCCAGATTGCAATCCTCCTGCCTCAGCCTCCCAGAGCACCTGAGGAGTCGGTTTGATACCAGGATGATGGGCCAAGTCAGAAAGAAAAGGTCCTGCATGGTAGCATACCCTGTAGTCTCAGCAGCCAAAGGCTGAGGCAGAGAATCACCCATACCTAGGAGTTCAAGGCTAGCCTGGTCAACACAATGCACAAGGTCCTGTCTCAAAAACAGCAGTAGTGCGCTGAGCGTGGTGGCCTACTCCTATAGGCCCAGCACTCGGGAGGCCAAGGCAGGAGGATCGCTGTGAGTTCAAGGCCACCTGGGTCACACAGTGAGTTAAAGGCCAGCCTGAAATACATAGTCAGATCCTGTCTCAAACAATACAAAAAACAAAAACAGTAACAAGTAACCCACAGGCAAGTTACAATCAATAATATCCATCCGGCAGCACTTGGGAACTGGGCAGTGCTCTGATGTGGTTTCTTTTTTGGCAGTAGTGTGCTTTATTTCTTTGTACCAGGGACCAAACTGGGGACCTTCCACTTGCAAGGCAGGTAGTGGCACTGAGCTAAATCCTCTGCTTTGTAGTACCGGGGATCAAACTCAGGGGTGCTTTACTCCTGAGCTACACCAGCAGCCCTTAAAAAAAATTTTTTTTTTCATTTTGAGAGGGTCTTGTTAAACTACCTAGGCTGGCTTTGCACTTGTGATCCTCCTGCCTCAGCCTCCCATGTAGTTGGGGTTATAGGCATGCGCTGCCACACCCAGCTCTGTCCTTTACTCTGATTATAAGTGAGGCCCTGGTTAGAGTCCACACTCAGAAGGAAATTCATGGGGTCAGAGGTCATTGTAGAAACTCTACGACTTTAGCCCAGAATGAAGGGTCCATGCCCTTTCCTGCATGGCCCAGGTTAAAGCAAATGGTGGAATAATGCATGGTGGCAAAAATGAATCATACACAGCAAGCCCCGAGCCACTGACACAGCCATCTCCACAGGGAGGCCAAGGAATAGGAGGCAACCTTTTCATCCCCTCAGAGGGAGAGCAACAGGAGAGCAGGCAGAGCACAGGGTCTGGCCCAACCTGCACCAGGGTCCCTCTCACCAGGTCATGTCCAGGGGCCTGTGGCCAGCTCTTTTTCCTTGACCCAGGAGACACCAGCTCCTGCCAGAGGGAAGCAGTTCTTGTCCTGCAAGACACAGATTGTCAGAAGTGATCTGGCAACAACAAACTGCTTCTAACCTGCAGAAGCCAGGCATGGTGGCACACACACATCTGTAATACCCCCACAGGGAGGCTGAGGCAGGAGGATCTCAAGTTCAAGGCTACCCTGGGTAACTTAGCAAGACTGTCTCAAAATGAGAAATAAAAAAAAACCAAGAGGTAGGGATGTGGCTCCATGGTGAGGAATGCCTAACATTTGCAAGGTTCTGGGTTCAGTCCCTAGAGTAGGGGGTAAAAAAGCAAAAAACAGTGGCCAACCTCACTAATGAGGCCTGGAAGCTAGAGCTGGGCATGGAGAATTGGCTGCCTACCCTGAAGTCACCAGTATAAAGGTCTGACTGTATGGCTCTCCTGGGCGACAAGAGCTCAACACAGATGAAAGCCAGGCTCCCACCAGCCATGCACAGCAGCTGCCCCGATCCTTCTTGAGGACCGCAGCCTAGACCCGACGCTGGACCAGGACGGGCAGTGATGATGGGATGCCAGCACAACCTGTGACTGACCCACCTCGGACAAGCATGCAGCCAGGGTAGGAATTTCATCCTGGAAGAAGTGAAGATGTTCCCCAACTGCTGGGTGTGAAGTCTGCATTGACTCCAATCCTAGGAGTGACAATCTCCATCCACGTCCGCCTGGGCTAAACCAGAGCCTGACCCCGGGCTATGTCCTCAGCAATTTTTCTGAGACAGGGTCTCACTTCGAAGTCCAGACTGTGTAGCTCAAGCTGGCCTCAAACACACAGTGGTTCTCCTGCTTAGCATCCAGGTGCTGTGATAATAGGCAGGCATGCAACACCTGTCTTTTTTTTTTTTTTTTTTTTTTTTTTTTACTAGTACTTTGAGACAGGGTATTGCTAGCTTGCTAAATTTTCTGGGCTCGGCTGGAGTTTGCAACCCTCCGGCCTCACCATCCTGGACTGCTGGGACCAGCGGCCTATGCCACCATGCCTAGTTCTATGTGTCATTTTAATATGCCCTCCGTGCTGTTTAGTAGTCTCATTCTGTTTTTAAAATGTTTACAAAGTTTATTTCTAGTATAGCACATTGAAATCTCAGCTGCTGGAGCAACAGCGGCCAGCTGGGCACTTTGGCCAGGACCTGGGTTAAATGAGGGAGGGTGGGGTCTCCACAGCAGTGTCTGGCTTTTGGTTTTCTTCTTTTACAGCAGCTGGTGTGATCTAGGATGGGAGCCTAAATGCTGTGGGGAAACTGCCTGCTTGTTAAAACGCCTCATAAACAACCTTCACAGAAAAGTCAAGCTGGGTACGTGATACACACCATGGATCCTAGCAGTCTAGGAGGCTGAGGCAGGAAGATTGGAAATTCCAGTCTAGCCCGAGGAACTCAGACAGACTGTCTCCAAGAAGACAACAGAAAAAGTTGGCCTTGGGTTAAGAAAAAACAAAACAAAACAAACAAACAAACAAAAATCACCTGCTTACTAGGAGAAGGCAGGTCCAGGCCCTGGGTCCGCCCGGGTCGCCAGCCTAGTTCAGTCCCCCGGGGCCCACACCGGAAGTTGGCCTGGTCTGAGGGCAGAGAGACGCCAGCACCGGACTCGACCGAGGAACCGCGTCCCCGCCCCGTCCGCGTCCCGCCCTACCTTCGTCCCCGCCCCGAGGGGTCCCCGGGGACCAAGGCGCCGGGTTCGTTCGTGTCGACTCGACCTCTTCTGTGGTCACAGACCTCTCTCGGAGGTCGGAGGGCCCGGGCGGGGCAGGGGACACCGGGGGTGGGCGAGGGTCACCAGACCGGGCAGTGGATGCTGAGGGCCAGGCAGTGGTCACCGAGTTTGCGTAGGGACACCCGAACGGGCGGTGGTCAGCGGGGCCTGGGCAAAGGACACTGGGACCAGCGGACGCCGGTGTC
>NW_022900935.1:45102431-45106384 GCF_012274545.1 Fukomys damarensis | reverse complement strand
GCCCACGAATCGAGGCTTCTGATTGGTTGCGCTGCGGACCCGGGGCGGGCCGCCTCCAAACCTGTGTTCCGTGACTCGGCGTGGACGTCCGGTTGCACCAGTGGCCACGCGGGGGCGCTGCTGGAGACCGCCGGCGTTCGTTTCTACAGAAGGCACTGTTTGTATCGAGGATCGAACTCAGGACCTTGTGCTTGCGAAGCAGGCGGCGGAACCACTGAGCTAAATCCCTGGCCCACTTTTTATTTTATTTTTAATTTTTGGTTTTTGAGTTTCACACTGTAATTCACTATGAACTCACTGTGTAGCCCAGGCTGGCCTGGAAATCGTGGCAATTCTCCTGCCTCAGCCTCCTGAGTGCTGGGATTACAGCAGAAGGCTCTTTTTATATCCTCCCCAGCACTGGGGACCGAACTCAGGACCTTGAGCTTGCAAGGCAGGCATGGTGCCACTGAGTTAAATCCCCAGCCCTCAGAAGGCACTTTTTGTTCTGTTTTGTTTTGTTTTTTGAGACAGGGTTTCACTATGTAGTTGAGACTGACCTGGAACTCACTATGTAGCCCAGGCTGGTCTCGAACTCACAGTGATCCTCTTGCCTCAGCCTCCCGAGTGCTGGGATTACAGACGTGCGCCACCATGCCCGGCGCAGAAGGCACTTTTTAAACATGACTCCTACAGGGTTTAACATTAATAAAGCTTTTCCCTCAGATCTTGCCCAGAAGTTGGTTATTGGGTGGGTTCCCACTTGGGATTCCCTAGGAAACCCGCAAGTGGGAAAGTGGAGAGAGGAGAAAGGGAGAGCGAGGAGGGGAGGGGGAGGGAAGGGGTAGCAGGGACCAGAGACAGGTGGGCACCAGTGTCAGACAGGGCACCTCCCTGCGGTGCCTCCCTGGAAGCTGGTCAAGGGCTTGGACCCACAAATAGAAAAAAAGAGGAAGAAGCAAAAGTGAAATGTTTACTTAAACAGGAACCTCCGAACCTGAGGTTGTCATTTGTTGCCTGAACTCAGTATCCAGAGGACTTGGTAAATCCTAGAGATACCAGATGTAAATTCCTTCAGTTGTCTTCCAGGAAAAGCCTCCAAGCCAACGGCAAACATCTGTAACCCAATGCTCTGGGAGTCTGAGGCAGGAGCACAGCAAGTTTGTGCCCAGCCTGGGCAATTTAGGGACTGATTCTGTCTCCAAAGAACCTAAAACCAGGGCCAGAGGTCAGTGCAAAGGCTCTGTGTCCAATCCCCACTGCTGAAAAAAGAAAACAGCCCCCAAACCTTTCCTCAGCAACAACCTTGGCATCAGGCTGTGCACCAGAGAGGGTGGCCGCAGAACCGGGGGCCGGCCTTTTGTGTAAGCTGAGCACTGTGCCTGGGCGAGAGGGGACCTGAGGTCACCTCCAGCTTGTGGGCTGGGGGCCTGTGGCTCCACCTCCTCCTGAGCAGAAGCCCTCTGCCTGCAGGGGAGACCTGGGCACAACTCTCGGGCCAGGTCTTCCTGTGTCATTGCAGAGCCCAGCCAAGGAGTGAGCATTGTGCATCTGAGTGACTTTGAAAGCAGGTTTCTAGCAGCTCCCCAGGGTGTGTTTCTCACACAGGGGCTGCTGGTGACCGTTAGGAATCTAATGACAAGGCCTGGGGATTTAGCTCAGTGATTCCACCGCCTGCCTCTCAAGTGTAAGGTCCTGAGTTCGATCCCAGATACAAAAAAAAAAGAAAAAAAAAGAAAAAAAAAAGGAATCTAATGACATCCCCTGGCCCCATAGCCCCGGGGGCAGAGCCTGCACAGTCCTGGGGTCTGAATGCTCAGACAGCACCCATTTCCGTGGCCTGCACAGGGGGACCAGAGCCCTTGACCCACAAGGACACCACATCACTGGCATTTAAACTCCTCCCTCTGGCAGGAGCCCAAGAAGTCACATTTTTGGGTGAGAGACTATAATGAGAATTTTTTTTGGGGGGTACCGGGGATTGAACTCGGGTCCTTGCGCTTGCAAGGCAGGCCACCAAGCCGCTGAGCTAAATCCCCGGCCTGGGTGAGAGACTATAATGAGAATTTTTTTTGGGGGGTACCGGGGATTGAACTCGGGTCCTTGCGCTTGCAAGGCAGGCCACCAAGCCGCTGAGCTAAATCCCCGGCCTGGGTGAGAGACTATAGACTGAGCCGAGCACAGTAGAATACTCCTGTGATCCTAGTTATTTGGAAGGCTGAGGCAGGAGGATAACAAGTGGGGAGAATGGGCTGGGGAACTTAGCCAGAAAACCTACCCCTGAGACAAGTGCTAAGGAGAAGGTGGGCGTGAGGAGGAGGCTGGCAGCTGGGGAGGTTCAAGGCATTTTGATGCCTCCCCTGTTGGGAGGGTAGGGAGTATTTATAAGAGGACCAGGTTAGCATTTCCAGGGAGCAGGCTGTCTGTCTGCTGTTCTGACACCAAATGGCAGAGACGAGCTATTTAATGTGGTCTGTCTCTCTCATATATTTATATATATGGTTTGTTTCATTTTGCTTTTTGAGACAGCATCTCACTATGTAGCCCAGGCTGGACTCAAACTATCCTGCCTCAGCCTCCTGAGTCCTAGGATTACAGGTGTGCACCACCACCAGGCCTGGTGATCTTTTCTTCCCTACTAGTTTGGGGTCAGTTTTGTGGTCCACAACCAGGTTCTAGAATCAGCTCAGAAAAACAAGCAAGATCATAGGTGTGGTGGATTAACTAATGGTCAACTTGGAAAGTCCAGCTGAACTGAGTCAGTGTGGTCTGGATGTGGAGAACCCACTTGAGGATTGTTGCCAATGGCAAATAAGAGACCTGGAGGGGAAGATTATGTTTGCTGCTGATTTTCCTGGGAAGGCTTGCTGTGGCAGCAGGTTTTCCTGATGTGAACTCCACCGTTCTCATTGTCGGAGGTGCTCAGGGCCTTGCTGTCTCAGGGCATGGAGCTGTTCTCCTCAGGGGAGCTCTGGTCTTCACCACAAGTGCTGCTTCCTGGCTCCAGGGAAGATCCTTCAGCCTGGTGGTACAGACACTTCACCCCACCAGCACAGGCTTTCTGGCTTCCACTGCTGGCCTTTGCGCCTTCCTGAGGCAGATCTTCAATATGGACTTGCATGAGACATTGCCGTGGGCTCCAGGCCTCTTGCTGGACTTCTGCAGGACATTGCTGTGGGCTCTAGGCCTGCAACTGGACTTGTGTGGGACATTGCAGTGGAACTCAGGCCCTCTGCTGGATTCTTTGGGTCCCTAGTGTGAGGACAGACAGGTCTCTTGCACTCCTCTGCATTTAATTTTTTTGGTGAATGTTATAAAATAATTCTATAAATTTATTTCCTGAATTAAATCTATTCCCTTGCAAACGCTGACCACAACAAAAGGGACACAGAGTGGAGACCACAAAGGGAGCCAGTGCAGTAGAGCACGCCTGCCATACCAGCTCTCTGGGAGGCTGAGGCAGGAGGATCGAAAGTTCAAGGTCAGCCTTGGCAATTTCCTGTCTTACGATTAAAAAGTATATAAAGGGTTGGGGATGTAGCTCAGTGAGAAGGTTCTGGGTTCAATCCCCAGTACCAAAAAAAACAATAACAGGGATGAGGACTAAAGCGAGGAGCCACTGATGAATACCATCACAAGTTGGCCCCTTGGCCCCACCCATTCCACTCATTCCTGTCTCCAGAGATTTTGGATTGACGGGCGGCCAGCTACTTTCTGCTGAACTGGGCTCAGATCCCAGCTTAGGGAGTGAAGTACTTCAGCCCAAGTTAGGCAACAGGGCAGCTCCTGGCAGGGTGGAAACAGCTCCAAATGCTTTGCTGCAACCAGGCCTGTGCTAGAGCCAGGGAGGAAAGCACCACTGTTAGAAGTGGAAGACAGCCGGGGATGTAGCTCAGTGGTTCGGTGGCCTGCCTTGCAAGGACCAGAGTTCAATCCCCAGTACAAAAAAAAAAAAAAAAAAAAAAAAAAGAAAA
>NW_022900935.1:45082574-45102182 GCF_012274545.1 Fukomys damarensis | reverse complement strand
AAAAAAAAAAAAAAAAAAAAAAAAAAAAGTGAAAGACAGCAGAGGATGCAGAGCCAGATGAGCCCAGCCAGTCCCTGACACCTCTCCCCCCAGAGGGGCCTGGAATCGGGGGTACTAGAAGCTAACTGCCTCACCAAGCTGTGAGGCCCAGGTTCGTCCCCACATTCATCCCTACTGTGCAGCCCTGGACCCCACTTCCCCAGGCCCAGACTTCCAGTCCTTCTGTCAGTGGGGGCCCCTGAAGCTGCTATTCTCAGAGGGACTCTGAGGACAGGGGGCTCCTGGAACTCCCAGGAAGGGACACCACCCACCTGCAGCCCCACAGGACCCTGAGCCAGTGCAATAATCTGTCATCATCTGCGCTCGGAGCTCAGGGCCAGAGCCTTCGCTCTCCACTCAGAACCTTCTGCACAAAGGGACTCGACAGACTCAGACCAGGGCGCCAAGAAGTCCTGTGCCAGCCTGGCCCGTGTGGCCACTGCAGTGCCTCCTCCCGGAATGCTGTCCCTCGCTGTCCCTGGGTGCCAGCTGTGGGGTCTTTCCGAGAGTCCCTGGCCAGGCCTGGGGATGGCTATGGGCAGCTGGATGCTGTCCTCATCTGGAGGGGACTCCTGCTCCATCACAATGTCTAGGCAGAAGGCAGCCTCTGGCCACCACCATCACTAACCTAGCTCCTGCCGGCCTCAGCCTGCCTGCCTCAGCTGAGGCTGCAGGAAGCCCCAGGTGGCCCCAGGTGGTTGGGGCAGGGGAAGACCTGCCCTTCCCAGTGCTGTGTCTGTGTCCACTTCCTGTTGCTGATGACAAAGCAGTTGTGGAAGAGGGGTTTATCCTGGCTCAGGTTCCGCCCAAGGTCAGGGGCCTCCTCTGTGCCCTGTGTGAGGCAGGTGCGTGTATCCTCCTGAATCCTCCCCCACCCCATGACCTCATCTCAGCCTAATCACCTAAGCACCATGCTGAGCCTGTAGTCTGATTAGATCCAGCTCTGTGGACTCCAGCGGGGCTCTGTGGCTCGCACTTCAGCACCAAAGCTTAGAGGATGCATTTAGTGCAGACCCTGGCCCCTGAAATGTCTACCAGCAGGGCATGGTGATGCAATTCTAGTATCCCAGCACTGTGGGAGGCCAAGGCAGAAGCATCACAAGTTTGAGCCCCACCTGGGCAATTTTGGGAGTTAGCGAGACCCTGTCATAAAAAAAAAAAATAAGGGTTGGGGACTCAGTGGGAAGGTCCAGGGTTCAATTCCAGTACCACACACAGAAAGAGACATAGAAGCAACCCTTGTCTCTTTCTGTATGTTCCAGTCTCTGTCTCTGTGGCTCTGTCTCTCATGTCTCTGTCAGTGTCACCATCTCTATCGGTGTCACCTCTCCTGGTATCCCTGCCTGGACAGATGGGCACCGCACCTCTGTTCCCAGGACTGCAGTGGGTTATGGAATTGCTGGCTGGGAAGGCCAGGGACAAGTCACTGTGACCTGTGTCCTCCTGTTGTGTCCCCTCCAGCTGTCCCTGCGACCTCACTCTGGAGGGCACACGCTTCCCTCTTTGGCTTTCTGCCCTGGCGGTGGAGGCTTACATGGGTAGCCTCAGTTTACCAAAGGGCCGTGTCCAGCCTCCGAAGGCTGCCTGAGCTCGGGTCTGGGTCTTTCTGGGACAGAATATAATGGAAATGGCTGGCCCTGCCAGCCCCCATGTCCCCAGCTTCTGTCCCTCTGCCACCCCCACACAGCAGCTCCAGGGACCGTGCAGCCTCAGCCTGGCCTGTGAAGGGCTGGCTGGACCGGGGCATGCAAGGGCCGCTATGGGTCCAGGGCTTGAGGCGCAACCTGACTCGTGCAGCCCTAGGCCCTGGCTGCTAGTGCTTTGGGCCAGAGCTTTCCCAGGCTGCTGCTGACTGTGGATGCAAGCTCTGCTGGGCTCTGGCCATATCTGTATCCCCACGGTCAGGAGGTTAAGGCTGTGAAGCCAGCAGCTTTTGCCGAGGACTGGCCCTTGGTGCGGGCACCTGACCTGGCGGCTGCTTCTGACACCCAGACCTCTGGCCAGCTAGCCCTGAGTCCTAGCCTCAAGGAATTTGCAGGCCCCAGGCAGGAGCAGAGCAGCCTATGCATCGGCCTCCTTATGAGGCCAGGTCTGAGGCAAGATGCTGTTTCCCTGCACTCAGGAAGCCCAGGGCCATGTGTGTCCAGGCCATCAGCCATCCCACACAGTCAGCCACAGCCCAGGTCCTTATGGCACCGACTTAGGGCAGCTGGCCATCGACACCCTGCTTCCCACACGTGGCCACTGAGGACCAGGAGGGAGATGAGACAGGAGCTGGTGCCCAGCATGCCTGAGGGCAGGGTAGAGAGATGACACTGGGCCCGCTTGGCCCTGGGACTTACCCTGAGGACGATCCTGGGGCCTAGTAGCTATGGGGGAGTCATTCTGGTGTCTCCACAACCACAGCCTGAACCAGTGGGGCAAGCCGGGCCTGTGCCCATTTGGCCCCAGGACTAAGGTGGTTTCAGGGCCTTTTCCTTAGGATGCCATGGCCATTGGGGGCCCAGCCCACCTTGTGGATCCTGTGGAGGCTGCACTGGCCCACACTGGGGCTGAGCAGCCCCTTGGGGAGGGGCTGGGGCTGTGAGCCATTGAGGACAGGGCCTCCTGGGACCGGTTCAGAAAAGCCAGGAGAAAGCAGATGTTCAGCTCTTTTTTTTACAAGTTTATTGAAAGGATCTGAAAATAGTAATAAGGCTTTCAGCAATAATTAACAAATTTCCAAGATATTAACAATAGGAAACATTAAGAATTTACTTCAAAAACCCAGCAGCAGCAGACCGGGATGTCTTGGTACCACCCACTTTCCCCTACACCGGTGACCCAGCTCCACGTGGCAGGCCCTGCCCTGCTCATAGACGTAGGTAAGGACAGACCCTGGGCACAAGCCTCCAGTAGGATGGCCTGACACTTGGGTCCTGGTGCCAGTGGGAGACGGGATGGAACCCAGGGCTCTCTCTCAAGTGCTGGGCGAGGCTCACCATGGAGCCACATGCCCAGCACTTTTCATTTCTCACTTTGAGACAGGGTCTCACAGAGGTCCATGGGCAGGCCTTAAACTCGCAATCCTCCTGCCTCAGCCTCACACCCGGCGAGAACCCATGCTTAATAGACACACAAGAGTCAGTGACCTGCAGTCCCCAACCCCCTGCAGCAGAGGGCCGGCCCCATCTTCCTGCTCCCCCAGCTCATCAGGCAAGGGCAAAACCTCACAAGCAAACTGAGGGAGGAAGCCAGGGAGTCCAGCTGCCCACGGCACCCATGCGATCTATCCCACAGGTCCTGCACTGGGCCCCAGCAACTGCCTCCCCTACACAGTGTAAACAGGACACAGAACATTCCCTCCTGCTCAAGCTTCACAGAGTGTGTACAAGAAAATATGTACATAAGCACTTCAGAACGTGTAAAAGAACCTCTAAAAAGTACACACAGGATTTAAAACATCTTCCAGGAGCTGGCGCCGCCGCCTGGTGCTTGGAATGTGGGGTCTGGATGGCCCTGCCAGTCCACAGCGAAGCACAGAGGCCCCCAGAGCTGAGGGGAGGTTACAGGTCCAGGGGAAAAGCACTGCTGCTTAAGGAAGACTTTTGGCTGAGACATTTACTTCGACATCAAAGGACTGGTCATTGTCCAGGCCGCTGAACTCCACAAACTGACAGTGGAAAGCCCTGCTCCGGGATGGGTAGGCTTCCCACCCAGTGCTCACTTTGCTTCTTCAGAAATGAAAAAAGTCAGATTTAAAAATGTTAAAAAGCTGATCTGGTCACAAAAGGTGGACAATGTCCCTGCTCCGCTGCAGCCTGGCAGGACAGAAGCCAGCGCGGAGCTCCGACCTCGCCGCAGCCCTGGGCCCAGCCTAGCCCTCCGCCTCCTCCCCATCCTCGAAGTGGACTTGCTTCTTGCGCACGTTCCAGTGCAGGCACTGTGCCAGGCTCTCGAACCAGTCGCTCACAGGGTCGCGGACGCAGATGGAGGGGAGCGGGTAGCAGGAGGTAGTGATGGTGATGCTGTGGGAGGAGCCGAGCCACTGAGCCTGCGCCCGGTGCCTCGTTCTGCCCAATCACAATCAGACCCCATGCCCACCACCCAGGTCCTGTGAAGGCCACCCATGCTGGGAGGGGCACGAGGACCAGGAGGTGGGGCCAGCTGAGGACCTGGGCCCTGTCACCTGAGGGACTTCTGCCACCTGGCACAGCACTGCTCCCAGCCAGCGCCCAGCCTGTTGCCCACCTGTCTCCATGGCGTATCTCCTGCCGCTTCCTTCCGTCCAAGGACACCCATGCAGTGTTCCTGGCTTCTGGTGACAGCATGATCTGGAGGGCCAGGTGGAGACAAGTGTGGGTCCTGGATGGGGAGGATACTCGGAAAAGCGCGCCAGACTGCCTGGCAATGGGGTAGCCCTGAAGGCCCTGGGGTGGGGATGCCTGGCAGAGGTTCTGCTCACCTGGGCCCACAGGTGTCCCCACCCACCATGGGTGCCCACCTGGCCGCTGAGCACCTGCGAGAAGTGCTGGCTAGATGTGTGCCCGGGTCCAGGCACCATGGACCAGTGACTCACAGCACGGAAAGGGGGCCAGCTCTGACCTTCAGCTCCACCCCTGCAGGGACTACGATGGGCCGGAAGGAGAGCGAGTGGGGGCAGATGGGTGTGATCATGATGGCTGGCACGTTGGGGTGGATCATGGAGGCGCCGGCTGCAGCTGCGTATGCTGTGCTGCCCGTTGGGGTGGATACGATCACTCCTGGCAGGGACAGGGCGGGCGTCACCCTCAGCCTGTTCAGACGCAGGGACCCAGGGGCACCAGCCTTACCATCACCCTGCACCGTGGTAATGAGGTGTCCGTCCAGATAGACATCCACATTGGACAGGTACGAGGAGGGGCCCCGGTCGATCACCACCTCATTCAGGACCTGCAGGGACAGCGCTCAGAGGGAGATGGCAGGGAGGCCGGGCGGGCATGGGGGTCCCAGGGTCGCATGTACCTGGTACTGCATAGCTTGCTTCCCTCCCTCCAGTGGGGGTTCCGGCAGCCCGTTCTTGCTGAGCCCGTTGTGCTCGGCCATCTTCTTACTGTGGGGCTCCTTCACCACCCTGACCTTCAGCCGGCTCCGGAGCACGACGGCAGCATTGCCTGCAGGCCAAAGGGGTCAGCAGGGTGCGGGACACATGGGCCGGGACTCCCCACGCTGCTCCCAAGCCCAGTGACACAAGAACCAGGCCACCTCTGCTGAATACCAGGGCTGCTCCAGCCCGAATCCTCTTGTTGGTGATGCCAAGCAGTCAAAATTTAGAAATCCACCCATCTTTGTTTTGAGACAGGGTCTCACTATGTAGTTCAACCTGGCCTTGAACTCACTCGGTAGCCCAGACTGGCCTGCAACTCGTGGTGATCCTCCTGCCTCAGCCTCCCAAGTGCTGATATGACAGGTGTGCACCATCACAACTGGCAGAAATACCTCCATCTTGAAGTTTAGAAAGTGCTGCTCTACACATCATTAACAAAATGGCTACAGATGCCAAGCAGAGCAAGCGGAGGGCAGGCCCACGCCGGTGCTACAGGCTCTGAACCCCAACGCACCTTCGATCACCTGGGTCAGCTGCGACTGGAAGCTCTCGAAGGTGAACGGGGTCAGGAAGCCCAGGGAGCCCAGGTGGAAGGCCATGACAGGAGGCACGCTGCCCTGCGGGCGGGGATGGTCAGCTGGGGTCCATACAGACATGTCGAGGCCCAAGCTGTCCACAGCAGCAGACCCTGGAGCGGGCCCTGGTCTGCACTTGGCTGTGGGGGGGCCGTGTGCACCCAGGGACAATGTGGGGGGACAGATGGCCTGATGTAGGGGCCATGTTCTGGGCGAGGGTCCTGGGTGTAGGGGTCCCAGGACCCAGAGGGTAGCAGATGAGAACCAAAGAAGGAGCGGCAGTACCCTGCCCTGGATGGTGGGCCCTACCTGGAACAGCGAGGAGGCGTAGAGCAGCGTCCCATCCCCGCCCAGGCATATGATGAAGTCTATTTGGTTGGAAATGTCATCGTAATCTGCATGGGAAGCCAACAGCGTGTCACCGAAGAGCCCGAGCTTCCGTCAGATGCCGACTCGGGGTGGTGAGGGCTCACCTTCCCGGAAGGTGCAGAACTTCTTCTTCACTGGTCCGAAGTTGTCATCACTCGCAATGGCGGGGTCCTCCAGCACCTTCTTCTCCACATACACAATCATGCCATTCTCCTGCAAGAGAGACGGTGAGCATGGTTGCCGGTGCCCTCTGGGCTGGGGCTGGTGTGACCCCGGTGGGTCCCCAAGGCTTCCGCCTCCCAGGAAGGAGGAGGCTAGCGTTGAGAGGCAGCCTCTGGGGGTGTGGGTATAACAGCCCACGGTTGGCTCCTGGTGGCTTTATGAGGAAAGCGCCAGAAAACATATGTGGTGCCCTGCCAGCAAGGGGCCACCTCGCCACCCTGGAATGGAGCCAGCACCCAGATGTCAGCAGAGGCCCCTCCAGAACTGGGTCCCCAGGCCAGACCTGCTCAGTCTAGGGAGGTGTGGGCCTGCGCCTGAAGGTTGCACTCCTAAACCCATCCAACGTGGTCTGGACCTGAAACATACCCTGCCTCATGCATTCAGAGGAGGGAGCAGATGCCAGACCAGGGGCTGCTGGTGCATGTGCTTGGAAGGTGTCTTCTGGTCTGCACACTCTTGCTTCCTGGCTGTGCAGGGCGAGAGCTATCCGGCCCACCCTCCACTGCACTTTTCCTGACCTGGAGCAGCAGACAGGGCTGCGAGTCAAAGGAAACCCCTCTTTCTTTCAGGTGTGGATTCCAGGTTTGTCCCAACAGTGCAAAGCTGACAACGATACAGCTTTCCAATGGCACCAAGAGAGGACACCTGGGAGGTGCTGAGGCCGCAGGGCTCATGCTAGGGCCACCAGCACAGAAGTGACCTCATTGACTGGGGTGGGCTCTGCAGGCTCCCTTCCCTGGGCTCCCACGGACCCAGGCAGTCTCCAGACGCAGGGCCAACAGCGTTCTGTCTTTACGGCCTGTGTGTGGCATTCCCTCCGAGTTCCCGGGGACCCCACCTGGCAGAGTTCCCCACCCGGTGCCCAACTCGCCTCCATGAGGTACATGCAGAGCTCCTTGAAGGGCTGAAGCAGGGTGGCATCTCGGATCTTCTTGATGACCAGCACGCTCTTTGGGGACTTGTTCCACGTCAACCGCTGGCTCGCAGGGTCCTGAATGTGCCTGAGGGGAGGGGAGAAAAAGGCTCTGACTCAGAGAAGGAAGAAATCTTCAATGAGAGCAGCCCCTGCCGCCTGGTGCTGGGGAGCCTCTCACCTGGCATGCCAGCAGGTTTGGGGGACCCCACCCCACTCCATCCATGGGCCCTGCTGGCGCCGCTGTCCACTGCGCCCCTCTGGAGCAGACTGTATGGAGCCCCAGGAGGACAAGCCCAGGATAGCCCAGGTCCATGCAGACAGCTGCCAGGCCTAGGACCTTAGGACATAATCCCTCCTTGCAATGCCACTGTGGGAACTTAGGGGACCCTTGACTTTTCCAGTAGAGAACACTGGTTTAAAAGGCAGTGGCAAGCTTGCAGGTGTGCGCTTTGTATTTCTGTGGCCCTTGAGGGCCACTGGTCCTGTGCCTGCTCGGTGGCCCCAGATTCAAAAGTGACTGTGTGTGGGTACCCTCAAGGGCTATGTGTCTGTCCCCAGGCCAGCACCCAGTTGGTTGTGACCTCAGGGACACGACCAGGCTGGCCCAGGCTTCACTCCACACAGCCCCGGCCCCACACACTTTTGAGACTGCAGTGCTGGCAGCGGAAAGAAGACCCTTTCCAGCCCACACACAGCCCAGAGGCCTGCTCCTGCCACTCCCTGCCAGCAGCGGCTTCTCCGGGAGAGTGAGGGACACCCCACTGGCAGTCAAACGAGTGTGAACGGCTGAGGGCAGCAGCAAGTGCCTGCCCTGTCCAGCCCCTGACACGACACCACAGAGGGCACAGCACTCACCCTCTCCAGGTGCTTCTGGGAGCCAAGGGGCTGCCCATGGTATCCGCTCTGCCTCCCTCCCACCTGCTCACTGATGCATCTCCTCTGAGGAGACAGCCGGGTCCGCAGCATCCCAGCCCGCTGCGGCAGGGAGGACAGATGCTCATGCCACCCTGCCCCACCTGCACGCGCCCATCCTGCATCTAAACTAGAGCCCAGCGCCCGCACCCTGCGGATTAAGAGCAAGACATGCTCATCACACTCGTCAAACACCTTTCAGAAGCTCAAGCAACAGCTTCCTGAAATTATGGAAATCAGACAATTTCCTTACTGTATATAAGACCCTTTCGCCCAATTGCCTTCTTAAAAAAGAGAAAGACAGACAGACAGATACCAGGATAACTTTGGCAGCAGAGTGCCCCACTTCAACTACCTGCCACCTTGTCCTCCATCCCCGCCAGGCCTGTGGAGCTGGAACCGGAACTAGAACCAGCAGGCCCAGCCCCGGGAGGGCTCAGGCTGCTGGATGAAAGGGTGTCAGGTGAAAGGTGTGCACTCCCTGAACCCTGCTGGGCTGTGGCCTCCAAGAGGCAGTGTGGGCAGCCACCAGGCACACAGCCCGCCCACCTGCTACCCAGGAAGGAACTCTGCCAGCTCAGGGGCCCTGCAGGCTGTCAGCATGGTGCCACACGTGGCCTGGGCTGGAGCTGATCTCCCTCTCCCTAATGTGACCACAAACCAGTTCCTCAACTTCATTGGGTCACCTGCATAGTGGGGTGCTGACCATCCAGGCATTCAGGGCAGGGCCCCACCCACCTGGGATGGCTGTGAGGGAGCCCATGGGCCATGTGACCTGACTGTGCTGGCGGTGGCAGTGTCACAGGCTCATGACTAAGTAGCAACTAAGTAGAGAGTCAAAGGTTAGCTCCACAGGAGGCAGGGATGGGGCTGTGAACAGGGCTGGCCAGCACTCTGACTCCCCTGGCACAGACCAGAGTGGGAGAGGTCCGGTGGGGTGGGGAAGGTCACTTGGAATGTCTTGGAAGCCTTCCTGTGCCTCGGCATGGGGAGCACCCCGCGCACCAGGGAGTCACAGACTCACATCTGGCTGTCTGGCTACAGGAGCCAAGGATAATGAAGGCAGAGGCTGGAGAGGCCCCTTCCAGCGGCACGTAGGTGAGTTGGGGTGATGGGAAGCTGGGACGGTGAAGGGGAGACTGCCAAGTCACACTGGGAGGTGGTGGAGCAGCAGGGGCTCTGGGTCAGGGACAGCATGGACGACAAGGCTACAGGGACAGTGGAGCCCACGTGGGGGGCAGAACTAGGGCCAGGCCTCAATCCTGCTGCCCTCACTGGGCAGCAGTCCCTGCATAGTCACAGAGCCTGCATCCATGGGTGCTGGAAGGTTCTGCTCAAAGCAATGCTAGTCAGCCTAGCTGACCTGCCCTGGGGCAGGGGCTCAGTCACACGGAGCTCTCTGTAGGAGGCAGTCAGGGCACTGTCAGTTGTGAAATGGGAGTTGGGACAGAAGTCCAAGTTTGCATACAGAAGCAAGGACATTAGGTTGTTTTAGTGACTGTTTTAGTGGTTTTCCCCATAAAACCCAAGTACTGCTACACTGCTGTACACAAGGGACAAGCAACATGCTCGTCCTCCTGGATCCGCAGAGAGCACCCGCCAGAGAGGCAAGACAGTGATGCCAGTGCTGGCTTTCACAAGGCTCCTCTCCTGGGTGCCGTCAGTGTGGCAGGCAGTGCCTGCATGCTAAGGCCCCGGGCTTGGTCCCCAGTGCCCCCAAACCAAGATAGAAACCCAGAGTCAGGAAGAGGCCAGCAAACACCCTATCTTGGGGGATGAATAGGAGACACCCAAGTGTTAGCACAGGCTGTATCAGCCCCAACTCTGGCCACCAGAATAGAGCACCCTAAGTCTCACCCGCACAGAGCCAGGCCCAGGCCCATGTGTTGTTCCCAGGCTGTCCAGCACTAGAGAATCAGACAGCACAGCCCAGCCAGACACCAAGTGCAGTGGGACTGGGGAAAGCACATGAGGGGATCCTGATGAAAGGACTTGGGACATGCCCGCCCACCTAACCACCAGGCACACTTACATAATGGTCTGGGGGTTCTGCAGCACGCAGGCCTTTGGTCCAAACGTGGTCACTGGGCACGGGCCATGGAGAGAGCGTGTCCTCCTGTGGGGCACAGTGGGGCTGCCGTCAGTGAGGGCATGCAGGCACTGACGAACACAGGTCACGCAGACTCCAGGGAGCAGGGTACCAGGGACGAGGACGGTACCAGCCCTGACCCCCACAGATCCGCCCAGTCCTGGGGCTCACCGGTGTCCTTGAGCAAGAACACCAACTTCAAAATAAAGGAAGATGGGGCCAGCTGGGCAGCCTGCACTCTGCAGAATATGCCCATGTGTCTTTGGTCTGTGGCCTTCGACACCTCTCCTAAATCTTCTGGATTCCAAGGGAAATGTTCACTCTGGATTACAGTGCGACTTTCCCAAGAACTGCAAAGTGATTCAGCCAGCTACACAAGCAAGCAAAGGGTTGTGCAATGGGCCTGCAGCCAGGGTCAGCACTATTGGAGCCACCCCAGCTAGGCCAACACCTCCGCAGCTGTCCACACGTGAGGAGCTACCAGCCCACTTGCTCACAGGGCCCCATGTACTCTCCTGTCCCACTGCCCACGAAGACTCTCCAGTCTCAGGGCCTGGTCCTGGCTGCAGGGCCGCAAACATGAGGTCTGGATGAGCACACACTGGAGCTATTCAAACAAGCCTTTAAAAAATCATGAGGAGTGACACTGCGGGCTAGGGACTGCCTACTGAAGCTTCAGAGGCCATGGGAAGGTAGTTTATTGCCTTCAGACCATGTCCTTCAGGTGGTCCCTCACCTCTCACTGGGACCACTGGCCACCACAGAGGCTTCCCTGACCCTTGGACACCTCACAGGCTCGGTGTCCTCCGAAAAGGGAGGGTGTTGTGCCAAACCTCACAAAACACAAAGCTCCAAACCCATGGAAATGGAAAAGCCAGAAGCAGCTCTGCCAAGAGCCAGAATTACGGATGTGGGGGAAGGCGCCAGCCAGACATGCTGTGGAGCCTCCGTGCGTTCGGAAAAGGTAACTCTCTACGCTCTGCTTGGTGGTGCCTCTGAAAGGCCCACAAGTTGCTGATCTGCACGAATGATCTGCATTTCCCTAGAGCAGTGGGCAAACCCATGGCCCCTTTCTGGAGCGGGCTGTTACCACTGAAGCTCTCAAAGGTCAACCGCATTGCCCTAGGGGACTGCGCTGTTTTTAATTGGTGCACAAAAACAGGAAAGTTGCAGATCCTGATAGGGTACTGCGTAACGTGGACGCAGCTGCACACTGTATCAAAGTTAGGTCAAGTCAAACGTTTATCTCCTCAGACATTTATCAATTCTCTGTGGCAAGAGCTTTCAGGATCCTTCCTTCTGGCTCTTTGACATGTTCAGCACATAGCTGTTGTCCAGTCACCATCCTGAGCAACAGGACCTCACCTTACTTCTTCCAGACTGTAACTCAGTGCTAGGACCACATGCTTTTAAAAACTGTTTTCACCAAAACTCCCCTCACACTCTACAAGTCTAAATTGCTCTGGAGGCAACACTGCAAGCTTTTACCTGGAACTCATCACGTTTAATGCTATCAGAGACGAGAGTGACCCCAGGAGCCACTGGAGCCACACACTGTCAGGTGGCTTCCCCAAGGCCCAGGGCCACTGCACAGGTGACACTGGGCAGCTGCGGGTGTGACCGGCTGGGCAGTCAGGTGGCAGGCACACGGCCTGCATGTGATAGCCAGAGCCCCAGGCTGGGCTGCACGCCTGCCCACCCACCTGCCACCATCTTGGTGCATGGACCCTCCTCTCCTCACCAAGCGTGACACCCACCGAGTCAGCAGGGCTCTGGCTGGGTGGGTCTGTGCCACCGCAGAAGAGAGAACAGCACCCCAGGGAGTATGGTGGAACCCACAAAAACCCAGCACTCGGGGGCCTGAGGCAGGACCACAAATTCTAGCCCACCCTGGGATATGTGTGCAGATGCATCTTCTGGCACGACATAAGGGACAGAACAGTGCCCACCTGAACTCCTTGGTGGTGCCCAGGGCAGGTGAGGCCGACAGGCTTCGGGACTTGGCCCGGCCGCGGATTGGGTGTCTGCAGCTCCAGTTCTCATCGCCCTGGCATGCTGGGCAGCAGTAAGCGGCTGCATCTGGACCCAGCTCCTTGCTCATGTTCACCTTCTCTTGCTCTATTCCCACAGGCAATGGCTGAGAACTTCTGCCAGAAAAACACTGCCACCTTGATGTAACGAAAGAAAGAAGTCAGCGCACACGGAATAGGCACAATGTACCTGCCACAAGCACTGGCACACTCATTTCTGCGTTCTCATGCCGGGACTGAACCCCGGCCCCATGCAGGCTGAGCCGATGCTCGGGTGAGCAGCACCCTAGCCACACACCCACCTCGCAGGGAGCAAAGAGCCAAAGTCCAATTTACCGAAGCGCTTTGCAAACAGGCTGTTTCCACCCCAAAGACACTGCAGAACTCGGGATTCCACCCATGGCTGTGGGACTAATCTAGAGAGCGAAGAGCCAAAGAGCAAGGACAAACATCCAGGGCAGAGGTATGCACAGCTGACATAGGCCAGGCATGGGGACACAGTGATGGGGGAGGTGGCCCTTGCTCAGACAGCAGTGTATGCTGTGGAAGTCACACTGTGGACACAAGGGGAAAGCATGGCGCGCAGTACTCAACCTAGGAAGGGAAGATGACGTGCACCAGGCTGCACCAGCAGGTGTGTGGCTCGGCCAGCTGGGTACCGGGCAGCGAGCACCAGGCTGAGACTGCTTGTCCCAGAGCTTCGTGTTGTAACATGGAGCCGGGCATGGACCAGTTAGATAAAATTACCCACCCCCGAGTTCTGGAATCTTCTCCCAAGCAGCTCAGGCCTACATGAGGATGGCCCTTGACAGGACAGAGGTGGGTGCAGCTCATTGGTGATCACCTGGGTTGGGGGCAGAGGAGGAGATGAGGGAACTGGGCAGGGAAAATACAGAGGAAGATGAATGAGCTAAGCCTTCAACTCAAATTGGAAATGGAATAAAATGGGCCTGAGAAAAGCAGCAGTCATGAAAACAGATACATCAAAAAATAAAAATAGGGGCCAGGGATTTAGCTCAGTGGTTCCACCACCTGTCTCACAAGTGCAAAGTTCAGATTTCGGTCCCCAGTTAAAAAAAAATAAATAAAAAAAGCTGCTGCTTGCTGCTTCTGCCTGCCACGCCATGGACTGTTCCTCCTCTGCCATGCCACCTCTGCCTTGCTTAGAGACAGCTGACTATGGACTGAAACCGCTACAAACTGAGTTAAAATAAACCTTTCCTCCCTTAAAATAAATAATAAGTAATAAATAAATAAAATAAATAAGCATGCCCGTAATCCCAACAGTTGGGAGGGTGAGGCAGGAAAACTTCTCTGAGTTTGAGGCCAGCCTGGGCTATATAGTAAGTTCAAGGCCAGCATGAACCACATATTAAAACCCCTGTCTTAAAAACTAAATAAACAAAAATAAAAATAAAGATTAGGGTTTGGGGAGAAACTATAATCAATGAGCCAGTTTCAACCAAGAGACTGGAAGGGTTGCATCAAGGCATTGGGGAGCCCAGCCAATACTGGAGGGGGCATCAGGCTGTGTCACGGCCAATGGGGTGCCTGGTGCTGTTCATACCATGCCAGACCACGTCCTTAGGATGCCAGGCCTGCCCCAGGGAGAAACGAGGAAGGTGGCCAAACATGAGGTTCCCCCCCGCCAGCTTTGCAGACCAAAGAGTCACCCGTGCATGGTCACCTGAGCATGCACAGAGCAAAGCCAGAGTCCTTCCTCACAGAACAGCACACAGTGGGCAGATGCAGTGGGGAACAGGTGGGTGCTGCGGGCCGTGGGCTGCTCTGAGCATCTTTGGGCATCCAGAAAGAGGACCAAGGACCCTCTGAGCCTCCACTCCAGGACACAGTCCATGGCTGGCATTGCCGCCTCTGGTCTTCATCATTCCAATGAAGACAAGGATGTGGTATGGAGGGCAAGAGGGCATGAGCAAGGCCACACTGGGCTGAGGCTGTGATCCAGCGTGAGGTCCTTTTGGTCCCTACCAGCCATAACTTACCCAGCTGCCTCTGGCAGTCACCTGAGGAGCTTCCAGGCTGACCATTCCTATGTCCCCCCACCCAAGGGAGCCAGATAAGGGCACAGGGAGCCCGGCAATCCTCACGGCAGGGCTCTAAGGCTGGGCAAGGGTCTGCACTCTCCTCGCTCGAGAAACATTGATGTTCAGTGCAAATGTCAAACACTCAAAGAAAAGATAAGCCGCAGGACATGCTGATGCAACCACTGTGCCCAAGGGGAATAACGCATGACACAAATAGAAGCAGGAAGACAGACAAGGAACGAGTGAAAGTATACCTGAACTTCCTAATTTTCTATGTGGAGAGTCAACAAGAATCTACAAAAAGGGAATTTAGCTCAGTGGCACCATTCCTGCCTTGCAAGCGCAAGGTCCTGAGTTTATTCCCTGGGGCCCCTGCCAAAGTGAGTGTATCTAGTTGGAGAGTTCACTAGTGAGTGTGCAGAAGCCAATTAAATCTGCAAAAGACAATTCTCATTGATAAATAGCAAGAAACAGTGGGAAAAAGATTCTACATACTGCTGACAGCAGCTGTGAAAGCAGGAAGTTTGCAGCAATACCGTCTGATGAAAGAAGTTAAGGCCTGGAAGGCCAGGAGAGAGTGAGCACACTCCTGACCTCACTTTTTTAATGGAGCCAGATCCCACCCAAGGACAACAGAATCCAAGCTGTTTGCTAAACAGAATTACAAGCAGATACTAAACTTCATATGGAAACGTAAAGGATCTAAAATAGCCTTTAAAAACAACAAAAAAACTGGTTCTGGCTCCTGATTCACAAGTGCAAGGGCCCGAGTTCTATCCCCGGTACCATTAAAAAAAACAAACAAACAAAAAAAAACCTGAAAAGAAGAAAGTCTTAAATTTGCAATCATCCTGCCTTAGTCTCCCAAGTGCAGGGATCACAGGTGTGCACCACACCTGAGTAGAAACTTTTTACACATATCTGGTAACGCAGAATATATCTTAGCCACTTTCCTCACTGCTGAGACACAACACCAAACCAAAGGAGAGGTTTATTTTGCTCATGTTTTTAGTCTATAGCTGGCATGCTCCAAGGCAAGAAGACATGGTGGAAGGACCTGTGCAAAAGAAAGCTCTTCAGGACTGGGGAGCAGGGAAGGGAGCTGCAACCGACCAGGCCCCGCCCCCAGGCACCAGGCCCCGCCTCCCACCAGCAAGCCAGCTGTAATTCTGCTGGAATTCAACCACCTTCCACAAGCCTTTCTATAATTGCATGAGGTATAAACCATAACATTCTGCCTCTGGTCCCCCAAAGACTCATGTGCGCCCCTTTATGTGAAATGCATATTTAGTCCACCTCGACAAGTTGCCAAAGTCCAAGATGGCTGAAAAGTCCAAAATCTGAGACCTCAGGCAAACTCTTAGCTGCCAGCCCTCATAAATATTAAACTCAGCCTCCCGAGTGCTGGGATTACAGACCCATGCCCAGGTACCTCCTGAGCCTGGTCTTTACTGGGTTTTGGAGTCTGGGTGAAAGAGTGCACAATGGCCGTCTGCAAGCTGGAGAGCTGGGGGCTGCAGTGGAGGGCCTGAGGGCTGACACTGCACAGATTAGTGAGTCTGTACCAGTCTGGGTCTGTGCTAGAAGCCTGAAGGAACTGCAGAAGACTCCAAAGGTGATGATGAAGCTGGAGTTCCTTCAAAGTAGCAAAGGGCAGACTTTCTTCTTCTCCTTTTTATTCCATTCAGCTGCAAACCTGTTGGGCCCACCCATGTCTCGGTGGGTGTTCCCTCCTTTGCAGCCCATGTGTCAATCATGCAGACACAGTCCACCATGTGTTCCTTCTTTCTTTCTTTTATTTTTTAGTTTTTTGGGACATGTCCCACTATGTAGTTGAGACTGACCTGGAACTCACTATGTAGCCCAGGCTGGTCTCAAACTCACAGTGATCCTCCTGCCTCAGCCTCCTGAGTGCTGGGATTACAGGCATGCGCCACCATGCCCGGCTCACCATGTGTTTCTTAATCCACTCACACTGACACCACAGAAGGGAAACCAACTCCTCCTCAGACTCAGTTTCTCCTACTGTACACTCATAATACAAGCCCTGCCCCCACACAACCAGCTGGGCCTCTGCCGAAAATCAGTTCTGACTCCATCTACATCCTGCGATCAGGGTGACCGTTCAGTCCACAGGAGGACCCCACCACAGGCACCAGCTGCAGCCCAGTGTGCAGCTTGTGATTCTCTTTTTCCTTGACACAGGGTCTCAAGCCGGGCTCACACTTGAGATCCACCAGGCAGCCTCCCAGAGAGCTGGGAGTACAGATGTGAGCTTCTCACCAATAGGCTGTGGGGCCAGAGATTTAGCTCACTGGTTCTACTATCTGCTTCCCAAGCGCAAGGTCCTGAGTTTAATCCCTGGTACAAAACAAACAAACAAAAAACAAAACCAATAGGCTGTGAGCTGCACCTGTCTCTGAGTTCAGTGAATTTGTGGAAGATCCCAGAACTCAGGGAAATATGTTTACCGGGTTATTACAACGGATCTTAGGGACAGAGAGTGCCATGTGCTCCACAGCATAGTATTCTCCAGGTATCTCCCTGCACATGGATGTCTGAACATGGTTTTTTTGGTGCAATGGACTAAAGGACAGTCATACAGAGCTGTTACTGGACCACAGCATGTGACAGAGCAAAACCCAGCACCGCCTGGCTGCCCAGTGGGGTCAATGCTGGCTTACAATCTAAGTGCTCTGATAATATTAAGTTGCAAAGACCATTTAATGATGAAGCAGTGAGCTAGTTCATAAAATAATCATACTGAATATTAAAATCAGCTGTAAAGTTCCAAATTATCTCCATAAGGTATTTTCTGACAACTGTTAAGTCAAAACTTGCATTTTATGCACTCTTTTGGCATGTTAACTTTCCCCCTTGGGGTGGTAGGGCTGCAGCAGGGGTCTCACGCACTGTTAACTATTTTAAAAGGACTCAAGTCCAACTAAGCACAAATTTCCTAGAGCAGAAACTTAATTGTACAAAAGATTCTGCATTATGAAGTTCTGCTAGGAAAAAGCTCTGGAGCGCAGTTAGGAAGCTTCATGAAGAACTCAGGCATGCAGGGTGCACTGATGCACAGCTGTAATCCCAGCTACGTGGGATCTGAGGCAGGAGGATTGCAAGTTTCAGGCCACCTTGGAGAATTTAGGGGGGCCCTGTCTTGAAATAAAAAAGTAAACAGACTGTGGATATAGCTCAGTGGTCCAGTGCCTCTGAATTCAGTCTTCAGTACTGGGAAAAAAGCAAAAAAGCAAAAAACAAAAAATTTGTACAAAGCAGTGATGAAAAATATGATGTTGATAAATAAATGGACAACAGACATGAACAAAAGTCAGACAGAGAAATATAAACACAATACACATGAGGTCCCATGCAGGCCGTAACAAATGTGTTTGAAAAGGAAAGTTTATTTAGCGACAGAATGAGGAAGTGACTGACCTCCTCAGTCTCCTGGACTGGAGCACACTGAATGTCTACTGAGTGCTCACCGCCCCTCTCCACCCAGTGGTCCAAGGGCACTCACATGACAGCATGGCAACACAGAGAGGCTTCTGGAACATTTTGTGCGGCCTGGCCAGTGGGACAGGGTCACTTCACTGCCCCACTGTGGCACGTGGCACCCTCATGCTGCCCACACCACCTTGACCATGGCAGGTTAGGTTCTCAAATATAAGCCACCAGCATGAATTACAGGCATGGGATCCCGGGTGACAAAGTGACACATAAAACAGGCATAAAAGGACAACGGTCTCCTTTCCTGCCACCCCCAGAACTCCAGGAGCTGGGCGCTGTGCAAAGAGTTCCTCTTCCTGTGGTGCCTCCAGGATGACAGGCCTATCACTACCACAGAGAACCACCGTTCCTTGCTTCCCACAGAAACCTAAACTCAAAACCCTATTCTGTGTCACCATCCACTGCATGCTTCTCTCTCCTGTCAGCTACCTCCACTCCACAGGAAGTGGTGCTGGGCTGGGGTGGCCGCTGCATTCCATCCCCATAGCTCATTTCTTGGGCAACCTGGGAGGTCACCCTATGATCACTTATGAATGAGACCTAACCACTTACTGCAACTGTTTCAGAGAACTAAAAGGCAGGGACAAGCCGGGCATAGGACACCTGTAACCCCACCTACTCTGGAGGCTGAGGCAGGACTGCAATTTCAAGCCCAGTCTGAGTAATTTAAGACTTTGTCTCAAAATAAGAATATAAAAGGGAAAGGGTTGTAAGAATATAAAAGGGAAAGGCATTAAGAAAACAAACAGACCCAAGCACAACTAACAGCACTGCTGATTGTTTTTCTGCAACAGAAACTCACAGAAGAGTTGAAGAAAAATAGAACCATTCTGATGGCCACCTTAAATAAACTACTGCGTTAAGGCAAGAGCTGCAGCTGTCAATGCCCCACAGCCGGAATAAGGGTGGGATGTGGGGCTGGGGAACTTCCGGAGGGCGGTGCGCTCAGTCCCAGTGTCTGGGTGGCTGTGGTGACACAGTGTTGGGGGCCTGTCCTTGAGCTCTAACCCCTGCTCTGCTTCCCTCAGGCCATGAACTAAGCAGCTGTCCTTCACCACACCCTTCCGCCTCCAAGTCAGCAGGGACTGAGCCCTCAAGCCAAAAAGCCTCCCCTTCTCTGGTGCACGAGTCAGCGTTGTGTCTGGTGTCCACAATGGCTCAAGAGCCATGGTGAAGAAATGGCTGCGGAAGACCCGGAAGCTTGGGAAGGCAAACGCTCAGGGAACTATGTCACCCAGCAGTTTAAAATAATTTACTTATTAAGGTAAACATGTTAGCCCCAAGCCAGCAGCGACTGGTAGAACAAATAAGTAAGTTTTGAAAAGCCCTCTCTCAAGAGCTAGGAAGAATGATTAAGTTTTTATCTGAAACAAAGTGGAGTTGCAAAACGAGAAAATTTCTTGCGGAGAGTCAAAGCCGAAAGCAGCCCCACTGGTTGGGGCGGTGGGCGTTCGGGCGGGAGGGAGGGTGTCAGGGGCACACCGGCCCCACAGCCGAACCCCGGTCTGGTCACACCTGGGCCACGGTGGCAGGGACCGAAGGACGCAACTACAGACGGACGTCTGAAGGCTGGCAGGTGCTGAGTACAGAGTTAAAATGGGGACTTCAGAGAATGCTACACCTGCCACAAGCTTCCACAGGGCCGGCCCCTCCTGCGTACTTACACCACCAGGGAAGCGGGGCTCCCGAGTACCAAGTCCCCCAACCCGTGTCCACTGAAGGCGCTGTCACATCCAGGCCCCCGGCAGCTATGAAGCGAGGATGGCCGCGGACCCCGCGCCCGACCCTTGACCCGCCGGGCTGCGCCCTGCTGGTACCGCACTGCGCCCT
>NW_022900935.1:45068259-45082103 GCF_012274545.1 Fukomys damarensis | reverse complement strand
CCCTGGCACTTGCGTCGCTCGGGGTGCTTTGCTCTGGCCGCGACCTCGTGTTTGCGCCCGTGGCGTGTGCAGAACGCAGTAGTGCGGATCCCCGCTGGGTCCACGCCCTGAACCTCGCGAGGCGATCCACGCGTGCAGGTCCGTTCTCGGCTTCCGGTCCCCGCGTGCGTCCTTCCGGGCTGTGCGACCCACTGCTCCCTGGAGTGCCAGCCTTGATCCCCATTTGTCCCCCAGGCCTCCCACAGAGCTTACCTGCTGTACCCGGTACCCCTGCACTGTCCCGGGACTACTCCCAGCAGGGCCCCAAGGGGAACTGAGAGTGGGTGAAGGGTGACAGGCTCTTTAAGATCTGTAACTTCCCTGTGGGTTGTTTTGTAAATAGCTGATTCCCAGAAGGGAAGTAAAATGGGCAAAATGCCATGGGCCTGACGTCCTACCACTCTGGGAGACTGAGGCAGGAGAATCAAAAGTTGGGAGTCCAGCCAATGTCTCAAAGTGTAAAAAATATTTTTAAAAGGGCAGGGGATCTAGCTCAGTGGGAAGGCCTTGGGTTCAATCCCCAGTACTACAGAGAGACACTAGTCACTCCAAGAAAGCGTGAGCTCCTGTTCGGATGTAACTATTACCATAATGACGCTTAACTTACAGGGTGCTACATGCCAAGCATTGGCCTGGGCTTCCAGAGAGCGTGGGCGCAGCGGCACCCATATGTCATCCGTGGAGGCCACACAGCCCTTACCAGGTGTTCCCTTTGAAGGCAGTTTACAGAGACCCAGGCCGGCAGGGAGCCTGTGTGTCTGGCCAGCAGCTGCACAGACTGCTTCTCCATTTTAGCCCAGGAAACAAGCGCCGCGGTTCTTCAGCTGACTTGGTTGTGCAACAGTTCCAAGGTCCCATGAGACCCCAAGACTCAGGCCAAGCGGCGCAAGCCCAGGACATGGCCAGTGACAACACCCAAGGCCAAGGTCTTGCCCAGAGTTTCACAAGGCTGAGTTTGGTGAAAGGGTGGGAAGTGGGGGTGGGTGGGGTGGCGGCAAAGATCGCCTGGGGTGAAGGTGGGGGAGGAGCCCCAAGGCCAATCCCAGGGGAAAGGACCTTCAGCCTCTGGGGGTGGGGTCAGGAGGGCGTGGCCACAAGGGGTGTTAGGCCTGCTGTCACTTTCCCCAGTGGAGAGTATAGGATTCAGCTCTGAAGATAAGCTACTTAGGAGGCTGTGGCAGGAGGATATCGGATTTGAAGCCAGTTTGGGCTATTTAATGAGACTGCTTTAAAAGGGCAGGGGTGTACCTCAGTGGGAGAGCCTGGACTTAGCTCTCAGTGTTGCCCCACCCCCAAAAAAGGCCTCTATGTTTACACTTCAGTCTCAAAACCCCAGCTCCCTTTTCTTGAGGGTTGAATGTTGGGAGCCAGAGGGATAAGAAGAGACAGAAGAAGTGGGGAGACCGCTGTCACAGGCTCAGAGGGATTGGACTCTGCAGAGTGGGGCTATGTGGCTGATGCCCCTAGCTGGGGGCAGGGGCAGGGGCAGAGGGGTGCTCCAACGCAGGCTGTACCTCTTCAGCTCTGCTCCCCACCTGGTGGGACGGAAGCTGGCTTCTGCTGGCCTGCCTGCATGAACAGGGTGAGTGCAGGCTGCCTGGCACCCAAAGGGGAAGTGACCAGGGAGGACGGAAGCTCTCTGTGGATGTGTGTGCCCCAGGTCATGTAGTCCACCCTCGGCCTCTGGTTTCCAGCTGGTGTACCTGCTGTGGGAGCACAAGGCAGACCTACCCAGCACTACCTGTGCCCACTTGTCTCCTGCTGGCATTCAGAGGTGCCTCTTCCCAAATGCCAGGCACACACGACTCTGTGGGGAAGACATGCCCTGCCAACGCTCACCTTTTGGCGGGGCGGGTGGATGCAGGAGTGGCTGGGGAAGGGAGATCAGTTACCCACAGGTGAAGGGAACAGATGCAGACCCCTGGGTTTGGCAGTGATGGGTGTGCTCTCTGGCGCTAGGCTGTCTCACATCCCTGAGGCAGGGCTGAGGGGGAGCACGGACTACAGGGAGGTGGAGCCACTGGCCCAGGACCTCAGAGGAGGCAGAGCTGGCTGGAAGCTAAAGTATGGGCTGAGGAGTCCGTGGTGTGGACAGGCAGGGTGGGGTGGGGCTTGGCAATACAGAGCAAGGGGAAGTGGGTAACAGTGGGTGAGTGGCTTCATGGATTAGGACGGCCATCCCAGCCCATTGTTCCTGCCCCAGCAGTCAAGTTGCACCCTGGATATGATGGCAGTGGTCCTGGTCCCCAGCACTGGCCGCAGGCAGCACCTCTATGTGGGGTCCCTGTGGGAAGTAAAGTGAGAGATGAAAGGACACAGGCTGCCTGATCATGGGGCAGAGTGACACAACTGTGTCCCTGTAACAAGTGCCTGTGGCAGGGCGGAGTGCAGGTGTCTGGGTTGCCCCAGGATAGCAGGGGGGATAATGGGGTTTTGGGTGTGACTCCTGCCCTATGAAGGCTAAGGCCCTCGGTGCCTAGGGGAAGGTGGGAAGCGCCATCCAGAGTGGAAATACCCTTTGCTTTCCACACTGCGCTGGCCAACACCACTGCCCAGGCCAACACCACTGCCCAGAGTGGGCACCAGCTTTCAGGGCAGATTTGCCAAAAGTGGGACCCTAGCCTCAAAAGGTCTACAGCATCCAAGTCTTCTGGGACAAGGCTAAGGGGAAAGGAGGTGATGGGCAGTGGCCATGCAGGCTGGCAGGAACAGGAGTGGAGCTCCTGAGGGCGGAAGTGCAGCCGGCTCCTCCCTCCCTGCAGCCTGGGAAGGGCCTCATTTCATTGGCCAGCAGGGTGAGGGCTGGCAAAGGGTTCCTGTCTGAAAGGAAGTCAGGGGGCTCAGGGAGGAAGGTAAGGCCAGGCCAAGCCCCCAGGCTAAGCGGCCAGCTGCTCATCCTCAGCAGTCCAGGATATCCCATCTGGAGGTGTCAGACAAGTCACCTGTACAGTGGCCAGGCAACCCTCCTGGCTGCTGCTGCTTTGCTGGGAAGAAGAGATCATTCTTCACGGATCTGCTTATGAAAAAGTGCCAGGATCCAGTCATGAAAATCAGTTATTTTTTGAAATCTTACAAACTATTTAAGGTTTTTAAAAACTGTAAGCCTAAACAGTATTCACATGGCTGGACAGGGGCTTCTCACTCTGGGGGACCGTGTCTCAGCGACTGTTGGGGGTGAGGGTGGAGGCCCTGAGGCCAGGGCGGAGTGGTGGCAGCCTCCTCCCCATACCTGCGGCTCCTCACAGCTGGCTCTGGAGGGTCCTCCCTGATGCTGGGCTGGTGCCAGCCAGACGTCAGACAGCAGAGGCAACAGGGGGAGGTGGCCACCCGTGGATACTGAAATGGACCTCAAGTAACAACAACATCAGAGTCCCTCATGTCAAACTGCTTTATTACATCTTAAATAACAGTACAGTTTAATATAGGTTCTATCTTGCATCCAGCCTCCTTGCAGTACACTGACTTTAAAATTAAATACAAAAGGTGAAAAGGGTGAAGGTGCAGAGAGCTCTACAGTCATCTGATGGGAAGAGAAGGGGCTTCGTTGAGTTCTCATTGCCAGATCCAGGCCTACTGCACGGTCACAGCACAGTTTGTACAGGATGTGTGGGATGGGATGGCGAAGCCACTACTGCTGCTAGGAGGGGTGTGGGACAGGGAGGAGGGGCCTACAGACACTGCTGTCCCAGCACTGCAGGTTGGGCGCTCCTTCCCTCCTTCCTCCCCCTCCCCCTCAGCATCCAATAGCAACAGCTCTCAACAGGACTGTTTTTTTGTTTTTTTAAAGTAAAGAAAACTGACTCATCCTGCTACTCAAGCGTGTAGAGCACTAGCTGCTTCCGATATGTATGCAGAGTAGCAACAGAAGTGGACAGAGCCGCCACGGTTACAACTTTAAGAGGTTATTTCTTGAAAGAAAAAGAACATCTAAGGACTGAGTCCTATATGCATTTTTGAGCATTTCTACAGCATGCGATTCTAAGAGTAAACCCACCCAATATGGCAAACAATCAAATTTTTAAAATTTAACTTAGAAAGTGTGAGATCATTATTTTCAAAACATTGATTTGTACACTGTTTCATACACAAATAACCAACTGACTATCTGAGCACAGGACAGGCCTCTCGAGCAGGCTCCTGACAGCGAGGGCAGGGCGGTGCTGGGCCATTAGACTTCTCAGGAACCCAAGGCGAGAGGAACAGGGCTGGACAGGGCACAAGGGGGAAGCACTCTGACCACGCCCACCACTGAGCTAGCATGCGCTGGGCCACTTTGCTCTCCTCCATTACGCCGTGTATGTGCACACGACACTCATCTGCAACACAGGAGTAAAAGGCCAGGGACCAGACAGCATCCCTGTCACGCCAGAGACCTGCCCCCAGCAGTGGTTCTGTTCCACTGTTGGGACAGAAGGAAATATATTTAAAAAAGGAAATGTGAATGTTTCCAAAATCCTCCTACAAACACAACATGAAATTTAGAAATGATTACAAGATAAAATCCTTGACTTGTTTTGCATGAATGCCACAGAATAGGGTCACTGTCTACTCTTCGGTGAGCTAGTAGAGAGGCATGTCTGTCTCACAATTACACTCAGGTTTACCTTCTGGTTAACATTTTTATTGTAGTTTTTCCTTTTAAAATTCATCCAAGACAAAAAAGAAAACAAAGACAATGGCCCCGGAAGGAATGCACAATTTGTTTTAGTTTACAGCACAGAGATCCTTCTCTCAATGGGAATTGTGCTCTTGGTTTCAGCAATAAGTGAAGGAGAAAAGATCTTGCCCTTTGAAGTTCTGAGGGGTGTGGGTGTCCACGTTAGTGGGGCGGATAAGATATGCTATCACGGTAGCGCTTCAAGGTTGGAACGGTCTTCCAGTCACTGTGGCGTCCACCTGCTGCTGGGAACAGAGTGTGGATCAATGCACAGACACTGGAAACCCGAATGTAGCCCAGCCAGTGCCACCACCCGCTTGCCTCCCCTTAGTGTGCACAGCCGAGGGGCCACCACTTGTACTGAGCCACTCCAATCAGTGCCATGCCTGTGCTAACCTAGAGACCATGCACAAGAGTGCAGAGCTGCCGGGGAGGGCATCGGGTGGCTCCATTACCTACTGCTGTTAGTTCCAGATCTTGAGGAAGCTGTCCCAGGATCCTGTCGCCACAGCCATGCCATCATCAGTCACCCCCAGGCAGCTGACGCGGTTGTCATGTCCAGCCAAGACACCTGGAGCAAAGACAGTGGTCACTCAGATGCCCGGGCAGCTCTGCTGTGAGGACAGCTGGATAGCTAATCTCCAATGGAGCAGGGATATAACAGTAGCAGGGCAAGGCCACAAGGAAGGGAAAAGTTCTGTTCAAGTGGAAATTACACACAGCCAGTCCTGTTAAAGGGGGCTATGATTTAAAAGACATGGATGCCGTTGCAGGAAGTACAGACACGCTCAAGAGGAGGACAAGAAATGTGTGCATGCGCGTGCTCACACACATGCTAACCCAGAGCCACTCACACTGATACCCACACATCTTATAAAGCTTAAATAAACAAGAGAGCAAAATCCACGGTCAAAAGGCTCTACCCGAAAGCAGCTGAGCATACAAGTATGGGGATGGGACCTGTCTCTCACTTGTTTGTGATGCCCAGAGCCCAATAAAATCCAGCACATAGGGTTGTGGTGGCTGTTGAAACCACAGGGCTGTCACACAGTGACCCTGGTGCCAGGCAGGCCTCCTGCCCACAGCCTAACAGTCGTGATGTGGATAGCACACCAGGAAAGACATGCCACTTCCTCCTGAACCCTCCAGTGTGTGTCCCTGCTGAGCACAGGGGTGGGAGGACTCTCTGCAGAGGCGGGGTGGGGGGGGGTGGGGGCAGCTGTCACCACCCTCAATGATTCTGCCCCCAGCAGAGAACTGGGCACCATAGGGTCCACAGGACCCCATGTCACACTCCCCTCTTTCACCCTGGCCAACACCAAGATTCGCTGAAGGCTTCTGAAGTGCCAATATCCTTTAAATTCAAGTGCACTGTGAGAAAGGTCTCATCTTCTGTCCAGCATGTGTTTCAACACCTGACAATAGCACAGCTGCTCTGCAGCTCTGCAGAGGCCCCTTTGAACAGGAGAGCTGCAGCCCTAGCAGCTCTGGGGAGCACAGCCTCTGAACCTCCCAGACGGAGCCCAGGGCTCCCCTTCCTGCCTCACAGGGAAGGGCTCCTTGTCCCCTCTGGCATGAGTACTCTGAAGGCCAGAGTCTGTGTGTCATAGCTTGTCCCCTCCTCTGCTGTTCCTTGGCGGACATAAATTCTGTATTTCAGCCAGGAGCATCCTGTCCACCCTGAAGAACTCCTTGAGCATGCAGAGCACCTACCTGCCCTGTCAGCTTTGAGGGCGTCCCATACGTTGCAGTTGAAGTCGTCGTACCCAGCGAGAAGGAGGCGCCCGCTTTTGGAGAAGGACACGGAGGTGATCCCGCATATGATGTTGTCGTGGGAGTAGGTCATGAGTTCCTGGTCTGCGCGGAGGTCGAAGAGCCTGCAGGTAGCATCATCCGAGCCGGTAGCAAATGCATTGCCATTTGGAAAGAACTGGAAGAGGGTTAACAAGACGGCATGTGAATCTAGACAAGATGCAAATGCTCAGTCAGAAAAATGGAAATGTAGCTGCTGGGGACAAAGCCAGAAAAGAGCCAGGGCTGGGCTCTGGGTTTTAAACTAAATCCCCTAGGGCAGGCAGGTTTGGCCCAGTGGACCCATGCAAAGGGCTTGTGCTCCTGCCTAGCTGCCGGCCCTCAGACTGATTTCTGGAGGAAGGAGCAAAGACCCCTACTGGCTGCAGACACAGCCCTATTGGCTGAACACCTCCCATGGTGCAGGGTCAGAGAGGGAGGGAGGCAGGCTCCACAGCTCCACACTGCTCCTGACCAGAAGACATGCTTGGAGTGCAGGATTCAGACACTGACTGTCTTGGGGGGAATAGGCCTGGCACCCAGAAGCCACCTCAGCACCCAAGACACAAGCAGCACAGAACCACCTGGCCTCCAGGTCAGATCAGCCCCAGCCAGGTCTACCATGAAACAATCCGTTCACCCACCTGAGACTCAGGCTGTATCTGTAAAGGCATAAAGAACCCAGGACACAGTCCAAACTCACACAGATGGCATTGATGTCAGACTCATGGCCAGTGAAGGTCTGCCGGCACATGCCTTCTCGAACATCCCAGAGCTTCGCCGAAGCATCACAGGCACCGGAGACAAAGAGTCTGGTGTCAGGAGCCAGAGACAGGCTCATGACGTCCCCAGTATGTCCAGTGAATGTGGTTGTCTGCTGGCCAGTCTCGATGTCCCACAGTGCACTGGAGCAAGGCAAATGAACAGACATCAGCATCACAGCTCAGACACTACCCTTTGAGCCATCCAGGGCTGCAGAAAACCTTCACGCTTTCAAGGTCACGTTGTGTAACGCAATTCTGTTTAGAGGAGAAGCAAAGCAAAGAGAATAAACACTACAGATGAGATCTCAGGCTGGGCCTCAGAGTGGCAGTGGTCTCTGCAGGCTTGCACTAGCAAATGGGGGCCACATCCCCTCCTGTGCAGAGAAATTTGGGGCTGATGCTACACCCAGGTTTACAGGGGTAGAAAGGTCCTCATAACAGGCAGCAGGAAGCCCTGGTGAAGCCTGACAAGAAAGAGCGCTCTGCTCCACCCAGGTGGGCCCTCTGAGCCCATTACCCTTCCTGATTCAGGGTCATGCTGCAGAGCAGAGGCAGTCTGAACAGCTGTGTGGGGCATCCATGCACACCTGTCTGCTGCTGCCAAAAGGTGAGACACCAACAGCACCTGCACAGAGCAGGAGCTGTGTCCAAAGGCCGCAACCACTGCTGTTTCTCTGTTGCGCCCGGTGAGAGCACCCAGAAAATGTTCACCCATGTCAGCCTTGCAGGAGAACTGGCTGGCCTGGCAAAGCAAATCCTAGGTGACAGGATCAACACTCCGCACAGTCTTCTCTTGGGGCCTGAGGGGCATCAGAAAGAAGCAGGGAGTACAGGAGGGAGCCTTCCCAGTACAGAGGCCTGGATGCTGACAGCCTGCACATCCTGATAATGTGACTCCTACCCCTCGTCAGACAGGACCATGGCATCTATGTACCACAGCCCTGCCAGCTAGAGAGTCCCTGGCCACCAGTCAAGCCCATGAAAACCAGAAGAGACTGCGAGGACAGCTAAGTCCATACAACACTCCTAAAGTCACTACTAGGTCATTTCATTTCATTTCGTTTTTTTGTTTTGTATCGGGGATCGAACTCGGATCCTTGTACTTGCAAGGCAGGTGGTGGAACCGCGAAGCTAAATCCCCGGCCCTAGGTCATTTCATTTCTATGCACTTGAAAACATTCACCTACCTACCTGTCAGCTGAAAATGCCCAGAGTGGATCTGGTGTGGCTCACTTCACTGTGATACCTGCTATTTACACTGTGCTCATCACATTCACTGAGAGACGGGGCCAGAGAGGGCTACTGAATGACCCTCATCACTTAGCCAGGTAAAATACAATGTTTACAGTGGTTCAGTTTTCACATGCATGCTCATGTTTATAGCAGCAGTCTGTACTAGCTAAAACTTGGAAACAGCCCCAGTGCCCATCAAGTGGAAAATGGTTAAAGAAGATGTGGTTTTAAGGGCTGGAGATTTAGCTTAGCAGCGATGCCTGCCTCATAAGCACAAGGTGCCAAGTTCAATCCCTGGTACCAAAATTAATTAATTAATAATAAAATGCGAGTTCAACCCCTGGTACCAAAAAAGAAAAAAAAAAAAAAGAAAAAAGAAAAAAAAGAAATGAGACACAAATAAATAAAAAAATGGAGTACTATTCAGCCATAAAGAAAGACAAACTACAGATATTTATAGCTAAGTTGGATACACACTGAGGACGTACTCTTAAGTGAAATTAAAAAGACACATGTATAAATACCGAATAGTTTCTCTGGTGTGAAAAACTAAGTGTAAATAAGGAACAAAAGGTAAATGATATTCTGTAGCAGGAAGAAAAGATCTAAAACAGGAGAGAAAGTAAGAGGAGTAGGGGAAAGGTCAAAAAAGAAAAGAAAAAATATGAGAAAAGGAAAAACATGGACACAATATCTTTGTAAACAGGGAAGGATGGAGGAGGTGAAGGGAGGGCTGGGAATGGGGAAAAAATAAGAGCCAAGATACATCCTATAAAAGTACAAGATCCCAATGATGAATGTAACTGTACTGTGTACCTAAAATGTATCAATAAACTCAATGAAAAAAACAAAAGGAAGTACTGCATGCACAACTGTAATGTAGTAATTCTCAGTCCAGCTCAAAACTATGTAAATCTGCAAACAGTACAAGGAATTCACACACAGCGACTTGGTATTTTGAATCCCAAGACCATTTTAATTTTAATCTCAAGGCCATTTCAAACTAAAATGGTCTAATAATGATACCCAGAACCATGCCCCCTCCATACAGACCTCCCCCCAAGTGTGGACAAAGGCTGGTGTCATGCAGGTCAACACTCACCACGTGGTATCTCCAGAGCTAGTGACAATCTGATTGTCGTCCAGGAATCGGCAGCAGGACAGGTAGCCTGGCAGAGAATAGACCAAAGTGAGAACTGAGCGAACAAGTTGGCCACGTGGTGCTGGCAAACACGAACAATATGGGGTGGGCTGAGCGTGGCAGGGGATCTTGTCCAGGTTGGGATGCTCTGACCATGACCCCCGCTCTGCCTGTGCCCATTAAAGCAAGAACACACCCTGTGTGCAAGAGCACAGCACCCTCAAAGCACCTGAAGCTTTCACCTGAAGGCAGACATCCCCTCCTCTCAGGCAGTTATTTGCTTGCTCATTCTCTTATTCAACAAGAGAAGACAGGGCTGGAATACAGCCTCATGTGGAGTTCATGCTCAGTGGGAACAGAGTGATGGGAACTCAAAGAGCAGCACAGCACGCAGGATGGGGGAGGTGGCAGCAGGGACAGATGGCGGGTGGGCACTCAAGTGTTCCCCAGGGTGTTCCATAAACCAGCTGGAGGCAGGAGGAGAGGCCCAAGTCAAAGGGTCAGGGTAGGGCTGGGGATTTAGCTCAGTGGAGCTACTGCCTACCTTGCAAGTGCAAGGACCCAAATTCAATCCAAGTTCGATCCCCGGTACCAAACAAAAAATAAACACCAAAGGGTCAGGGCAGAGAGGACTTGCAGGCCACAGAAAGACTAACAGAGGGGACAGGACGGGAAAAGACAGTGGAACAGCTGCCTGATGGTGATGCAAGGGACACCAGGGTGCAGCTACGTGTGTGTGCCTGCCCACCCTTAAGCAGGCGAGGCAGGGTGGGCTGTCTAATGGTGCACAAAGGGCAGAGACGTGCCATCCTCAACAGCTTTAGGGATAGAAAAAGCAATCCTGAGTTACGATTTTGCATTAATAAAGCTGTTATCCATTGCTTTGCCCTTATGGAGTCAGTGCACGCATTCCAGCCATGGAATTTACAGAGTTCAGGGTCATCAAACCTAGCAATGCCCAGGACTGGTCCCAGGCTGACCACAACCTGATCCCAGAGGTCACACTGACCCCAGAAATTCCAAGATTCTTGTTTAGCCTGGGTGCTCAATGAAATACTTCCCCTCCAAGCCTGTTCAGCTATGGAACACTGTGAGTGGGGAAAAAGAAAAACAAAACAGACAAAGCAGTCACTGAATGCCTTGTGTCTAGACAGAGCTGGGCCCAGGTAAGCACACCTACAACACCAGGCAATCTCAGCTCTTTGGAGGCTGAGACCAAGGATCGCCAGTTCAAGGCCAGCTTTGACAATTCAGCAAGACTGTCTCAAAATAAATAAATGATAGATAGATAGATAGACAGATAGATAGATAGATAAAATTTACCAAAAAAATTTTAAACAAATAAATAAATAAAAAATAAAAAGGGCTGGGGGTGTAGCTGCAGTTCAAATTCCCAGAACCGCAAAGCCACTGCTCACCCTGTGTCCTCACCCGGTCCGCTGACATCCATGCCTCCACCAAAGCACCCTGTGGCTTCCAGGAACAAGTCACTCCTTTCACCCCCATAGTCTGCACAGACAGCCCATCCCTCCCACCTCTGGTAATCCCGCTGCCCACACCTCACCCAGGCCGTGTAGCCCGTGGCTGTGCTGCAGAAGAACCATGTACTGGCTCTTCCCCAAGTCAGGGACAGGATGATGGACACAACCCTCATGTTCTGACTCCAGACCTGGGCACCACAACCCTGAGCAATCCTGAGCAGGAAGAACCACCAATACTTGGAAGGAACTGGGGCATGACAGCAGTCACGCAGAGCTAGAGCAGGTATTCCTTGTAACTAAGCCAGGTCAGGGCTAAGCTCCTCTGGGCTTTCACAAGCAGTGAGAAGAAAACACCATGCAGATGCTGTATGCTTTACACATTCTTTTTTCCTCCTAGAGAGTAATGATGGAAACAAATTTTGTCAATAGCCACTATGAGCTGCCTGGCAGGGAACTAAATCAGAGGGACACAGTGGTGCCCAGCACACAAGACCCCACTTCCAGGGGCTGAAGTCACAGATGCTGGGGCATCCCTAGCATGGCTGCTCCCAGGGCTCTGAATCCATGTCTGCTCTCAAGGCCTCATGTCCTGGAGCTGCTGGGAGGGGCAGAGCAGGCTCCACACACATAGCACTCTTGCTGAGAGGAGCCTGAGGCGGGAACAACTCCCCATGTGCATATGTTTTGTATTGCTATGTGGACATACAGGAGGCTGCACCAAGGCCTGGGCCTTACCCTAGCCTCACCTCCCACGCACCAGGAGCCAGGGCCTGAGTCCTCTGAAGGCACTGGTGCAGGGTCACGTTCTGGGGAAGGTGGCGGTGCTAACTGAGGGGCTTCAGGGCTGGCTAGAAAACCAGGCCTGTGTATTGGCTCCAGGCCACAACCTCCATAGGCAAAGAGCAGCAAACTGGAAATGCCAGAATGTCCAACAACAGAGACAATTAGGGCACTGATGGCGTGACTTTCTACAACTGAAGACAGTATTGTAGCATGCAGAGCAGTGTGAGCCTACGATCTTCACATTCTGGCAGCAGTATCATGAGTCAGGCCAGCATGGGCCACACAGCAAGAGATTACTTTAAACAAACAAAAAACTAAGGCTAGAGTTCTGGATGGGATTTTAAGCAAAAAACACAGAAGCATGGTGATGCATGCCTGTGGTACTGGCAACCAGGAGGCCAAGGCAGGAAGATCACTGTGAGTTTGAGGCCAGCCTGAGCTACATAGTGAATTCAAGGCCCTGAACTATATGGCAAGACTCTCTAAAAAAAAATCTCTCCAATGAATACAAATCAACAGCCTTTGCTCCCAGCCTGTAACAGGGAACACAGGCCAAGGATGAGACCACCTGAGAAAGGACTCAGGATCCCTGGGATACCCAGGGGGCCCCAGGAATAACACCAAAATCTGCAGCAGTTTCTGTCCCAGGAAGGGGAGAACCATCAGCCTAGACCTGGAGGAAAATACAGGCACTTGCTTCAATCAGTCAAAAGGAAAAGGAACTGCACCTGCCTTGCAAGTGCAAGGTTCTGAGTTCAATTCCTGATACCAAAAAAAAAAAAAAAAAAAAAAAACAAAGGAAAACAAAAGGGACAAGGGAGCAATCCAAAGATCCAGAAGTTGGAAAATGGCAAAGAATGTCTGTTTTTTTGTGTTTTTTTGGCACCAGGAATCGAAATTGGGGCCTTGTGCTTTCGAGGCAGGTGGTGGAACCACTGAGCTAAATCCCCAGCCCTAGAATGTCTTTTTATTAAGCAGGAGACTCAATGCTGAAAGAGGAAGCAAATTATAAAGGGTTACATGAAGAGCAGGCCAGAGCAACATGTGAGCCGACTTTCCAGGAACCTCGTGTTCAGCCACCAATGCTGTGGCCTCAGCTGGCTGGTGCTCTCATGCTGCCAGGTGGCCTGCGGTGCAGCAGGGTTAAGTGGCTGGCTGGTGGTGTGGGACATGTTTTAGGAAGCAGCAGCCTCTGCAAGGCCATGTGGTCATCCCTGAAAAGGGGACACGTTCTCCAGGCCCTTGGCATGTGGGACAGAGGGCTGGGGGTAGCTCGGGGAAAGCAGCAGGCCTGCTTCCAGCCAGTGGGGTGGGGCTGCCAAGACAAAGGTGACAAAAATAGCAGCCCAGGCGTGACTACTGGACAGATTTGTTGGGGAGACAGCCTCTTCCCTTCTTTATCCGAGTTTGCTAGTGCCTGTCAGAAAGAAAGCCATTCCGCATCCATGAATACGAAAACCATCCAGCTTCTTACTGCAGGAAGAAACTGTGCCCAGAAACAAAGCTTCGGTTGCCATGCTGGGTCCCAGCATGGAAAGTGCTGTCACTGGGCACATAATGAGTCCTGGGCAGAAGGCTCACATGAGTTGAGGCCCCACATCCACCCCAGGGTCTCACAGGGAGTGCAGCCTTCAAGAATGGGGGTTGACTACTCTCCACCACCTCCTGTCTGGATGACTGGGCCATGCCACCTCATAAAAAATGAGATTCTAGGCAATTAATAGTTTTTCAAATATAATCTAATATCTTCATAATTATTTTCACCAAAAAAGAATTTGGGAAGTTTATTCCATCTGTAACATATTTAAAATCATCATGGCAGGGCCGGGGATTTAGCTCAGTTGTGCCACAACCTGCCTCACAAGCACAAGGTCCCAAGTTCAATCCCCAGTATCAAAAAAAAAAAAAAAAAAAAAAAAAAAAAAAAAAAAAAAAAAAAAAAAAAAAAAAACACT
>NW_022900935.1:45062134-45068235 GCF_012274545.1 Fukomys damarensis | reverse complement strand
AAAAAAAAAAAAAAAAAAAATCATGGCAAACACTCTGCCCCAGTCAATGAACTCCCTGGCCAGTTGTTTCACAGGGCCTGGAACCGCCCACTGTGCTGGCCTCGAGGTCAGCCTCGGGTCCACATCCTGGGCCACGGTTTCTGCAATGGGGAGGTCTTCGCCCATTCACCCACACGTGTGCTCCATGACCACCAAGGGCCATTCCTGACAGTCCCTCAGGGCTACATGGCCTGCTGGGAATGCTGCTGAGAGGAGCCAAAGCAAATGCCAGGGGACCCCAAGTCATGAACACAGCCACCCAGACACCTGGCTCTGAAGCCACAAGCAGGACACAGACCCCACCCCCTGCTGAGGACAGGAGGAGGCATCCACTGCTGTTGATAAAGGAAAGAGTTTCCCAGGCCAACGAAGCAAACAAAACATGGGTATCTCAGAGGGACACAAAAGAATCCAGAGTCTCTGACATTTGTCTGGGCTGTAATTCAAAATGGCTACACGCACCATGAAACAGCAAAATGTCACCCAATAATATCACAAGTGCAAGGTCCCGAGTTCGATCCCTGGTGCAAAAAAAAAGAATAAAGATCCCCAGAGACGACCAGTAGGTACTACAATTAGGAGATAAGAATTTCTTTGGGCCCTATTGAGGACAGAACCCAGGGACACTATCACTGGGCTGCAGCCCTGGGCCCAGCCCCTTTTAAATCTTGAGACAGGATCTTATGAAGTTGCTCAGGCTGGCCTCAAACTTCCTCCTGCCTCAGCCTCCAAAACAGGATAAAAGACATGTGCCACCACATCTATTGGTAGATACGAATTTTAAAGGCAGTTATTATAACTGCTCAAGATACAAAATAAAATAAGCTTGTTTTAAATAAAAAGGAAATCCTAACAGGAACATAAAAACAACTTTTAAATAGAAGCAAAGAGAAATTTTAGAATGGAAAAACAATATTGCATATATAAGCCACCAAAGGCTCACAAATCTAAATTCTGGCTGTGTTTATGCAACTGTAGGGGACATGCCTCCCTCATCCCCCTGGCAGAGAGTGCTGGGCGGTCTAGCTTCATGCAGGCGATGAGCAAAGTCAATGAAGAACAAACCCAAGTACACGGAGATGGCTGGGAAGCCCAGAGAGCAGAGATCACGGGACAGGAAACCTGCATGCTGGAGTGAGAACAGGGCCAAGGAGATAGATACCCAGGGACGCCGTTCAACTCCCACAAGTTTAGTAAAACATAAAGTCCACATACACAATAAATATAAAAAATATCATACCTAGGCAGATCACAGACAAACTGATAAAGCCAAAAATAAATTTTTAAAGCGCTTAAAGGGAAAAGAACAGGTCAAAAGTCACCCTTAAATTCTACGTATTGAGGAAGAACACTGCTCAAGAATAAAAATAAACCAGGTGTGGGGCTGCACGCCTGTAATCCTAGTGCTTGGGAAGCCTGAGTTCAAGTCCAGCCTGAAGTACACAGTGATACCTTGTCTCAAACAACAACAACAACAACAACAAAAACAACAACAACAAAAAAACCCTCAGAGCTGGGCATAGCTTAGTGGGAGCACCTGCCTAGGATGCACACTTTGGCCCTGGAAGCAAAAAAGGCCAAATAAAACTTTCAGATGAGGGAGAGCGAGGAGCCCCCATCAGCACTGCACCTACCTCACCAACTGCAGTCTCCCCTGCTCACCCCAGGCCTGACGCCCACGGCCAACCCAGTGGGAAAATGCTGCATGGAGAAGTCCATGAAAACAAAACTCACAAGTTTCAAAAAACTTTCATTATCACATGTTGTTATCATTCTACTTTCCTATTAGCTACTTTTGTTAATTTCTTCTTAGGCCTAACTCATGGATTAATTGCAGGAAAAGCTACAATGCACCACTCATAGCTTCCTGATTGTCTGGGTGTCTGAGGGCAGGGCTCCTGCACAAGACAATGAACAGCACATGTGCAGGAGGGCAGAGTGCCACAGAGCCAAGTACAGGCGTAAATGCAGAAGACTGCTTACATTTTTGTGAATTTATTCAAATTTTGAAGCCTAATTTCTTCAAAACACACCAACAATCTTGTTGTAATAAACACAAGTATACACAGACAACCAGAGAGCACACATCACCGCTGTCCGGATACACCACGGTCCACACTGATCAGAACTGCTCTTCAAACACACCGTCACTTAGTTAAAAGCCAACTGAGGGAGGGAGGAGAAGGGAAGAGAAAGGAAATAGTGCAGAACAGAAATCAGCAAAACAGGTGGGCTGTTTTTTTTTTTCCCCCAGTACTGGGGAATGAATCCAGAGCTTCAGCACTGAGGGTTGCATTTATAGCTCCCAGCCTTTTTACCTGCAACAGTCTTGGTATTGGACTCAAACTTGTGTATCGTGACTCAGCCTCCCAGAATTCTGGGCCTATAAATGTGTATCACCATCACCAGCCATGCCTGTAACTTTTACCAAACTGATTTAATTGGTTAGTAACAATGCGTATCAAAAGCAAACTCGACCCCACTAGGCAGTAGTGTCTGTGGGTCCCTAATGGGAACACAGTACCTGTGTGTCCTGCCAGCTCACGGCTCACACGAACGTTTCCTTCGCGAGTCTTCAGATTGTAGATGGAGCAAATGTTGTCTAGGCCGCCACAGGCTACGTAGTTCCCAGAGGGGGCGTAAGCACAGGTCATGACCCAGGAGGAGCGCAGGGGGATGGCGTGGACCTGCCAACAGACCAGCAATAGCATCACACTGACGTATTCATCACTAGCCAGGCACAGTGGTCCCAGACAGCTGATGCTGTGCGGGAGACCTCATGAAGTCAGAAACAAGTGTGGGCGACACAGCAAGAACCTGTCTCAGGGCTGGGGATTTATTTAGCTCAGTGGTTCCACTGCTTGCCTCACAAGCGCAAGGTCCTGAGTTTGATCCAGGTACCACAAAAAATTTTTTTTAAAGGTAAAAAACAAAAAGTACAAAAGACGCTGTCTCAAAAAAATAAGCATCAACTATTGACACTATGATTCTATTTCTAGTTTTCAACTTTATTTGCATAGGAGTGACGACAGAGCAATATGAAGGCCAAAATTAAAAGTTTTTTAAAGAGAAATTTTTTTGGGGGAGTTACCAGAGATTGAACTCGGGACCTTGCACTTGTGAGGCAGGTGGCGGCACCACAGGGCTAAATCCTTAGCCCTTAAAGAGAAATTTATACGTGGCTGATCATATGCATGGATCGTCAATTTAATTTATCAGTTACTAAAGTCACAACATTCATCAACAGCAGTACCTCCTGATTGACCAGCCTCCTAATCAAAAGACATGAAACACTGCAATAGTCTGTCAAAATGGCTTTGAACCCATTTAAATAAATAAAATATTCTTACTTAACTACCATGCAGGACATCATCAGTTCTGCAAACACCAGCCTGCAACCTTCTATACACACTAGTCTTGCTCACTAAGAAATAACCTGGCTTGACCACGTCCCTGTCTGTGTGCACCGATGACAGAACTTTGCAGTAAAAGACAAGCCTGGATTAACTTTGGTAGTGCTGGTTACTGAGCCTGGACCTTGCACATGCTAGGGAAGCCCTCTGGCCCAGCCCCCTGCTTTTTTTGAGACAAAGTTGATTTACATTGTACAGTGGTACAGCCTCACTTCCAACTCCAGGGATCTATCAATTCTCGAGCCTTGGCCTCACGAGAAGCTGTGAATATAGAGATGCATGCCTTTGTGCCCAGCCAAATTTCATTTATTTTGCTTGAGGCACTGGGGGTCCAGCCCCAAGCTCAGTGCATGCCAAGCAAGCATTCTACCTCTGAGATATATTCCAGATCACAGGCTAGATTTTCTATTTGTTTTTGGAGATAAAGTCTTACTGTGTTGTCCGGGCTGGCCTTAACTCACAGCAATCCTCTGCCTCAGCCTCCCAAATGCTAGGATTATAGGCATGCGCCACCATACCTGACGAGGTTAAATTATAAAAGTAATTTAATTTACAAAGTATAATGCCTCTCAGATTATCTCTTGTAAAAAAAAAAAACTCTGGTAGTAGCTAAGTGAGAAGCTGCACAGATTTCTGCATTCTTCCCAGACTGAGCAGAGTGGGAGGCAGGTCTCCTGGACACCCTAGGAGGCACCCAGCTCCCAGGAAGCACAGCATCGTGAGTAAGGCCATGGAGAGATCAGCTGAGTACTTGGCCCTTCCACCGCCAGCTCCCTGGAAACCATGCCCATCCTGGGGTGCCGGGGAAGGGCCCTGCAGCTTACCTTGTTTGTGGTGTAGCTGTCCCAGATGATGAGTTTCCCATCCTGTGAGGCGCTGACCAGGAGCCTGAAAGTTGGAGTAAGTAATCAGTCCCCTGGGCCACAGAAACCTCACCAAGCAAGCCAGTGGGAAGTGCAGCATAAATGTGACAACTGCTTGAGACAAAGCATATGTACTTGCAGGGAAAAAAGAAGCTGAATGTTGGACCAACTGTGCAAGCCCAGAGGACACATGGACACAGGTTCCTATCAACCCGGACTGCTGGGCTCCTGTGCAGGTGGCAATCTGCAGGCTCTACCCTGGCAGTCTCGTTGCAAACCCAGCTGAGGATACACAGCTCTCTCCTTAGCTGAAGGGGAACACAGGTTGTCTGTCAGCAGGAGGTGGCACTGGGCCTCCTGTGACAGAGAGATGACCGCGCAGCTGCAGTAAAGTCAGGGTCTGTGCATGGATAGGCTGCTGTCTGTGCTACAGAATCAGGCAGGATGTGAAGAGGCAAAGGAACTGAGTCACAGGGACAGCAGGCTGAGCGGGTGGGGTGGCACAGACACCCTGTGGAGGCTGCAGCTCGGCATGAGGGCTGCGGGGAGGTGAGGCGCTGTTGGCACACCAGATAATGTCATCATGTTGTATACCTAAAATGTACCGATAAACTTAATGAATAATAAAAAAAAAACTTGAGTAAAACACAGTTTTGATGACTTTTGACACTTTATTTTTGGTACTAGGGATCCAACTTGGGATCTTGTGCTTGCAAGGTAGGTAGCGGAACCACTCAGCTAAATCCCTGGCCCACACTTTTGACACTTTTAATCAGAACTGTTTTGATACCAGGAGTCAGGGTGTTTGGCAAGGACTTAAAAACTCAGTGCTCTGTTACAAAATTTATCAGATCTAACTAAATCTAAGCTCCCACCTCATTACTGTTCAGATACAATTTTGTTTGTTTTGGTGCTGGAAGTCCAACCTAGGGCCTTTTGCCTACAAAACTCTCCAACCCCCAGCTGGCCACAGACCTCCAGCAGACAAACTTTCCGTGGTACTGGGGTCTGAACCCAGGGCCTGCACACTTTGCCACATTTAGTTTACTCCTTTGAGACAGGGTCTTGCTAAATTGCTAAATTACCAGGCTTGCCATCTTCCTGTTTCTACCTCCCAGAGTGTGGGGATTACGGGCAAAGTCTGAGATGCCCCACCTCTCCAATGCTACGCCTAGCACCACTCCTCTGCGTCCAAATTCAGTTGCCCACACCAGCAGCCCTTTCCCCAGAAGGCAGTGCCCTCCGCGGCTTGGAGCTCACCTTCAGTGGTCCCAGCAGAGAGCTTAATAAGTGCTGACTTGCAGGGTCAGGGCAGCATTAGGTTGGGTGTTGATCCCCAGAAGGTGAACAGATGCACCTCTAATCCCAGGCCAGCAGTGGCTGGATCGAGGCAGCATGCGCGCAGTGAACCTCCCCTGCCAGGGATCAGCCGCCCCCCACCCCTGATACCACACCCAGAGAAGGGCTCTCACTGCCAGGCAGGGATTTCCGGAGACTCTAAAAGGACAGAAAACCAATCCTAACCCAGGGGCCGAAGAGTGCCTCAAATCTCACTGAAACAGAACTTCAGCATAGACAGAGCTGTCAATAGGCACACTCCAAACTTGGGCACCATGACAGACAGGCAGAGAGTGGCCCAAGCCACACAACTACTTAACTCACTCAAGAATTAAGCTGGGGTGGGCCAGGGATGTAGTTCAGTAGTTCCAGTGCCTGCCTCGCAAGCAGAAGGACACAACCTTGATCCCCGGTACCAAAAAAAAAAAAAAAAAAAAAAAAAAAAAAA
>NW_022900935.1:45050295-45062060 GCF_012274545.1 Fukomys damarensis | reverse complement strand
AAAAAAAAAAAAAAAAAAAAAAAGAATTAGGCCAGGGCTGGGGATGTGGCTCAGAGGTGCTGCGCCTTTCTCACAAGCACAAGGTCCTTAGTTTGGATTCCCGATACACACACACACAGCCATGTACAGTACCTAGTACTCTGAGCAGGAAGGACACTAACATGACCTGTCCAGGCTCCTGGGGTCTCCCCAGTGCTCCTCCAAGCCAGAGCCGGATGAGTCCTGCTGGTTTGCAGCCTTGCTTTCCTAACGCACAGTGCAGGAGGCCTTTTCCCATGGCTCTGGCCACACCCTGCTCTGAGCTCCTGGGCCATTGGGCTGTGGTCCATGTGCTGCACAGATTTACACTGATATTCTCACATGCATAGGTCACATCTTGCTTACCATCTCCTTTGTTACTGGGGATCGAACTCAGGACCTTGCGCTTATAGGCAGGTAACACCACCATTGCGCTAAACCCCCGCCCTACCATCTCTGTTTGTTTTTTGAGCCAGGGTCTCACTATGTAGTTGAGACTGACCTGGAACTCACTGTTTAGCCCAGGCTGGTCTTGAACTCACAGCAATTCTCCTGCCTCAGCCTCCTGAGCCATCTCCTCTTGATAACAATCTCAAAATGGATGGGTTAGTAAGAACATTTTCTTTTCCTTGTCTTACGATTTTTTTTTCCTAATTTCACTTTAGAGTGATAACACATTTGGGGGGGGTACTGGGGATTGAACTTGGGACCTTGTGCTTGTGAGGCAGGTGGCAGCACCACTGAGCTAAATCCCTGGCGACAACACATTTATTTACTACTAACTTTTCAGGACATTAGATAAGTGCCCAACCACTAAGCCACATCCCCAACTTTTTTAAACTTTGAGCAGCTAGGTTACAAGTGTCCACCACCACACATGGCCAATACTTTTTTTTTTTTTTTTTGGAACTGGGGATGAACTCAGGACTTTGTGCTTGCGAAGCAGGCAGTGGCACCACTGAGTTAAATCCCTGGCCCCATGGCTAATACTTTTAATTTTCATTTATTTGTTTACTATTTAGCTGTATTTATGAGATGGGACCTCACTGTATAGCCCAGGTAGGCCTTGAACTTGCCACCTAGCCCAGGCTGACATCAAACTCATGTGATCCTACTGTCTCAGCCTCCCAAGCATAGGGATTCCAGGACTGTACCACCCTACTCAGACTACTTTTATTTTAATGGGCAATGGTCTGCATCTGTGAGGTTAATGTTTACATTGAAGAATGATTGAACCGGGGGATTAATACAGCCACTACCTCTCAGGCTGACTTATCATGCTCGGTAGTGGGAGCATTCAGAATGTGTTCTAGGCTGGGATGTGGCCCCATAGTAGATGCTTGTCTACAAGCATGAGGCTCTGATCGAGTCCCCTTGCAAAAAATATTTAAATCAAATCAAATCAATCTACATTTCAGAATTCCAAAGAGTTGGCATCCATATGGAGATCCATCAGAGCACAGCTCCCAGCCCTTCCCAGCCCACCATAGCACTAGCACACTGTGCTCATCTGTACGCCAATTGTATGGGGGCCTGTATGGAACAAACTAAAGATAGAAGCTTTTGTTCTCCAGCTGTTTACACTCTAAAGCAGACAATTCCACGAACAAAGAAAAAGCCAAGCAGAAATTCCACTCTGGCAATTGAACATGAAAAAAAAAAAAAACACAATTTCAAAGAGGACTATCAAGACTCCCATTAGGTTGAGAGAGCATGTTATAGGTCCATGAGTTGAGCAATGTTTTATTTAATTACTTGGGTGTAAAAGGCAAAAGGGACAGACCGTCTAGCATCCTCCAAAAGTAGGGAAGAGACTAACAGACTCCAAGAGCACAAGCCTAGGGAAGGACAAAGTCTGAGCAGGGGCACAATACAAAGTGGGGACCAGAAGCCCTGAATGGAGGGCTCTCCTGATGCCCAGGCACGGAGGTGTGGATAGCACTCCCATCCACAGGGCACTCCACACGCCTGCTGGGCAAGGCTGAGAAGACCAGTTCAGGCCTTTACACTGCTGCCTTAGGCCAAGGGCAGAGAGCTAAAGTTCCTGTGATCTGGAGAGCAGCATGTAGCAGAGCTGAGAGAACACAGCCAGAGCCGGCATAAGTAGGACTCCATGGTGGACTGAGGACATGCAGCCAGCCAGGGGAGTGGAACTGAGGGCAGGCAGTGTGCTCCTGTGATTGCTGCCCCTGGCTGCCTGGCATCCCAGCCCAGGAGACGAGGCAACCCACACATCCGTGGGGCACCATTCTGCACATACCTGGAGTCTGTGCCCCAGTGCATGGCGTAGATCTTGGCTAGATGCCCCCTCAGCGTCCTCCTGGTGCGCATCTGAATTCTTCCCACTGGGTCAATGTTGTTTGTGATCTTAAAAATAAGAAGAGTTCCAGCAGATTAATGTCTGTGAAGGAGCAACTGGACCTGTAGCTCTCCTGCTCTCTTGGACCAGCTGGATCTGTGGTGGACTCTGGGGTGGCACCTCCTCCCCTCACATGCACCATGCAGTGCTAGTCTGCATGGGCCCTGACCTCTCTTCTCACTTTTTCCTCCTTCTGGGAGCATAAAGCAACCATACAGTGTCCAATTCAGCAGCATCTGGCACGAGAACAGTGCTGCATGGCCACAGCCAGAGTCTACTTCCCAATATTTCCATCGACCTCAGATCCCCACCTTCACTACCCAGCTACTCCCACTCTTCTCTAACTTGTCCCCTGGCAGCCACAAAACTATTCAGTCTTTATGGAGCTTCCCATTTTGGATTATTTTCTCTAAGCAGAACCACAGAATGTATGACTCTTTATGCCTGGCTTGTGAGGGATACCTGTGCTTGTGTAACTGCTGTGCTCCTTTTCACAGCTGAATAATACTCCACTGTGTGCACAAACTGTAGCCCACAAAAGCTGTACTTCTCTGCCACTGGGAACCTTGCTCAAGCAAACGTGGTGCCTAGCAGCCCTCAGCAAACCAGCAGTTTTATTTTTTAGGGTTTTAACAATCCAAGGACCAAAACTATGAAATGGAAAAGTTCTCCGTGCCTGCATCATTCCTCGCTCACAGTGTCTCACCGCACATCTCACAAGAAGGGCAGGGCCGTGTGGTGACACAGACTGCAGCACACACGTGTGTCCACCAGTGCTGTGGCAGAGCAACTGCAGTGCTGGGACCCCAGCTGCGGCATCACCTCCCTGTGTCTGCCAAGCAGAACATAGCGCAGGGAAGGCTGCAAGCCCCGCTGCAGGTCTCGGAAGGTGTCCTGACCATGCGTTTGCTTGAAAACCACTTTTCAATACTTCCAGGTATATCTGGCAGGACATTTCTGGTCACGTGGTAATTTTATGGTTAACTTTTTGAGAAACTGCCAAACTGGACATTAAAAACTGAAATTCAGGGCTTGGGATTTAGCTCAGTGGTTCCACTGACTGCCTCGCAAGTTTAAGGACCCGAGTTCTATCCCTAATACCAAAAACAAACAAACAAAACAAAACAAAAAAACCCTGAAATTCAAAGGCAGATTCTGTCATTGAGTACAACTATTAACTCTGTAACAAGAGGCAATTCTTTAAAGCTAGAGAGCTACTATTTTCCTCTAAGGAAAAAAAGCCCACTACTCCTTCTGGCCATCACCAGGAGGAATTCTGAAAGCAGCATCCCCAGGACACCCCCAGGCTATAGCGGGGATAAACAAAGCACAGCTTGCGGCAGAGCACCATGGGGTGGCCACACAGGGCACCTGCACTTACCTGTGAGAGAGTTGCATCTGCACATGCTTTCCGAGCATCCTAGGAAGTAACAACAAAGGGATGATCAGTCCAGGCCCAGATGTGCACTCCTAGGCCCCAGCACACTGAAAGTGCAGAGGCCCAAGCAAGAGGAAAAGCAGTGCCCAGTGTGGAACACTCCTTTCCCTTCCCCACACACCTAGTCCATGGCTGCCTGTGACTATCTAGGCCCCAAATGCAAACAATTCCCAGTGCCCAAGCACAACTACACTACACACCCTCCTGAGCCAGCAAGGACCTGGGCCTGGGTGCTGCCACTCTGGCTGTGTCTTCCCTTGGGGACAGGGCCCAAAGCAAGACAACTCTGAGACCAGCTGTCCAGCCAACAAATGGTTCCTTTAGACAGCACTGGAGGACTTTGTTTTCCATCATTAAACCTCCATTCTGTAAGGAGATGAGGCACCTGGAGTTCTGACTAGACTTTCTGGCTCTTGCTATCTGATCATCAATCTGTGTTCTCATCTATACAACTTAGGGAAGCAGGTGAGACATGTGACAGATACAACTATGCAGCCTCAAACTCTCAATGATCCTCCTGCCTCAGCCTCCCAAGTGCTGGGATAGTAGGTGTGCACCATCACACCTGGTCTGTATTTGCATAATTAAAGATATTTATAATGAAGGAAAAGATGATAGCTTAAAAGGTTCAAAATTTGGGTTAAGGCATAAATCAAAGGACTCATGACAATTTCAAGTAAGGGAATGTTCTCAAGCTGTTGTCCTAGGACAGTGCCTGCATGTCCCCCGGTTCCAGGTAGGGCGTTCCCCAACAGGCTTCAGGGGCAAGCCGCTTCACTTCAGAGGGTTCTCACTTCATAAAGCCAGCAGGAAGAATTATAAACTGGTAACAGGGAACCACACTGAACTTACATTACTGTGTAAATATATCTAACCTCTAGAGTTCACTATCTTCAACAGAACCGTCATTACTGATTCTGCACATATTTAAAACATGGAAACCCCGTAACCAAGTATTTCTCCTCCATCACTGATCAATCTGGAGAGTGGCTGGTGGGCAGTTCAGCGGTACAGTACCTGCCCAGCCCAAGGTGGTGCTGGGTCCGAACCACAGGACCACCAGAAACTGCTGTACAGTGCACAGCAAGTCTTTGTCAGTGAGCTTTTCCTGCTGAGCATGAAGATCAATATTTATGAATATCATGCTCATCACACTTCCTGATGTCATATAGGCTTCTGCTTTGAAAAAATAAAAAGAATGTCTTAAACAGAGAAAAGAGAAGCCAGGCTTTAACCCTGGCTGGTGTCTGGATGTGCTCAGGACAGGCTATAGCAACCCATGGAACATGAGGGACACCCAGGTGGCTGAGTCCCTGCTGTCTGGCTGCAGACAGGTATGAACATAGGTGCGGCACTTCTCAGAGCAGGAAGAAGAGGGCTCCTGGGCAGAGGCTGCAGCTATGGAGACAGAACCATGCCTCATAGATTCATCTCCAACGTCACAAGACGTGTGGCAAGGGACTCATCCCCACCACACGCAGTCCATCTCCCAAGACCCAGGGCAGGCAGCACACACAGGCTGCAACTGGCCATGCCGGTGAGCAACTGCAGCAAGGACAGCCCAGGACCCAAACAGCCCACAGCCTCCGGACGGACACGTGTGGATTGCAGCTGGCGCCACAGAGGGAGCCGGCACCTGTGTACATGAGGCTGCTGTGTCCTACTAAGCCTCCCTTGGAGAGCCCATAATAACACAATCAAGAACTGAAAGGTCCTTTGGTTCTTTCAGCTGACAAATCTAAGAAAGTAAACAACTCAGAACCACCAGCCCTTTCTCGCCTGGTTCACATGCTCTGCAACCTTCCTTGGACAGTTAGAAACATTTTCTCTCGACTTTCTCTCTTTCTGAGCTGGGGACTGACCCAGGGCCTTTGTACTCACTGAACTATACCCCCAGTCCCCACATCCCAACTTTTTTTGAGAAAGGGTCTCACCAAGTCACTAAATTGCCCATGCTAGGCTCAAACTTGTGATCCTCCCACCTCAACCTTTGGAGGGCTGGGATTACAGGCATGTACCACCACACCTACTTGTTTTTTATTTTCACTTGTTTTATTTTTTTTAAAGGAGTTTTCCCTTCCCACTGGGGTACTGAATTTAACAGTCTTCCCCTCCAATGTGGCCAAAGACTCCATGCAAAAGGAAGCAGCACAGCCTGAGCCACAAGCTGTGCAGGGCCCACCTCTGAGGGCATCGCTGTGCCCTTAGTGCTCTCTGGGTGCAGACCTAGGTGTGGCCTAGGTGTGAAATCTAAAGGCAATACCATCTTAAATTTTGCAGGGCTGAGGATGTAGCTCAGTGGTGTTTGTCTGCCTGGCAGGTGGAAGGTCCTGAGTTTGATTCCTGGTACTGAGAAAAAAAATTAAATTTTGCGGTGGATGAATAAAAACAGATCAACGGTACACCAAAATGACTAGATACATGGTAAGATGTGACTGCTGACCCTGCTGTTTTGAAGGCTGACAGGGGTGGGTGGGGTGGTACCAAGTGTCATGTGACTCCCATGAAGCCAGGAGGCCCCAGAGCAACGACTTACAGCCATCAGAAAAGAAGCATCACACAACAGGCTGATCACACTGCCAGACACTATCTTTGAAGTAAACTTAAAAATAGTAATTTCAGGTAAATGTTTTAAAACATCTGTGTGGCCCCTCAAAATTCTGATTTCTGTATTTTTAGCCATCAGATTTTTGGGACAAAGAAGGAATATAATCTCTTGTTTGCTTTACTTTTTTATTTACCAAAAACAATGCTGTTACAAAATGAACTGCACTAAGCTAATTTTCTTTCTTTTTCTTGGTATCAGATCATTCAGGACCTTGTGCTTACAAGGCAGGCAGCAGCATCACTGAGCTAATCCCTGCCCCCACCTTTTGGTACCAGGGATCAAACCCAGGTCCTTGTGCTTGTGAGGCAGGCAGTAGAAAGACTGAGCTAAATCCCCGGCCCTCCTGCCCCTTTTAAGACAGGGTCTTGCTATATAGCCTAGGCTGGCCTTGAACACACAGTGATCCTCCTGCCTGAGCCTCCTGAGTGCTGGGATTACAGCTGTGTGCCACACCCAGATGAAGTATACAAATTTTAGGGGAAGGCAAGTGCATGTGGTGGCATCTGCCTGGAATGGCAGCTATGGAGAAGGCCAGGGCAAGAGGACTCCAACTTTGTGTCTGGCCTGAGCAATTTAGACCAGTGCTGTCTCAGCATATAATAAACATGGGCAGGGTGGGGCTCAGGACCAGGGTACAAGCCTAGCATGCACAAGACTTTGGATTCAACCCTCAGCACCTCGAAAGTGAGCATGTGTGTGTGGGTAGGGGGGTATATTTTGGTTCTTTCTTTCTTTTTTAATTTTTTGAGACAGGTCTCACTGTGTAGTTCAGGCTGGCCTTGAACTCACTATGCTGTCTAGGCTGGCCTCAAATTCAGGTGATCCTCCTGCTTTAGCCTCCTTGGTCCTGGAATTACAGGCTTGTAACACCATGTCTGGCCACTATTTTTCTCGAACTCCCAACAGCATGCTTGAACATATGACTGACTGGCTGTTTAAAAGAAAATAATTAGCCTTACACTACACTTAGAAAAATAAACTGTTCAGACATGTACTGAATGCTATTAACTTCTTGGAAAGTGCAACTCTGAAGGATAGCTAAAGCATTTCAGATGGTAATGGAATAAAAGAGAAAGCTCTTTCAAATAACAAAACTCCAAAATACACTGAATATTGGGTTTTTCATGAGGAGCCTAACTCCTTTTCTCTTGTTTTTCATACTTGTACTAAATATTTTTCTCTCTTTTTTTAAAGCAAAAAATAGTTACATTTATCATTGGGATCTTGTACTTTTACATGATATGTCTTAGTTCTTATTTTTATTTTTCTATAAAATGTTCACAAAAGTGGAGAAAGAATTCCTTTCAAATCTTCTCTTTTTAAAAAAGCTGATGGATCTAAAATTTAACATTATATATCAGTCACAGATTAGAATTTATTGCTCAGGGGTAGGCGTGCAACTCTGCTAGAGAAGTTGCCTGGCATGCAAAAGGCTCTGGGTTTGATTTTGAGCACTGCCAGAAGGAAAGGAAGAAGGGAGGAAGAGAGAAAAGAGGGGAGGGGGAGAGGAGGGAAGGAAGGAAAGGGGGAAGAGAGGGAAGGAGGGAGGGGGAAGAAAGGGGAGTGGGGAGGGAATACTTCTAATGTTTTTGAATTCTGTGAAAGTAAATCTTTGAGTTTATACTTAACCAGAAATTTCTGATCTATCTAGCAGTCTTTTCAAAGTTGTAGGTTCCAAAAATCATCTGAAGGGAATATTACCTTTCCAAAAAAAAAAAATAAATAAATAAATAAAAAAAGGGCATGCCTGAAATACCACCTTTTTATTGTTTTTGTTAATATTCCCCTCCCATTTTGAAAGCACCCTCTCTGCCTTCCTCTTAGCGGCCAAGCTCTCTGGGAAGGGCAGATAACTCCCACAGTGAATACGAGGGGCTCACAAAGCTAATTCCCAAAGTGAAGGCAAAAAAGTGCAACCAATACTTACAGAAATATTTTGCAATCCTTCAAATAACAAATTATAGTATGCAAGACAACAAAATCCTGAAAATAATGCTTACTAGGCCAAATATCTGATCTGTAATTAATACCAATTAAGGTCAACTTGCAGCCTGGTGCGGTGCCTACACCTGTAATCCAGCACTCTGGGATGCTGAGGCAGGAGGCTCACAGGTTTGAGCTCAGCCAGGGTAACATTTAGGAGACCCTGTCTCAAAATAAAAATAAAAAAGGGCTAAGGAAGTAGCTCTGTGGATTCAATCCCCAGTATTTAAAAGAGAGAGAAAGAGTGCTGGGGATTTAACTCAGTGGTTCTGCCATTTGTCTTGAAAGTACAAGGTCCAGAGTTGGATCCCCGGTACTAAAAAAAAGAGGGGAGAGAGGGAGACAGGGACAGAGGGGTAGGGAGAAAAGGAAAGAGAAGAAAAGAGAAAAAAAGAAAGTTCCCTTTTGATGTAAAACCCAAGCACCACCCTGCCACCCGCCTCCCTGCAGTGGGCAACATCTGCCCCAACTACGCACTCTGATCTGGTTCTTGAGCTGCTCGGCCTCCTGCCGGAGCTGGTCAAGCTCGCTCATCCTCAGGTCCTCGTGCTCTCAACGCTGCCACAGAGAATCCGGGATCTGGAACAGACAGCACAGAGCGCGCTGGGTGTGAAGACACAGATGAGGCTCAACGCTCCGGTCATGTTATAAACCAGAGACCTTTTGCTCAGCATCTGTTCAATGTACACCACATTAGCCTGGGGCCAGGGTGAGGAAACAGAACTACTATATCACTATCTGTGAGGCAGATGACGTCCAGGAATAACATACTGCTGCAAATACTGGGGTAGACTGAAAAAAAAAAAAATGATGTTAAGAAGAGAGTTTCACAAAGGATCTGGTCTCCCCATGAATCAAGAGCATTAGACTCACATTCACAACGGCTGCCATGCAAAACCCAGGGGCGGTTACTTTAGAAGACAGCACTGAAGTAGCTTGGCAAACCAGCACTGGGAAACCAGGGCAGTGACCATGAGTCTGGGACCACGAAGATCCCAGAATGTCCCCAGGGCAACTCCAAAAGACACCCTCGATGTACAGCAGTCCTCTGTGCCCACTGAAGGAAAGGAGGCCCTGGAACCCCAGTGGGCTCAGACTCCTCTCTTCTTCTAGGTACCAACTGAGTCTGGCCACTGTGAACCCTGCATACCCACTCAAGTCAGGCACACAGTGCTCCCCAAGTCAAAGGCAGAGAAAAATACTCCATTAAACGATACTTCTTTTCCCCAGAGGAGGCAAAAGACCAGGTGGCATTTTTGACAAAGATCTCAGCTGATAAGTCAGTCATAATATAAACATGACCTAAGCACCACAAGATGAAGACAGGATTACAACTTTTTAAAATTACTTTTAAGAACAGAATTAGCTCCCATAGACAAACGTGATTTATGAAAGGACCTCAATTTTCCACGCAGATTGCCATGGGGCTAACATACATACATCAAACATCTAATTAGCGGTAGTTATTTTCTGGGAATTGAAAAACACATGGGGGGTTGTCTAGAAGGTTCAAACAATTGAACTGTTAAAGTTCCTCAACTTTCCTACTCTACATAAAAGCACCCCAAAATCACTGTACCAGCTGTCACATTATCTATTCCTGATATGCACAACAAAACTCTCCCAGCTGACAAAGCACCTTGGCCAGTGTGTCAGGATGGACAAGGACAGGAGGGGGATGTCAGCTAGGTGCTGAAGGCAGGGAGCGTCCTCAGGATGCCATGGGCAGCCTCCAAGACACAGCTGCAGACTGAGGCAGGCCCTGCACAGAGCAGGGAGGCAGGGCACATGGCAACACTTCCAGGAGGGCTTCTGAGAGCCATGCTGGTTTCCAAAGGCCTTCAGCGGGTCTTTGAATCACAGGGAAAAGGTCACCATGGGAGAAGGCCACAGGCCTCCTGGACACAGATCACTGCTGCAATGCCACATGGTGGGGACCGTTCCCTCTTACAGGAAAAGCCAGCTGATGCTTTTCTTTTTTTGTTGTTTTTTGGTACTGGGGATCAAACTTGGAACCTTGCCCTTGTGAGGCAGGTGGTGGCACCCCTGAGCTAAATCCCAGCCCTAGCTGATGCTTTTCTTTGGAGACAGTTTCATTGCGTTGCCCAGGCTGGTCTTGAACTCCTCGGCTCAAGTGACCCTTCTGCCGAAGCCTCCCGAGCAACTAGGGCTACAGGGGCTCCACTGCCCTTGACTCTTTCTTTAGTTTACAGAGTGTGAGAACTTACATATACAGACGTTGTTGTGTAAGAGAACACGATACACAGAAAATGCAATGATGTTTCACATGGAAAGCTGTGCTGACCTGTCCACGGCACGTTTTTGCCTCACATGTAGTTCAGGTGAGGCCAGGCTTATTGCAGAGCAACACTCAGCTGTAACCCCCCCACCCCTTCACACAGCCTGAGGAAAAGAGGCAGCTGTGGCTCTTACAAGGAATGGAATTCAAAAGTTCTACTTATTCAATGAGTGAGTGGTGCCTCCTTCCAAACAAACTGGAAAGCTGAGGTGGCTTTGACAGCATGAGCTAAAGCAACAATCCTGAGGACCCAGGTGAACAGGAAGGCCTTCCTGAGCCGCCCAACCACTGTGGCTCCCATGGCAAGGGCTGGGAGCCCCGCATGCAGACAACTGTGGTGGTGGATGGATGAATATGTTAACATCTTTTCTCTGCAATCTTTTTTTTTTCCTTTTTCTTTTTCTTGGTACCGGGGCTCAAACTCAGGACCCTGCACTTGCAAGGCAGGTTGACGGAACACTGAGCTAAATCCCGGGCCGCTCTGCAATCTTTTTAAAAAATTAAATATTTGGGCTGGGCGTGGTGGCGCACACCTGTAATCCCAGCACTCGGGAGGCTGAGGAAGGATGATCGCTGTGAGTTTGAGACCAGCCTGGACTACAATAGTGAGTTGCAGGTCAATCTCAACTACATAGTGAGACCCTGTCTCAAAAAAAAAAAAATTAAATATTCTTTTTTTGGGGGGTACCAGGGACTGAACTCAGGACCTTGAGCTTGCAAGGCAGATGGCAGAGTCACTGAGCTAAATCCCGGCCCAAAAATTAAATATTCTTTACATATATTACAGAAGAATGTTTATGTAGCAACCAACAGGCTGTATTTCCTAAGATTAGAGAAACAAATTTACTAAAAACCTAGCCATGCTTTTTCATATTTTCTTTTTTCTCAATATTTAAATGTAGTATTGTATTTCTTTTTTTTACAATACCCAGTAAGCGTGAGGGAAGTGGATATATTGCATATATCTATATCTATATCTATATCTATATAGATATTGCATTTATATATATAAAGTATATATATAGATAAGTATATATATAGATAAGTATATATATAGATA
>NW_022900935.1:45011435-45050130 GCF_012274545.1 Fukomys damarensis | reverse complement strand
TATATATATATATATATATCTCATCTCAATCCTTTTAACTTCTTCCCCTCCTACCTCCATCCCCAGATCCCTTCCCATTCTTTCAAAGAACACCCTAATGATCCTACTCACTGTAAAATGAAAAGGACTGCTTAACTCAGCGACCTCAGAAAATTTCACAGTAACTCTAAATGTCTAGTCACAAGCAAAAGTACAGACCCGGACCTGCTTACTTCATGAGTGAGCAGCGAAATGCCTCACACCGTCTTTTGACTACAGTCCCTGAACAGATATTGATGCCCATGGGTCCACAAGGAGACTCAGTTCTGTGTGTGCATGTGCATTGTTAAGAAAAAGGGTATTCCTACTTTTAGTACTGAGATTCCTGGAAGGTCTGTAACCCATACACAGATGGGTAAGAAAGAGAAATGTGTCAGGCAATTAAAATTTTTAACACAAAAGGCCAGGGATTTAGCTCTGTGGTGCCACCGCCTGCCTTGCATGATCGATTCCTGGTACCAAAAAAGAAAAAAAAAAAATTTTTTTTAAACACAGAGACTAGAGGATGTAATTTTTAAATGTTTAAATGCCCAACAATAGATTTACTTTTCTCACTACAGTAGTCTGTATATGGGATAAAAATTTAGAAATATATATAAAACCTAAAAAGTGTTTTGAGGTGGGCTCACACAGCTCAGGAGCACCTGGGTGATGCACTCATGGCCACAGGAGCTGGGATGCTGGCAGGCAGGACAGCAGTGCCCAGAGGCTCTCAAGGAGGTGGGCAGCGGGATATCCCGGGAGCAGGGCATCCTTCGTCAAGGTGGCCTCTGTACAGACTGTGGGCCAAGAGGTGCGTGATGCTCTTTTGGGCACAGAAGGGATCAATGGCAATGCCAGCCAGCACACGCACCCCTCTGCAGCAGCCAGCTCCGGGGAAAGATCTGGGAAGAGAGGGCCCTGCTCCTCACCATCTTCCACCCACATGCGGGGCCCAGAGCTCATGACTCTTTGGATTCCGCATCCAGAGCATCTGCATCCTTCTCTCTACACATCTCAGTTCCGGAGAACTGCTACTGTTAACTGTGTAGTGCTGCTGGATGACAGGAACCTTACCACTAAGAGCAATAACTGAGCCAGGCACAGTGGTGCACCTCCATAATCTTAGTGCTTGGGAGGCTGAGGCATGAGACTGCAAGTCTGAGGTCAGCCTGGGCAACACAGGGAATTCAAGGCCAGCTGATCTGCACAGTGAGACCCTCTTTTTTTTTAAAAAATGAATGGGGCCAGAGATTTAGCTCAGTGGTTCCGCCGCCTGCCTCACAAGCGCAAGGATCTTAGTTCGATCCCCAGTACAAAAACAAAACAACAACAACAACAACAAAATCAAATTTTAAAAAGTGAAAACAACATAGTAATTTGGGGAATTCTTGGTAGTTACTAAATAAAAACCAGAATGTAAATTTAAATATAGTAATTTTAGTGGTTTTATGCTCCCCACTTACATAAAACAGCATTTTTATTAGTTTTTGGCCATGTTTTTCTATTTAATCACCTAAATATTGGTAATATTGCTAATACTACTTTGGAAATTTAAATACATGAATGCATGCTTCAAAAATCTTACTTACATGTGATGGCGTTTACCTTTCTCTCCACTGCCCTTGTCTCAGCCTCTCCAGGAAGGCCCACCATCAGTCTCCCCACCTCTGGGAAGGCCCCTCCCCTCCACAAGATGCCCACATAAGCTCTAGCAGTGCTGAGGCTGCACTTTCCAGCCTAATCCATTAAGACAGGGCCTGCTGAGGTCTCAGGTCTGCTTGTGACCCACATCTGCCCTAGGTCTTATCTAGAACTTCTGTTCTGGAACAGCTTTTCAGAGAAATTTGCTTATTTATTTTGAGACAGAATCTCACTATGTAGTCCAAGTTGGCCTCAAACGCACTATGTACCATAGGCTGGCCTCCAACTTGTGGCAACCCTCCTGCCTCAGCCTCCCAAGTGTGGGGGTTACAGGGGTGTGCCACCATGCCCAGCTCACAGAAACTTCAATAATGTGAAAGCACATGGCTGGGCAACAGCTCAGGGCCCTGAGATTGATCCCTAGGCCAGGAGATGGGGAGACCCCAAGTTTTGAAGACAAAGGGCACTGAATCTAGAAAGTCAAGTGCCACACAACCGTTTCTATGAGATGCTTCTTGTATGTGGGGCAACTGCTCCAGGTAGGGCCTCCTCCATTTCCTGACACATGCACAGCGGCACCGTACCCCTCTAATTGCAACTCCGTGAAGTAGGAGGAGAAAAGGTATGTCAGTGTCCCCAAGCCCACAGCTGTTAAGAGTCACCAACAACCACTTTGCTAATGGCAAAAGAAGCGTAGACACTGGAAAGTAATGGAGTCTGGTTTTGCGAACACAAAGGGTAGGAGTCCTACTGAACCACTTTTCCCTGTATTCTTGTTACTGCAAACAGGGTTGCTGTCATTGGTGTCATGGGCTAATGTGAATATTAAATGAGGCCATCAGTGTGAAAGTGTTCTGGGCTGGGGATGTAGCTCAGTGGCACTTCACCTGTCTAGCAAGCACAAGGTCCCAAGTTCTATCCCTGGTACTGAGGGGGAAAAAAAGAGAGAGAGAGAGAGAGAAAAAAAGAAAGCATTCCAATAAGCCTTCCTGTGATTAAATACGAAGGGACCCCTTCAATAAAGCAACCCCTCAAGCTTGATGGCTAGCAAGTCAGATGAAGAAAAAGAACACTGCTAGCTGGATTTGGTGGTCACAACTGCAATCCCAGCACTAGGGAGGCTGAGGCAGGAGGACCACTGCAAGTTTGAGGCCAGTCTGGGCTTCATTACATAATGAGTTCAAAGCCACACTGAACTACGGATCGAGACCCTGCCTCAAAAACCAACCACCCCCAAAAACAAAACAATACAAAACAAAAGGCTCCTGTCCTTGACTGAGATGCTTGTAACCCAGCAGCAATTTTCACAATCATAGTTTTTCTTTCAGTACCAGGGATCGAACTCACAACCTTGCACTTGCAAGGCAGGTGTGGTGCCACTGAGCTAAATCCCCAGCCCTTTAATCATACTTTATGACCATGACAGTGTCGATGAAGTCATGCTAAAGAAACCCTGACCGAACCCCTAGAACCACAAAAGACAAGGCCCAAGCCCTCTTTTTTTTTTTTGGTATCAGAGATTGAACTCAGGTCCTTGTGCTTGCCAGGCAGGTAGCGGAATCACTGAGCTAAATCCCCGGCCCTCATTTGTCTTTCATAGAAACCTTGGCGGGTGGCCATGGGCTAAGACAGCTGAGAGACTTGGAAATTAAGCAACACTGGAAACTCACTCAGACCAACTGTGAGGCCACCCCAAAGGCCACCACACACAGGGATTAGAACACGTGGAGTAAAAGCAACAGAGTGGAACCACTTAGGTGCAACAATAGTACTATATTTCTTTAATAGGACTCTATCGTTTAAAGGTACACCCAGAAATATAATGAAGGAGGGAAACAGGTGGGGCGCACACAAGAAGGAGATCAGCAGCTAGCTGGTAACTGGTTTACTGAGGGATTCTTTATGCTATTTGTTACATTTGTATCTGTTTCAATTCTCTATTAAACGTCCCTGGAAATGCTGGGGGTGCTGGATCTTGATTCAAAATCCAAATGTGCAATTGGGGCATGGCAGTGCTGGCCTAAGTTCTAGGCTCAGGAAGCTAATATGCTGGAGGATGCATGAGTCCAGGAGTTCCATACCAGTCAGGGCAACCTAGGGAGGGCCTGTTTCAAAAGCAACAGTAATTATCTTGAAAATGTGAAAAAGCAGAAATTCAGTCTGGGTATTGATGGCAGGAAGGCACTGCTGCCCCTCTGCCTGCTGGGGTGAAGGGTCTGAGTCCCTGAGGTTATAAACGCACACTGTGCAGAACAGACGGCACTTGGGATTTGCTGTGAAACACTTCACAGAAGGCAGAAAGGGAAAAAGCGAGAGTAAACACAACTGGCAAAATCCTATAGTAATGAAGCTGAGCAATTCTACAATATCCCACTTTTACGTCTGAATATTTCCTTAACACTTAAAAAAATAACTGATATTTGTTGGCATTCTTTAACCACATTGCAAACATGTACTAACCTGTAAGACAAACAGGCCAACACACGTGAAGAACAAAGTCTCCAATCTGAATAGATCCAAAGCCTCAGCACCCATCTTGCACTTCCTGTGCAACCAGGGAGTGGCTGCCACATGGCTCAGTCTTGGGAAGGAGCCAACTGTGGTGCCTAGCACATGTGCCTGAATGTCTAAATAGGCAACCTTGGGGCTACAGATCCATGTCTGAGACACAATGACTACCATTCAAACCAAAGAGTTGGCACACCTGTAAACCAGGCTGAGGTCAGAGAGTCACAAGTTTGAGGCCAACGTGGGCAAACTGGTGAGCCTGTGTCTCAAAACAAAAGGAAGGGTGCAGCTAAGTGTCAGAACACTTGCCAACCTGTGGCAAGGGCCTGGGCTCTGTCCCCCACGCTGCCCACCTGAAAGAAAAACCATGAACACTCAGGAGCATGCTCCACTTCTCTGCACCTCGGCACATTTCCTACACCCCGTTAGTCCCTCCTTCTGACCCTGACACCAGCTCTACTCCCTCCCTCCAACTCTCCTGCTGGACTCTTTACCCCATATGAGGCCCTCAGTCTAAGCACAACTGAGACCAATGCGAGAGTGGACATCTGCTCCCACAAAATGTGAGGCAAGGGCCCTTCCAGGCAATGGTGACCTCCAAACACAGCTCCAGGAGCTCTCCCCAGATGACCTCAACAGGTACAAACTCCTCCCAGATGCTCCTGCTTTTCACCAAGCAGCATGGCGTCTTCAGACCCTGGCAATCTACTGAGCATGGTGCTTTCTGATTAAGTTTAGGCAGGGGTGCTGGGTGTGGTGGCACACATGTGATCCCAGCACTCAGGAAGCTGAGGCAGGAAGGATTGCTGCAAGTTCAAGGCCAGATCCTATCTCAAAAACACAATAGACAGAAAGATAAATTAAAAAACAGTCCGGGATATAGCTTAGTATGAAGGCCCTGGGTTCAATTCCCAGGGCCAAAGGGGGAAAAGGGGGCTGGGAATGTAAGTGTTAAAGTGCACCTGCAACATCAGCAAGGTCCTGAGGTGTCTACCCACTATCACAAAAAAAGGTGGGTGAGGACTGGGGATTTAGCTCAGTGGTGCCGCTGCCTGCCTCACAAGTGCAAGGTCCTGAGTTCTGTCCCCAAAAAGGGTGGGTGAAATGCAACAAAAACTAGAAATCCTGGGCTGAAGACACAACTCAATAGTAGAGTACACACTTAGCTTAGCAAGCATGGAGCCTTGGGTTTGGTCCCCAGCAACACACACATACACAAAGAAACCCTGAAGAAATTCAAACACATTTTGAAAACTGACGAGTATTAACTACACACACACACACACACACATATATGAAATTACCTTAATTCAGAAGTGCTTCTGGTCTGGACTCCAACACATGTAAATCTGTCTGTAACAAAAGAGAGGGCTGTTTGTATAGTATTCAGGTTGTGCTGTTTTGCAAACACTTAAAATGTAAGTAAGAGTTCTTCTCTATTACTACAGCTTCCCCCCAGACTGTTTCACTTAGTAATACTGCAGCATTTCATTTTTTTTCTCTTGGTACTGGGTATCGAACTTGGGTCCTTGTACTTGTGAAGCAGGTGCTGGAACCACTGAGCTAAATCCCTGGCCCTTCATTTTTCTTTTTCTTTTTTTTTTTTTTGGTACCAGGGATCGAACTTGGGTCCTTGCACTTGCAAGGCAGGTGGCAGAACCACTGCGCTAAATCCCCAGCCTAGGCCCTTCATTTTTTAATGTTGAAAAGGAAATTCTGATCTCAACATTTTATTTTTAAAATTCCCTAGAAAAGCCCCAGGAAAAATACCCTGAACACAACTGGAAGGGATCTGGGTTAGAAGCCTGCTATGAAAATCACTGTGACCCTACAGGCTCCTCCTCTGCTGCCAGCACAGAGGCCTGGTCAGAGGGCCATTTCTAGCCCATGCTTCTGGGGCATCTGCAGGGGAGACACCCGACTCATTCAGATACACTTCAGCCCAAAAGGAAATGTCTAGTTCTAGATCACTCCTGAAACAGCTGCTGTGTTTTTCCAAAAATTGAGTTAGCTACAAGCACGTCACACGGTCCCCAAGTGAACTGTGAAGAGATTGCACCATCCTGACTCATCATCTCAGGAATCCACAGGCCTGTGGGCCCAGACACACAGCAGGCCAGGGTTAGGGGAGGTGTCACCAAGCCAAACTTAGGACTCTAACGCATCTATTTAACAGAGCAGTTTAACTGAGGAATTATGCTGCTTTTGTAAAAACAAGCACAGCACTTTCCTGGTAACAGAAGTAGGTATGGAAGGAAAAGTTCAAAAGCTCCTCAGAAAGTTAAATACAGAATTAACCATGTGATACAGCAACTCTACTCCTAGGTGTATACCCCGAAGAACCAGAACAAGGGTTCAATACACACAGATGTTAAGAATTCTAGCTTAGCAGCTATATTCACTGGCCAGAAGGTGGAAGCTACTCAGGTTCCCATCAGTGGGTGAGTGGAGAAAAATGCGGTCTATCCACAAAATGGAGTATTATTCAGACATAGCAAGGAAAGAAGCATGGATACATGCTCCAACGTGGAAGAACCTCACAAACATGTTCCATAAAGAAGCCAGACACGAAAAGTCACATAACTATGCGCGATCCTGTTTCTATGGAAAAATCCCAGATAGGCAAATGCATCATGACAAGACTGCAGTGGTCACCAAGGGCCATATCAGAAGAGCAGTTCACGAGCTGCTTCCCCTGTGGGCTGATGAACATGCAGAATTATGCAGAGGTGATGCCTGTACAACACTGTGAATGCACTGAGTGCCAATGACTGTTCTTTTTTAAATGGTTTAATTTTATGTTATGAGAATTTCACCTCAAAAAAGAAAATGTGGGTGTGGAAGTGGAAGTCGGGGAACACAGAAGATAATCAGTAAATGCAAACTACTGCCGCCTCCAAAAACCCTCATGGTAAGGTGGTCTTGCGAGCGCAGCCCTGAGCTCAGGCTTGCTGCCACTGACCTAGGTTCTAGGTGAGGGCACCACGGGTGCTCTGCAGCCCCTTCCTAGCTTGTAACCACCACCAGTCTCAAGGAGAGAATTCCTCCTATAAAGCAAAGGCACACTGATCCCAACATCCGAATGTAACTCCTTCCAGGAATGTTCCATTTTAAGAGACAAGAAAAGAAAAACTAGGCAGAAAAGTAAATGACAGAGGGCTGTGTGTGAAATGCCTAGACTGCCTTCTGCTCAAGTCATTAAACGAAGCTGAAGTTCTCTGTTCTCTTAGAAAAGAGAGTAGGTGGCCAGTGTGTGTGTTCCTGATGCCAGAGCCCAGGTGACCATGGTGAACACCATCCCTCCTCCACAGCCTGGAGCCACAAAGTCGCGCAGACTCCAGTCTAGCTGAAAACAAGCCCTATCTTCAGGGTCTTCAGCTGACTCCACAGCATGCAGAAGCCAGTGCTGCAGACAGGGTACTGGTCCCACAGAATCGTAAGTCTTGGCCAGCAGCACCACACTTAGAGAACTAGGGACTTAACAGAACCAAACCCTAGAGTGGAAATCTCACAACTAAGCCTGCTGGGACCAAAGGTAGAGTGGAAAGCTGAGAGGCACGGGGTAGGTGTTAGGGGCCGACAATACCCATAGGTGGAAATGATGAGGGCCAAAGGACTAGGCAGAAAGGAGAAAGACTCCCAGAGCAAGGAAAAACTCACCAAGGTCACTCTAAAGGCAGATCTTATAGGCCTGCATGGATGTGGAAATGAGAGGAAGAATGTGTATTTGGTGAACCTTTTATTTTCTCTTTAGAAAGGCTGCCAGATGTGGTGGCATATGCTTATAATCCCAGACCTCAGGAGGCTGAGGCAGGAGGCTACCCAGGCTGGCCCGAGTATATAGCACAGTGAATTTAAGACCAGCCTAAACTATAGAGCCAATCTATGTCTCAAAAAGTGAGAACAAAAATGAAAAAAAGTAATCCATCAGAGAAGGCACAGGTTAAAGGAAGAGACAGTGATAAAAAATAAGGCCAAAAGGATTGGGATGTAGCTCAGTGGCAGAGCATGTTCTATCCCTGCACCAAAAGGGAAAAGGGTTCCAGAGTTTATAGAACCATTCTTAGTCAAACTTAAAAATAATTAAAATGGAAAAGACGTCAGAGTAAACACAAATGCATCAACTTCATGAGCAAACTCAGCACACACAGAACCTCTGAACCACATCAGACCTCTCCCAGCCCGCAGCGCAGCGCAACACAGAGGGACTTCCAATGCCAGGCAGCGGCCCGTGCAAGCGCCCTGTTCCATCTTCTGTGTGCGGCCAGCTACAACTCCCGCAGTATAGACTCTCCGGGCTCTGCTACAGCACTACCTTTTCAGATCTGACTGATCTGAAGTAGTGTGCTCAGTGCTGGGGTTTCTGTTCGTATCTGTGATGCTGAGGCTTCTCTGAGCTTCACCAATGTGCTTGAATTTCTTGTCCTCCTGCCTCGGCCCCCCAGGGTACTGGAATCATAGGTGTGCACTACCCACATCTGGACTGTAGTTGTTCCCCCCCACCTTTTGTGTTTATTATCTAGTTTCAAGTCTAGCTTTATTACCTTAAATGCCTTAATTCATTAAAGTTTTCCCCAATGTATTTTCTGTGTAAGCATTTGAAGCTACACAATCATTTCCATAAAACCACCTTGATTCTGACAGTAAAAGAACATCACAAACCCTGCAAAGTGGATATACTGTAACTTGATGATTAAAAACAAAACAAACTTCATGTTGGGTGCCTTTAGATGAAATTAAAAGTTCTATATTCCAGGTTATTTTTCCTTCAGAGAGAAAAGAAGAGCAGCAAGACAGGAAAGATATATATATGTATATATTTGCCAAGAGTTGCTTTTAAGGCTTCTTCATTAAAATAAATGCGTCAGCAAACAATCATGGTTGGCAAAAGTGTGTGTTTAATAGAATCTTCAGGCAGATTTCCCACCTGCCTGCCCGGCTCCTCCCTCCACTTTAGGGCCCTAAGATGTCTGAGGTCTCATTTCACAAATAAGCAGCAGACAAAAGTACTTTACAAGGTACAGCACAGTGGATATGGAAGACTAAGGACCCAATTCTTGCTTTAAAAGTCTTGGACTTCCCTGCCCCATGCAGTAAAGCAAGTTTTATATACATTGCCCATGTATTCTCCTAACATTTTCTTAGATAAATTTAAATATTTTACAAAAAAAAGGCTTTTTCTCTCCAAACATAACTTTGAGTGAAATACAGATTCTCCACTTGTGAAGTTGTTTTCTTCACTAAAGTGTAAATGCTAATAGGAAGGGTAAATGTCTTTTGCCCACTGGAGGTCACTGAAGTCTGCACTGCAATGTGCAGAAGGCACTTGTGTTTTCTGAGATCTCCAGCAAGGGTCTCAATGAGCACTCAGAATTGCGGTCCTCCAAACCTCAGCTAAGGCCTCCAAGTGCCCAGTTACAGAGGCAGCTGGGGAGAAAATGCTAAGTAAACTCGATTCTAAAATTACGAAAATTAAAACTAAAAACAGCATGGACCAGTTCTTAGTCTAGAATAAAACTACAACAAAATACAAAGTGTTCATTCATGAAGATTCAATCCTGCTTCAATCTCGTAAATTATAAAATACAAAAGTGCCCGTTTTAAGACAAAACTCAAAACAGTACTGAAAGGGGTTTGTGTCAATATACAGAAAGAGTCAGTCCCACTGAGCCAGGGCCCAAGGAGCTACACACGCACAGGCCAAAGAGCGACCTCCCTACTGCTGGGCCAGAAGTGCTGTCCTATTGGCCTTCATCTTCCCCAGCCGCTTGGCTCGGTGGCTACTGGTCATTTCCATCTCTTCAATCTTGGTCCAGCACTGTAATTAACTTTTCATTGTAGCTTCCTCTTTTCTGCTTTCAGTTCATCTTCAACTTTCTCAGTATTCTCAGGAGCAGTTTTGTATCTCAGCACCTGTCCCTCAAGCCAGCTAATACTTTGCTCCAAGGTAGTTATATCCTGTTCTGCTTTTGAAAACTTAAATTCATATTCACTAATTTGCCTGTTGGCATCTTGATGAACTACAAGTCTGAGCCATTCTGCAGTCCTGCCAGGTCACCTTCTGTGCCATCGTTCCTGGAACACTTTTGCCATTCTTCTAATCTGTGATAACAGCTCTTCCTTTTCTCCAGCAAGTCTTCGTAGCCTTACATCTAGTGGCCCTTCTCCCACTGACTCCAATTGAGCAGCTTCCCAAGACACAAGAGTAACAGCTATAATCACTGGTCAGGACTGACATCACCACTGGGAGTGCCATCAGGGATTACAGCTAAGCCATGTTTTCTTCCTGTCTTCACTGTCTCCCGCAGATCAGCCAGTTTCTCTCTGAGCATATCTTGCTCATTCTTAAGGCAGGCAATGTATTCCTTCTGTTTTTCTAGGGCCTCAATAAGCTTGTCTCTCTCCCGAAGGCCTCCTTTAAATTCATCCATCTTATGCTGCAGCACATTACACGTTTCTGCCTTTCCAACTCCTTTGATTTTTCTCTATAAAATTCTGCTATCTGTTCCTCTTGTTCTTCAGTTACACCTTTGAGGGTATCTACCTGGTATATCAAATTCTTCTCGTTGTCTAACTGTGCATTAGAAACTATGGCTTTCTTGTATTTCTCTTCTACTTCAGACAAAGACTCCTGCAACTCACTCATGTTAGGCCACGTGGGGCTGCCCCAGTTCTCCAGGATACCTGCTCTCCTTGTCGAAGCCCTTCCCGCTTCTGCTGATCTGTGGCTCTGGACTCCACTGGCCTGGCTTAGCCCCACCATTCCTTCCTGGGCTGTGACACGAGCCCATGTCACTGAAGAAACACTATCTGTGATGTGAGTCTCTACCAGCTCCATTCTGCTTTTTCTCTGCAGTCCCTGTCTCGGAATGCTCCATCTTTTTCACACAGGACAGTGTACACCTTTTTAATCAGCTGCTTTACAATCCCTTCACTTGACTACCCTCTGCTCCTGCTCACCGAGCCTCACAGGCTCCTGGCAGCCCCTACTGCCCTATGTGTATAGTTGCTCGGTCTTCTGGGCTCTCCGGCCAACTCTGCTTTCTACCCCAAAGGACTATGACAAGCAAGGACAGTGATGTCTCAGCCACTGTTCTTAGATCTTTTCGGGGAGCTGGGGGACCAGCTCAGGCAAAATCAAAGCATCTCTACTCCAGAAGAATGCAGAAACTGAGACCCAAAGTACAGCAGGCTCCCTGGGTCTGGATGGGTGACAGGAAGCACAGCTGTGGCTAGCTACCTCACCTCGACTGAGTGGAGGACAGCGACGCAGAGGCCGGATGGCAGGCGCCCCATGTGCTCAGAGCTGTTTCCCACTCCGGTCACTTCCTAGGCCCCTCTCCCCTCTCCTCATCATTACACCTTTCTTTCCTAAACTTAGCACATGTGCCGCAGCATGCTGCTTATTCACCATCACTCTGGGATCTCGGCTGGTTTGCTTGTCACTACTGAACAGCTCTAGTGAAACTGCCTGTACAGCTATACCTGCCCAGCGCCAAGCGTGCATTTCCAGGTGCTGGAGAAAACCACACAGCTCATTTCCCAGTCTCCCCGAGACTGCCAGTCACATCTTCGGCCTGTCTCCCAAGCCAGAGGCCTCTGGCTCCCACTACCCATCACCCAGTTCCCAACAACAAGTTCTTGTCTCATTTCCACCCAGCCACCAAGGCCTGCGGCTGGTTCAGGAATAATCTTTTGTGGTTCTTCCACCATCCTTGTATTCCCCTTCCCCAACTACACCCAGTGTCTAGAAAACTCTACCCCTGCTGTGTTCGGAGAGCCCAATCCCCTCCCCTGCCCACAGGCACCCAGACTGCCCTCTGCCACTACTCTGCAGGGCTTGCCTTCACAAATGTGCTTCTCAGGCCGGTCCTGCATCCCTCATTGCCCACTGTACCTTGCTCTCTGCCTCCACTCCAGGCCTCCTGCCAGCCCCCCTCTGCCCAGCCTACTACTAATCTGCTTTTCTATCTCACCACCTTTCTTCTTCAATCCATCTTAAGCATCACCGCCTCATTTATCTTTCTGAAGGACAGTTCTGACATGTGACTCCTCCGCTCAAAAGTCTTCAAATACTCCTCCTACAGATAGAAGCCCAACTTTGCACTCTGCCTTCCCCAATTATGTCCCTGGCCCCATTCCTTGCAGTCTGAGTCAGAGGCTCTAGGGAGCCCAGCCCAGGGTGATGGGCACTCCACCAGATTTGGACCACTTGCCAGGCTCACACAGAAATGCTGGAGATGTTTCTGTCTGGAAGAATTAGAGACAATTTAAGAAAGCAGACAGACTAGTCCCTCATCACTGACAAAAGCTTAGCAGCTGAAGCCATGAGCACATACTGTTTCCTGATTGGAATGGGTTTATGGCTCCTAGCTAAGTGACCTGTGCTCTGGAAGGCACAGGAAGGAGGCAGGCGTTTCTGAGATAACTCTGGGAGGCCAGCAGTGGCACGTCACCTGAGCCAAGCGAACTGAGGTGAGCAGGAGCCTGAGTACACACAGGGCAACTCCGTGATGGCATGAGAGAGGTTGGCTCTTGTCCCTTGCAAAGCACTAACAAAATGGCCTCCAAGCAGGTTTCTGCCTGTGCAGCTTCACTTACTCAGCAGCACCTGTCCAGCCCCTGCTGCACGCCGGCCTCTGCAGAGACCACATGCTCTTGCTGCCATGGGGCTGGACTGCAGTTGAGGAAGGCTTCAAAAATGTCTCATATTCTGGTGTGCCAGGTGCTGTCCACTGGAAAGGACAAACAGGATGGGACGAGAAGGCTGAGAAGGTGGGATGGGGCTTTTTATAGAGTCCAGAGAAGGTTGTTCTGCTGTGCTGACAACTGAGCACAAAGTCCCAAGGAGAGGGACAAGCAAGTATACAGTTTGGTTTCTCACCTGCTTAAACTACACACTGACAATCTCTGCCACTTCCCTCTCTCAATGTGAGAAGCAAGTGAGCTTGACCATCTCAATTCTAGAATGAACTCAGGGCCTCCCACATGTCTGGAAAGGGCTCTACCACTGGGTTACTTCCCTGGCCCTTCATACTGTTAAACTTAATTCCCCAAACTGCCTCAAACTTGAAACCCTCCTGCCTCAGCCTGCTGAACAGCTAGGATTATAGGTTTGCACCACTTCATCCAGCCTATCCCTCTCTAAATTCAATTTTGCTAGGGCTTGGCATGTTGGCATACACCTGTAATTCCAGCACTCCGGAGGCTGAGGCAGGAGGATTGCTGCAAGTCTGTGGCCAGCCTGGGCTACACAGTGAGTTCAAAGCTAGCCTGAACTTTACAGTGAGACCTTGTCTCAAAAAAAAGAAAAAAGAAAAAAGGGCTGGGGATTTAGCTCAGTGTTTCGGCGCCTGCCTTGCAAGCAAAAGGACCCAAGTTCGACCCCAGTACCCCCCCAAAAAAAGACACACAAAAGATTCAAGATTTTTGTTGGTACAAAAAATTCACCCAAGTAGGGGATGATCCACATAAAGAACCTAAAATCCTCATGACAAGCCTGTCTTAAGGGGAGTATTCACCTTTCCTTTTAGCCCTAGACCTTCTTTGTAACTGAACTTTAAGCAAACAAATATTCAAGTAGGGGACCAGGGATGGAACTCAGCAGTGCAATGCCTGCCTGGCAAATTACAGGCCCTGAGTTTGATTCCCAATACCAGGAAAAAAAAAAAAAAAAAAAAAAAAAAAAAAAAAAAAAAAAAAAAAAAAAAAAAAATCAAGTAGAATAAGATTCCTGAATCAAAGAACTATTATTGGTGTCATAAGAATTCTCTGAGAAGCTTGGGAAAAAATAAGAAAACCAGGCTATAATAATCAGAATTCTGCTGGGCATGGTGGTACATGCCTGCAGTCCCAGCACTCGGGAGACTGAGGCAGAATGAGGCAGGAGGATCATGAGAGTTCAAGGCCAGCCTGGGCTACACAGTGAGTTCCAGGTCAGCATGAAGTGCATAGAAAGATCCTGTTTCTGAAACAAACAAGCAGAAAACCCCCCAAAACAAACTCCATCCAACCACAGGATTAACCCTAGGGCCCTGAACTGGCCAGCTGGAAGATGAACCTCAGAGGCAATGTGGGTGATGCAGCAGCCACCTGGTGTTTGCCTCCTGGGCTCCAGGAAAATGGGAAGTTGCCACATTCAGGGTGTGAACACACTGACCTCCAGAGAAGCTGGCTGGGGCAGCTGGAGAGAGCAGAGGCAGAGCAGAACCCTCTGGCTACCCCCAGGGAACAAGTGCCCCTGCCTGTCCAGAGCAGCCACCTGGGTACTGGCTAAACCAGTGGCCCTTTCTCCTTTACGAACTGTTAATGCCTCCTCCCAGACCTACCTAATAGCCTCTGGTAATGAGCTGGGAAAGCTGAGACTATAAATACTGATGACAGTAGGCTTTTCTTTTAAAATTCAAAAATGGAGAAAAATTAAAATTAAAAAAATTCAAAAATGGAATTGGTTCAGGAGGGACATGTACTGAACTTTCTGACAGAAGCATCCTAGAAATAACACTGAAAACATTCAAGAGACCAGGGTATGTGGATAGCATGCTCTGATTTTAGTTACTTTATATGTTTCCATTACTTAGGTAATGTTCTTGTCCAATGATTTGTCTCAAAATTCTGTTTAACATTGCCAAAGTAAAAAAGAAACAAACCGGAATGAGTGTGGTGGTGCACACCTGTAATTCTAGCACTCTTGAGAGGCTGAGTAGGATTGCACATCTGGGCCCAAACTGGGTAATTTAGCAACTTAGTGAGACCTTGTCTCAAAATTAAAAGTTTAAAGGGGGGACAGGTAGCTCAGGGCAAAGGCCACGGATTCAATCCACAGTATGGGGTGGTGGGGATAGAAAAAGAAACTGGATATTAACAGTCACATCTTTTAGGGAATGGTTAACTCTAGAATGAAAAATTAAACTACTCCTGATTTCTTCCCATCCCCTTCTCCTTGCTCCCCTGGGAGTGGAGGGACAGGATCCTGACAGATCTCCAGGACCAGAAGCATAGCTGGACACAGTAAAGGGAACCGGAAATGAGCCAGAGCCCAGGCAGGGCAGCTCATAGGGGCCTCTCTCTGCCTTCTGTCCTTCCACTGTCCTCTAGTCCCTGAGCACTGTCTCCTGGCCCACTGTCCAACACAGCCTGCTGTCCTCCTCCACCAGACCGCTAAGTGTCAGCTGCCTCTATCTATCTGCTCTAGACCACTCACTTGCTTCCTCTGGCCAGTCAGTGGGTCCCCTGTGGTACCAAAAGAGGACACACCAAGTCCTGGGGGCAGCTGCCCCCCGCTACAGCGGTAAGGGCAGAGTCACTGGGAAGGGAGCTAAACAACAACTGAGGTTCACAACAGTGACAAACTTCTTTCTCCATGGTGCCTTATATAAGCACCCAGCTCTTCACCCTAGTGCCGTCTGCATCTAAGCAACTGAAAAGCGAATCATAAAGCACTAGATGCAGCCCAAAATACAGGTCAGTAATGCAATTTCCCAAAATATGGTCAACAACGCATGTGGCCTCTAAAAATGAGACAACTGCAAACATACCTTTAATGCGTTTTTCCTTAAAAACATTCATGAACACCCCCAGGCTTAACCAGCTTATTGGGTCACAAGTAGGAGGACCATGGCCACAACCAAGGGCTCAAAAAATGTAGTCACTTGATACCTTAACAAAACATTTCTGTTTGCAGCTCACCTGTCGCACTGGTCAAGAAAAAGTACAAAGTATCTTCTGCTTTTTTTTTTTTTTGAGACAGGGTCTCACTATGTAGTTCAGACTGACCTGGAACTTACTATGTAGCCCAGGCTGGTCTCAAAGTCACAGCGATCCTCCTGCCTCAGCCTCCTGAGTGCTGGGATTACAGGCATATGCCACCATACCTGTGTCTATTTTTTTTTTTTTTTTTTTTTTTTGTACTGGGGATTGAACTCAGGTCTTTGCTCTTGCGAGGCAGGTGGCAGAACCACTGAGATAAATCCCTGGCCCTAGAAACTATCTTCTAAAAGTTTGTTTTTAACTACTTTTTATATTTATTATTTTTTTATTATTTTTGCTTATTTCTTGAGACAGGGTCTCGCCATGCAATCCAAGCTGGCCTTGAACTTGTGGCAATCCTACTGCCTCAGCCTCCAGAGTGCCATGATTACAGGCACACACCACAAAGCCTGCCCTAACTCCTTTTATTTGGTACCAGAGATCGAACTCAGGACCTTGCACTTGTGAGGCAGGTGCGTCACCACTGAGCTAAATCCCTGGCCCTCTAACTACTTTTTTCAGATGATAAATTCCACTTTCCTACAGAAGCATATTATTAGTACTGGTAAGGTCTCATTACATCGTTGCCCACTGTTTTTACTGAATGTCTTTCGACAGCCCCTGTGGGCTATCAGTACTGTTAACAAGTACTAACCCTGATTCCCAGGAGGGGAGAGCCCACTCCTCCCCTCCCAGTCAGTGGAGTTGGCAGAGCAGGCCAGCAGCACAGTCCCTTCTTGTAGGAACAAACCTCTACCCACCACAGGGACAAATGCTGCAGACTGAGCCATGAAAACCTCAGCTCCGACACTGCAACCAACTGGCAGGATGCTGAAGGGCAGCTAACTCAAAGAGAGCTTGATGCCTGTTGGAGAAGTTCCTGGCCCCAACAGCAGGAGGCGCTAGGTCCTCCTGATGAGGTCACATTCTAACAGCTGGGCTCCTGACAGCTGTTCTGATAAAAACTCAGGCACTGCACAAACATCAACATGGCACAGGAAGCAAGGCGGGTGGAGTCCCACCTGACTCCAAAGTTTGAGTAGCTGTACAGTCCACTAGTTAATAACTAGCTATTTAAGAATGAAATAGCTGGGGTAGTGGTGCATGCCTTTAATCCCAGCACTGAGGAGGCTGAGGCAGGAGGATCAGTGTGAGTTCAAGACCAGCCTGAGCTACATAGTGAGTTCCAGGTCAATCTCAACTACAAAGTGAGACCCTGTTAAAAAACAAAACAAAAACAAAAAAGAATGAAATAAAAGTGGGTCTCTCAAATGAGGTGTCCTGTAGCCAAAGAGCACAGGGAACATTCTGAGACTCCCAAGATCCACAGATTTGGAACTTCTGTTGAGGCTCAAATCTTGCCTTACAGAGATGATATACACCAAGGGGGCTAAGGGTAGGGTGGGGAAGGGACAATAACGGAAAGAGGAAACAGGGCAAACTGGAGTTGGGGGAAGGAGTGGGGATAGGGACAGCAAGAGAGAAGGCAGAGGCCACACAAACCTACCCCGCTCAGCTCACCTCTAGCCCCATTCCAAAAGCCTGACCTATCTCTGCTCATCTCCTTTAGGTAACAGAATGTAGAACAGGTAATGTGCTCCATATCCTCCAAGAACAGAAACTATTGAAAACCTATAATCCCAGCTGTTCAGGTGACTGAGGCAGGAGAAGCATAAATTCAAGGCCAGACTAGGCATTAATTTAGCAAGACCTTGTTTCAAAATTAAAAATAAGAGGCTGTGGGCCAGGAATTTAGCTCATTGGTTTTGCTGCCTGTCTTACAAGCACAAGGGCCTGAGCTTGATCCCCAGTACCAAAAAAAAAAAAAAAAAAAAAAAAAAAAGATTATGTAAAGGTGCAAATTTCCAATGATGGATGTCATTATATTGTATACATAAAATTTACCAATAAAATTAATTTAACAAAATAAATAAAAGGTTGAGAATGTAGCTCAGTGGTAAGGCTCTTGGCTAGCATGCAGAAGGCTCTGGCTACAACTATAGAATGGCCCAAAAAAGAAATAGAATAAAAGGAGGAGGACTGATTTTCTAATCTTTGAGTCTGAGAACAAAACCCAGCAAGAATCTGTACCTGCTTATGGAAAGCCACCACCCAGGGAAGTATGATTTGCAACGCAGCCTTGTGTATGAGGGGTGTGGAAGGGTGAGGAAAGGTAAGGACACACAGCGCAGAGCCAAAGGCAACCAAGGACAGTGGGATCCAGCAGCCCCCTGGGGCAGACCCACCAAGCATGAAAAACAGAACTCCCTGGGGCACATTTCTGTGATATTTTGCATAAAGTGAGGGTTATTCCACAGGACGACTGGCTTGTATCCTAAAATGCAAGGCGAGAGAACGCATTCCCAGAGTGTCCAGCTGTTACAAGGAGCAAGAACAACTGGACGAAACAGGTTTTGACAGCTTCACCAAGGTTATATAAAACAGGTCTATCTTCTCAAAGCACACACACCAAAATCTTCCGTGTAAAGAAAGAAAAAGTAACATGAATTGGTCATCCTCTATTTTATAATATATTTGCATTTGCTCTAAAACAAAACTAAAGCATGCACCAGAACCACCCAGTGTTGGGGTTCAGTGTGCAGATGAAGAGCCCCCATGCTGGCTCCCCCAGCTGCTCCTTGGGAGGGAAGACAGACCCCAGCCTGCAGGGCCGAGAGAAACCTGACCACAGCAGCAACCTGCACAGCAAAAGAGACAAACGCTAGGGCAGCTCAGCAATAACACAGGAATCACCCAGTAGAGTCGCCCACAAACAACATCATGGTGGGGAATGTGGCAGAGTGCAAACTGCAGTAGCTAAGGCACATGAACAGCTGCTAAACAAAGGAAACAGGGAACATCCCCTTCAGTTCAGTGCAAGGTTAGCATGAGCACTGCAGGTGCTTAGCAGCACCCGGGGACCTGCTCAGACACAGGCAGTTGGAACCCCAAGTGTGTCCCTCCTTGGCTGGCAAGGGAGTCTGAATGGGGAGGCTGTGGGTCAAGCTGGGCAGCAAGCCTCTGCAGCGGGCATACAGGCACTCACGGGAGCTGTGTGGAGTTCTGGCAGCAGAGTGTAACTCAGAACCTCTGGCCCGGGTGAAAGCCAGGAGAAAGTTCTGCAAGTGGTGCCTGCTTAGGGGAGAAGGTGCCCCACAGGCGGCTTAGAGTTCATAGGACCCGAACTACCACACCCACACAATGCCTACCCAGGCCCAGTCCAACAGGCAGTGTCCTAGTATTCTGCACACACAGCAATCCTGTGGACCACTGAGAACCTCGCTTCTTTGCCTCAAGAGCCTCTTTTGTGGGGGCAGGGGGCTACTGCGGAGTGAACCCACATCCTCCACACTGAAGTGCATCCCCAGCTCTTTTTGAGACAGGGCCTCACTAAATTGCTCATGTTGAGTTCAACTTGTGATCGCTCTCCCTCAGCCTCCAAGAGCACTGGGATTGCAGGCGTGTGCCTCCACAACCAAGGACCTTCTTTTCTTTAAACCTTTCTGCACCAACACTACCCAGGAACTTTCCTCCCAATGCACTTCTACCAAGTGAACACCCAAATTTTAGGTTCTACTGTACGACTCCAAGGATGACTTACACTGGAAAACTAGAAAACCTGTCTATGCTTGTTATGTGCAGAAAAGGCCATCATCAGCCTCTTACAGGGAAAGAAGACAAGATTTTCCACCAGGAGGTACTGCTGCACTAACTAAAAACAGGGCTCAGGGTAAGAAAGCAGGGCTGTGTCCTAATTCTGTGCTGTGCTCACAGCGGGCCCAGGCCTGCTTCCTCCCTTTGGGGGTGAGAGGCTCACAGCAGAGCACAAACATCTCTGGCAATGCAGGAAGCTGCCAGATTCTGCTGTGGGACAGAGGTGGCCTTGCACCACAGACAACGCACAAAGGTGCCCTGATGCACCCGAACAGAACTTATTTAGGGATAACAGAAACTTGAATCTCAGAAATTCACACATCAAAAAAATAGTACTGGGCCAGGGATTTAGCTCAGTGGTGCCGCCACCTGCCTTGCAAGCACTAGGTCCTGAGTTTCATCCCCATACCAAAAAAAAAAGAACAAAAGTATTACTTTTTTTGTTTTTCAGCCATTTAAAAATGTACAAGCTAGGGCCCGGGATTTAACTCAGTGGTTCAGTGGCCTGCCTTGCAAGCTCAAGGACCCGAGTTCAATCCCCGGTACCAAAAAAAAAGTACAAGCTGACTGCTGCCAATGCGCTGGTGGAGAAGCAGAGGTCAACATAGAATCTGAAATATTTAAACTATTTCCACAATGCAGACAATTAAGTGCCCTGTTGTGGGCGAAGGTGCTGCTGGTAAAGCCTCTCTCCTGATATCCTGTACAACAAACAAATTCCATCTGAATATGTACCAGTCACAGTCACTGAGTTACCCACAAACAGATGCATTTCTAGTCTGTTTTTCGGTGGTCTCTTCATTCTCATCTGAAAATGTGAAAGAAGAATGGGTGCCTGAGCTATCTCACCGGCGTTCAAAGACTCCTTTCTTGCTCTGGGGGCCTAAGTTGATCTCAGAGATGACTCTTCTACCATTGAGAAACTCGCCAAGAACAAACAGAAACCTATCACTCCAGAGACAGCTGAAAAGCTGGCCCTGGATCTCTGGCTGTCAGTATACGGGGTGGAGTGCTCTGAATCACACAGGCCCAGAGAATGTGTTTGATTAAGCAGTATAGGCTGCCCTGGGGCCTCCAGAGCTGAAGAGCCACAGGTGTGTGCTGCTATGAATATCTCTCCAGTTCCCTTTCCGCACAGCTGCGGTCTGCATCACACTAAAAGCAACGTTTAAATCAAGGGGAAGATTAAAACTTAAAATTTATTTCTGCAATGACAAACGCCCAGCACCTACCCACATGCACCCACGTGAGACAAGGCCGACAGGTATGCCCCCACCCCTCTCAGGACTAGCTAGTTCTGAGTAACTGTGATTGTCAAAAAGTGATCGGCACTAATTTTTGTTTTGTTGTTTCACTGTTGTTTGGGGCCAGGGATTTAGCTCAGTGGTTCCGCCGCCTGCCTCACAAGCACAAGGACTGGAGTTCAATCCCCGGTACCAAAAAAAACCAAACAAAAAACAAACTGTTGTTTAAAAGTCAGGCATGATGCCTTGTAAGCATAAGGACCTAAACTTGATGCCAGGTACCAAAAGAAAAAGTCAGGCATGCTTTGATGATCTGAGCTGTCGAAGTTGCTCCCTGGACTCACTGGACAGTGAGCTGGGATATTTTAGCAATTTTTTTCCCTTCTTTTTGGGAAGGATTGAAAGGGGGTTAATTTTTATTCTTGTTTTAATTCATTAACCAGTGGACAGCCCTTAGGTGAGGAGAAGAGATTGATTCCCTATTCCACTTCCTAGATTTAAGATTAGAAAAACCTATTCCCCACCTGATGTGCTTAACTGCCTCATTTAGTAACATACTCCTTTCTGAAAGTTGCCTTTTTTCTCTCCACCTTTTAGTAGAGCTAGTATTTGATGAAACTCATGAAAGTGGGTGGAAGCTGTCTTGTTTCTCTTTTCTAGGATGCTCTGGACATGCTACTGTGACTTTCAAGGAAATCTGTTTACTATTTATTTGCTGATTTTTTGGGGGGAGGGAAGTTAATTTTATTTTTCACTGATAAATGAAGTACTGTATCTTTTGAAACATACAAATGGATTGAGTTTGTAATTTAAGAAACTTTCCCCATCAGTCACTGTCTTACACGCTCAGCATAGGTTTGCAACTCGATGGTGTCTGGTGTTCCTAGAGCCCAGCTGAAGGCCTGACAGAGAGGACATATGTGTGGGGATGCCAAGACAGATGCCCATGGGTAACCTGCATCCTCATTCAGGCTGTGCAGGTACAGGCCCACTTTATCAAGAAGCTGGGGGTGTCCCAAATTCATCCCCAGTACAAAAAAACAAAACAAAACAAAAAGAAGCTGGGGTGTGGAGAATGCTTACCAACAAGAGGACCAGAGGGGATCCTCTGATTTCCATTTCCATTTTGCATATGAGGAACCCTATAGCAACCGGCTGAGGCTCTCCAGTTTAACAAAAATCATGCAAGAAACCTTATGAAGATACTTAGTAAGAGTTAACAGGGATTTTATCAGTCAATTTTTGTTGCAGTTTCCAGTTTTTAAAAATGGGTAGGTAATTTTTTCCCTAATTCGAATAGATTTCATTAGCGTTGAACCAATGCTGAATCATCCTTTAAAAAAAAAAAGGACAAGCCATTTTTAGCTAGTGGGCCACTCAGAGAGAGAGAGTGGGCTCCAAACTCACATCTGACAAACTGGCTCATACCACAGTAGCCATGGCACGGTAGTCTGTGGACAGCCAAAATTATAGTCCCTTCCTGGTACTTTCATTTGATTTTAACTGATACAGAAAAATATAAAAATCACACACAGTTTGGGGCCATGTTTCCATACATGGATACAGTGTGTAAGGGTTGAAGCAGGATCAACATATCTGCCTTATCACATACTATCATATAATTTCTTTCTTTTTTTTGGTACTGGATATCGAACTCAGGACCTTGCGCTTGCGAGGCAGGTGCTGGAACCACTAAGCTAAAACCCTCGCCCCTATCACTTCTTTATGGTAAAAACATTCAAAACCCTTCCCCACTGTGAATATAATATTGCCCTTACTCAGTCACCTAAGCCTCTTTTCCTTATGGCTGTGGCCTTCTGCAGAACACACAGGCCTGAGTCAGCCACACTCCACTGTCCTTCGTGCTGCTGAAAGAGACAGGATCTCACCCTCAACTGCAGTGGAAGAGGACCCACAAGAACTACCTTGAAAGCTTCATGTTCCCATGCTGGAAAGCTATTTTCCCCCATCCTATAATTCTTTTTCCTTTCCCTTTTTTGATACTGGAGATTGAACCAAGGACTTCACACACGCTAGGCAAGTACTCTACCAAGTTAAATCCCCAGCCCCTTCCCTTTTCTTTGAGATAGGGCCTCGCTGTGTTGCTCAGGCTGGGCTTGAACTTGCAATACTCCTGCCTCAGCCTACTGTGGAGCTGGGACCACAGGCATGGCCACAACATCACAGTCTCCAGTCTCGGTGCCACACAGGCCCCAGCAGCATCACTGTCCTCTCTGGCTTCTCAGATCTGCTTGCCACTAGCCTGCCCGTCAGTGGCCAGGGGCCACAGTGTGTTCACACACAGATGAGCCTGGCACTCCTGCACTCAAAAATGAGATGGGATGGGGCCAGGAACTTAGCTCAGTGGTTCTGCCGCCTGCAAGCACAAGGCCCTGAGTTCACCCCGGTACCAAAAAAAAAAAAAAAAAAAAAAAAAAGCTGGGGATGTGAACGTCCTGAATTCAATCCCCAATAATGAAAAAACAAAAAACAGAAAAAAGCCCTACCATCACTCTATAGCCTACAAATATACATATTGCTATAATTTGTCAATACACAATTTTTAAAAAGTTTTTTGGGCAGTGCTAGGGATCAAACCCATGGCCAGCACCAGGTTCTATCACCTGCCTCACAAGTACAAGGTCCTGAGTAAGATCCCCGTACAAAACAAAAAACACAGAACACAACAAAATAAACCCATGGCCCCTTGCCCCACCACCAGCTGCCTGAAAATCTTTTACTTCATGCCAAGCCGGGGTGGTGGTGCTTGCCTGTAATACTAGTCCTGTAATACTAGGCTGAAGCAAGAGGACCACAAGTTTGAGACCAGCCTGAATTACACAGTGAGTTCAAAGTCAGGCTGGGTCTACACAGCAAGACCCTATCTCAAAAAATCTTTTAAAGGCAAATTTAAATTAAAACTAAGCAATCCATGCTCATTACAGTCACACAAACTTTGAGACAGTTTCAAGTACTTCCAAATGCATCACTTTAGTATGTCTTACAAAATGAAAATATTTTTTCTAATTATCATTCCCTTGGTAAATTTTCCACAAAACCCAGATGAAATAATATCTTAATACAGAAATGGTCCTGCCTTTATCAGTGTCCCTAAGGTGACACAGAGCAGATGTTACTGGATACACACAGGTGTACATTATTTTTCACAAATGATGTGCAACTGCAGTCCCAGGTAGTAGGGGAGACTGAGGCAGGAAAAGGAAATAAATTTCAGGCCCATAGTGAGAGCTTGTCTTAAAAAAAAAAAAAAAAAAAAAAAGAAAGAAAAGAAAGGCTACACTAGTCATGAAATTTACACATCAATATCTAGACTACTTTCATCTGTCTGATAGCACTTTTTAAAAATATATCAAGCTGGGCGTGGTGATGCATGCCTCTAATCCCAGCACTTGGGAGGTTGAATGAAGCAGAGGATCGCCACAAGTTCAGGCCAGTCTGGGCTATACAGTGAGACCCTGTTTCAAAAGAAAAAAAAATCAAAATATGTAAATATATATACACCAAAAAGGACACTTTTCATCTTTTTAGGACTGACTCTTCTCAAATACTCCTCCAAAACAGCTGGCATATTTACAATATTCATGCATATGCATACAGAAATAAACACACAAGTTCTGGGTGGGTGCTTGCTTATCCATTCTCTCACTTTTAGAAATGCACCTGCACTTTGTGTGTAGGCCTTGTAACTACTGACACATATTTTTTCCTCTTATTAAAAGAGAAAGGCGGGGGCCGGGGATTTAGCTCAGTGGTTCCGCTGCCTGCTTTGCAAATATAAGGTCCTGAGTTCAAATCCAGTACCGCCCCCCCCCAAAAAAAAAGGGAGATAGAAAGGCATCCAAGCACTAGGGAGGCTGATGCAGGACTGGGAGCTTGAGACCAGCCTGGACTGTATAGCAAGATGAGAAAAAGACAGGGACACAGAGACAGAGACAGAGCAACAGGCAGGGAGGCAGGCAGGCAGGCAGGGAGGTAGGTGCGCGCGCGCGCACGTGCGCGCGCGCGCACACACACACACACACACACACACAGGCCTAACAATTACCAGGGGAAATGGCATTGATCTATTTGTCTAAGAACTCAGAAAACAGGCCAAGGACAGTAGCACATGCCTGCATAATTCCAGCTACTTGGAAGGCTGAGGTAGGAGAAACATAACCTGTCTCAAAATGAAAAAGAAGCCAGGGATGTAGCTAAGGGCAGGCCCAGTACAACAAAAAGAAACAAAAACTCAAAAAGTATTATTTCTCAAGTTAGTTCCTATAAATAACAAGACAGTTACAAAAGAGCACACTCAGCCTTGAGGCCCCAGCCAGTCCACTGACCACTCATTATTTAAATTACCAACTTTCACACCACCACCAAACCCTGTTCATTCCAGCTCAACAGAGCCCTCAGCTTAGGGAGCTCACAGAGAAGAGTGGCTGGCAGCACAAGTGCATGGCTGACTGGAAGCCCGGGACCCATCTGCCCCCTTGAGTGTCAGCAGCCTCTGCCACATAACTGAGAAAGAGGTGCAGAGGGGCACACAGAATCAGTCGCTCTTGGGGAGCCAGCTCTTCCTCTGGTGGCTGCAATGGTGCCTTCCCCCACCCCAGAATGTGTGATCCAGACCCAGACGGGACACAGGAACCCACACAATGTCTTCTGTTCAGTGTATCAAGGAATAAGGACATGAGCATGCTTGTAATGCTGTTTGTTCTGTCTCCAGATTAAAAACAAAAGATGATCTTTTTGTTTTCCAGCAATAAAATCCCTTCTTCTCAGGATGGCTTAGCATGCAGGCAACTTTGGGCCTGACCTTCAGGACTAAATAAAAATATAAACTAAAAATCTCTCTTCCAAATTCAGCTTTTCTCATCTGACTTCACCTCTCACAAAGCCTAGTATCCGGATTCGGGGAGCCTCCTGAGCAGTCACAGCCCATTGAGTCTCCCAAGAAGCCCACCTCCAATCCGAAAGTTACTCTCACAAGTTAACAGTCAGGCCCACCACACGCTGTCCTCACAGCTAAGCTGCTAGAGGGGAGCCAGCACCCCGGGAGAAGGCAAACTCTGCACCTGTGGAATTAGCTGACCCAAAGGTCCCATGGCCATAGCTCAACCCTACCAGCCAACCCAGCGTGAGATGGGCCTTCATGCAAGTCCTCTCCTAGCTTGGCCTTAATGTCACCCACGGTCCACGCCAGTAACACCAGTGGCACCTGGAAGCCTGTGAACACACCGAGACACACCAGACACCACACACACACCTGTTGTGCCAGCTACTGAGAAGCTGAGGCAGGACAGCTGTGAGTTGCCCAGGTAACTCAGTGGGACCTTGTCTCAAAATAAGGAGGGCTGGAGATGGAGCGCAATGTGAAGGTCATGGGCTGTTCTTAATAATGGGGCACGTTCTCTGCAGCCCTCCATCAGCTGAGTCGACTTCCACATGCTTAGCCCGTAATCTGCACTGACCAGCACGCAGGACAAGTTGTGCTGACCCAGCAAGGCCTTGAGGGCCTGTCCATCTCCATGCTGCCCCTCAGAACTCAGCCCCTGGGGGAGGTCTCAGTAGTGTCCTAGCTACAGGCCCACCTGCCCCAGGCCAGAAAGCACCGTAGGTTGCTCCTACTGGCATCCAGACAATGGCATCTTTAATCACTTAGGCCAGGGTAGTCTGTGGTCCAACAGTAAACAACAGACATAAGGCAATTTGCCTTTTAAAAAAACTGCAGACCCTGCCCAGCTACGAGCATGGGACGATACTATTTTTGCCTGTTTGTTTTTTTCAGACAAGTTCTCTCTTTGTAGTTCAGGCTGGCCTTGAACTCACAGCAATCCTCCGGCCTCAGCTTCCCCAGTGTTGGAATTCTAGGTATGAGCCACACGCCTAGCTCCTTTATTTGTGTTTTGCAGTCCTGGGGATTTAGCCCAAATCCTCTGCACTGACCAGTATCTCCAGCCTTTTTATTTTTTTCACTTTGAGACAGAATCTAAATTGCTAAATTGCCCAGGCTAGGTTTGAATTTATGATCCTCCTGCCTCAGCTTGCCAAGGTACAGATGTGCACCACCATAACCAGCAGATCCTTTGTTGCTGAGCCGCATCCTGTGGCACATACCAAGCTGTGACAACTACAAACGATCCAGCTGCAAAAAAAGCATTTTTAATTGCTTTCTCTGCCAGTGCTAGGCATAAAGATACTCCCTGCCTGAGTCCTTAGATTCCCCAGAAAAATGCTTTTCCCTTCCCTTCCTTGCACTGGTGCACCAGCAGCACCACTGCACCCTTCAATTCTTGAGGAGTTTCACCATCCCAGGACTTTGCAAGAGCCCTTCTATCAGGCCAGGCACGGCCAAGGACAGGAGGATCACCATGAGTTCAAGGCCAGCCTGAACTACAAGGTAAGACGCCGTTTCAAAAACGGAAGAGAAAAAAAGAGCCCTTCTGAGCTGGGGATTTAGCTCAGTTGAGTTTGATCCCCAATATAAAACAACAACAACAGTGCATGACTCTGCAGATTAACTCAGGGTGTTTCTCTGAACTCCCTGAGTCCTGCCTAGGGTTACAGGCAGACTGAGGAAGATGTCCCAGGGATTCTGACTGTCAGTCAGCTCAGGAACCATGAACCTATCCCACAGTTTACCTAAAAACTATCTAGGCAATAACTGCTCAAGCAGTAAAGGCACTACAGAAAGGCTTCTCTGGCCAGGGATGTAGCTCAGTGGCACCACGCCTGCCTGGCAAGTGTAAAGTTCTGAGTTCGATTCCCACTAAGGGAAGAAGGGGGCTTCTCTGAGAAGGAAGAAAGGCCCAGTAGTATAAACAGAACCAATATGGCGGGGGGCCCCACAGATGAGTCCTAATGGACTCACTCTGAGAACTCAAGGAAAGAGGGATCTGGACCAAAAGCTGGGAAACTCAATAATGGGGCAGTGGGGCAGGTGAGGAGTCTTGGAAGGAAATGAAAACCACATGGCATAAAAAACCCCATGAGCCTGTGACATGGCAGAAGATAAGAGAATGTGTTTTGTGGTGGCAGTGAGAACATGTGGGTGGACAGCAGAGAGTCACCTGGGGGAGCTCTGAGCTCGCACGCAGACCCATACAGATCAGGAGAAATGGATGGGCAAAGAACCTGTCCTCCCTGTCCCCACCCCCAAAACTTACCTGAAAAGCCCAGTTCTATTCCCAGCCTTGATTCTGTGAAACACGCAGAACCCCGGGAGACATTCATCCTCTGTGTGCTCGCCTGTTTTGAGCCAGGCTTTCTCAGCCCCCTCCCAAGTACTGGGTGGCAGGCGTGCACCACTCTACCCGACCTATCTTCCCTACTTACCAGTTTCTCCAAGCTAAAACTGAAACTTTTTACAAGCTTGGTCCTGAAGGAAAAGTGAGGATATGGGAGACAGTCAATTAGGAACACGAGGGGGGCAAGGTCTGGGATGATGCAGGGAGACCCTGCCCTTACCTGGAAAGTGTCTGGGCAGCACAAAGCCTTCCTGGATGAGGCAGGCCACCAGCCAGTGACCAGTGCCCAGAAGGAGTAGGGATGGGGGAGGCAAGGCCACGTGAAGACAGAGGCAGAAATGTGAGGCATGTCACTCCCAGCCACCTAGCAACACCCATTCTGGCAACCAGCAGCATCCACAAGGGGCTCAGGGAAGAGTGGAGCACTCAGCCTGTTCAAGGCCTGGGTCTGGCTCCGAGCCTTCGGAGGGCACAGTCCCCCGCCATGTCTACACTTCAGATACATTTGTGGCTGAAGCTGCCCAGCAGCTGCACCAAAGGGAGACTCTAACATTTCAGAGCCTACCTGCATCTTAGGAAACCTCAACCCAGAAGACAAGAAACCAAGGCTGGACAGCTCGGGGAATCTTCTCGGGAAAGGACTGCCTGGCGCAAAGGAGCTGAGGTGATCACTGAGGCCAGGCCCAAGCCTGCTGAGCACCCTCTCGAGGAGCCCTCATGATACCCACAACCGCGAAGGCTGAGGAGGGGGAAGGAAGATCCTAGATGCTCAACAGATGGACATGACATAAAGAGACAACAGTCACCACACAGCTGCACAAGAGTGACAGCACAGGTACATAATGCTGTAATAGAATGCTACCACAGAATTTAAAGCTCTAAATATGTGCAGTGATCCCTGATTTCTACTCACATGCATGAACAATACAAAGGTTAAAAGAAAATTAACAATCTCCAGTGGTTTGTTCTTTTTTTTTAAATCAGTTTGGGTTTGTTTGGTTCTCTTGGAGATAGATTGCACTATGTGACCTGGCTGGCCTCGAACCTCCTGCTTCAGCCTCCCAAGTGCTGGGATTACAGGCATGCACCACTGTACCCAGACCCTCTATGGTTATGTTTTACAGAGAGATTAAGGATGTTTTATGTTCAGAATTTCCTATAACGAACACAATAAACATCTGAGATGAGTTTTTCAGCTTCTCTTGTCTCAGCCTCCTCAGTAGCTTGGACTATAGGGGTGCACTACCACACTCAGCTAGACATTTTTATTATCAAAATACAAATAAATAAACAAAGATAAACAGAGACAAAAGAAACAAGAGGACGGGCTATATGGTGGAGGAAATGAGGCCATAGAAATGGAATGCCTACCTTTAAAAGAGAAAATGGTGGCTGGGAAACAGCAAAGGAGAGTTATGCAACACCAGTTGTGTCTGAAGGTAGAACAGAGGAGCCCTAAGGAGGCAGTGCAGATAAGGCTGGCAGACACCTTGCTAGAAGAGTCTCCCTTAATCATCCCCGACAGCCAGGACTCCTAGAGGTCAGAGAGCAGGAAAGAGCTCCTGACAGTGAGTGCACAAGGTCACTGAAGAGCACAGGCTCCAGAGGCCTCAGGCAGCTGGCTGGCTGTGAAATGGGCCTGGATGGCACTGACTCAGGGCTATGCAGATTGCTCCACCAACAGCTCAGGGTGGCACCAATGCTAACACACTAGTACCATGGGCCTAGCAAAACCAAGTTCACCTGCTGCCCCAGAAGCATCGGCCGAGGGCCAGAGGGCCCAGTTCTGGGACAGTAAGCCACCTCCCCTGCACAGCACTTAGCGCGGGGCACTTAGAGCGGGTTTTCCAGCTCCAAGCCCCTCTGGCATGAGCCTCCATCTGCCTGGACCTCTACTCCCAGGTTATCCCTGCTCAGATTCTCTCCCACCCTTGGTGATGGGGACAGCAGGGTCCTAGGGTCTACAGTCTTCCAGGTGCTGAGTTGGACTTGGTCAGATCACCCAGAGCCTGCCTCACCCATCTGCCCACAGCTGCTCAGCCCCAGAGTACTCCCCACTCTCTTCCACCCTTGAGTGCCAGGCCACCTCTGAGTACTCCCATACCCTAAGGCCCCCAAGGGACCTCAAGCCCTCACGCTTGACCGCAGCCTTGGGCACCTCCTCCACGGCCCATGGCTCGATGCTGTGCCTCCACCTGTCCACACCTCTTTCCAGCTCTGCCCTTCTGAGGCTCCAGGTTCTCTTCCTCCCCAGAAAAGGCAGGGGGATGGGGACCACCATCTGGACAGGGTCTGGGCTGGGTGGGTATAACTAGGCAAGGGCTCATTATTAAAAGGTGTGGTTCAATCTATCAGAATTGACTACATTAAAAAAACCAAACCATGTTCGAGACCAGCCTGGACTACATAGTGAGTTCCAGGTCAGTCTCAACTACATAGTGAGACCCTGTCTCAAAAAACCAAAAAAAATGTTTTTAAATTAAATAAATAAATAAACCAAGCCAGATGTGGTGGCACACACCTATAATCGCAGAACTTGGGAGGCTGAGGCAGGAGGACTGCTGTGAGATTCAGGCCAGCCTGAATTACACACACAGTGAGACAAACAGAAATTAAGACTCAGAAGTGTTTAAAACATGTATTAGGGGCTGGGGTTATAGCTCGGTGGTTCCACCACCAGCCTTATAAGTGCAAGGGCCCAAGTATGATCTTCCGCTACCAAAATAAACAAACACGGATTAAATCTCTTGGAAATAAGCCTGTGTTACATTTTTCTAAGAAAAAGTATTTGCTTTGTTTTGTTTTTGTTTTTTTGAGACAGGGTCTCACTATGTAGTTGACACTGACCTAGAACTCACTATGTAGCCCAGACTGGTCTTGAACTCACAGAGATCCTCCTGTCTCAGCCTCCCAAGTGATGGGATTACAGGCGTGTGCCACCACGCCTGGCTAAGAAAAAGTATTTGGTGAGAATCTGTAGTTCACATTTTAGCTTGTGTACACACACACACACACACACACACACACACTCAGGAGACAGGGTCTCACTATGTAGCTCAGGCTAGCCTCAAACCTGTGGCAATCCTCCCACCTCAGCCTCCCAAGTGCTGGGATACAACTGTGCTCCACCAGGCCCACATATTTTTTTATTGTCTCAGTCAATAGGGAAGTACTGGACCCTCACCCTGGCTTCCATACTTGGTTGCAAGGCATGGTTCTGGTTGACAGGTAGGAGGAAAACTCAGTCTCACAGACAGGTAGGTGGAAGAGAGAAGAGCATTTTTAGTTTAGTTGTCACACTACACTAAAAGTCAACAAGTGGCCAGTTTCTTAGTGGGGTAGTTATTTATTGTCCTGTGTTTTTGAGATGGTCTCACTACTACACCAAGCACCAAACTCACTGGGTCAGGCCGGCCTTACAGTAGCAACCCTCCTGTCTTAGCTTCTCGAGTGCTGGGATTACAGGCATGAGCCACCATGCCAGGCTTAAAAGGGTACCTCTGATGTGGAGTACAGACCTGTCGATTTTCTGCACTATTATACTATACCAAAATGATGTTGGTCTTACTTCATTCTTATGCTCTGAACAGGTCTTTTGTCCATCTGTGAGTTTGTACCATCATCTACAGGCCATTTGGAAAAATATAAGCTCACTGAGATAAACAGATCTCCAAGTTATGACGCACTGTTAGAAGTGCTACATTAGGAATGCCACCACCTGCCTCTCAAGCGCAGGGACCCGAGTTCGGCCCCCGTACCGAGAAAAAAAGTGCTGCATTAGGATCACCACAGCTCAGTGGTTCTGCCGCCTGCCTCGCCAAGTGCAAGGTACCTACCGAGTTCAATCCCTGGTACAAAAAAAAAAAAAAAATCTGCGAGTACCCAAATCTAAACAGCAAACTATTCATTATCATTATTTATTCATTCGCAAACTCTCCATCCTGTGTGCTTTATGCCTACTTCCTGTTGTGCCCCACAACAGGAAAGGGATGAGGAGTCAAGGCTTACAGTACATCAGAATCAATCTCTGTTTCTTCATCAAGGACAACAGATTAACTGCATTAGAGGGTGGAGGAGTTACCTGGGATTGAGCCCAGGGCATTTCCAGAGCTGCTACATCCCTAGCCCTTTTTTAAATTTCTGAAGCCAGGCTTGGTGGCACGTGCCTGTAATCCCAGCACTTGGGAGGCTGAGGCAGGAGGATCTCTGTGAGTTCAAGACCAGTCTGGGCTACACAGTGAGTTCCAGGTCAGTCTCAACTACATAGTAAGACACTGTCTCAAAAAAACAAAATAAAACAAACAAAAAAAAAGAAAACTACTACACATAGAGACACTGTCTCAAAAAAACAAAATAAAACAAACAAAAAAAAAGAAAACTAAATTTGTGAGACAGGGTCTCAGTAAGTCACTAAATTGCCCAAGCTGGGCTCAAACTTCAATCCTCCTGCCTCAGCTTCTCAGAGTGCTAGTATTATAGGAATATGCAACACTATGCCCAGCTGATTAATTGGATTTTTTTAAACTCCAGGTTCCTGTAGTGAAGAGTACTTCTGAATGACAATGACTATGACTACTAGTTTGGCCTTGATTTATTGTCTAAGGAGCTAGCAGTTTTACCAACCATCAGTGCAGATGCCAACAGTGAAAAGTCAAATAACATCTGAAGAATACAACTGTAGGCCAGGTGTAGTGGAGCACACACCTATACCCCAGCACCTGCAGGCTGAGACAGGATAATCACTGTGAGTTCGAGGCCAGCCTAGGCTACATAGTGAGTTCAAGGCCAGCCTGAGTCAGTACGTAGTGAGATCTTGTCATCTCCCCACCTAATTTTAACCTAATGGGTCCTGAACAGTTTCAAGAACCATGGGGGTTGGGTAGGGGTCCACAGACCACACCTGAGAACAATGCTCTAAATGACTGCCGTCACCATCTGAATGCTGGAACTCCCAAAGGCTTCCCCCTACAGGCCTTCCTCAGGAGCTGCCACCAGAAGTGCAGAAACCACTGACTCAGCAAGCCTTTACCTCCTATCCCACTGCAGGGCCTGGTGACAGGCAGTGAGCCTAACTGCTGTCTCAACAGACAGCTGAAGAACAGTGAGGAGGTCAGCGTCTATGAAGGCAGAGCAGAGCAGGTGTGTTGATTGACAGTACCAGAAAACCCTGGGAAAGGCCACTGAGTGAAGGCCCAGGAAGGAGGCAGTGTGCTGAGCCCACCTCTAGCTGCAGCCTCCATGCAGATCACAAGGACTTGACCAGCTCAAACTCGGCACATGCAAACCCATCATTCTGTGCCCCAGTGAGCCACTGCCACCCAGACTCCTGGAAAGAAGCCTGGACTGCAGCTTCCTCTCCTCCATGCAACCACAAGGCTTCAACCACTTGGGAACCTAACCAGCTTGGCTCCCTCCCTGCGCATGCTCAGCACAAGGCAGGCCCATCAAGCAGATCTCCCAACCCTTCCAAGACCCCCTGGAGTCACCCAGAGAGAACTTCCCATCCTTAACCAAGGCTCCGACAGCCATGCTTCCGCTTCTCCCTCTGGGATTTCCATCTCTGGATGAGCCACACTGTTGTTCACTGGATAAATAATTACTGAGCGTCCATTACGCACTAGGCAGTATTCTGGCTGTGGTAGACACAGCAGGGGAAGGAGGCCAGCAGAAACCGCTCACACCATCTCTTCCCCTTGCTTCCACCTACCTGCCAGACAGACCTCTACTCGGGTCTTGAACATTCACGGGAGAAGCCTTCTCCCAACTCCAGCACACACTGAGTGTCTCTGAAATCCATGCCCTCCCTGCCTGTCAGACTTCCCACTAAACTGTACACTCAGAAAGTCCCGCCAGGTGTGGTGGCACATGCCTGTAATCCCAGCACTCCCAGCACTCAGGAGGCTGAGGCAGGAGGATCACTGTAAGTTAGAGACCAGCCTGGGCTACACAGTGAGTTCTAGGTCAGTCTCAACCACACAGTGAGACCCCATCTCAAAAACAAAACAAAACAAAACAAAACAAAAAAAAGTCCCTGGGCTACTTGTGACTTTCTATGACTTATCAACAGCACCCAGCAAGAAGATGCTGATAAGTACCTAAAGTTCAGAAAAAACAATATAAGTGGTGGTGGGGGGGGGTCCTCCAAACAATAAACATAGTAACCATGAGCTATTGATTCAAGATTATCCCATCAAGGTACAAAAGCCTTCCAAGAAAACAATGTGAGAAAGACTTAGGAGAAAGAGATAACAAATAAGTGACATCCTCTGGGAAGTCAACCACTACATACGCTCCACACCCTCACCAATGTTACTCGGGAAACCAAGGGGTGAAAAGCCCAGGCCTCCCAGTAAGTTGTCATCTTATACATGACCTCAGCGATTTAAAGAGATGTTGGCAAAGCAAGGCCATCAGCAACAGAAATGGCTGCCCATGCAGACTGGGCTTCTGTGAACCCCACTGCATCCTCAGCCCAGCCCCTCCGCAGGCAAGGGAGCCAGGAATGACTGGGCTTCTGTGAACCCCACTGCATCCTCAGCCCAGCCCCTCCGCAGGCAAGGGAGCCAGGTCCTGTGTGTCCATTCCCAGATGAGGGACCCCAAGTGGAGAGCCCAGCACAGCTCATTAAGAGGCAGAACTGAGTTTTAACCAGATTGCCATTCTTTTAAAAAACAAGGGAATCTCTCTCTCCCTCTCTAGAACCTAGAACTTCTCTATATTTTTTGTTTTGTTTTTGGTATCGGGGATTGAACTCAGGACCTTGCGCTTATAAGGCAGGTGGTGGCACCACTTAGTTAAATCCCCAGCCCAGTTTTTTGTTTCTTTTTTGAGACAGGGTCTAAAAAGGCTAAACTTGAACTCACTATGCAGCCCAGGCTGGCCTCAAACTTGTGGCAATCCTCCTGTCTCAGGCTCCTGAGTACTGGAACTACAAGCGTGCACCACCACGCCCCGCTTTCTAGGACAAATTTTTGAAACCTACTGCCCAGGCTTTGATGCATTCTTCTCAATTACAAAGTGTCCAAAAAAAAAAAAAAAATGGGGGGGAAGGCAGGGATTTAGCTCAGTGGTTCCACTGCCTTCCTCACTAGCATCAGGTTCCAAGTTTGATCCCCAGTACCAGAAATTTAAAAAAAAAACTTTTTTTTTCAAAAAACTACCTTTTTTTTTCAAAAAACTTTCAAGCCTTATGCACTACAACATTCAGACAAGTATTTGAGAGCCTAACTCTAGAGGGGAATGGATTTTATGACTGCCACAGAAGTGAGTCTGAAGACAACCATACAGATAATATTGAAGAATTAAGACACAGTCTTTCCCCCTTCAAAAGATGCACTATTAAGCTTGGAGCAATGAATTATTAGCTCACCTTTTACCAACAGCAAAGTGAGTTCAAGTGAATAATCCTGCAAATTACCTTAGATAAGCTTGGTTTTTAAATCAGTAAGCTTTTAGAAATGTCAGAATTCTAAATTAAGGTATTTTGGGCCGGGGATTTAGCTCAGTGGTTGTGCTGCCTGTCTTGCAAGTATAAGGTCCCGAGTTCGACCCCTGGTACCAAAAAAAAAAAAAAAAAAGGATAAATACTTTATTTAAAAACAAGAAGGGAATCCACTGTGCTTTACAAAACTGGAAGCCAGCAGTAGTTTCCAGGAGACCCTGTGACCCCTAAGGAGGCATCAGAGGAGAGGAGGCTTAAACAGCAGAGAACACTCACCTGCCGGCCAACTCCAAAGTCTAGAGATGCTCTGGTTTTGAAATGAGAGTTGTGCAACAAAACTCAAAGTTTTAAATGGGTGCGGTCCCAGCCCAGGGTGGTAGCAAACATCTGTAATCCTAGTTATCCAGGAGGCTGAGGCAGGAGGACTGCAAGTCTGAGGTCAGCTTAGGCATTTTAAGACTCTACCCCAAATTTTTAAAAGGAGAGGTGGCATAGGGTATATAGCCCAGTGGTATAGCACTTGCTTTGGTACAAGGTCCTGGGTTTAAGTCTCCAGCACTGGGGGGAAAAGTGTATTCCTCCATTCCTTTCCAACAGCTCCCATGACATCACCTCTCTTATACATCAGTCCACACTCACAACTAAAACATTTCCATCTCCTAAATTGTTTCTGTGCTCTATTTCAATTTAAATTTGTCTTCTGTTTGTTTGTTTTGAGACAGGGTGTTTCCAAGTTGCCCAGGCTGCCTCAAACTTCCAGGCCCCTGCCTCAGCCTCCTGAGTGGGATTACAGGAGTACAATATGCTCCTAGCTTAATTTTGTTCTTTTATTCCTTTCTTCTATGTCGACCAAAACAACCACTTAACTGAACTACTGAATAGTTTCTCCAACTGCTCTTAATCAACAAATGCAAACCTGAAACGAGAATTTAAACCAGTGTTTAAAAAGATTCTAAAAACCAAAAAATAAGGGCCGGGGATTTAGCTCAGTGGTTCCGCAGCCTCCTCTCAAGCTCAAGGACTCAAGTTCAATACCCTGGTACCAAAAATAACAAAACAAAACAAAACAAAAAACCAAATAAATAAAATAATAATTTAAAAATTAAAAAAATAAAAAGATTCTAAAAAATTCACATTACACTACATAAAGACTCACACTATCATGGAAATGCCATATGGTTCAGCCCAGATACTGAAACTGGGAATATCCATTACCAATCCACTAATGCCAATGCCAAAGCCAAAGCCCAGACAGCAAGAATTTAATCGAATTTAGAGACTGACATCAGCCAAATCTCTTGGACAGAGGAAAACAAACCAATGAAGAAACTGTAATAAATGCCAATACTGCATTTCCAAAATAAAGCCAGTGTTAATGGCTGAAGTAAGAATTAAATAGGTAAGTACAGACACCCAGAAGACTTTTCTATCCCCTCTGCAAAGCTATTTTTAGAGCTGTAACTTTCCCAGTAAAACCAATGGATAACAGAAATTTTGGGCCTAGTGAAATGTAACAAAGCTCCTATAACTCTGATAGTTTCCCACAAATACCTGTTTGAGAAATTAATTACCTTCTTATAAAGTTAGTCCTTTTCTCAAGTGAACAACATAAACCTGTCCAGATGATAACTCTTTGATATCAAACTCACTAAGCATGAAACAGATGTGAGAGGCTTTACTCAAAGACAATTTTACAGCTTTTTTCCCCTCTGGGAGGCAGGCTGAGGGGATGGCACCCACAGCATCACCAACACTAGGTAAGCCCTCTACCCTGAGCTATACTCCCAGTCTTTTCATTTTTGAGACTGGGTTAAGTTGCCGGAGGTGGCCTAAAACCTGAGGTCCTCCTGTCTCAGCCTCCAAATAGTAGAATTACAGGCTTGGGACACCATGCCCAGCTTCAGCAGCCTTTTGAATCTGAAGAAATTTACTTCTATTTTCCTTCCCCAGAATCAGAGGTAACTGAGGATAACAAAGAACAATCTTTTTTTTAAAGCATTACTAAAGGACATTTTAGTTAGTATGTGTGTGATGAGACAAGAGAAAGCATTTCTGTCCAGTGTGTGGGTTCTGAGTTAAAGCTGTGTGTTCTCACAGTTCTGTGCAAGAATGCCCTCGACCAGAATGTGGTGGTGCACGCCTGTCATCCCAGCACTCTGGAAGTCGAGGCAGGGTTACTAAGTGCCAGTCCAGCCTGAGCCACTCAGCAAGACCCTGTCTCAAAAAATAACAAGAGTTCAGTGTGAAAGTCCTGGGTTCAATCCCCAGCACTGCAAGAAGGAAAAAAAAAAAAAAGAAATAAAGAAAGAAGAAAAACACCTACAAAGGGTCCAAGCAGCAGCAGATGAACCAGTCCTGACACTGAGCATCGTGGGTGCAGGAGCCCAACAGCGCCCGACCTGGGCGGCCAGGAAACCAGCCTGACTCTGCAGACTCACCTTCTAGGCGACTGTGGCACCTGCAACCTGGGAAACAACACCAGGCCGGCTACTGCAGCCCAGCCTCGCCCTCCCAGCCGCACTCCATCTCTGAAGGCTTGCTATGGAAAGGACTGCCAGCCTCGGACACCAGCTTGCTGCTGCCTGGAAGCTGCAGACCCGTCTCCATGTTGGTGGCACCAGACTCATCCTTGGCCACACACCCACTGACAGTAAGGAAGCAAAAAGGGAACTGCTTGCTCATTTTCTTTTTGCAATATGTACCTCCCGGAAGAATCCAGAAGAGACTAGTATCAGCAGGAGAACTAAGAGCCTTACTTTCAAATAAAAAGCCCCTTCCCCCCAAAGAAACTACACCTTCAAAACAGAAAATAACATGTAAAAACCTTCTCGATAACAATACTTGCTACAAAACCGTCATTCGATTGGAACTTTTCACAGAACTAATATTTCCATTTATCTGTTAATCATGAAAGATAATCTATGTATTTTCTTAGTTAATAATCAATCTCATAAGCAACTATTTAACCACCGAGTATTATGTGAGATTTGTCCTATAAGACAGCAATCTAAAAATACACAAGAACCACCAATACTCTCCAAACCCACACCTTAGGGCTACCACAGTTCTTTGTGATATTCACCCGGAGTCCCACGATCACCCCATCCTAAAACTGAAGCTTCCGACCTCGGTACCGGCCATCCCGGGAGAGGCCCCCAGCTGCGGATCCGGCGCAGCGAGCGACG
>NW_022900935.1:45003236-45010705 GCF_012274545.1 Fukomys damarensis | reverse complement strand
CACGCCCGCGCTTCCTCCCTGGCCGCGCGTGCGCGAGCGCTTTAAAGGGGCCACACTGGCTCCAGGAGCCCAAAGCGCGGGCCTGCTGGAGTTGGGACAGGAAGTTCTCGAGGATACCTAGGACTTGCCCCTCGTCCTAGAACCCCAGCTTACAGTGTGTGTGTGGTGCTGGGGGTTGAACCCGGGGCTTCTTTTATCTTTTGAGACAGTCTGGTTCAATTGCCTAGGCTGGGCTTAAACTTGCAGTCCTCCTGCCTCAGTCTCACGAGTGCTGGGCTGCCTGGGCCTGCGCCACCTCACCCAGCTCCCGCTGCACAGGCGCGGGCCTCCACCCATCCCAGCCTAGGCCTGCACACCAGGCCACAGCACTGAGCAGCCACTGAGTTCCATCTCTGCCACCTTCCCTGCCTCTCTCTCCCTCCCGGCCTTCTTTCTGTGTGCACCTGGGAGAAAGAACGTAGCCCTCAGCCCCACACCCTTCCCTTCCTGGATGTTTCAGACCAGTCGTCGCAGCTCCTCCTTGCTGATTGTTACTTTTTTTTTTTTTTTTTTTTTTTTTTTTTTGTAATATGTAGCCCGGGCTGACTCAAACTCACAGCGATCCTGCCTCAGTCTCCCAGGGCTGGGATTGCAAGTGTGCACCGCCATGCCCGGCCCCTTCTTGCTTTTAGCTCCAGACTCTGATTCTTCTGTCTCAGCCCTGAACCTGCCTCTGGCCCAGGAGCCCTGGTTCCTGGGAGAAGCTGGACCTGGGTGTGGGTGTCACTTGTTTAGTTACAGGACATGCACATGAGGTCTGTGGCATTTTGTTGTCGAGCACCATGGGGCTGTGTGACCCCAGGGTCATTCGGTGACCTTTTGCTCTGGTAATGAGGGACCTGCCTGTGACTGTCTGCATGAATGCTGGCTCAGTCCTCACCACCTGTGACTTTGCTCTCCTCTGGGCGCCCCTGTCCCCACACCGGTTGAACCATGTTGTCTTCTTGTCATCATGTCCCTCCTCTGCTTGAAACGTTGACACCTCTCACCAGGTCACCCGCTCCCCAAGTCCAGGTTGCTCCTGCCCTCCCCACTATGGAGCATCTCCCCATAACCTCATGTCATTCAGTCCTCTGCTGGTGTCCCCTGTGTAGAGCTGTCACCCCAGCCCTCCCACGACAATGCCCTGGGCCAGCTTCATTTCTCTCATGTAGTTTATTCCTGGCTTCCTCACCCCCTCCCATCTCTGCTGCAATGTGAACCCCATGCAGCCCCTTCCTACTGCCCACTGCCCCACCTGGACCACAGAAGGTCCTGGGGACATTTACAGAGCACATGGAAGAGGCCTGGTTGACATCTTCTTTCCAACAGAGAATCCAAAGGCCATCCAGCTGTGGTAAGGGGAAGGCCAGGGGCATTGGCACCTGAACAGCAGACCATCCAGGAGGGATATGGACACTAGGCTCAGCAGAGGCTTCAAAAGGGGTGGAAAGCCTGGCGCTGTAATGCATGCTTGTCATCCCAGCACTCTGGGAGGCTGAGGCAGGAGGATTGAATGTTGAAGCCCAGCCTGGGGTAACAGTGATTTAGTAAAGCCCTATTGCAACATAGAAATTTTTTAAATGGGCTGGAGATGAAGCTTGGTGCAGAGGTTCTGGCTTCAATCCCCAGTGCTAAGAGGAAAAGAAAAAAGATGGCGTCACGTAGGGCACTTTGAGTACCAAAGGATAATGGGAAGTCGGAGGAACAGGGTTCTGGGCACTGGCAGGTGGGTCCTGGGTTCTGCAGGTAGTAATGATTCCCAACCCAAAGAGCCTGGTAGCAGCCTAGAGTGCCCAACTGAGTCCAGGCCTCATATGGAAATGAGGCAGAGGGAAGTAGGTGGAGTTGGGTGGAAAAGGGGAGGCTGAAGAAACAGCGGGCAGTGGGAGGTAGGCAGAGGGACAGCTGTCCCTGTTGAGACCTTGTGCTTTTGTGGGACCCTCAGGCCACCCCCTTTCTGGGCTTCTCCATGCCCAGTCCCCAGGGTCACAGTGGAGATGTAAGAGTGGACAAGATTCAGACTGTTCATCCCATCCCCAGCTGCTACCAGTGCCCAGGCAAGGCCACACCAGAAAACAGTAGGCCAGCATTGCCCCAGCCCTCAGACATGGCACCACCTCCACATCTCCATATCCTGCAGATGTTCAGGGAGCCAGACCTTCCCTAGAACTTGCCCCTCATTTATGTGTTTATGGTGGGAGATGAGGGGTGCAATTGAGGGGCAGAAGGTGCAGGAGTGGGAGCCCTGGCCTCTGCCTCCTAGCATCCTGTCTACAACTATGTACTGCCGCCTGGCCTTGTTTTCCCCTGGCCTGGAGGACATGCATCCTGGACCTTGGTCAGCCTCAGCAGGTGCTGCAGGAGCTTTTCTACCCCCACCCCCGCCAAGGACCCCAGCCTCCCCTGTTCCCAGGAGCTCCAAAGCCCCTGCCTGCCTCCACCTGCTACCATCCAGGCCTCTGCTATTTTCTGGCCCCCACCTGCCACCCAGCCCTCCACAATGGGGCATAGATGGGGGAGCCAGTGCCCCTAGCTTCCTGGTGACACTCCCTTCTTGGGAAGCATCCTGGAGGCTGGCCAGAGTCCACAGCCACACCCGTGGTGAGGCAGCCCAAGGACTGAGCAGGCCCAGGGTGGAGGCACTGCCCAGAGCTGGCCCTATGCCCAGCCTCACTGGGGACCCAGTGTGCAGAGCCATCTCACAGATGCCCCTCCCCCAAGCCTCAGCAGGAATCAGACTAAGGGGAAAGTAGGTCTTTAAATCTGAATTATTCAAACAATCTGTGCATGTGACTGGTACCCAAAGCCCGACAGCCAGTGGCACCCTATCTGGGGGCCACAGGGGACCAGGGGAGGAGGTAGGGCAGCCCCCTCATCCTGCCAGGCTCCAGCAGGCACCCACAATGGCTTCCAGTAAAGAACAGGAGCCTGACCCTGCCTCCAGTCCCCTGAGGAAGAGAGGGGAAGGAGGGAGTGCAGGTGACAGTGCCTGGGGACAGAATGTAGGTGACAAGGGAGAGAGAGCTAATTAGTTCCTGCACCTTCTAGGGCAGGGCTTGCTGAAGGAACCGGGCCACAGATCCAGGAGGCTGCACCATCTCCTTCCCTCTGCTCATGCCCACAATGCCCATGGGTACCAGGGTCACTTGGGCTGGGGAACAGGCAGGGTGGGGTAGCTTCCTGGGGACCACAACCCCTGCAGCTGGTGCAGGAAGTTGTCCTGCCCCCAACCCCCGCCCTGTCCCTGGCACTCCTAGCCACCTACTTTGGTTGCAAACCAGATATCCCTCCAGGGGGCACCAAAACCTGAGGCACTGCCTGGGGAGCCAGGAAATAAGGCGTGGGATAACAAGAGAGTGCTTGAGGAAGTCCCTGTCCCCCAGAGTTGAGTGAGAGTCCTGGCAAGGTGCAGGCAGTCTTGTAGTCTCTGTGCAGGTGCACAGTTCCAGGAAGCCCGAGAGGCCAGGCAGTGCCTTCCCCAGAGGCAGGCGACAGATGGCACCTGGGGCTCTCCACTGGCACAAGTTAAACCGGCTCCACCACATGATGGGGTGACAGGCTGAGTGCCACAGACAAACCTAAACAACAGCCACCAGTGTCACCTTTGTGAGCAGGAAGAAAAGTAGCCCCTGTGCAAGCATCTAGAGGCCATGAACACACGGGGGCATCCATGTGCTTTGTCACACACACACACACACACACACACACACACACACATCAAGAGAAGGTCGGTTAGGGCCAGGGATCTGGCTCAGTAGTTCTGCCACCTGCCTCACAAGTGCAAGGACTCGAGTTCGATCCCCGGTACCAAAAAAAAAAAAAGAGAGAGAAGGTCGGTTAGGGCCAGGGATCTGGCTCAGTAGTTCTGCCACCTGCCTCACAAGTGCAAGGACTCGAGTTCGATCCCCGGTACCAAAAAAAAAAAAAGAGAGAGAAGGTCGGTTAGGAGTCAGGACAGCAAGCACGGAAGCCTAAAGCAGCTCACAAGAGATGAGGAAACACTTGACTCAGTGAACAGCAGTCTGTGAGCAGACTCCTGCACTTCAGGCACAGCTAGATCCAGGCACTCAGCCAGGCCATGGGGCCCTCCTTGCCTGCCTGGGGCAGAGCCTCCCTGTGTGGTAGCTCCTTCTCTTCCTCTGTCTAGTGAGGGGAATTGTTATGCGGCCCCTGGTTTCCAACCTTGCACCACTGGGCTCCAGAGACTCAACACTACCAGGATTTGGAAAGGTTTCCCTCCTGTTTCATGTGGGGCTATGCTTGTGGCTCTCACCAGGGTGACATGAAGTGCCTGCATGAAGGCAGGGGCTGGCACACAGACAGAAGCCTCCAGGGGCCAGGGTTTGGACCACATTAAGCTGGCACATATGTGTAGGCCTTGTCACCTGCTGGTCTAAGCCACAGGGTTAGGGTGGGGGGGCACAGCTATCTGGGGTGCCATGCTTGCGCTCCAGGCCTAAGCATAGGGCTGAGGCGAGGAGCCAGGCAGGGTGAGCCAGGTGGCACGGGGCTCTGCTTCTCCATGTTTCCACCAGAGAGGCCCCTGGGAGGGACATGGCCCTAGCTACACTGGTCTGGACAGTGTAGACAGTGGAGCAGAATGTTGGGGCTGCCTTGGCCCTCATCACCCCCACTCTGTCTTTGGAACAGGGGCAGCATGGCATAAGTCCTTGACTGAGGGCATCCAGGGCTCCCACCCAGCGGCCCTCAGCCCCACTTCCTGCTGGCCGGGCAGTGGGCACCTTGCAGAACAATGCTGTCCCCAGCTTCTGCCTCCCACACATTGCCAAGCCTCAGGCATGCAGCTGGTGGGCCTGACCCAGGGACATAGAGCAAGGCCCGATGGGGTGGCGGGGACAGGGCCAGAGGCAGTGCCTGGCCAGGCCTTGGAGTTCTGCACCCCTAGATTGCTTTGCTCCCCTGCCTGGCTTCATTCAAATACCCAGCATGCTCAGGCTGGGGTCCCTGGGCCAGGGAGTGGGGACCCACATGCAGGCCCTCTGCACATAGAGAAGGGCTGCGGGGCCACCGCCTGCAGGGGCATCAGTGGCCAGGAGGGTTGCAGGGCCTTTTCCAGGTCTGGCCCCCTTTACTTCCCGCTGGGGACTGCTGTTCTGGGACCGGGGCTCCCTGAGGAGAGCCCCCAGGGACTCTGCTCCTTGGCACCATCCAGGTAAACAGTTCGCACCTGAGGTGAAACAGGCAGGTGGCAGCCACTGTCCCTTCCCTGTGCAATTGGGGCCCGAGGGAAGCGGGCTGCTGAGAATGAAGCCTGCCTAGCCACCCAGCAGGAGCAGCCCTTCCTCTTTGGCTTACACCCTGGCCACTGTTCTCACTGCCCAGGAGCCAGGAGGGATGTCCATTCCCAGAAAGATCCTCACACTGACATGGGCCTGGAGAACCTCTGTCCCCACCCCAGGTAGCTCAGCCTGGCACAGAGGCCCTAGTGGGATAGGGGATGCCCCTCAAGTATGCTCAACAACTCAGTGGCCCCCTCCTGGGCACTGCCCCATCACTTTTGTTATTTTGTTCAGAGAGATGGAGGTTGACCCTAGGGCCTTTGCACTGAGCTATATCCCCAGGCCACTTTTTATCTTCAGACATAGGTCTCACCAAGTCACCCAAGCTGGCCTGGCCTTGAGTTTACAACCCTCCTGCCTCAGCCTCCCGATGCTGTCTTAACCGTTCTAAGTGCGCAGTTCAGTGGCATTTGGTGTACTGACAACAGCTGCAGTGGGCTCCACTGTCCAGTTTTAGAACATTCCCTGCACATGGTACACAGCCCCTGGGAGCCAGTGTGCTGCTTCCATCTCTCAGGGCTGCCCACCCAGGGACTTCCGGTTGCACTGTGCCTGCCTGGTCCTTGGTATAACTCTTCCAGCCCCTGTGCTGGCTGCACACCATTGGCACTGTCCTCAGCAGTGGTCTGGCTGGGCCTGAACAGATCCTGAGAGCCAGGACCCACTGGTTCATCCCTGGAGCAGAGCTGCCCTCTGTGCCCTCCACAATCACCAGTGTGTGTCTGCCTTTTCTTTCTTCTGCCATCCTGGCGGCAGGTGGTGGTACCGCATGGTGGTCTGGTCTCCTCAGTTTTGATTAGAATTTGTGTGCAGCACCAGTGGTCACTCCACACCTACCTAGAGCACAATTGCGGCTTTATTTCCCCTCCCCTCCGTCTCTCCGTTCCTTTCCTGTCTGCAAAAGGTCTACCTCAGTTTCTTGTCTTTTATCTTGCTCTGTGATTAATTAATATATACATATTATATATGTACATAAGAGAAACCATGTGACAGTGAATCTTGTGTCTCATTTACTGCATTTCATAGTATGGTCTCCAGGTGAATCCATTTTCCTACAAATGATGCAAGTTTTTTGTGGCAGAGTAGTACTCCACTGTGTGTGAACACCACATTTTCTTTACCCATTCATCTGCTAATGGACACGTAGGCAGCTTTTGAGATTCAGCCATTAGGAATTGTGCTGCTATAAACACAGATCACTGTATTATGATGACTTTAACTCTTTCAGGAAGATACCGAGAAGGGGAATAGCTGGATCAGATGGGATTTCCATTTGAAGTTTTTTAAGGAGTTGCCATATGGTTTTCGAGGTGGCGGTGCCAGTTTACCCGTTGTAGTGGTTGTGACTTGCTTTTCTCTAATGATCAGTGGTGGGGAGCAGCTCTTCATGCACTCGCTGGCATCTGTGTCTCCTTGGGAGCAACATCCCTTTGTGTTCTTTGCCTGTCTATGTTGTTGAGTTGTAAGAGGTCCCTGCAGCTACAGGGACCACGCTGTTACCAGACACAGGATTTGCAAGGGTTTCCTCTGTTGGTCACCTCTGCGCGCTCTCTCTCTCTGACTCCTTCTCTTGGCGGTGTCTATTCATGCACAGAGGATTGGATTTTGGTGAAATCCAATTTTCTTTTTTTTTTCCAGTACCCAGAATCAGACTCAGGCCCTTGCCCTGGCCAGGCAGGCGTGGTGCTACTGAGCCACATCCCTGCTGGTTTCTTTCTGGTTCCTGTGTCACCTGTGTGGTGTGTCACAGCTGTGAGGTCACCGCCATATCGCCCCTGGTTTCTTCCAGGCTTCTCAGCAGGGCCATGAAGCTCACACCCTGGCTGCTGTGCCCCTCCTCATGCTCCTGCCGTCCTGCTGCCCCCAGTTTGAGAACAGACTCTCCTGGGAGGGAGATAGGTTCACACATCTGCGGGGGTTTCTGTGTGGCTCCTTATGCCATCCCTGCTCTGCAGCTGACTAGTCCTGTCTTGATTTCGCACCTTCAGGGTAAGTTTTGAAATCAGAAAGTATGAATCCTTCAAATTATCCTTCAACTTCAAGATGGTTTTGATTAGGGTGCTTAAATTTCTATTTAAATTTCAGGATTAGCTTTCCCACTTCTCTTTTTTCTTTTTCTTTTTTTTCTTTTTTTTTTTTTTTTTTTTT
>NW_022900935.1:45001036-45002713 GCF_012274545.1 Fukomys damarensis | reverse complement strand
CAGGACTTTTGCTTGCAAGGCAGGCGGCAGCACCACTGAGCTAAATCCCTGAACCAGCTTTCCCAATTCTTTCCATTTTTTTTTTATTGTTGTTTTTTTTCGGTACAGGGGACTAAACTTGGGATTCTGTGCTTTTGAGTCAGGCAGTAACACCACTGAGCTAAATCCCTGGCCCACTTGTTTTTGTTTTTTCAGACAGGATCTCACTCTGTAGCCCAGGCTGGCTTTGAATGCATGGTGATTCTCCTGTCTCAGCCTCCTGAGTGCTGGGATCACAGGTGTGTGCCACCATGCACAGTAAGTTTTCCTCTTTTTTTTTTTTGAGGTATGGTCTCCCTTCATAGCTTAGCTGGCCCTGAACTCAAATTCACTATGTGACTATGTAGCTCAGGCTGGCCTCGAACTTGTGGCAATCCTCCTCAGCCTCGCCACATACCTTTAATCCTGGTACTTTAGGAGGCTGAGGCAGGGCGATTTCAAGCTCAAACCCATTCTGGCAATTTAGCAAGACTTTCTGAAAATAAAAATATAAAAAAGGGTGGGAATGCAACTCAGTGTGGAAGTCTTGGGTTCATTTGCTAGTATTGATTTAAAAAAAAAAAAAAAAAAAAAAAAAAAAAAAAAAAAAAAAAAAAAAGCTGAGGAAAGAAACGTTGGGTGGTGCCAGGACAGCAGGGGCCGGGCCTCCCAGTCTGTGTGACCCAGGCAGGGCCAGGTGGGTCACTGTGGAGTGGGGCAGTGTTGCAGGCTTTGTCAGGCAGGTGATGGGAACCTGGGGCCAGAGCAGGGCTGATGCTCGCTGCCAAGAGGACAGAGCCCACATTATGTGGTCAGCTGGAGGGCAGGCCCAAGGTGCCCATGGGCCAGGGCCTGCAGGTGACACAGCGGTGACCACAGGGAGGATCTGGGAGAACCCGGTGCTTGTCCACACAGCCAAGCTTCAGGCTGGGGACAGGCGGGACAGCGGGCAGTGCTTGTTTCAGCCCATCTCCTGCAGTACCCCAGGCCCCCTTCTGTCCTGGTGTCCCCACCACACATGCAGGGCAGGGGGCAATGAGAGCTGTGGGTGCTGCAGGTGCTGCTCTTCCTGCACCAGCACCTTCATGCCCAGCCTCCTGCCTGTCCCCTCTCCCTTAGGCCATCTGCCCCCGGCCCCTAGCCTGGACCCAGCCCATCAGGCCTCTGGAGTCATCCTCAGCCTGACCAAGGCCCCTGACTTGGCCAAGTGTGGCTCCAGCACTTTTAAAAATTTACTTAATTTTTTGTTTTTTTGAGACAAGGTCTCAGTATGTATTTCAGCTTTCTATGTAACCCAGGCCAGCCTCAAATTTATGGTGATTGTCCTGCCTCAGCCTCCTGAGTGCTGGGAAAATAGGCCTGTGTCACCACACACAGCTGGCACCAGCAGTTCTGAAGTAGGTCCTGGGCGCCGTGGGCCGGGCCAGTGTGGGCAGGAATGAGGGTTCTGGAGAACAGCTGCTCCCGGGTCGGGAGGGCCCTTCCAGCGCAACGGGCCTGGAGCCGGAAGCAGCCCGCTGGGGCCCAGCCCCGACCCCTGGGGCCTGAGGGCTGTTTGTCTCCGAGCGCGCCCCAGTCCCCTAGGCCCTCAGGTGATGCAAGGCTGCCAGAGGGGCAGAGGGCGGGGCCGGGCAGGAGGAGGGCAGGGAGGGCAAGGGG
>NW_022900935.1:45000438-45000708 GCF_012274545.1 Fukomys damarensis | reverse complement strand
GCCGGGGCCCGGCCACTCGGAGACTGAGGCAGGAAAGTCACAGGTTTGGGGCAGAATAGGGATATAGCGAGGCAATGGATCACCTCAAAAAGAAAAGGGCACCCAGAGTGAAGGCGGTGGGCTCAGTCCCCAGCCCTACAAAAATAAGAGAAGTAGGACGAGAGCGGCGGGGAAGCCCGAGCTCACACCCCAGGCGCTGCGTCCCTCCCGGCCGAGCCCCGCACCCCGCTGTACCCTGGGCCGGGTGAACCAGAGCCCCGAATCCGGGGT
>NW_022900935.1:44990201-45000025 GCF_012274545.1 Fukomys damarensis | reverse complement strand
TTTTGGTACCGGGGATTGAACTCTGGACCTTGTGCTTGAGAGGCAGGCGGCGGCACCACTGAGCTAAATCCCCGGCCCTAGACGTTAAGCAGGAGTAAAGATCCCATGAAGTGGGCAGGTTCCTGGGGTCCTTGTGCTGCTGTGCTGCACTCCCGCCCCACCTGGCAGGGGTAAACTGAGGCCCGCCCTGCCCAGCACAACGCGCGTCGGCATCAAGAGAGCCGAGCGTGCTGATGACCCGGACGAGTCTAGCCTGGGCGTTCTGGAGGGCGGGCGGCGAGAGCAGCCACCTGGTCACCCTACATCCACACGGCGGACAGACCCTCACCGGTCACCGGATCGCGCGCCTGGCTTTAACTACAGTGGGACTGTTCACACGGCCTAAGTTTGCCCAGGTCCTTTTACTGTCCCACAGGATCTCTGGGCTCCTCTGGGCTGTGACAATGTTTCGCCACCCTTCCTTGCCTTGGCGACCTCAGCCGCAGATCAAGGCCTGCGGGACTGGGTGCTGTTGACCTTGAACCCTGGCAGAGGTCAAACTGTTTCTCTTCTCTGCTCCCCTGTTGGGAAGGAAGTCACTGTGCGAGCGCTCAACAGGGTACAGAGCTGTGCTCCTCCCCGGAAGAGAAGGATCGGCATAGATGATTTGGACGTTGCCTTCTACTGTTATATAGTTGGCCTTGAAATCACTCTATCCCAGGCTGGCCTCAGTCCTCCTGCCTCAGCCTCCCGAGTGCTGGGATTACAGGCGTGCACCACCACACCCCTCTAAGATCTACATAAATTATATGGAATGCTGCATGGGAGATTTGATTTTTTGTTGCAGTAAAACATAATTACCATCTTTACCCTTTTTAAGCGTACAGTTCTTTGGCATTAAATATATTCACATTAGTGAGTAACCATTGCCCCATCCGTTTCCAGAACCTTTCCATCTTTCTGAGCTGGACTTGGAAACTATTGCACATTAGCTACCCCCCATCCTTTTCTGGCCCTGCCCCCTTCTGCCTCAGCCTACTTCCTGTCTCTGTGGCTCTGCTTACCCAGATGCACCCCTAAGTGGCTCCACGTGGTATTTGTCATTAGCAGCTGGCTTATTTTGATTGTTTTTTTTTTTTTTTTTTTTTTTTTTTTTAACTCAGGTCTTTGTGTCTGCGAGGCGGACAGTGGAACCACTGGGCTAAATCCCCGGCCCAAATAAACTGATTTTATTTTATTTTTTGGTATCGGGGATTGAACTTGGGTCCTTGTGCTTGAGAGGCAGGCGGTGGAACCACTGAGCTAAATCCCCAGCTTGCAGCTGGCTTATTTTGAGACAGCCTGTCCTCCAGCCTCATCCCGGTGCTATCGTGTCAGAATCTACTGCTTTTATTTGTCTTTTTTTTTTTTTTTTCCCAATTCTGGACAGAGATGGAGCCCAAGGCTTGTGTATGAAGCAAGTGCTCTGCCCTCAAGCTACCCCCAGCCCTTCTTTTTTTTCCCCATTGAGTTTATTGGTACTTTTTCGGTGTACAGTACAGTTAAATTCATCATTGGGATCTTGAACCTTTAGATGATGTATCTTGATTCTTATTTTTTCCCCATTCCCCTGCCCTCCTTCCACCCCCTCCACCCTTCCCTATTTACAAAGACTTTGTTTCCATGTTTTTCCATTTCTCATAGTTTTTCTTTTCCTTTCTTTCCTTTCCCCTACCCCTCCTACTTCCCCTACTCCTTTAGCCCTTTCTTCCTATTTCACAATATCAATTACACATTTTTTTTTTTCAGTACTGGGGATTGAACTCAGGACATTGCGATTGTGAGTCAGGCAGTGCCCCTAAGCTATATCCCCAGCCCTCAATTATACTTTTTGTTTTGTTTTGTTTTTTGAGACAGGGTCTCACTATGTAGTTGAGACTGACCTGGAACTCACTATGCAGCTCAGGCTGGTCTCAAACTTACAGCGATACTCTTGCCTCAGCCTCCTGAGTGCTGGGATTACAGGCATGTGCCACCAGGCCCGGCTCTCAATTATACATTTTGATTCTTTTGTTTGTTTGTTTTTTTGTTTTTTTTGAGACAGGGTCTCACTGTATAGTTGAGACTGACCTGGAATTCACTATGTAGCCCAGGCTGGTCTCGAACTCACAGTGATCCTCCTGCCTCAGCCTCCCGAGTACTGGGATTACAGGTGTGGGCCACCATGCCCAGCCTACATTTTGATTCTTGTTTACACTTTTAGTTTCTCACACCAGAGAAACTATTTGGTATTTACACATGTGTGTCCTATTTATTTCACTTAAGAGTATGGCCTCAATGTGCATTCACTTAGCTATAAATGTCTGTAGTTTCTCATTCTTTATGGCTGAGTAGCACTCCATTTTATATATAAAATTTTTTTTATCCAATCTCCAGTTGATGGGCAATTGGGCCATTTTCAAGATTTAGCTATTACAAACTGTGCCGCTATACACATGGGTGCACATATATCACTGTGATATGATTCTTTAAATTCTTTTGGGAAGATACCCAGCAGGGGAATAGCTGGGTCAAATGGAACCTGTAATCCTAGTTGTTTGAGGTATCTCCATATTGATTTTCACAGTGGTTGCACTAATCTGCACTCCCACCAACAATGGAGAAGGGTTCCTTTCTCCCCACAGGCCCGCCAGCACTTGTTATTCGTTGATTTCATGATGGCAGCCATTCTTTCTGGGCTAAGGTGGAATTCCCCAGCCCTTCTTAATTTTTTTGAGGCAAGGTCTTACTAAATTACACAAGACCTGAGATGTCATTGATTCATGTTTCATTGACTTGGGCCGCTCCCACCTTTTAGCTGTTCTGAATAATGCTGCTTCGAACATGTATGATGCTTATCTGTGTCCCTGCTTTTAATTTTTTCTGCATACCCAGCAATGGAATCACTGCAGGCTCATACAGTAATTCTGTGTTCAATATTGTTGTTATTGTTTTGCAGTGTTGGGAAGTGAACCCAAGGCCTCCCCACTGACCTACATCCCTAGTACCTTTTGTTTGTTTGTTTGTTTGTTTTTGAGACAGGGTCTCACTGTGTAGTTGAGGCTGACCTGGAAATCACTGTGTAGCCCAGGCTGGTCTCAAACTCACAGCGATCCTCCTACCTCAGCCTCCCGAGTGCTGGGATTACAGGTGTGCAACATAACTATTGCCTTATGTCAAGGACCTTACTCTAGCCCTTTTTATTTAATTAAAAATATTTGTTTGAGACAGGGTCTCACTGTGTAAACTGGCCTTGGACTCACAGGAATCCTTCTGCCTCAGCCTCCTGAGTGTTGAGATTATAAGCATGCCCTAGGCCCTTTTTAAAAGTTTTAAATATTGAGACAGGGTCATGCTAAGTCCTTAAGTGTCCCTGCTGGGCTCCAAGTTGAGACCTTCTTGCCTCGGCTTCCAGAGGGCAGGTTATAGGCATGTGCTGCCACTCACATGCGGCTGTGTTTAAGATTTTGAGGAGCTGTCTTTCTGTTTTCCATAGAGGCTGTACCATTTTACCCTCCTGTCCTCCCTAACACTCACTTATTTTCTTTGTTTCTTAGCCTCTCTGTCTCTATCTCTCTCCTCTCTCCCCTCTGCCTCCCTGTCCCTCTGTACTGGGGATTGATCCAAGGCCTATGCACTAAGGATCTCCCTAACTCGCTAAGTCATCCAGGCTGGTCTCACTCAAATCTTCAATCTTCCTGCCTCAGCCTCCCTAGCGCTGGGGTTACAGGTGTGCACCACCATGCCCAGCCCCTTTTTCCTTTCTTTTCTTTTTGTGCTGAAGATGGACCCCAGGTCTTGTGCCTGCTGAGGCCACGGCCCTCCACCGGGCTCCAGTTCTAGCCCATGGGGGTTTTGATTTGCTTTACCCTCATCGCCTTTGTCAGGGATGTGTTCATCTTTCCTTCCACCCTGCAGGTGCCTTCCAGTCTGTTGGTGGTGTTCTTTGAAGCACAATGAGTTCTTGTTTTATAGTAAAGTATAACCCAGGATTTCTTGATTCATTTTCTTGTTCAAATTCTTCCAGCTTTGGCCATTGGGAATTCTTTCAGGTGCCTGGGATTACTTTATTATTAATAATTGGCTATTTAGCTGTCACCTGCTTTGCAAGCCCAAGGTCCTGAGTTTGATCCCTGGGACACACCACACAAAAAGTTTATTTAAGACAGGGTCTCACTACAGAGCCTAGGCTGGCCTTGAACTCACAGTGATCCTCCTGCCTCATCCTCCTGAGTGCTGGGATTATAGGCATGCACTTTCAGCCTGATTTACTTTTATTTATTTATTTATTTTTGGTACCGGGGATTGAACTTGGGTCTTTGCGCTTGCAAGGCAGGCCACCAAACCGCTGAGCTAAATCCCCGGCCCCTGATTTACTTTTATTATATGCTTTTATGCTGATTTTCTTGGGCTTCTGCCTCATTTCCTGTGTTCTATTAGATTTACCACATTTTAAAAAAATTCTTTTTCTTTCCTTCACAGGTGTGGAAATTATACTTTTTTTTTTTTTTTTTTTGAGACAGGGTCTCACTGTGTAATTCAGGCTGGCCTTGAACTCACTATGTAGCTCCAGCTGGACTAGAACTCACAGTGATCTGCCTGCCTCAGCCTTCCCAATGCTGGATTACAGGTGTGGTACCACGCCTGGCACAATTTACGTCTTTTAGGGTCTAGCCTTTGATGGAGGCTCAGGGGAGGCAGGTGCCCACAGAAAGTTGCTGTCCTGATGCAGCTGTCAGGGCTCAGCTGTGTCCCAGGTGGGGCTCAGCTCAACCTGTCATCAGTGTAGAGCTCATGGGGGCTCTGGGCCTGGGATGTGGCCTTTCATGGGGTCTTCAATGATGGGGTAGGTGTTAGCTCTTTAGGAGGACAGCAAAACTGTAGGTGCAGGGGTTCACTCTGTGAGTTCACCCATGGGACGCCTCCCAGGGCCTGGACTTGACTTCAGGCTCCCCCTCCCAGGGTGGAATGGAGAGCAGCGAGGACTCAAGAAGCCAGAGAGGCCCTAGATGTGCACAGCTGGCTCACACCTGGGCTTCCAGTCCCCATGACTGTCCCTCACCTTCATTTGTAATGTGATAGGCAGCAGCCGCCAGGCCTGTCCCTACTTCCCTTTCAATGCATCACCAGTGACAGGTGCCACAAGCCCAGGGGCACCTTGCTATGGATGGGTATTAAGGGGTAAGTCCCTGATACCACATCTTGTCACAGTTTGGGCCCCAAAGCCAATTGAGGTGGAGTTGGGACAGGAGCTGTGTGCAGGGCTCACCTGTAACAGGAAGTGGGTGTCCTACTGAGAAATTCTGTTATAAACTACAAGGGTGAACACTGGCATGTTCTGCTGTGTGAAGTAAGCCAAATGTGAAAGGAGAAATGGTCAGATGCCAGAGACAGAAACTGGAGCAGTGGCCAGGGTGGAGAGGGCAGGAGGGGCCTTGCAAGGGGAACCGAGGTGAGGCGCAGAGGTTGCTGGTGTGGCTGCGCCCATGTTCATGTCACTGTACCATGCATGAAAAACATTACAAGACAATGGTCTAATGGTCCAAAGGGTTTTTCTTTTCTTTTTCTCTGCAGTGATCAGAAGCAACATGAAATGGGAAATAGAAGTTTTATTTCTTACAGGCCTGGAGGCCACAGAGGATGGTGCCTGGTGTCCTGGGTCCAGATGCCACACAACACTGGAAACTGCAGACCTGGCAGATCCACAGGGAGGGTGCAGTGCAGCTGTGGTTCTGATGCAGCCTCCAGGATCCCAACTTTGAGGTCCCCAATCTGTGAGACCATAACCAAGGCTGCAAGCGCTATAGGGCCTGCTGTACAGGCTGCTGGGGTGTTCATTTCTGCTGGCTGGGATCTGGGTGCCCTTGGTGAAGGTGTTGGGTATGGACGGCCCCACCTCATTCAGAGATGAAGGCCAGTTGGGACCGAGGTCTGCATCAAACCCTTCCACCCTGCACCCACGCAGGCACTTCCTTGAATCCTGCCTGAGCTTCCTGGGAGGTGGCCTGCCGGTCCAGGAGCTGCCTTCCTGGTCACCACAGATCTTTGGACTCAGCAGTTGGCCCCAGTCCTGAGTGAGTACATCCTGCAGCTTCGATTTCTGGCAGCAGCAGGCACCAAGCGCCCCACCTGCTCAGACTCATCAGGCACTGGCAGAGGAGGGGCCAGTGTGCCTCTGTGGGACCCCAGGGTCTTGTGGAGGAGGGAAGGCACCAAGGCAGGGCTGCTCCATGGCTGTGCTGCAGTGGGGGAGCCCTGGGCCCATGAGGGCTCAGATCTGTAACCAGAAATTACTCTCCTCCTCCTTGTCCTCTAGTTCCTTAGTTTTTTAGTATCCAATGCCTTCACACTGAATTATATCCCATTCTTTTAGTTATTATTATTATTATTATTTTTTTGGTACTAGGGATTGAACTCAGGACCTTGTGCTTGCAAGGCAGGTAGCAGAATCACTGAGTTAAATCCCTAGCCCTGGTTATTATTTTTTGAGACAGGGTCTTGTTAAGTTGTGCAGGGTGGGCTCCAATGTGAGATTCTCTTTCCTCAGCCTCCCAGAGCCCTGGGATTACAGGTGTGAACACCGCAACTTGCTCATGTAAACTGAGGGCTTCAGCCAGGCCAGCAGCTCTCATGCCTACTGCCTGGGTAGGGATAGCGAGGACCTGGGCCACTGGGATTCGGTGCCACTGCTCCATGGTTAGCTAGACCCGGGTGGAGAGGTTGGTGCCCATCTAAGGAGGGAGCTCAGGGGTCTGGGTACTTTGGGTGCCACACTCTGGCCGGGCCAGGCAGGCCCTCGCGAGGGAGCTGGCTCTGCCTTTTTGAGTGGGAGGGAGATCAGGTTTCCTTGGGAAGCCCCAGAATAGCCCCCGGCTGCCTGGAGGAAATCTGGCTCCAGGTCCACCTGCTCCACCGCCCTCAGCCCTGCCCAGCACGCCCTGCCTGTGCTGTGGCCCTCATGGCCTCTGCAGGGGCTGAGGATCCTGATGCCCCAGCTACCCAGCCAGGCTCTGTGGTGGTCACCAGGGTGGTGCTGGACTGCTGGGGACAGAAAGGGCCACTGGATGCCAGCTGGCCAGGATGGCCTCACCTGAGAGACCTCGCCAACAGCCGCTGCAGCCCAGGACAGGGGAGGGCAACAGACTCAGGCTGTGTGGGGAGAGGGATAGTCACTTGGGCCTGCCTGCCCCTGAGCTTGGTCCTTGATGCTTATCTTCAGGGTGTGGATGCCCAGGCTGAAGTGGGCAGGGGAGGGCCCCATGGAGAAGGGCTGCGCCAGTCCCCAAATAGGTAGCATTTCCCGCCCACACAAGCCTTTTGGAATCCAGACCCCAGGGACCCCAGGCAGCTGGGCCTGGCTAAGACCCGGCTGCCACCCAGGTGCCATGTTCTCAGCCTGCAGCAGCCCTGGTGTTTCTACCTGCCCTGTCCTCAGTCAGCCACAGCCACGGTGAGGCTGCTCAGCACCTGGGGCCTGATGGGCTGGGTGGAAGGATAGGGGCAGGGAGAACAGCTGGGGGTGAGGGCCAGGGCCCTTCTGCTCCAGGTTGGGGGTACAGTGGCCCTTTCTGGTCCCCAGTGTGCCCCTGGTCTCACTGGCACCCACTGCCTCAACCCCTGCAGCCCTGCTGCCCCTCCCAGGAGTGGGCTTTGCCCTGCTGTCTTGTTCTTGGCCAATCCAGAGCCCCCATACATCCTGGAAGCCCACCCTGTGCCAGGCCCTGCTTTTGCCCTGGAGGGGGCAGGGCAACCCCACTGAGTCGGGTGTGGGGTGCCCTGCAGACGGACAGCTGTCAGTTGAGCAGATCAGGAGTACAAGGGCATTTCTGAGATGTTCATTGAGGAAAGCAATGAGGATGGTGAGTTGGAGTCACTGACCAGCCTGCTGGGCATGAGCTCCACCAAGAGTGAGCTGGTCTCCATAGCCAAGGTTATGCACAGACAGCAGGGTGGGTGGCCCAGGTGGGGACAGCCCCAGGTGGGCCTGTGTGTGTGCAGTGGGTGGGGATGGGCCCTCCTTGAGCCCCAGGACCCAAACTGCCTGCAAACAAAGGCTTCTTCCACTGCGGGCAAGTCAGACCGAGGCAGGGATCAGGGAGAGTGCCCACAGGTACCTGCTCATGAGCGCGGGTGACCCCCTCAGCCAGGTGGAGGCTGGGCAGACGATGAAGGAGGCTGACAAGGACAGGGACCAGACCATTGCCTTCAGGGAGTGTGCGGCCAGCAGGGAGCATGCAGTGGGCTGGAACAGGGTGACAACCTGTTTCTCTGCCCATGGAGTTCGTGGCCATGATGACCCTAGAGTCCTTCAAGCTGGTTCAGTAGGAACAGCTGCCACAGCTACAGGACGCCGGGCTGGGAAGGCTGCCACTGTCCTGCCCACTGGCTCCACTGGTGGGAAATAGTCCAGCCTGACTCCTGTGCCTCACTGTCCCCAGCCCTGGGGTGTCCTGGGTCAGGAACAGTCCTCTGAGAGCCTGTCAGTCCCTCTTCCCTGCTCCATGCTCTGAATGCCAGCCTGAAGGTCACTGGGACCATGTGATTGCCCCCTGTCTGTACTCCCTGGGGCACCCAAAGCCACCTCACAGGCGGAGACCACTGAGATATAGCTTTATTCTCTCCTAAAGGAGCTGTGGACATCATGGCTGGTCCTGAGCTCACGCAGCTCAGGCCCTCGATGCCTCTTCCAGGCTGAGGCCTGTGAGCCCGGCCAGGGGCTGGGGCAGAGAGCGGCGGCCTGCCTGGTGGGCTGGCCAGTGTGGCCGGTGACTGGCCTGGTTTCATGGCATCGAGGCCAGGGCTGCAGCAATGTGCTGAACGGCAGCCTTACCGGGGAGGATGAGGGCCGATGGGGTCCTCAGCTGCAGGACTCCAAGCCCTGGCTCCATGTCTCCAGGAGAGCCCTCTTGCTCCTACAAGGGACCCCAGGGCTACTGGGCATTAGGACCTGGCTCCTGGGGCCTTGGGGTGGTTCCCAGGCCCAAAGGCACTGGGAGAGGACCTGGTTTCTGGGCAGGAGTCAGCTCCTCATCTCTGGGCTTCGCCATCTTGATGGCCTCATTGTAGGAGGGTGGCAGCTCCAGGGCAGACGAGCTGTAGGCCGGTGGGGCCATGAGGTCAGGGTCCAGCTCCCCAAAGGGCAGCAGCCGCCGAATGTCCAGTGGATACTGCACAGAGCTGTAGGCTGCAGTAAGCAGAAGGGGGTCTGTGTAGGGGCTGGGCACCACCCCACGGCCGCACCCCTTCCCGGTCTGGCACTCACAGGTCACGGTGCTATGCACAGGGCTGTCACTGTCCATGGGGATGGCCGTCAAGTCACAGGGCTGCCACATGGGGGACAGGCGTGTCTGAGTGTGTGCCTGCTTTCGGAGACAGCAGAACCGGATGCAGCTGGCAGTGACCCCACACAGCAACAGCAGCAGGACCGCGAGTATGATGAGCCTGGTGGGGAGGAGTGAGCCCCACTGCTGCACTGACCCCTGCCCTCTAGGCACCTGCACCCTCTGGCCTGTGGCTGCCCAGACACCCAAGATGCGACAACGGACAGGTGAAGAGGAGTCCAGGGCACCCTCTCCACGCCAGAGGCCTCCTGGCCTGTGCAGCTGCACGCCCTGGCTGGGGTGGCCTTGGGCTCACTCCCAGGACACGCTGTCCCCAGCCGACTGAATAAGCCGACTTGCCTTCTGCTGTGATCGGCCTTGCACCCGGCCAAAGCTCTCGCCAGCGGCAGGGATGGGGGCAGCAGGCGGCCGGGGTCCCCAGGTGAACCGCCAGGTCGGCGCGAACGTGGCCTCCACTTACCCCACGTGCCACAGGCTGCTCCAGCG
>NW_022900935.1:44947470-44989786 GCF_012274545.1 Fukomys damarensis | reverse complement strand
GAGGCCATGCTCTGCCAGACGGCAGCACTGAGGCCGCCCCGCACGACTTTATGCGGCCCCGCCCCCGACCGGGCAAAGGAGGCCACGCCCAAACCACGCCCGCCGCCGCGATGCCCCCGCCTCATTAGCCATGTCCCCGCCAACATCAGGTGGTGCCCACGCGAGGCCCCGCCCCATGAAGAACTCCCAGACCACCAGAGAACCGGTCCCTGGGAGGCCCCATCTGTAACCACGCCCCGGTCCCGGAGGCCCCGCCCACTTCCCCCACCGGCTCAGGGTCTTCCAGCCTGATCACGCGGTCCTGCACCAGGCGGGGCGTGGCCTGCTCCAACCCACCCCAGCTCTCCTGGAAAACTGTGTTGGAGTCATACTGGGGGTGATCTCACTGGGCAAATGGGGTTCATCCTCATACCCGTCAGCGATCCCCGCAACAGGGGTGAGGAGACTCTTTCAGTCAGGGTCATTGAGGCGCTGGATGCAGACGGCTTTCCAAAAACACTCTCCTTTGCAGCCCTCGTCCTGCTCGAGGAGCCAGCTCATCTCCCTCAGCCTGGTTGCTTCTCATTCCGGCTTGGCGAGGGCCCGGGCTCCTGCCGCCCTCTCACTGTGCTGCTCTGCCCCCTGCTTGCCTTGCCGCCCCGCCCACCTGTCTTTCCTCTCTGTGTTCAGCACATGCACGTGTGGACACCTGCTCTGTGTCTCCCTAGAGGGGAAGTGACCAGGGCCGGCAGGGCTCTGCCTACAGCTGTCCTGCACCCGCAGGGACGACTTTCACTCAGCTTGCAGGGCCCCTGCCTGCCCGCCCAGCCCCAGTTTGGAGCTTGGCCCCTCCCTCCTCCCAGTCCTGCCAGTCCTGTCTTGGCTGTGCTTGGTCCTGGAGGACCAGTACCCGAGTGGGGTGGAGACTGGGCTGGGCTGGGCCCAGGCAGGGCCTCTGTGGCCCTCCCCACCTGGGGACTTCCTGCCTTTCCACCTGACACAGCAAGGGTCTGGGGCTGCATATAGTCAGCTCTAGGGAAAGCAGCAAGTGCCTGGCTGGGTCTGCTTCCTCCAGGGGCCCTGGACAGAAGTCCCCCAGACCACTCCAGATCAGTGCCACTGGCTGGTGAGAGGCAAAGCCAGCTGCCAGTACCTCAGGAGCCCAGCAGTGCCAGGAAAGCAAAAGGATTCCCAGCCCCTCCACCCCCAGGCCAGGAAGGGCCAGTTTCTCCTGGCTGCAGGGTGGGTGGGCGGTGCTTAGCAAAGGGCCAGGCAGGTAGGTGCTTGGGGAGATGAGGAACAAGCACAGCCTGGGGTGGGGTGGAGAGCAGGAGCCACTCACAGTTGGGTTTGTCTGGTCCCTTGGAGGGTGGGTCAGGCCCTGAGGGCAGAACCCAGACTTTTTTTGATCAGGTGGACACTCATATTCACAAACTGGACCTGCCTGGCCCCAGCTGAGCTCAGGAAGGAAGTGGGTGAAATGGCCCAACACTTGCTTAGCCCTTCCTTGGGATCATCAGGAGAAGCTAGGGGCCCTGGGCTCCAATCCTGTCCCTTCCCCTCCTCCCTGCATCTCTCCAGTCTGGGGAGTCTCAACTCCAGCCTTGCACCCTGTGCTGGTGGGTTTGGGGGCTCCCAAGGGTCTCTCCAGGGATGCCTGTTACGACTCCACCTTCCCTAGGTCCTTGCCCCACATCTTGCTTCATTATGGACTATGTGTGGGGGTGCTTCCCCAGGCTCTGTCCTGCCTTGAGTCCTGTGCTTGCCATCCACACTGCACGCTGTACATATTGGCTCACAGAGCATTTATTAAAGGTCCATGGGGCAGCTTGCTTGAGGCCCCTCAAGTTCACTGGGTCCTGGGACTGGGGCTTTTCTGAGTAGGAACCAGCCATAAACTGGACTGGGTTCAGGGAAGGGATGCTCTTGGGCTCTGGGCTGGCTGGAAGTGGCCATGTTTGTGGGACTGGGAGCCTGGGTCTTGTCAAGTTGGCCTGGCCTGGCTGGGGAGGACATCTGCTGTGGGAGGAGGGTCTCAGGCTGGGAGAGGCTTCTGTGGCCCTAGAGGGCTGTCACCACGTGGGCTACAAAGATGACTTTGTAGCTCTCCTTCACGTCCCCCCTGAGCTGCAGTAGGGTGGACACCATGAGCGGCTGGTCTGGCTGGGATGGGAGAGGAATCTCAGCCAGGGGTAACTCAGGGAATACTGTCTTTCCCAGTTACCCCCACAGCCGCCTCTCCTATCACTGGCCCAGCACCCACATCAAAGTCAGCAGGTGGTGCCCAGGAGACACTGATGGTCTTGGTCTGGCCTCGGTCCACGGAGCCCCTGGATGGCTCGATGGAGAAACCTTTGTGTTGCAGCCATGCGATGCCGTCCAGGCCAAACTCCACAGTCTGCAGACATCGACACTGATGGGGCTGGGGACCGGCATCCCAGCAGGCACAGGGACTGGGGTTCAGAGCACCCAGCACCCCTCCAGCTCTGCCTGGGGTTGCCCACCTACCCCCGGCTGTAGGACACCCCAGGCAAACCCCAGGCATACTAGTGAGGGGCATAGCTAGGGCCGCCTGGGTGATGTGGGGGCAGAGGCTGCCCGGGTGGCACCAGGAGCAGAGACACCATCACCTTCTTTAGAGACGGTTGTGTGGTCCGGATGCAGCCCACCCGCAGCTCCCTGGCAGCAGGTGGGGCTGGCTGGTCTGTGTTGAGCTGGATGTAGTTCAGGGTCAGCAGGACAGGCTTTAGCTCCTCAGCCTCTGTGGAGGAGGGTGATGGGCACCGGCTGGGCAGAGGCCATGCCAGGACAGGTGGGGAGTTGGGCCTGGAATCCCTCTGAACCCGGGGCACAGTGGGTCCTGTCTGGCTTTGGGGGTGCTGGCCCTGGAATCCCTGCCCTCCTGTGTGGGTGCAGCACACCCACTTGCCAGGGGGCTGCTGGGGGCCCCTCGACTGCTCCCCAGCCCTCCTGATGCCAGCTCACCTTCTCTGTGCTCAGTGTCAGAGGCTGGGATCATGGTCAGGGACTCCACGGGCACATCCAGGGGGTCCCCGCCCTCCACGAACATCATGTGTTCGCGGGCGGCGCCCTTCAGCTGGATCTGGTGAGAGACTTTCTGGGGACAAGAAGCAGGCAGCCTGTCCCCAGCTATGCTTCAGGCGCTGACCCCCAAAGTGGTATCCTTGGCCTTGAAATTGGGCATCCCAGGGAGAGGTTGGAAGGGGGCACGCGGTGGCTGGGCCCCACCTTTTCAAAGAGCACCACCTGGAGCCGGTCGGAGAAGTACAGACTCTCGTGGTCGGGGCTGAAGGTCACGGTGAAGTCCTGCGCTCTCCCAGGGTCCATGATGCCGGTGACCGGGGTCACGCTGAACACGCTCTGGCCGCTGTGGTTCTGTGTGCCTGGGGGTGGCAGGGGTGGCAGGGGCTCCCCATGAGGCCTGGTGGCACTGCACACTGTGCCTGCCCTGTGGTTCAGCGAGTGCCCCCTGGACAGCAGCTTACCCACGATGTCTGTCCTCTGGGGCTGAGTGGTGAGGAACTGTGGCAGCTCCTTCTGGGTGGGGGCCCTGGAGCCTGAGAGGCTGTCCAGCTGCACGGAGAACTTGATGGGCAGCAAGGAGTCGTTCTGCAGCTGCCGGTGCAGGGCGTCAGGAGACCCACAACGCTGCTGCCCTCTGCCTCGTGCCATGTGGTCAGCCCGCCGGGACCAAGTGGCCTCATGCCCCCAACAAGCACTCAGGATGGAAGTCCACTCCACCTGGCCTGGCCCTAACCCATCACAGTGGCCCCTCTAGGCTGGTCTCACCTGTCCTTGCCCAGCCCCGGAGCCCCTTCTCTAACAGTCCCTGTCCCAGGATGCCCGGGGGCCAGGAGTCCTTCAAGGCTGTGAGAGTGGGGCCAGGGCACCCTTGAGGCCTCTCCTGACTCGGGGCCTCCCCAGCGGCCTGTGTTGGGCTCCCATGGGGTGTTTGAGTGGCAAAACCCAGGGGGCTGGCAGGGTCTTGCACAGCCCTGCAGCACAGGGAGACCCAGTGAGAACAGCTGGGCACCACCAGAGGTGGGATCCCTCTTCTCTCCAGAGTGTAGCAGAGGCGCCACACACTGGGGCCTCCCCTGCCCCAGTCCCTGGGCCCCCTGGAAACCTTGAAGCCCATGGAGATGGACTCTCTGGCGAGCACGTAGCCCATGTCCAGGACATCGCCATCAAGGGAGCACGTGATCAGGGATGCCACGCCGGTGCCCAGCAGGGTGAGGGGGAGCGCACCTCTCTTGGTGACGACCTCCAGCCTTTCCTGAGCCTGGAGCACAGCTTGTGTCAGCTGGGGGCTTGGTCTGTGGGTAGTCAGGTCTCCCTCTGCCCTGTGGCAAGAGGGGCTGGGGGACCAGGCTTGCTCAGGGCCCGCCTGGGGACACAGGTGTCGGGGGGCTGGTACTCACCAGGACACTCTCGTGGGGTGAGAAGGACAGTGCCAGGACCCGGGTCTCACCAGCGCGCAGCCTGCTGGGGGTGTTCACCAGGAAGAAGGGGCCTTGGGGGTTCAGTACAGAGAAGTCCACCTGCAGCTGTGTCAAGGAGCAGGAGTGGGGCTCCCCATGGCCCAGCTCCACCCCGTGCCTCTGTGGGTGCACAAGGATACGGCCAAGTCCTCCAGGCAGATGTTCTGGAGGGAGACCTTCTTGATGCTGTGATGCCCTGCAACGGTACAATGGCAGGAAGTCGGCTAAGCTTGGCTGCCTGAGTGGCTCTCCCAGCTAGGTGCGGCCTCACTGGGATCCAGGATGGACTCACCCACAGCAATGTGGCCGAAGTCGATGACAGTTTTGCCTCTGTCTGAGGTCACCACGACAGCTGGAGCCACTGCAGGACACCACAGCTCCAGGTACAGCATGTTGTGCGGGCTGTGGGCAAGGCCAGGGGCTGAGGGCAGAGTGGTGGCCCCATGCCCGCCCAGCCCGGGCCTGGTCTGCTGACAAGGATGGTGAGCTCATAGCTGACTGCATTGGGCCTGGCCCAACCCTCCACACCTGAAGCTCAGGGGTTCCAGTTCCCTCTTGTCTTTGACGTCACCGCTGGCAACAGCGCAGGGGACCATGAATTTGTCAAACCGACCCTGGAAGGTTCTGGCCAGAGTGGCCTGGGCGGCCTGGTACTCATCAGCTCTGGAATGAAACCGGCAAGGGCATTAGCAGCCCCCCTCCGGCTCCTCAGTGCCTGCTCTCTAGGGGCCTGGCTCCGGGTGTATGGAGATGGCAGCCTGGGGCCAGCACAGCTTCGCCACTTTGGGTCCTGGTCAGCCACGGGGGAGCTGTTCTTGGGACACAGGATGGAGTCTAGGGCTAACAAGTGTCTAAGCCCCCAGAGCACTCCTGGACTGCTTTCGCTTTGGGAAGGCTGTCAGGACAGTAGCCTCTCGTACAGCCTGTGGCAGGAGTGACACCAGGCCCCAGGAAGTGCTGGGCACATGCCTGGGAGAGGAGCCCCCGGACCCAGCTTGATCACCTGGCGCTTCCAGCCCCATGGGTCCGCACAGCTGTGCTCTGGCAGTCTGCAGGGAGAGGCCCCCAGGATGGCAGTGGGGTTTTGTGGTGGCTGGGTCACACAGGGAGCCCTCTCCATCGTACCTGGCCTCCAGCTCCTGCTTCTGTAGGGTGGGGGCCTGGCCCAGCTGGTCCTGCACTCTCACATCCTTCCTCTGGGTGGCTACATCCTTCTGGAGCTGGGAGGCAGGAAAGATGCTGGGGGGCTTTCCCAGGCTCTGTCTGTGCTCTGGGGCAGAGCTGCCTGGAGCTCCAGGCCTGCTCCAGGCCTGCTGAGCCATGGGGACCCACTGACTCCTACAAAGGCCCGGGGCTAAGCTGGGGGGACCCAAGGCCAGGGCAGAGACTGGGGCTGCCCAAGGGCTCCACGTCACTAGTGGGGAAACAGAGGCACGGGACGGGTGGGAGTGTGTGTGAAGGCTCTTGACCGAAGCCTTCCGAGCCTCACTGCCCCGCCCATGGCTCATGTATGAGGTGTGGCTGTCACCAGGGTCTGCTGCTGCCCTCCTGGATTGTTCCTACGCTTTCCCTGGGTCACCAGGCTGTACTTCAGGTTGCTTCTGGTCCAGTCTCTGTCAAGGCCCAGCTGTGCCCTAGGTCCTGGCCTCCGAGAACCCCGTGCTCTCCAGGACCCAGTCCTCAGCAGGTCCTCACCTGTAGGGCAGGGCTCCCTCTTGCTGCCAGGCAGTGCTCTTGGGGGTAGGATGGGACTTACAAGAAGATCCCTTACCCTCTACGGCCAAGCAAACCCACCCCGCACTGTGGTACACTCTCCTCTGACCGCCTGACCCTCCCAGGGGTTCCACATACCGGCTTGGCCTCGCTTTCCTTGCTCAGGGTCTGGAGAGCTTCCTGGCTGACAAGCTTGTGGGGCAGTGTGGGCTGAAAGGCCACCCGGACCAGGCACCTCTGCAGGGGGATATTGGCACTGAGCCCAGGTGTTGGGCCTGCTTGGCACTGCCACGTCCAGATCGTGGTCCTCCCTGACCACTGCACTAGAAGCGGGCACTGTAAGGAATCTGTCTCCCTGAGGTGTGGGGCCCCGACTGTGCGCCGGGACCTCGCCCACTGCCCAGAGGGTGAGCCTAACCCTGGCTTGGCCTGGCACAGCCCGCTCACCTTTCCAGGCAGCACGGTTCCCACCAGGGGGGAGATGGTGATGGGCGCATCCTTGGGTGGCAGGAACTCGAAAGACGTTGGTCCTCCTGGGCAGGGGCCCCCTGAGGGAACCACACGGGGCAGTGGGCTCATGGTCAGGTGGGAGTTGGTGACGTACAGCAAGGCCACCGAAGTGTCGTACAGTGCGGTAGCCGCAAACTTGATCTGGTAGTGGGACAGCTCCAGGGGTGGGTGCACACCCACAGCATGGCAGGACAGCTTGAAGCACCTGAAAGGGACCAGTGGGGCACTTGGCCATGCGGGGGCACAGGCCCTGGGCGCCTCGTGGGGAGGTACAGCTCTGGTGTGGGTGCAGGCCGTCAGCGTCACTCTGAGAATACTGTGCAGCCCTGTGCAGTACTGGTGGGCCAGAGGCTTAGTTGCAAAGGAGGGAATTTCTGGCTTACTATGCTAAATATTTATTGACATTTAAAAAATTATAGCTGATAAGTCGCTTTTAAATATAAGCAGGAAGTTTTATACCATCACAAGTTGAGTCCTGGCATCATCTGTTATACAAAGAGAACAGATATTTGGCATTTTAACTGTTGGAAATGTATTTATTATGGATTTTTAAAAATTGTCTTAGCTGGGCGTGGTGGTACATGCCTGTAATCCCAGCACTCCAGAGGTTGAGGCAGAAGGATCGACATAAATTCAAGACCAGCCTGGGCTACATAGTGAGTTCCAGCTTAGTCTCAACTACATAGCGAGACCCTGTCTCCAAAGAACCACAGACAATTTTTTTTTAAAATTTTTTTTGGTTTTTTGGAGACAGGGTCTCGCTATGTAGTTCAGTCTGGCCTTGAACTCACGGTGATTCTCCCGCCTCAGCCTCCTAAGCACTAGGATTACAGATGTGCACCACCATGCCCAGCTATTTTGGAGACAGGTTTTGTGTAGCCCAGGGTGTCCTTGAATTGTCGGTGATCTTCCTGCCTCAGCCTGTCCAGGGCTGATGGCAGGGATGTGCCACTATGACTTGCTTTGGAAATTTTATATTCCACATTTGTCTTGAATTCCTGGCCTTTCCTCATTGACTTTATCCTAATTACACTTGTGTGTGTGTGTGTGGTGCTGGGGACTGAACCCAGGGCCTCATGCATGCAAGTCAAGCACTCTACCACTGAGCTACAACTTCAGTTCTGAGTACATGTATTGTTTTACACTTTCATTTTTTCCTATTTTGGGGCTAGACTCAGGGCCTTTGCACTGAGCTACATCCCCATTGTATTTTTTTTCTGGTACCAGGGACAGAACTTATTTTTGTATTTTGAGGGTGTCACTAAGTAGCTGAACTGCCTAGGATGGGCTTCAACTTGCAGCACTCCTGCCTCAGCCTCCCAGAGTGCTTGGGTAACAGGTATGTGCCACTGTGCCTGGCTTGTTTCATACTTTAAAGGGTGACAGTGGGTACCCTGTCCTACTTGTCTCTTGCACAGTGCGACGCAGGGTTGGGATGTTTGTATCCCTTATTTCTACCTGGTCAGAGGCCCTCTCCTTGGGGACACTGCTGGTGACCAGCCTCACTCCCTAAGAGCTAGAAACATGTGCAGCGTGACAGTCATTGGTGCCTCGTGTTAACCCAGCCTTATCCTCTTCTAAACACGATGGACCTACATTGCCAGGCTGGTTCAGGGGTCTCTGGTGGCCTGGGGCTCCTGTTTCTATGAATGCTGAGCATTACTCTCAATGATTCCCCTTCTCCATGTGATAAAATGCACACAGTGACTCACCTTCTAGTTGTTGTTGTGTTTTTATTTTTTTTGAGGGGGGCTCACTGTTTCCCAAGCTGGACTCCAACTTCTGACCTCAAGAGATCCTCCTGTCTCAGCCTCCCTAGTAGCAGGGATCATAGTTGTGCACCCCCCGACCTGCACCTTTTTTCTTCAGTGCTGGGGATGGAAGCAGCACCTCTTACATGCTGCATGCAGGGGTCCTTCCTTGTCTCTGAGGCCACCCAGGCTCACTGGAGAGATGTCAGGGGCTGCCACTGTGACAGCTGGAGGTCTGGGTTTGGCTGGGGCCTGGAGACCTCCCTGGTGGGCCTGTGACATCGCTCTTGGCATCTTCTGGGGCAGTGCGGTGATGGCTCAGCACCTGGCTTGTGCTGGTGGCAGCAGGTGGCTGCTCAGAGACCTTCCTGAGCCCGCTGCTCCTGGCCTGGCTGTGCCACCTGCCAGCTCAGTGCAGGTGTTTTCCTGCCTGTACAGCTCGGGGGTCTGTAAGGTCGGCACAGCTGTTCAGAATGTTTGGAAGAAGAATCGTCAATGAGATTCTTTGGATGGGGCAGGGACTTTTCATTGTTGGGGGCTTGTGAACCTCACATTCCTTTTTCTTCATAGTTGTTCAGCTCCCCAGAGCTTTACCCGCTGTTGCGTTAGTCTTGGTGACCGCGGATACGGGGAATTTTCCTCTTCCACCCACGCTATCAGGTTTCTCACAGCTCAGGCTCAGTCCCCTCCAACACTGACTGTATGTTTTCCTCTTTACCTTGACTGGCCTTGCTAGGTGTAACATGTTTTCCTGAATTTTTTCTTTACAAAAAAAATTTTTAATGAAACATTGATTTCTTTTTTGTTTTGTTTTTTTTTTTTGGTACCGGGGATTGAACTTGGGTCCTTGCGCTTGCAAAGCAGGCCACCGAACTGCTGAGCTAAATCCCTGGCCCTTGTTTTTTTTTTTTTTTTTTTTTTTTGGTACCGGGGATTGAACTTGGGTCCTTGCGCTTGCAAAGCAGGCCACCGAACTGCTGAGCTAAATCCCTGGCCCTTGTTTTTTTTTTTTTTTTTTTTTTTTGGTACCGGGGATTGAACTTGGGTCCTTGCGCTTGCAAAGCAGGCCACCGAACTGCTGAGCTAAATCCCTGGCCCTTGTTTTTTTTTTTTTTTTTTTTTTTTGAGACAGGGTCTCATTATATAGTTCAGGCTGGCCTCGAACTCATGGCAATCCTCCTGCCTCAGCCTCCCAAATGCTGGGATTGTAGGAGAGCACCGCCATGCCTGGGTGAAACACTGATTTCTATTTCATTGATTTCTGCTCTTACCTTTCTTATATCTCCGCTTCTACCTTCTTTGGGTTTAATTTATTGTGCTGTTTTCCTAGTTCTTAAAAAAAGATTGTTGATTTTCAAACCCTCTTCGGACACATGCAATTATAACTAGAAATTACCCTGTGCTTTTGTTGTTGTGGTGGTTGGTGGTTTGAGACAGGGTCTTGCTAAGCAGTTCAGGCTGACCTTGAACTAACTTTGTAGCTCAGGCTGACCTCAAACTTGCAGTGATCCTCCTGCCTCAGCCTCCTGAGTGCTGGGATTCCATGCACATGCTATTATGCCTGGCTTCTCACTGCTTTTGATGGGCCACAGGTACTCAAATTTAACACTTCCCAAGGGGGCCCTGCAGTATGCAGTGAGGATGAGGGAAGTGAGCAAAAGATAGACCCTGAGCAGAGGCAGATGACCACGCCCCACCCTGCTGCCTGGTTCTGGTTCTGCTGCTCCTCCCTCCACGTCCCACATCCTGCAGACCCACAGCTTGGTTCATCCTCGCGCATCTGCGGAGGCTGGGCTGTCTGGTGTGCGTCCTGCCGGCATGGAGTACTCAGCGCACATGGAGACACACAAAGACCTGCTCGGACTCTCCAGGGCCTCAGGCATGCATCACCGCTGCTCACCGGTTTATCTTGGACTTGCAGACCAGTTCGAAGCTATACTCTCTGGCCTTGGTGGGCTGGAAGAGCACCTGGAGCTGCAGCGTCTCCAGCGGCAGGATCGTGCCGAAGCCGTCATTGGGCTGGATGTCTACAAACTGGGCAGCAAGCAGTGAGAGTCCTGTAGTGCCCGAGGGCCACAATGCCCTGTCCCTGGTGGACCCTGGGGCGACCCCAGCGGGTACCTTGGGGAGCCCCACAAATCCGAACTCCTGGGGCAGCAGCGAGTGGTTGCAGAGGCTGATGCTGGCCCTGATGGCCTCGTAGATGGTGCAGTAGCCAAAGTCCAGCGCGGAGGGGCAGAGCTCCAGGTCCGAAGTGGTGACAATGGCGTGCACCGTGAAGCCCACCGGCTTGGTCTGAGCATGAGGCAGACCACACTCCCAGTCCTGACCACGAAGGCACAAGCCGCCACTGCTCCTGTGCGGCTCCAAGGCCTTGCTTCTTCCCTCTGGGCTGCAGCGGCTAAGTCGCCCGCCACCCATCCAGCCCTGGGCACTCTGGGCCTTGTGGAGCAGCCCGATGCCCTGGGAGGAGGCCACACTGACCTGGTCAGCCACCCAGATTGTCATTGGGGCCTCCAGCACGCGGGTGTCCTTGTCAAAGTACTCCCCGGCATCTTCTGGGAGGGACTGTCTGCAAAGTGGGGCACACTGAATGGACTTTCTCTCTTCCCACTTTGCAAAACACCAGCTGCTGGTGAGGGTTGCTTCCGAATCCCAAGTGCCAGGCAATGGGGTCCCCACAGCAACGTCTCTTGTCACCAGGGCTGACGAGGGCCCTTGTGGCCCCAAAGGCCTGAGATGTGCTGGCCCTGTCATTTCCGGGGAGTGACATGGGTGTGGGGGACTGTGATGAGGACACCTTCTGAATAGTGGTGCTGAAATCAGCAGATGTCAACCCAACAGCTGGGTCCCACTCACATGGAGCCTGCCTCTCAGAGGGAACCACAACATCCCTGTGAAAGTCACACGGGAACAGTTGGCTCTGATTCCAAAGTGAGTATCATTATAGGAATATCAGAAAATGAAAATAAGAAAGAAAACCCACTGCATGCTGCCAAGCCGTGAAGGCACGGCCAGGCCGGGACTGAAAGGCCCCATCTCGCCGTCACCCATGTGGTCCCAGCTGCAGCACTGGGCTCAGGGCAGGGGAATTAAAAGTGGGGTTGCAGCCTCTGATGCACTGGAAAGCTGGTGCAAGTGATCCCAAGCCCATCCAACTGAAGACAGAGGCCAGGGCCCACGGGAGGCCAGAGACCCCTGCCGTGCACACACATCCAGGCACTGCCTAGGGAAGAACCTGAAGGGCAAGGGGACAGGAGACACAGGGACCCAGCGAACAGCAGAGACCAGCTTCAAGGGTGTGTCAAGCTGACCCCCAACCTCGGGGCCACGGTGGCGCATAGTGGCACAGCACACAGCAGGAAGCTGGCTGGCTAGCGGGGGCCCACAGGTGCTGCACTCACAGCGAACTGCCCTGCACCGTGTGTCCCGGGCGCCCAGAGGGGACCAGCACCCGCCCACTCACCGGGGCAGGAACTTCAGCTGCACGGAGCAGGACGCCAGGGCCTGGATGTAACCCGTCTCGGGCAGCAGCTCCAGGTGGCCTCTCAGCTCCTTGCATACCTCGAACCGCAGGCGCAGGGCCACCTTGGACCTGCGGGCAGAGCCAGAGCACAGTCAGGGCCACAGGACCTCACCCTGCCGTGTGTGTGCCATCTTTCAGCATGAACTCTCATAGCTGGGCGTGTCCCAGCACTCAGGAGTCAGGCAGAAGGAACCATTTCAGAGCAGCCTGAAGCTCAGCCAGGTGAAGGTGGGCCAGGACCACACAGTGAGACTGAGACCGTTTCAAGGAGGAGCACTGATTTATTTCTATCGGGGGAGCCAGTGCAGAGCTCGGCACACACCCAGTCCAAGCCAGGCAGGGGCCCTGACAGCTGGAGAAGCTGAAAAGCTCTGCTTCCTACAGATTGGTTTTTCTGAAAGGAAATCTGAGGAGAAAGTCTTAAAAATAAAAACTTCACTGCAGTTGAAATACAGCCCTGCCAGTTGCCAGAGATCACTGCTTTCTGGGAAGAACTCCTGGCAGGGGGCTGCAGGGTGCAGGTCCTGGGGGTGGCACAGGCCCCTTGCTTGGGTTTGGCTTCCCTGCCTGGGAGGCTGGGTGGCCAGGCCTCTGCCGATGGCCCTGCACTCCCACACAGGGCCAGCAGAGGGAGCCAGAATGACTCTAGATGCTCACCTAGAGGTTTGTTGCTGCCCCATGGCCCTTGCTGCTTTCCCATAGGCCTGCCCACCTCTGGCAGCCACACTCTGCCGAGTCAGCCCTGGCCACAGTCCCTACTCACACCCATGGTGCCTTCCTTTGTTCCTTATGAAGCATTCTCAGGCACCCTGAGGGAAAGCTGCTTCCTGGTCCACCTAGAAGGCATAGCCAATGGTTCCAGAGCCTTCTAGAACCTCCTGGTGCCTCTTTGGGGTACTGTGAATGATCTTTGCCTGTCCCATGTCTTTGCAGGGTCTGTAGCCCAGGGTCTCCGGATGTGTCTTCCCATTGTGTCGCTGAGGGCCAAATCCCCAGCGATCAGGCAGAGTTGATGGCCATTTATTCTTTCTGTGGACACTGTATGTGGAAGCTTCTCTGTGTCACCTTGACTGGTAAGGGGTGGCAGAGCCCCCTGTAGGTGTTTGGGTGGTACAGGAGGTATGGTTTGAGCACTGTATGTGGTCCCTGGTACCCTTCTCTGTGGTGCTGTCCCCTGCTCTGCTTCCTGGCCACCCTGAACAAGCAGCTCTGCTCTGCCAGGCCCTTCTGCCACATTTCTCCTGCCTTGGCACAAGTTCCCATGGACAGAACCCCCTGAACCATGGGCCAAACCACCCCTCTCCACTTTTTCCTTTTTGGTACTGGGAATCAAACTTGGGACCTTGTACTTACCAGGCAGGCACAGCACCACTGAGCTAAATCCCCAGCCTACACCTCTCCACTTTTAAGTCTCAGTGTGGGTTGCTGGATTCCAGCAAGAGGAACGCTGACTAATCCAGACAAGAGGGAAGTGGCTGCACTTCAGGAGAGGCACAGCTGCTGACCTCAGGCCATCTGTGAGGGAGCCCAAGACAGGTGCCAAAGAAAGGCCCCTCTCCACTCTCAAGCATGGCTGTCAGAGTCTGGGCCCACCGAAGCTGCGGGGGTCTTGTGCTCCCCACTGTGGCGGGCATGCACACCACGATCACTAGACCCCAGGTCCCCTGGGAGGTGGCTGCTTGGGCTGTTCAGAGACTGTGCAATCCCCAGTGTACAGCCAGCCAGGGTCCCTGCTCCCCATGCTGGATGCTGGTCCTGGGCACACATACAGCAAGGGGTCTTCATGAAGTAGCACATTTCCTACAGCCATGCAGCTCAAACCCACCAAATTATGCAAAGCTATGAATGGCTGATAATGGATTTTTTTTAAAAAAAAATCACTATAGCTAGGCATGGTGGCACATGCTTTTAATCCCAGCTACTCAGCTACTCAGGAGGCTGAGACAGGAGGATCAACAAGTCTGAGCACAACTTACTGAGACTGTCTCAAAGTAAAAAATAAAAAAGTCTGGGATGTAGCTGAGTGTGAGGCCCTGGGTTCAATCCCCAGTGTCACACACACACACACACACACACACACACACACTCATGCTGAAAAGTGTGTGCCTTGGGTGGAGTGACAGCAAAACTCCCTGCGGCCCCTCTTTCTCTCCCACGTGACCCAAAAGCACTTTGTATCCTGAGATAAACCCTGTGTGACACTGGTCCCCCAAACAGCCCCACTGAGCATCTCTCCCATACCCCTACTGCTGATGGAACAACTCCCCGGGCAGTGGCAATGCCCGCTGAGGTGTTGGCTCCCCTGTGCATTCCCAGGTGTATGCTGGCTGCCCCTCCATGGGGTGTGACCTGGTGGCGACAACATGCTCCTGGGGCCTTCTGCCTGGTGCTAGCTGCCTGTGGGCCAGGGGGCACTGGAGGCTCAGTGAGCAGTGTCCTGCCCTGTGGCCCATGAGCTGGTGACACACAGGTGCGGGGGCCACAGAACACCTCTGCCCAGTGCTCAGAGTTGAACTCCGGAGAGATTTCTGCCTATGCCTGGGTGCCCAGGGTCCAGCGCATGGACAGCTATACAACCTGGGGCTCAAACAGCACGAGTCACCCTTGCAGGTGTTGGGCCTTGGTCCTGGGCCCTGCCTGCCCTTCCAGCATCTGGAGGCCGCGTGTCCCTTGGCACATGCCTGTGCTCCTCCCACACCTGCTAGTTCCCCACGACCACGTGGAAGGACAGCGCCCCAGGATGCGTGGCCTCCCGCTGCAAGGCCTCAGCCCACAGCTCTGCCTGGATGTCTGCTGGCCACTGGGGCTCACCGTGTGTGCACGAGCACGGAGTCCTGGTACAGCCGGTCATACATGCAGATCTTGAGGTCCACGATGGGCTTGGGCACCCACAGGGGCACGTCCACCGCCACGCCTGTGGCTCTGAAATACAGCTGGTGTGGACATATGAGCTCAGCACACGAAACAGGAAGCCCTACAGGCTGAATTTTGTAACTCATAGTGTTAGAGAGTTGGTTAGTAAAGGAAGTTGTGGTGTTTTCCATATCACTGTCATTTTGGCGGGTATTGGGGTGCTCTACCACTGAGCTTCTTTTGGGCTGGGGATTTAGCTTGGTGGTACCACCACCTGTCTTGAAAGCGCAAGGTCCTGAGTTTCATCCCTGGTACCCCCCCAAAAGTTCTTTATATCAAAGTTTTCAAACATTAAAAAATAAAGTAAAACACTGAAACACCATGTACCAATCAACACAGTACCCACAATAACAGGGCACTCTGTGGCACTAAGATCGGGACTACCACATAACAAAGGGGAAAAGCAGGAATGTGACTGAACCGCTTCATAAGGCCACCGGGCACAGGGAGAGTGCGAAAACAAGCCCTGGACACGCAGGCTGGAGGGACCAGATGGGCGCTGTTCTCGGTCTCTGCACACCAGCTTCTCCTAGGAAGGGCAGAGGCGGCAAGGCCAGGGTGACAGATGGAGACTGAGGGGATCTGGAAGGGACTCGAGTGGGGTCAGGGCTGCAGCCCTGAGAGGCGAGGCTAAGGCTAAGGTGGAAGGGGCGGGGAGGGGACCATCCTGCAATGAAGTTCACAGCTGTTAGACAGGGACCCTGCCACGCGTACTCACATCTTGGCCAACCGGGAAACAGCCTAGAAGTCATTTTTGATAATAATTTACTAAATTAAAAAAGAGACAAAGGCAGGCACGGTGGTGCACACCTGGAATCTTGCACTGAGGAAAGCTGAGGCACGCAGACTATAAATCTGAGCCCAGCCTGGGTAATTTAGACTTAGTCAGACACTGTCTAAAAGAAAAAAAACAACAACAACAACAACAAAAAAACGCCAGGGCTCTTAGCTGGGCACTGGGTAATTTAGTGAGACCTTGTTTGAAAATAAAGAGGGCTGAGGGTATGGTTCAGTGGCAGTGTGACCTGGATTCAAGCCTGTTACAGAAAAAAAAAGAGCCTGTGTGAGCATAGATGTGTACACATGCATGTGGATGCGGTCCTGCACATGTGTGCATCTGAGCTCCTGCACCCGTAGGGGTGTGCTGATGTGCGCGTGTGCCTGGGTGTGTGTGGGCTCCAGTGTGGCCACCTGTGCCCCCAGCCTGCAAACTTGGGGGCACAGGGCAGCTCACTAACCGTTGGGCACTGTGGGTTCTTGGACTCCACCTGGAACTGGGCGTGGACCTCTCCGGGGACAGCTGGTGTGAAGACCACGGGCACTCTGATGGAGCTGAAGGGCCCGATTTCCCCCTCAGTCACCTGCATGGACAGATGGCACCGGTTCAGCAGCACCAGTCACTCCATGCCACCCATGGCCTGGCTTGCCGCTGCAGGGCCGTGTTCCTGGGGTGGCTGCTTGGCTGTGCACTGGCAATGCTTGTGAGCCCCCACTGCTGAGGCTCCAGCCTGCTGCCCCTGCACCTGCCCTGGCCATGGAGGGCCCATGGGCTGGGTCCTCTCCAGGCAACCCTGCTGCAGGGCCTGCCTCACTCCGTGTGGGCGGGGCCTGCTCTGGCTGGGACCACAGGGTTCCCGGGGCTTCAGGTGGATGGGGCAAAGGAGTGCGGGGGGGCTTGCTGCTCTGGCTCCCTGTGTAAGCGGGGCTGGGCTGACCTCACCCAGCGTGATCTGCGCCTGGGCCTCGCTGGGGCTGGTTACCATGACGCCGGCTGCAGGCACGCCCTCTGGTTCTGGAAGACAAAACATGACAAATCCAGAGCATCTGTCATACAAAACCCCAAAGAAGTGATCAGTAAGTCTGGAAATTTTAAAATTAGGAATTCTGACCCAAGAAGAGATGCCTTAGCTGGGTGTGGTGGTGCAGGCCTATAACCCTAGAACTCTGGGAGGCTGAGGCAGGAGAAATGTAGATTTGATCCCAAACTGGGAACTTTAGCAATTTAATAAGTACTTATCTCAAAATAAAGAATAAAAGGACTGGAGATGTAGTTCAGTGCAAAGGCCCTGGGCTCAATCCCCAGCAGTGCTACAGATGGGGGATGTCTTAAAAAGCAACAAGACACAGGCTGGAAATGACACTGCCATGTTCCTGGCTGATAGGGACCGAGCCTGGTGTTCTCTGTGCCAACCACCTGGGTGGGAGCTTGCAGAGGTATGTGGGGTATAGGATGGCACTGCCATCATGGCTCAGGCTGGCCAGGAGCCCCTGGTGGGAGGCGCTTCACAGGGAAGCCCATTTGGAGAGGCTAAGACTGGGGGGCACGCTTGTTTCACAGCCACACAGACCCGAGGCTTCACAGAGCAGTAGGGAAATCATAGTAAGGAGACAGTGCCACAGTGCAGGGCCACTGTGGCTGAGGCTGCCCTCTCTGTCCTCAAGTGATATCCACACCTACACACAGCCATGGCAACCACATGGGCACAGGCCCTGGACAGCCCAGCCCCAGGGGCCCCACACCTCAGCACAGCCTCTACCTCCCCTCAGAATGCTGTCCTTGCTCCCCATGGCTGGCCTGGGGTTTAAAGCTGAGACTCCCTCAGTCTTGTTAGCTTTACATGAATGCAAGTTTCAATCCACTCCACAACCAGTACTTTTTGAGTATGTGAATATTTTCTTATTTGGTATCACCTGAAACTAAAGCCCCGAGAAGATTCTGGGGCTCTGGCACCCTTTCCAGCCCCCTCTGTGGGTGGAGTGACCCTAGGATCTGGGTCCCTGCTCCCAAACTGGGCTCTCACCCTTGGACTTCTCTGACTCCTTCTGGCTCTGGGTGTCCAGCGGGGAGGATGTGCTGGCCTCCAACAGTGTCTCGGACACATCATACACGGCCCCCTCATAGAGACTCCGGTCCTCATAGGTGTACAGGCTGCTCTGAAAGGGGATGCAGGGTGTCAGCACTCTCTTCCTGCCTGTCTGGACATCTGGTCCACCCCAGGTCCCAGGCAGGGACGACCCACCTCCTTCCTCCTTGCCCTGCCTGTGGGTCCTCTGGAGATGCCCCTGGCCACCGTCCCATCACTGTACACTTGGGGGATAGTGTCCTGCTGTCTCTGAGGCCAATGACCACAGATGACCTTGGGGCCGGCTCTTGGAGCTCTAGCTCATGCGAGCCCCCTCCTTTCCTCTTTCTCATGGTTGCACTTGGGGCAGAAGCCCCACACTTGTTCCTGGGCTGGCAGGAACCATGGCTGCTGGCCAGGAGTGGGCAGGACACTCACTGGCTTCAGGGCAGACTGGGACTCGTCCAGCTTGCAGGCCTTAGAGGCCGGGAGAAACCGGAACCTGGTGCCCAGCCCCCCGGCATTGGTCAGCGTGATGGTTCGTGATGTGGTCTTTCCCACCATGTAGCTGCCAAAGCTGATGAGCTCCTTGTCCAGGGACAACTGCCAAAGGACACCGGAGTGAGCTGGGCACTGCTGTGGGCCAGCTCAGTGCCCAACATGAGGAGGGCAGGTGGCCACTGTTGCCATGGCCCGGGGGAATCCAACACAAGGCCAGGTCACCTGTCCTGATTGTCACCTGAGCCTGCAGGGGCCACAGACAGCCCCGCCCCTGCCCAGCTGGGACAGACAGGGTTGCCCGCCTGGAATGTGTGCGTTTGCTTGCACACTGCAACCCGAAGGTGTAGGTGGTCCTGACCATGACACCTGGGGCCCCCAGTGTGGTTTTGAGATGATCAAGCCAGCAGCTGCCTCATCCAGGGACAGCTGGACTGGGGTGGTGGTGGCCACTGGGGGGACAGCTGTGCTATGATGAGGCCATTCCCTCAGAGCAGGGCGAGGGGCTTCCAGGCCACAGACCCTGCGAGTGGGAGAGAGGAGCCTGTGCCGGTGCTCTGGGCTCCCTGCTCTTGCTGCTGAGGCAAGCAGCCAAGTTTCCTGGAGACCAGGACCCACTGCAAGCCTGCGGGCTCCCCCAGGCTGTGTGAAGATGATAGAGGCATGCCTTCCCCAGGTCCTCGCAGGCCTCCCCAACCTCTCTGTACCGCAGATCCCCTGCAAGGCACAGAGTGCTGTCGGGTCAGAAACCATCTCCCTGCCGGGGATTTAGCTTAGTGGTTCTGCTGCCTGCCTTACAAGCACAAGGTCCTGAGTTTGATCCCTGGTACCAAAAAAAAAAAAAAAAAAAAAAAAAAAAAAAAGAAACTGTCTCCCTGAGTCTGGGGTGACCCAGTGTTCAGGTCAAGAAGCACAGGGACCACAGGGAACCATGGGCAGTGATCACAAAATTCCAGAGTGTCCCAGAGAGAAGTGGCTGGCCAATTTCATGAGCAAAGTGGGGCCAGGCAGGAGGCCGCTGTTCTGGTCACCACAGGCCCAAGAACAGCTGTCGCTGCATCTCGATGGCAGCCCACTTCCAAAGTAACCGTCATCGAAGGCAGTTGGGGACAGCAGGTGATGAAGAGGCCTGGGTCTCAGGAAACAGTTGGGAATGTTACTTCCATTCCTGCCTTCTCCTTCCTGGTGCCCTGGAGCTGGGCTCCTTGACCCCAGTACTGGGCCTGAATGTGGACTTGTGGTGACTAGCCGAGTCTCTGGGAGCTGTGGCATCCACTTGGCTTTTGGGTTCCATCACCCTCCATGAGAAGCTCATGCCCCAAGGCCCAGAGTCCTGCCTAACAAGGCCCCCAAGCATCCCAGCCTGGGTCCAAATCTTGCTGCCACCGCAAGCTGTGGAGTTAGGAGTTGTTTGTTGTGCAGCCTCTTTGTGGTATGAGGCAGTGACATATGAGTTCTGCACTTATTGGAGAGGGGGAAGCCAGGCCAGGGTGGGGGCTGAGAGTTAGGGTGTTGATAAGTCCACTGGGAAGTGGGTTGGCAAAACTGCCGGTGGAGAGATGGAGGTACCGTGGCAGACCTGACCACCACAGGCTGCAGTAGTGGGCCTGTGGGGATTCCCTGTGCCTCCCTTCTGCTCTTCATTTTGTCTGAGTTGTCTTAACCACAACGAAATCATCAAGCTGCACACCCAGGGCTGCAGCCCACATGTATGGGACCTGTCCAGGTCTCCCAGGGCTGGTCTGCACACCTCCCACTCCCACTCCAGCCCAGCCTGCAGCCTTGCCCCTGGCCCTCCAGGGGCATAGCTGTGCCTGGGGTCAGCAGCCAGGAGCCAGGCAAGACTTCAACTTACAGAACATTTCTTTGTTGAACATTTCAGTGGGACAGAAAATCCGCCTGTCTGAGCCAAAAAGGAGATGCTTCCTTCCAGATCTTGGTTTATCTAGAGACAGAACCACAGCCGCCAGCAACACCTGTAACATGACTGCAGCGTCTGACTGCAGCCTGGGCCGCGGGAGAAGCCACCGGCCCACAGGGACCTCAGGGCAGGAGGAGCCACGCTCACCCTGCTAGACGGGGAGCCTTGCATTTCCAGGGTGCTGTGTTCTGAGACTAAACAGCAAAGCTGCTGTGGCCTGGCTGCAACTTACCATGGGCTTGAAGGTGACGAGAACCTCACAGGACATCCCAGCAGACAAGGGCCCAGGAGGGTCGAAGCTGTGGGTGGCAGGCGAAGCCACTGAGGTGGATGCCAACAGTACCCACCCAGCTGGGCCCCTGAGTTCCTTCTGCCCCACCTGTCTTGGGTGGGCACCATGTACCCAGGAGGCCAGTGCTGGACCTCTCCGGGGGACATGTGCTAGGCCCAGGCCCAGGAGGTTGGGCTTTAATATCAAAGCTGGGGCACCCAGGGAAAGAGCCCCTCACAGGAGTACACTGCAGGGAGCACTGTTGGGCCTGAGCCTTGGCTGAGGAACAGAGAGTCCCCCAAGAATTCCTGAGGTCTGCCTTGCTCTCCCTGGATGTTACCTGGTTTGCTTGCTTTCAAAATGCAGTAGCTAAAAATATGATATAAAAACTTGCCCCTGACTGGCAATGTCCTCGTGAAACAAGGCAGAAGGAAATCCCAAACTTTTCAGCCAGGTGTGTGGCACATGCCTGTAATCCTAGCACTCAGGAGGCTGAGGCAGGAGGATGGCCATGAGTTTGAGGCCAGCCTGGGGCTACACAGCGAGTTCAAAATCAGCCAGTGGCAGGATGGAGCTGCACTGACTAGAGGCTCAGAACCCAAGGTGTGGGAAGTGCAGGGTGTGCAGGGTAAGCCCAGTGCAGAACAGGGCCAGGGCATACCGCAGAGCCAGACACGAAGTTAAAAGTGGTAAGGGCACAAAGGGAGAATTACAGATGTGGAAAAGGGTGAGAAATGCCTGCTCATCTGAAAAAAGAGGTGGAATTTTTGGAATGGAGAAACAGCACAGAAAGAAGATGCAGCGTCAGCAGCTCTGATAGCCAGACACAGCTGGAAAGGGAAGTGGCTGCTGGTGACGCCTTGCATGCATGGGGACAGGGACCAGGAAGGAGCAGGTGCTGGGGTGGGGAGGGGAAGGGCTGACAGGGGGCGGGAGCAGCCGGTTGGGCAGAGGGGCCAGAATGGGGCTGAGTAGGCCCAGGACTGGTCAGAGCTCCAGGTCAGGAGGCCATGGCAGCCGGACTGTGGGACCTGAGGCCCAGGTTGGGGAGAGCATCTGTGCGTCACAAGCCCCAAGTCCATGGGATCTGACTTGAGCGGTGAGCCTGGGAAATCCCGGCCCCACACCTCGATCCCAGCATGCATGTCCATGGGGGACTCTGTGCACAGCAAGGGGACAGCGGGTGTGGGTGGAGGACCCATTGGAGCCCTGGTGGCTGGCTCTGCTGGGGAGAGGCCAAGGCTGCACATCAGGAGGGCAGAGATGGGGCATGTCAGGGTCCCGTCCAGCCTGAGCCCTGTTTTAGAAACTGCAGCACACACTAGCTATGCACCCAGAAGCCACACTGGGGATGCAGAGCTGGACGTAGAAGAGCTGGCACAGCTGTCCTGGGAGTGAAGGCCAGGAGCAAGGGGCACAGGACAGGAGGAGGACACAGCAGAGGTGGAGCCGGAAAAGGAACCAGTGCTAAAGGGAACAGAGGGAAACAGCCAGCGAAGCAGTGCAACAAGCAGGGTCCAAGAGAGAGGGAGCAGAACACCAGCACAGAGCACATAGAGGGGCCGTCTTCCTGGGGACGGCAGCTGCTGTGGGCTGTGAGGTCAGAAGGGACAAGGACAAGGAAGTGCTGGGTGTACAGTCTTCCCACCAACCCCAGAGAAGTTGGGTGGCTTGGACAGGAGGGTAGGGAACAGGAGTAGCCCCCAGCTCCTGGGAACCGACTGCGGGGTTCATGCCCAGATCCCAGGGGCCCCACCCACGCCTCACTCCACACGGATGAAGTCCCGGAGGTGCTGCTCCACGCCAACCAGCTTGCAGTAGTTGATCGTGTAGGTGGCGTTGATGAGCGTTATCTTCTTCTTGTACACTTTGCCAACATCAAAGTCCTACAGGGTCGGAGAAGGCCTCAGGACCCCAAGCCTGAGTCACGGCTGTCCAGAGGTCCAGAAGGATCCCTTGTTTCCGCCTTGCGCTTGGCACTGGCCACCAGCAGGGGGAGCCAGCGGTGACATCAGGCCACCCATCTCACTTTCAGGGACCCAGCCCTTCACCCTCATTGGAAGCCAAACTGGAATCAGGGCTCACTCCCGGCAGCCTCGCACCCAGTGCCTCACCCTGGGAGGCCCAGTCTGCCCAGTGATGCCTCCAGGTTTCCCGAGGTCAGAGGAGAGGCGAGCAGGCCCACCTTGAAGTGGATCCGCTCGGGCTTGCTGTTGAAGGGGCGGCCCTTGAATTCCCGGCCAGACGCCACCTGTTTGTGGACCACCCCACTGCGCAGCCGTGCCAGCATGCGGGCCAGAATGTCCTTGTCCATCTTCGTCTCACCCACGGGCTTCCGGTCCACATCCTCCTTGGGTACCTGGGGTGCATACAGAGAGAGGCCTGTGCTGCCTCAAAGGCCAGCAGCCACTAGCAGAGTGGGGACTCCTGGAGCCACCATGGCCCGCAGGCCAGGCAGCAGGTCTGGGCTCCACTTCAGAAAGAAATGAAAGGAAGCAAACCGAAAGATTTGAAAGGCAGCAAGTCCTAGAACCTACAGCTGAGGGGGATCTTCCAGATCTCTGAGCCAGGGCAAGAGATAGCTTTTGGAAAGTCTGTCAGGAAGCAATTTCTCCAGTGGTGTCACTGAAAATCAAGCTCTGGCCAGAGGGAAGGAGCCATCTCCTGACTACTATTGGTGGCCAGGGCCGTGGTGCCCAGGCTGCCTTCACCACATCCCGTGGTGCTATGTGGAATCAGCCAGGACTGACCAGGTTGGCTTGTGTGGGGCCAGTGCCTGGAGCTCTGGGGTGGGAGGCCACCCAGGGCCTGACTACCTTCTCCCACCCCTCCTGCGGGTCCGGAGCGGGACAGCTGAACTGCCTGTCTCTTCTGCATCCCCAGAACCAGCAGAACCGAGTGGCTTTGCCCTGAAGCAGGGGAACTGATGTTTACAGAAGCCAAGGGGTGGGTGATGCCCACTGGAGGGACACAGCTGCAGCCCCAGCCCAGGACTGGTGCAGGCCGGCCGTGTTTGCTGAAAGGCCATCCTTCTCTAGCAGTGCCTCCCTGGCGGTGCACAGGGTGATGCTGCCCTGGCCTGCCTGGCCACACACACTGCATGGCTGACCACAGAGGCCCTGGTGGCTGAGGATCCTGCCATATACGTCAGCAGGGTGGGAGGCGGCTGGGGCTGTGGGAGGAAGTGGCTGGACTATGGTGGGTGGGAACGAGGACAGCACTCACCTGGTACTGCCTGTGCTCTTCGCTCCACAGTCCGAGAATCTCTGGCTCAGCCAGCGTCTCCTCCTCCAGGCTGGCCAGCCTGGGGACGTTCTGCATGGATTCGCTGGAGGTTGTCAGCATCAGCAGAGACATGGGCTGCACCGCTGCCTCGCTGGCCTGCAGGGAGCAGACAGGAGGCTGTGCACATGGAGGCATGGCACGCATGGGTGCAGGAAGTACAATGGGGGACCTCCAGGAGCTGGGCCTGCAGTGGCCCTGCATGCTCCCAGCTCCTCCGTGCCACAAGGGGATGGGGCCCCACATGTAGAGTCAGAACTTTCTCTACTCAAAATAGAATGTGCACATTTGTACACGCTACTAAATAGTTCCTACCAGCTCAGCAGAGTGCATAAACACCGAGTCGTGGGAGGACATCTGGCTGGCGGGTGTGTTGTCCCCTCCCCAACCACTCGTCACCTCACATTGCCATTGGAGACAACTGGGCCCTGGAAGGCCCACACAAACCTGGGAGAGGGGCCGCAAAGGCCCCCAGGCCAGCTGGGGACCAGGTGAGCCAGGGCCTGTCCTCCTGGGACGTCTTATAAATGGAGGACTCTCCTGAACCCTGGGACTTCCACCCAGGGCAGATGGAGCTGCCGTGGAGGAACTCGGGGGACAGACACTGTGGTGGCAAGATGGGCTGAGGAGAGGGCAGAGGGCCCCCCAGGCAGAGAAGAGCTTTTCAGGGGTGCTGAGGGAAAGGGCCCTGAGGGTGCCACAGCCCTGGCCTTCAGGTGTCTGCCTCCCCACTCCTGCTGGAAATGTCATGGCTCTGCTCACTGGAGAGTGCCTGGTGGCCGTGGGGTACGCTTTCCCTTCACAGAAGGCAGTGATGTAGCTCCAGGTCCGGTCCCTCAGCATCCGAGGGGTGGTGGCCTTGGCTGGGGGCTGCTGCCTCTTCCTGCAGTTTCCCTCCTTGGTGCCCTCCTGCAGGATCCGACTGACTATCTCCTGCTTCCGCAGCTGCTGCTGCTCCTCAAACGCCCTACAGGAATTGCCTTTCAGAAGACAGCAGGATGCCTGCTGCATCTGTGGGGCCACCCAGGTGCCAGACCTGGTCCAGACCAAAGGGGGGGCTGAGCAGCACATTTGGGGCTCCACGACACCTCCCCAGGTGCTGAAGCCACACTGGGCTGACCTCACCAGTGCCCAGCAGGGTGAGGCCCCCAGGAAGAGGCCTTGCTAGGTAGGATCTTGGCTCAGGGGACCCATCCCGAGCAGGGACTGGGAGGTAGCACTGGACTCCATCAGGGAGACCAGAGGGGAAGTGGAGGGCAGTGTGGGGCCAGCAGCCACCTGGAGGAGGGGCCGAGCACAGAGCCGAATTCCAGCCACGCCAAGGCCCCTAGAGGAGGCAAACATGGGCCCTTGCTCCCTGGGGTTTCTACAGCCAGGGCAGAGTGTGAGGGAGTGGCCTGGCAGGAGAAAGGGGCCCAGTCAGGTGGGCTAAGGCGGAGCCACAGCCAAGGTTAGGTGGAAGCAGAGCAGGGCAGCAGGGCTGGGAGCCCCTTCCTGGCCACAGCCCGCACCGCCTCTGCGCCTCCAGCTCCTGGCGACGACGCTGGTGGAAAAGGTGCTTGAAGGCGTCCCTGCCCTGGGCCAGGACCTCCTGCTGCTCCACCTGGACCTGCTGCCCCTCCTGTTCCTTCCTGGCCCGGCCCCAGGCTTGAAACTTCCTCAGTGTCTCCTGCAAACAGGCACTGCTGTGGCCCTGGTGTCTGCGCAGGCCTGTGCAAATGCACACACATTCACATGCTCACACACATGCACACGTGTGCACACCGCACACACCTACCCGGTTAGCGGTGATGCTGTTCTTCAGTGCCAGCACGGCCTCCATGCGCCGCTGCAGGTGCTCACGGGACTCCAGCTCCTGCTTCCGCTCTCGCTCCCGCACTCTGGAGGAAGATGCATCTTTAACAGTATAGCAGGCCAGGCGTGGGCAGCAGAAGAGCAGCCTTGGGTGCTGTGCCCTCCACCAGGAAGCGAGTGAAGGTGACAGCAGGAAAGCGGCAGGGAGGACGGAGGACGCCGCCACCCTCTCCCTCCTGGAGCTCACTGTGCCTCAAGATCTTTTTCCAAAAACGAACAGCAGCTCACAACTAAAACCACAAATTAGCTGGGTTCTGATGGCTTCACAGTAAAATGGGGATTTTCAGGACAAATTCGAGGGACCCACATCTTCAGATCTGGGGGCCAGGACAGGAAGTGAGGTCCAGAGGGGAACTCACCGGCCCAGGGAAGCCTTCAGGAACTTCACTGCCACCCAGTGGTTCTTCTGGGCATCTTCCACCAGTTTCTGGTGCTTGAGCCCCAGCTCTCTCTGCATGTGCAAGGACTTCCTGCGGTGACACAGGATCGGAGACTTGCTCCAGCTTCTCCCCACACCAGGCCAGCATGGAGAAGCAGAAGTGGGGCTGGCCCACAGATGACAAATGAAACATGAGGTGCTCTAGGTCTTGGGGACCTTCAAAAATGGGGGCATTGGATGGGAAGGGGCCAGCAGAGATGGTGCTGCGGGGAGAGGGTAGACAAGGACTGGGAGAAAGGAGGCAAGGAAGGGCAGACTAGGGCCTGGGCCCCAGTGGATGGAGTGCTATAGCTGAATGTGTGGGACAGGCCTGGGCCAGGGCCATGGGCACTGGAAGGGACTCCGATGCCAGGGACCAAGCTTGAACACTCCAGGCTCAGGGAGGGCAGAGGAGCAGCCAGAGCATTTGGGGCCAGGAATGGCCCCTGGGGAGGTGTGGGCTTTGGTGACTGTGACTAGAGGCCTCTCAGGGAGCCTGGACAGGGCTGGGCAGGGCAGGCAGGGAAAGCCCTGGGATCCATGAGCCAGTGGTTGCAGGGACAGCCTGGTGCTACTCACCGGATCTGCAGCCTCCGGTTCCTCTCTGCCCTCCCTGAGGCCTCCTCCTCCCTGCAGAGCTGCTGGGCCACATGTGCCCTGAGGCAGAGGTCCCTGGCCTCCGTCCTCTGGCAGCTGGACTTCCGGATGTCCTCCAGCTGCCCTTTCTTGATCTCAAGGTGCCACATGGCGCTCCTGGAAGACAGGAGGCCGCTGGTTGGAGGCTGGGCTGGCCCTCTGTGGAGCAGCCCTCTGGGGTCTGGTGGCCGGGCACCAGGCTGTGACAAGTGCTCCAGGGGATGTTGGACCCCCCCCCATGATGGGTCACCTCCCTACAGAGAGCCTCTTGCCCAATCTCCCACCCTGGAAAGTCACCTCACACCAGCTGCATCCAGGCTGGAACCCGGCACCACACTGTGGGCCTGTGGGTGCGCATCTGGTCTAGGGTGGGCCAGCTAGCCACGCAGGCCCTGCCTGGAGAAAGCTTCAGGGAAGGGGCCCAGGACTGTCTTCTGCAGGGATGGGGGTCCCCGGAGCCACCAATGCCATCTCCATCAATCCTTAGGTGTGCTTGGCGTGGGCTTGGAGCCTGGCAGCACGTAGCCCTGACCCTGGCTGGACATTTGGGGACCCACTTGACTTCTGATCTTGGGCAAATTGTTGGTGACACACACAGCACCTCTCAGGCTGCTGATACAGGAAGCTCCCAGCCCATCTTCAGCTGAGGTGCACCTATGGAGCAGCGGGAGGTCAAGGAGGATGGTCCATCCTCAGGTGCAGCAGCAGGAGCTTCCTAGCCCTGTCTGCTGGGCCAGAGAACCAGTTCTGATGGCCCCTGACCCGGCTGCCAGTCTCTGGAGCTGTGTGCTGTCTGCCCGCCCCCATGCTTCTAGAAAAGCTGGGGCACCTCTGGACCAGGGGATGTGTTGTAAAGAAGAACAGGGACTGGGAAACAGGAAAAGGACAGAGACTGACACTGTAGTCTCAAGAGTGGAAACCCAGCGGGGAGTGAAAACGCCAGGATGCCATGCACAGCACCTCATGAGCTGCCTTGCTGCTTCGGACATGCAGGGCACAGAGGCCTCTGCCCTAGTCCCCCAGCAGGCGGTCACTGGCCCTGCCCTGAACTCACTCATTCTCCTGCAGCACGGCCATGATTCGTGCCTGCAGGTCCCGCTCATCCTCCAGCTCCAGGCACAGGCGTCGGGATGTGGCCTGTAGTCGGCCCACCGCTGCCCTGGCACAGTGATAGGAGAGGAGACGCTGCGGGGGTGCTGGGGAAGGTAGGATCACTGCGGCGCTCACCATGAGGCACTGGGAGTGACGCAGCCCCTGCTGCCAGTCTCCATCTTCCCCAGGTCCCTGACGCTCCTGTGGCAGGGTGAGTGGGTGTTGGGGTCCCTGTGGAGCCCTGTCCATGAGAAGGGTCTGAGGGTCACTGACCCGAGGACATGCTGTGTGGTGCTGCCCAGCACGTTTATGGCTCCAGGGTGGGTTCCGAGCCACCAGTCAGGTCTAGGGTACTCTGTGCACCCCAGACTCAGGCAGGTCTGCCTGAAGAGGAGCTGGGTGCATCACAGGGCAGCGTCCTGACCTTGGGCCCAAGCTGACGTCCCCAGCCAGCCTGGCCCAGGGCGGCTATCTGCTCCTGCCCCATCTGGACACCAAGCTCCCCATCCCAGCCACAGATGCCTACATGTTGCTGGTTGTTCTCTCCCGGGTGACCTCTTCAGCCACAGTCGCCTGCTGCTTGCTCAGGAGGTCCATCCTCTGGCGACAGGCGCACAGCTCCTCTCTGAGGCGTTGCAGACAGTCAGGCTGTGGCCCCTGAAGCTCCACCTGGGAGCTCCACCCCGCTCTCCCTGGGCCAGGCTGGGGCTGGGGGCACCGCATCCATCAGCGGTCTCTGACTAATGAGCAATGTAGGCAGGGCCTCCCCCATCCAACTCTGGAGAACCCCACCATGGCCACACAGCACAGCACCCAAGGACCATGCGGGGCCAGGAGGTTCCCTGGGTCTGTGCAGCCAGAGCCACTGGGTGCTACGGGCAGGACCCTGCTTCTGTGCTGGGGCCCCCTTGGTTCAGAGCAACAGACTGAAACCCAGAGGGCTCTGTCCTCGGAGCCTGAGGGCCGCTTCTGGACACAGGGCTGCTGGAGCAGGCTCACCGGGTCTTCTGGAGGAACAGCTCCTTCTCCTCGAATGCTTGGTCCAGGAGCTCCAGGCTCCTGTGCAGCTGAGATGCCTGCAGCCTGTCTGTGGCCAAGGTCTCCGGCTTCATTTTCTTAGCATCAGTGCCTCCTTCCTTCCTGGGACTGGGAGTGAAACACCAGTGGCTGCCACCTACTCGGTCCACAGCTCGGATGACCCGGTTCACCTTCACCTGCAGCTACACACCCTACTGCAGAGGCTGCACCCAGGTGGGGGAGTTGCTCCTTTCCCCCAAGAGTTACCAGGGTTGCTCAGGGGCAATCGCATTCTCCGTGACCAGAGGGCCACAATTCATCTCAAACTCTGGATCCTCTAACTTGTCTGTTTCTAGAAATCAAGGCAAGAAGAGTTAAAAAAAAAAAATCTAAACAAAACAAAACAAAACAAAACAAAAACAAACAGCCAGGTGTGGCAGGATGTGCTTGTAATCCTAGCATTCAGGAGGCTGAGGCAGGAATATCACTGGAAGCTGGAGGCCAGCCTGGGCTATACAGAGTTCAAAGCCAGTCTGGACTATGTGGTGAGATCCTGTCTCAAAAACAAACAAGTGACAACAATGAGTTTTAAAAAACCCCTCAAATAAACAGCAGATCAAGAGTTCAAGTCTCAAAGTGGATGGGCTAAGAGGTTTTCAAAGTGGGGTCAAGGAAGGAGGGCCCCCAAGACTTCCTTAGGGGTCTCCAGACTAAACCTGTGCTCAAGGTTGTACTGTCACATGCCAGCCTTTTCCTGTTATTTCCTGTGTGTGTACTAGGGTTGCTGGAGGCCTCTTGGACATAGGAGTCTATGGACCAGATGCCAGTCTAACAGCAGCTCATTATTGCTATTGTGCATTAATAAATACTAAAATCTTTTCAGCTTCACTTTTTCACACAGTAAACATGGAAAGACAGAACCAACATACTTAAAACCTCCTATGTCTCCAAAAAAAATGTTTTTTTTTTTGGTGCCTGGGATCAAACTTGGGTCCTTGTGCTTGTAAGGCAGGCGGCAGAACCACTGAGCTAAATCCCCAGCCCCTCCAACAATTTTTAAATCATGCATGTTGGTCTACATTTGTAATCCCAGAACTCTGGGAGGCTGACGCAGGAGGATCACAAATTCAAGCCCAGCCTGGGCAATTTAGCAACTTATCAGTGAAGCCCTGTCTCAAAATAAACAATTAGAAAGGGCCAGCAAAGGCCCTTGGTTCAATCCCCAATACTGGAAAAAAATAAAGTAGAGGGGTTCTTGAGAATTCTTGTCTTAGGAAATCACCACAGACTTCCAGCAAAACATGGCAAGTTGAACTTCTGGGTTTATTACCATGTGGCTGTTCAATCTCTGTAAAAATGACCGAAAAGGAATTTGGAATGCACAGAGCCGGCCATCACAGGAGCATGACAGAGGGAGGACAGTGGGTAGCACGGCCCATTGCCACCCATCCCCGGAACTGGAGGCCATGCTGGCCGGAACCCAGGGCCCATGCTGAAATGCTGCCTGGGGATCAGCCTAAGACCCCAAAAAGGGCGTCTCAGAAAGAGTTCACACCATCAGAAATTTTAAGAAGAAAATCTAAACACTTCTAGAAGAAAATAAAAACAGGTCACATTCAAAGGACTGGGTTAAAAACAGCCCCCAACTTATCAATAGTGAGGCTGGAAACTAGAAAATGACAGTGCCTCTTTCAACATTCTCAGCCCTCATTTATCCTTCTTTCAACTAAAGATAGTAATATCAGCTCCTTTTTGTTGAGGAAACATATGAACTTAATAGACCCAGTGTCCCTGCAATGAACAGAATTAAAGCCCGAGGCCCCTTGCTGCCTTGCTGGAGAGAAGTGAGCAGTTTTTACTACCATCCTCCACCATGCCATCCTTGTAGGGGACCAGGCCAGCGTCTTCCTCCATCCTGGGAGACAGAAGTCAGCTGTGAAAGAAATCATTACAAAATATAGATCAACAAGATCACAGATTTAAAAAAAAAAGTTTGAACAGTGGCACCATGCCTGCCTGGCAAGCACAAAGTCCTGAGTTTGAGTTCAACCCCTGGTTCCAGGGGGAAAAAAGGTTCATGCTGTCTCATTAAAAATACATTAAGAGAGGGCTGGGGATTTAGCTCAGTGGTGTCTCCATCTGCCTTGCTAAGCGCAAGGACCCGAGTTCTATCCCCCCACAAAAAAAGAATTTATTTAAAAAAAAAATTAAGAGGCTGGGCGTGGTGGTGCACACCTGTAATCCCAGCACTTGGGAGGCTGAAGCAGGAGGATCACTGTGAGTTTGAGACCAGCCTGGGCTACATAGTGAGTTCCAGGTCAGTCTCAACTACATAGTGAGACCCTGTCTCAAAAAAACAAACAAAACAAAACAAAGCAAAACAAAATAAAACAAAAATACATTAAGAAAATGAATAGAAAACCACACACTAGGATATCTGTAGTTCAGATACACAAACAAAAAAACAAAGCAAAACAAAATAAAACAAAAATACATTAAGAAAATGAATAGAAAACCACACACTAGGATATCTGTAGTTCAGATACCAGACAAAGGCCTTGTATCCAGAATATATAAAGAGCTCCTAAATATCAACAGTATAAAATCCAACTCTAATTTTAAAGTCAAAAGATTTAGAACAGCTATGAAGAGCTCCTAAATATCAACAGTATAAAGTCCAACTCTAATTTTAAAGTCAAAAGATTTAGAACAGCTATGACAAAAGAATATGCAGAAATGGTCAATAAGAACATGACACTTTCTGAGACATTTACAGTCACTGGGAAAATGCAAACTGAGATCACAGTGAGACATCACTGTACAGGAGCTAGAAAGCCTGAAATACAGAATTCTGGCCCCATGAGGTCTGGGGAGGAGGCAGGACTTGCCTCTGCCAGGAGCTTCTAAATGCTTCCCAAAGCCTGAGCCCCAATCCTGCGTGCTGCTAAGAAACAGTGGCGCGTCCACAGCAGAACAGTTAGAGCAACTTGTTCTTCATTTTCTCTTCTTCAATTCTTTTTTTTGGTACTGGGGATCGAACATGGGTCCTTGTGCTTGCGAAGCAGGTGGTGGAACCACTGAGCTAAATCCCTGGTCCTAGAGTGAGGAGCCCATTCTTAATAGCGCCAACCTGGAAACACTGCAAATGTCCATCAGTATAAGAATGAGAAACAAATTGTGGGACGTTCACACAGGGAAAATGCTCAGCTATGAAGAGCGAGGCGCCAGCGGACACAAGGCAAATGAGCCCTGACAGCCCCAAGTCAAAGAGGCCAGAGCCCAGAGAGGCCCCAGTGTAGGCGAGATAGGGCGTGCACCAGGAATCAGAGAGGTGGGCAACACAGCCGGGGGGAGGAAGAGCTGTCGGGAACTCAGGGGATGGAAGGAAGGGTGCGGTACTTCATTGGGGGTAGCAGTTATACAGGTGAGGGAATCTATCAAAAATGCTGGCAGCCCAGCATTTAGGATTGACACATCCCCTTGCATATGAATTCTATCATGACAGAACACACATGGACAGGGCCTCACTATGTAGCCCAGGCTAACCTCAAACTCTCAGTGATCCTCCTGCCTCAGCCTCCTGAATGCGTCACCATGCCTGGCATTCAGAAAAAAATTTTAAAGAACTTCAGAGTATTCATCATACTTTGGCTATCATTTGGGGAATGCTAAGAGCTTGCTCATATGGACTTGCAGTACAGAGTTTCATATGCCCACAGGTTAGCATTAAAGACTTTCACTAAAGAAAGAATGTTGGGGAGGGACAGGGAAAGGAATAAATATGAGAAAAGGAAAAAACAGAAACAAAGTGTAAATAGAAAGGGTGGAGGGGGTGAAGGGAGGGCAGTGGGACAGGGAAAAATAAGAACCAAGATAGATTATGTAAAGGTACAGATTTCCAATGATGAATATCAGCATATAGTAAACCTAAAATGTACCAATAAACTCAATGAATAAAAAGAAAGAAAGAATGTTAAACAAGTAACGGTACATTCATTAGCACCTCAGTCTGTCTTGTGAAAGCTAAACTTAAGGAATGGCTTTCACTTACTTTCCAATGTGATTGGTTTCAATGCCTATCGATCCAGATAGCCAACATGGTGACTGGTGATGAAAGAGTGTCTCCCACACACTTAAGTCACCGTTTCAGCTACACAAGCAGTCGTCCACCCCTGGGAATGGACCATATGTATCACAGGTAGATGCTGGCAACAGCCAGACCACTGGGCTGGGCTCTCACAGCTCCCAGTGGACACAGCTTCCCGCGGATGCCCCAGGGACAGGCTGCTTGTGGGCTGCCTGCCTGCTGAGTGCCAGAGCAGGGCTCCTGTGGCCACTCCCAGGTGTCCAGATCCTCCTCACTGATGAGAGAGAAAGAGTCTTTTCCCAGCACAGGTCTGTCTACCAGGACAAAGCCAATGGGAGATGCAGGGGACAGCGTGGTGTCCCTCGGGAGGGCCCCAGGCACAGAGCAGGATGGCAGGGTCTCTCGTGTGGGGACAGGCTCTCAAAAGCGAGTGCCACTGTCCTGGGGCCACACTTGGCTGGGTGGCTGGCTAGTAACAATGACAAGCGCTAGGCAAAGTTGTATTTCATTTTCTTTAAAAACCAGGAAGAGCTTGCCAAACACTGGGAAGCTGCCAGTTTAAAATCCAAGTGAAGGCAAGAATAGAAATGACTTAAATGGCCAAGCTCAAGGGAAGCATCTTCTCAAACCGGATTTGGAAAAAACAGTAATCAAAGCCAAACACTCTACTACTTAGAGATGCACTGAAACCCAGGCTTGTGCTACACTGTATGTTTAGGCCAGAAAGAGAAGCACTGTGTATAAACTGTAAACAGGGAGACGCATAGGCGCCCAGCAGCCGACACCAGCGAGGCAAAGCTGGGGATGACAGCCCTTGCACCCAGGGCCCTGTGTGGCCAAAACGCAGCGGCGCTCAGCCCACAGGAGCAGTGGACCACCTCAGCCAGCATGGGAGAGAGTGGCCAGAAAGTCCGATTTCCATTCCCATTTTGGTCAAACACAGCAAACACAGCAAACTTGGATCAGAGAAGAGCAGCCAGAAGACAAGTGGGCGGTAACCCACTCAGGCCCACTGCTCACTGCTGGGCAGCGTCCTTGGACACCGGCACCCTGGTCACTCTGCAGTGCTCTTTTGGGGCCAGGTGTTGGCCAGCCCGGGCCACCACAGGAGAGGTGCAGAGATGACCGGCTCGCCACAGCAGAATTTTATTCTCTAGCTCTGCCACACAGCAGTGAGTAGTTAGTAATAGGGTGTTGTACATTTCTGAACTGCCAAGGGAGGAAATTTCAAATGTTCTCCCTGTAAAAGTGTGAAGTATTTGAGGTGACAGATATGTTAATTTAGTTATTCCACATTGGGTTCATAAAAATAACATCACTTTTTAGGGCAGGGTGGCACACGCCTGTAATCCCAGGCCTCGGGAGGTTGAGGCTGGAGGATCACCAGGAGTTTGAAGCCAGCCTGTATACAGTGAAACCTTGTCTCAGAAAAAAACCAAAACCAAAAACACCTACACCTGAGAACAAGGACCTGCATGCACAATTCAGTGGGGAAACGCTCGCCTAGCATACACAAGGGCCTGGGTTTGATACCCAACACTGCAAAAAGAAGAAAAAGAAGAACAAAAGGACAGAACGCTGACACTCACTAAAGCTACTTCTCAGTGTTCACCAGCTTTGCCCACCCAGAGCTATCATTGCAGCAGGAATGACAGGCTAAGGATCAGAAGGAGGAAAGGTCATTATTTTCAGATAAAACGATTATATATGTAGAAAATCCAAAGGAATACACAGTCAGATTATTAAAATTATTAACTTGGCAGTGTTGCTAGATACAACTTCAGTAATAAAATTCAAATGTCTTCCTATTTACCAGAACAAATAACAGAAAATGGGATTGGAAAAGCTATCACTAGCAAGTCACATCAAAGCCACAAGGACGGGTATGACAAAGACAGGCAAATCCTGTGAGGACAAAACGGAGATGGCCGCAGGCAGCACTGAAGTAGACTTACATAAAAATAAATGGACATAGGACTGGGGATTCAGCTCAGTGGTGCCGCCACCTGCCTCACAAGCGCAAGGTTCCGAGTTCGATCCCCAGTTAAATAAAAAACAAAAAAATAAATGGACAAATGACCCAGTTTCCTCAACACACACACAAGGGTGGAATGGGAGGGAAGAGCCATTTGGGTGCAGGGGCCACTGCCATGTGGACCGTAGCCAGGATCCTGGCTCATGTGAACAGCTCTGTGCCCCAAGTCAGTGCTGAGCCCCAGGGCAGAGGGTGTTGGGTGCAGGAGTTTCCTGACCTCTGATGCAGCTGAGAACGACTTCGAGGCTGTTGCAGAGGAGCCTCTGCCTGTGAGGGGAGCTGCGTGTGTGTGGGGGGGTTCTGCCTCAGGCTTTTCCTGACCTTGTCACCAGAGCTGAACCAGGCAGGGGACTGGATACAGGGATCGGGGACCCCGCAGGACACCGCTGCGGCAGGATGGTGGGGACCCAGGTTCACAGAACCCTCCCTGCTGTCCCCATGTTGAAATTTTTCCACAATAAAAGTTTGATAAAAAAAGAAAGTCTCAATACTGTAAGAAAGGGTGGGTTCGGGTGTTGGAGACTCAATGTCAGGATGTCTTCTTCCCATTTTGCTTTAGAGATTCCTTAAGCCCAAGCAGGAGAGAGACAGAGAGACAGAGAGAGAAAGAGTCAGAGAAAGACACAGAGGCACAGAGACAATGAGATGAGAGAGAGATTTGGGGTCAGGCGCTGGAAGGGGCACCAAGGTCTCGATTTGCTCAGGAAAGCACCGGTCAAGAGCTGCTGAGGAGACCCCAGCAGAGTCCCCAGCGTGGAGTCAAGAACTTCTGTACAGGTGAGTCTGAGGAGGAGGCTCTGCACCACAGAGCAGAAGACGGTCGCAACCCAGGGCCTACATGTTGAGCAGCATCCCCAGCCCTGTCTGTGTATTTTGTTTGAAGATCAAGTTGCTAGGGACTCCAACTTTCAATTCTCCTGCTTCAGCCTCCCAGGGTGTACCACGCCCAGCTTCAGCATTATTTTAAACCAGACACATTCCAGCTGGGATGAAGTCACTTCTGTCCTGACTAAGGATACTGCTCTTTCTGACTCCGAGGCCAACACCAGGAGTCTGCATTCCTGTGCCATCTCTGGCTCCTGCCCGGCTCCCTCTCTTTTTTTGGCCCCACAGTGCCCAGGTCTGTCCTCCCACACCTTACTCCCTTATGGAGACAGGGAGAGGATACATTTCCTTGCCTTCCACATCCTGTGCCACTCGCACTCCTGGGCACCAGGGCCCGGTTACCTGCTCCATGGCCCCTGCTGGCCACATGCCTGGAGCATGGAACCTGTGTCCACCACAGGACCTTGTGATAACCTTGGGCTGCTGATGACCCAGGCAGCCAGCCTCCTGGCTCCATGTTGCTGAGTAGCAGCCTGAGTTCTCTGCCATGGAGCCTCAGGAGCAAAGATGTGACTGCCAGGGCCTGGCCAGACCTCCCCTTGGCGCCCAGCCTCCAGGAGCTCTGACATGTGGCACTGACTTCTGGGGCTGCTGCAATGAAGAACCACCATCAGGGGCTTACACTGCAGAAATGGGTCCCCATAGGCCGGTGGGGCCACGCGCCCCTGAAGGTACCAAGGGAGGCACTGCTTGGGCCCCTTCTGGCTGCGGGGAGCTCTCCACCCAGTCTTCATGTGACTCCTCTCTGTGCACCTCTGCATTCTGGTTTCTCTTTTTCCCAGGTGCCAGTTACCCTGGGTCGGGGGCCCACTTTGTCTCAATACAATCCCACAAGAAACCACAGTTCAACTCTAACACACAATGCAAAGGGACCACAGCTGGAAGCAGCCTCAGTGGCTTCAGCGGCCCAGGGGCATGACTCAGAGGCGTGACACCGTGTGGCCCTGAAGATTCATGAGTATAGCCAGTGAAGAGCAGGAATGGACTTCTAAGAAGGAGGAGGGAGGAGACGTGGTCTTGCTCTCCCTCTTCCCTTCCTTCACCCTTAAGCAGGAGCCTGGGCAGGCAGGTGATGCAGGCTGTGCTGGGCTGTGGTGGTGGAGTCTACAGGGAGGAGGCAGCCCCACGAATGGCGTTAGAGCCTGGGCAGGGTGAGGCAGTCATCCACTGTGGGTCACCCAGCTCACACCTGAGAAGCACAGCATATCTGCACACCTCAGAGTACCTCCCAAGACAATGAGTCTCACCTGCAGGGGAAAGCTACTTCCTAGTGGAATGCTGGCAAATGCCAAAGAGAACAGCTATGGTGCAGACTGAGAATGTCCCCCACAGAGGCAGCCACTTTGAGTGCGACTTGGAAGGATGCATCTCCATCCCCGGTTCTTCAATTCTTCTCTGCTCCCAGCTGCCATGAGGGAAGCAGCTCTCCTCCACCAGGTCCCTCTGCCATGCCCTGCAGCCAGCCCAGTCATGAACTGTAAATGCGAGCCCAAATAAAACTCTATTCCTTTAAATTGTGGGTGTGAGGTATTCTGTCCCAGTGATGAAAACAGTATCTAAAACAAAATTTGATACCAGGAATGGAGTCATTTATAGCTACTTGACCATGTGGTTCAGAAGCCTTTGGAATTGGTGGAGAGAAGTTTGGAAAGGTTTTCAGATGCCAACTAGAGAAACTAAAAGGTGGGTTTGATGGGAGATTCTGGCCAGAGCTCAGAAGGCTAGAATCAGACAGGAACACAACTGCTAAGGACCAGGCCCAGCTGGTTTCAGTTGGGAACAACTGAAGCAAGGACTTCATCATCAGTTGGACTCCAGGCCATGTGCATTAGGCTCTGGCAGAAAATGTATCTACATGCTGGGGATTTAGCTCATTGGTGCTGCCACCTGTCACACAGGCAGAGGCACCACTGAGCTAAATCCATGGCCCAGAAAATTGTTTCTTAGGATTCAATTCACAGTCCTCAGTCATTCAGGCACTCAGAGGCCTCAGCAGCCATGACCCAAGGGGGCCTGGCTTCTACTTGAGCTGGTGGCAGATCTTGGAATCACCCACATGGTGCTGGTTTTACAGGCATGCAGAATGCAAAAGTTGTGAGGTCAGGGAGGCTTCTACCCTAATATCAAAGGAAGACCTGAGAGGCCAGGCAGTGTGGCCCTGAGAGGGCAGTGTGTGAAGCGTGAGGGTGAAGCTGAAGGGGCAGCGGGGACTCCAGGAAGTTGGAGAAGCCAGGAACATGAGATGTTCCCTGAGGAAGACTGCACACAGTCAGCAAAGCCAGCCCAAGAGAGAAGCCCTGAGAGCCTGCAACCTGCAGATGAGGGCATGCTCAAAGGGTATGAAGCACACCACCATCACCATTAGAGGCTCTTAGAGATGGACTAAATGAATTTTGCATAGAGATGCACATGAGTCTTTTGGGGCCAGGAACAGAGTGTATGGCTTAGATTTTGATGTCCCTTGGAGGACTCATGAGCTCATAGGTGGGGCTTTTGGAAGATGACTGAATCATGGGGTGACAGCTGACTCCCTGTTAGGAGGTGGGGTCTTGGCTGCAGGTGCCCCCCTGGGGGCGTGGCCTGGGGCCTCTCCTCTCACTGCTCACTGACTAATACCATTGATCAGCTCTCCTCCCCTGTGCTCCTCTGCCCTGCAGTATTCTGCCTCAGAGCCAGTCATGGACTGTAACTGTGAGCCTAAACAAACCTCTTCCTTTAAGTTGTGGATGTCCGGGGGTTTTGTCCCCACAATTCAGAAAGTAAGACAGGGAAAATCCAACACCTTTCCTGCCAAAGATGCACAGCAAGACTCTGATCACGTGGGAATAGCAGACAAACCCAGTGGAGGGGCTTTCTACAGAAGCAAGTAGTGGGAACCTCCAAGAGTCAGACCAGGAAAGACTCCTGAGGCTGGGAATGTTCTGGACTGGCAGCGACTAGACAAACACGAGGACAATTCAGAGCAGCTGTTGCCATGTGCTTGCCAGGGGCTGGCGCCGGACAGCGCTGGATTTTCAAAAAAAAAAAAAAAAAAAGTGACATTATTCCTTTTATATAAAGTTTGAAAATAGGTGAAACTTTGTTAGGAATGCATATTCAGGTAGTAAAATTAAAGAAAAGCAAAGAAATCAGCACCACAAAAAGAGTCCACTGTCAGCAAGTGGGAGGGCTCTCAGGTGGCAAACGGGGGACTTGGGCAGGGAGGGATCGCCTTTCCAGCAGCTGCTGCAGTTTGCACAGGTAGGTGACCGGTGCACCTGGGGATGCAGGGGATCCCTGTTAGGGAGCTCTGGCTCCGGCTGTCAGGGGGTCTGTAGTTTAATACCCGCAGAGTAAATGATGCAGATAAGAGGAGCATGCCTTCATGGAAAACAAATTAACAGAGGACCACTGCTTCCAGAATCTGGGTTTGCAACTTAGCGCTGGACTGGAAGCCTCTGGGACAGGCACCACCTCTCACGCCCCGAACACGGAGTGTACTCTGCAGCCCTGTGCCAAGGTAGCTCGCCAGCTCTGCAGGACGGTGGGGTGGGGGACGCGGCACGACACCTCAGGTACCTGCATACGGCCCCGCCCCTTCCACTTCTCCCTTTCCCCAAGTCCCCTGCAGGCCCTCCGAAGTCTGCACTCCTAGCCCCCCTATATAATCCCCGGCGAGAGGCTTCACTGCTCGCCTACCGCCTGCACCCACCTCTCAGTGGTCCTCGGGGGCGGTGAAGCACCAGTAGTGGCGGCTGAATGCCCACGCGGTTCCATGGCAACCAACGCTCCAGGGGCGGAGCGGGGGCGGGGTCCGCGCAGGAGCAGTCGTCCCTATTCCCGGGCAGTGCGAGCTCCTCTCTAGGATAGCGGGGACCCCGGGGACGGTGCAGCGACCCCAGACCCCGGACAGGTCGTCCCTGGTCGGCTTATGTGTTACTGACCGCCAGCGTAGAAAAACTAGCGTTTCTGTGGAGTCGAAATCTGGATCCTCCGGGGAAAGCGCAGCAGCCTGGGACACAGCCGGGGCGCCTGTAGCACCGCACACCGGTCCTTCCCGGCGGGGTCCCCTTCTCCTCGCCCTCCTGATCCTGCCCTTGAGGAGCCGACCTGAGTCACAGGGTCATCCCGCAGTGGCTGCTGTAAGAGAAAGGGCTTGCACCTCCCCCACCCAAGTCACAGGTGTTTTCTGATCCTTGTGTGTGTGTGTGTTTTGCTGGGGATGCAACGCAGGAGCTCTACCTCTGAGCTGCACCCCTAGTATTTAAAAAAATTTTTAGTTATTTTGAGACAAGGTCTAGCTAAATTGCCCACATGGGACAGGAACTCGAGTCCCTCCTGCCTCATCCTCACTCAATGCTGGGATTACAGTCATTTGGCACCCCTGGTAGACCATATGCCAAGGGCGACAGTGAAGAAACCTCAAGTCATTTGCAATAACCCTGGCATATGATGTGTGACTCACTTTCCTGTCACTGGGACAAAATACCTGACCCCTATAGCTTAGAGGAGAGGATTACTTTGGCTCACAATTTCTGGGGGTTCACTCCATGGTTGCTAGCTAGAAGCTGCATGGTCACCTGGCTTGGTGGAGGAAGGGTACCTCATGGCAGCCAGGAAGAAGAGAGAAGGGAGGAGCAGGGGCAAGACACACCTTGCAGGTCATGCCACAGCCACCTCCTCCAACTGGCCTGGCCTCCTACTACACATTCTGCTATGAACTCATCCCTGGACCCAATCACCTTCCACACAGGAGGCTATGAGGGACATTTTGGTCTAAACCATAGCTTGGTCATGGTCACCATATTGTTTTTGCTCTTCTGTAGTTTTATAAAGTGAGATAAAGCAAACGAGTAATCCTGTAAATAATATGAGGAGCCAGTACTTTCAGCTTCAGAGAAGACCCACAGATAAAAAATAAGAAGTGAAAATGCTGTGAATTTTGGGTTTGAATGCAAAATTTAGTATGAACTAGTTTCTTTTCAGTGCTGGGAATTATCTAGGGTCTTATTGTGTTAAGCAAACACTCTACCACTGAGCTACATCTCCAATCCTAGTATCTTTCTTTTAAAATGTATTTCTTAGTTCTGTCCCCTGAGAAGGTATACAGTTGTCCAATTGATTATGCAATAGTCATTGTGGCCACTTACATTGAATAAAATGAAATACAGTATCTGCACAAATACTGGTCCACCAATATCCACAACAGTATCACTTTTTGCATGCACTGATAGACAGAAGTGGCCTGTGGCACATTTTGTGCTGTGCGTATTTTATCGCAATAGTTCTAGTTAAGTGAAATCTAAAGTCCCATTCCTCAGTCACCCAGGCCACATTTCAAGTGTGCAGCAGCCTGCGTGGCCAGCAGCTCTCGCCTTCTCTGGGATGGCACCAGCTTGGCCGGAAGCAGTGACCCCACCACATGACTGGCTGGCTCTTCCTGGCTGAAAATGCTGGTGCCGGATGAGTGGAAGAGGATGTGCAGTACACTGCTGGAGCATATGCTAGCGAGAAGCAAGAGACTGCCCACAAGTCAGTCCAGTGTCAGGGGGAAGGGCTCTCACAGGCCAAAATGGGGACAATTTCCATATGAAAACAGCACGGCCATGGATGGACAGGTCAAACAAGTTCATATCCAAGGGTTCCACTTAGAAATTAAAAAGCAATGGCTAGCTCTGCTAGGTACTAAGTACTCTCCTGGACACTGCTCCAACTGCCCCTTGGGGAAGGACCTGCATTTAGCGGGAGGGGCTCAGCCAGCTGCCCACCTCCAGCTGCAGGGACCATGGTGGTGTTTGAGCCATCACCACTGTCCTTTTGGGCAGCTCCTGCCAGGACCCAAGGCAGAGCCCTGGGCAGCCATATCTACAAGGCAGACCCCCTGCTCCCATTAGCCTTCTCTGTATGTCCTGCCTGCTCCGTGTCCCTGTGCAGACATGGAGCGGGTGCTGAGGTCCGAGGGCTCAGCCCAGTTCCTTCCTCCACTGGGAGCTGTCATAGGTGTGAGCCCCAGCAAGGCCTTCGTGTTCCCACTTTTGCTCATGGGCTGTCTGCAGGATGCAAGTTGCCCAGCTGGTACCAGCAATGGCTTGAGAAAGCAGACAGTGAGATGTGGTTTTACCTGGTCACTGGCTGGCTGCCCAGTGGTGGAGAGGCGCCGACCTGGTGGTGCTGACGCTGTGCACGGGGTGAGGCCAATGAGAGGCTTCTCATACAACTGGGAAAACAAAGGTGAGGACAGCGCAGCATGCTTCGGGAACTGTGCGGTACAGGCAATGTCCAGCTGCTGTTCAGCGACAGTGATATCCTACCTAGAAGCTGGCAAACCACAGAAATAAAGTATGGCGCCCTAGTGCCGTGGCCCTGCAGAGGCCCGATCTGTGCAGAGGGAGAAAGCCAGCCCCACTAGAGCGAGGTGCTCAGGGTGGAGCTGGCTGAGGTGCTGGTGACCCTGCCTGAGAGTGAAGTGCAGCCTGGCTCGGGGTGTGGACCTCCAGGCAGGGCCTGTGCCTCACTGCCTAGACTCCTCTGGACCTAGTATGTGTGGACAGGGACGGCGAAGCCCAGCCCTTTCTTTTTTTTTTTTCAAGATTTTTTTTTTTTT
>NW_022900935.1:44935295-44944252 GCF_012274545.1 Fukomys damarensis | reverse complement strand
TTCAGGGGTGCCTGCGCGGCTACCTTCCCGGCGCTTGAGAGATGACTGCTGGGTTGGGAGCAGATGTGGTTCTCCTTCCCGCGGTGGATCTGGGCCCGGCCTACCTCCCGGCGCTTGAGCGATGGTGGCTGGGTCGGGAGCAGGCGTGGTTCTCCCCCAGCCCTTTCTGAGACACTGCTCTTCTTGGCTGCCAGGCTGGAGACCAGGGCAAGCTGGGGGCATCACCTGACAGTGTGGCCTGACAGGAGGCCGCTGAGATGTGCCAAGCTCGGCCGTCACCACAGCAGAGCTCAGTCACACAGGCTAAGCTGCCCATCGCCGGAGAAAGGAAGGTGTGACCCTGAGAAACCAAAAGGGATCATGGCCACGCCCCACCACCTGGCTGGTCCCAGCCCACCTGTGAAGGGGGGTCCCACTTCACTGCTTCACCACTGGAAGAATGCAGCCTAGAAGCTGAGGTCACTCTGTCTGCTTCTGGGTCCTGTTGTTTCCTCATCCTACCCAGGTTACCTTCCAAAACCTGGCTCCTCCGCTGTGCCCTGTAGAGCACCTGTTTAGACTTTTGGTTGGGACGCTGCCAGGTGTGTGAATTGTAAATAAAAGCCATGTAGGTCTTTAAATTTGGGAGATCTTGCTTGTTTTGTTTTGTTTTGATTTTGGTAGCAGGGATGGAACTTGGGACCTCATACTTGCAAGCAGGTGGTGGCACCACTGAGCCCTGGCTCTTGTTTTGTCTTTTTTGGGACAGGGTCTCACTGTGTTGTTGCCTAGGCAGGCCTCAAACTCCTGGGCTCAAGTGAACTTCCTGCCTCAGCCTGCTAAGTAGCTGGGACTACAGGTATGTGCCACTGTGCCTAGCTGAAATTTTGTCCCTTAACACCTAGTCCAATATAAACTGGGCCTGATAAACAAGAAAGTACCACAGCAAGAACAGCCACCGGCATGGGCCCAAGGTGCTTCCTGGGCAACAACATGTTAGATGGGCGGGGGAGAATCACTGGCAGCACCTTCATCTCAGGGTGAGGGATTTGACGCTTTGCAAGACCCCAGGGGATATAAATTTCCTGAGACCCAGAGTAGCTGGAAATCTTCCAGATTTTATGCAAACTGCAAACCTATAGATTCAGGAACTCAGCCTCAGGCAGAGTAAATAAGGGAATAGAATAGTCACATAGACAGAAATGGGAAGTCAAGGAAACCTCTGTAAAACACCCAGAGGAAAGAGGAAAGACGCACGTTTCACAGAAACCTCAGCAGACTTCAGGGAGAAACAGCTGCAGATGGAGAGGAGGAGAAACCGAGTCAACCGGAGGTGCTCAGGGCCGGGCGTCTGTCCAGAGAGGCAGAGGAGGGCAGGTCGAGCAGTAAGGCTGATATTCTTTAAAACTTCTTAGAAATGATGGTGGGTCGTGAGTGAGGAGGGGTAGAGCAATGGCCTCACATGCAGAGGTTGTAACACACAGCACATACAGGAGTAAAGAGAGTCACGCTTCGACCTTTGGTGTCGAAGGAGTAAATGGGACACGTTTACCTCCTGCCTCACACAACTGAAGAATTTAAAATAGAGAGGATGATGGGGAACCCAGGACAGTGACCTGAGAGAAGGGAAGCGCTTCAGGGAACCCTTGAGGACCCCACCTTCCAGCCTGGGAAGTTTCCTGGCCACTGTTAGGGGAAAGGGAAGGGAGGGAAGGAAATTCTGATGAATGGATGATTTCATCAGGATGAAAAAGTTGCTGTTAGGAAAATGACCAGTCAAACCCCGACTGGTGGAAAATATTTTCAGAACACATATCCATGAAAGGCAAAATGTAAAACTGACCAGCAATTCTAGGTCTCGGTGAGGAGAAGACCAACAATCACATTTCTAAAAGTTAACAAAAAAGTTTGCATAAGTGTGCCACCTAAAGAAGACACACAGATAAATAAGCACAGCCAGGATGGTGTGCACACCTGTGGTGCCAGCTACTCACTAAGGTTGAGGCAGGAAGAGCACCAAGTTTGAGGCCACCCTAGGCAACATAGGGAGACCTGGTCTCAAAGAAAATTAAAAAGTTCAGTGGTAGAAGGCTTTCCTAGTGGGAGTCTATGTCCAGTATTGCAAAATACATACATAATACATACATACATACATAAAAATTTTAAAAGCACAGAAAAAGATGCTCAGCATCTTAGACATTAAGAAAATTTGCAGTAAGTCAGGAGCAGTTCTGTGTGCCTGGAGGCCCAGCATTCTGGGAGCCTGAGGCAGGAGGATCACAAGTTTGAATCCTGCTTGGGCAACTTAGGCCTCTCTTGAAATAAACAAGGGTTGGGGATGTAGCTCAGTGTGAAGGACTTGGGCTCTGTCCGCATTACTGAAGGAAAAGAGAAAGAAGAAAGAAATGCTTATTAAGCATGGTGGTCATGCCTGTAATCTCAGCTCTCAGGAGGCTGAAGCAGGAAGATCTTGAGTTCAAGGTCAGTCTGGACTACATATTATGTGTGACAGAAAAATACAGTGAAAGTTTACATTTTAAATAATTATTACAGTAGGGTGCATTGCCATAAATCTCCCTCAAGTACGTCCCCTCGCTTTAAACACACATTCCACAGTGTTTACCACTTTCTGAAGCAGTTCTAGAAGTCTTCCTCTCTGAGTGTCTTTAGTTGCCGTGCTGTGGCTGCCTCTGCATCCGGAATTAATTCCGAACATTTACCTTCGACCCAAGGCCAGAAGAGGCTCGGAGCTAGAGCTGGAGAATGAGGTGGGTGAGGACACAGCGGCAGCCACCATATTTGCAATCACACCCTCGAGGACATCCAGAAGAGGACTTGCCAAGCTGCTCCGCAGAACGGGAGAGGGGAACCAGTGCCCACTGTGGTAAGTTTTAGAAATCCCAGCGTTCACCGTATGTTTTCATCGCACTTGATAGTGAGACCCTGTCTGTTAAAACTGAAATCAGGGAGGAGGAGAGGAAGAGGGTGCGAGGAACCTGGGGAGGGGAGGAAGAGGGAGGAGAGAACGGAAAGCAGGAAAGAGGTCCCTCTTCCCTGCCTGGCTGCGCCGAGGGATGTCCAGGCGTGGCGCTGAGGCAGCGGCTTCGGGCAGCGGAGAGAGAGAGTTCCTGCAAGGCTATGCGCTCTTTTCCCGAAGTGCAGCAGCCCACACCACAGCTCTGTGCAGGAAAGATGAAAACGCACGTTCACCCGAAGCTTTGCTCTCCAATGCTGCCAGTGGCCTCGCTCATGGGTCGAAGCTGGATGAGGCCTAAGTGACCACTGGTGGACAGCGACGCGGCACGGTGGGAAGGACGCCACGCGAGTCGCCCGTGGGGAAGTGCACAGCAGGGCAGGTCGCTGAGCTGCCCTCGCATGAGGCTCGCGCTGCATCAGCGTCTGAGGGCTCAGCAGGGGCGCCCATCTCCCCGAAGCAAGCTTAGTGCTGGTCCCCAGGATTGGAGGGCAGGGGAGGGCACCGTGAGGTGGGAGCCACCGCCTTTCACAGAGCGAGCAGAGCGCAGGAGGGGCCCAGGAGGCAGGAGCCGCACCAGCCAGAAGGGCGCCTGCACGGAGGTGCGCCGCAGGGCTCCATTGGATAGCTTCTCAGAAAGGGCAAAGCTGGCGGCTACGGTAGGTGGCACAGCCCCTTGGGCTAGGGCTGGGAAAGACACCGAGGAGGGCATGCACCTCAGCTCTGTGATGGTTCTGCAGCCCTGCCTGCCCTCTCAAAACTGAACACAGAGCCGGGGATTTATTTAGCTCAGTGATTCTGCCACCCACCTGGCAAGCCTAAGGTCCCGAGTTTGATCCATGGTACAAAAAAACAAAAGCAAAAACTGCACACATACCTAAAGTTAGGGATTTTATTATAGGTAGATTTTATCTCATAAATCTGAAAAAACAGTGTAAAATTCAGGCCATGACCCAGTAGATTTTGCCTGACCCCACCCTGCCAGCCCTGCTCTGTCCTGGGATGGCTCAGATCCCACTTGGACTTGCAATGGACTCAGGCCCCAGCGCCTTTGCACTGTCTTTCCTCTTGGAACACTGCCTGGGTCTTGGTGGTGGCTTTTTCTCCAGAAGGGTGGGATCTTAGTGGAGTCTCAGCTATCGAGTGTTACCTGTGTCCCTTCTCCACTGACCACCCTGGCTGGGGTGCCCCCAACCCTCATCCTGACCCTGAGTCCGTCCATGTCTGGGTAGGATGTTAAGGAGTATGTTCTAGGGTCACAAGTGGAAATGCTGCCTTTATTTCTCCAACATCACAGGCCGCTGGCCCCGAGCTGGAGCTGGCTCTCCACAGTGCGTTTGACGTTTACGTTAACAGTGCAGCCCGGCTCTGTCGGACCCACAATGTCTTTCTCACTGACTGGCAGCCCTTTTGTTAGAAACGTTAGTTTGTGTTTAATGTTTCCTGTCACTTGGAAGAATTCAAAGTGCCATTTTAAAAACACAAAATGAGAGAATAGAATTCTGACTTCACATTAAACAAGAGTAATTGTTCTCAGGTATCTCTCTGACTCTAGTGCAGAAAATGCTCTAAGGACCCAGGTCTGCTTGTTTATTGGCTCCCGGACTTGAGTGATCATGGCCAGCACCCTGGCCCAAGGAGATGCTGGGCCAGGTGTTGACCTGCCGTGTGCAAGGACTGGGGTCATATCCCTGCTGCAAAGAATAAACTAAACAAAATAAAAGTAGACGGCAAGCTCGGGCTGCTCCCAGGACTTTGCATTTGATTCTTTCTGCCAAGTTGCTCTGCTATCTGATGAATGGGCTCCACCGGAAAATCACAGGATTAATAATTGCACCCCAGCTCCACAAAGCCCTTCTCTGTATCATTGCCATTTTCTTGATTTGATGCATTTTCCCAGGAAAATAACAAAGCCACCTCGTGAGTGCCACAGGCAGGGATGTTAAATTTAGCTGGTGCTGTTTCCTTGGGCTGCGTGACTTCTGCTCTCAGCTGTGCGGCTTTCAGCCGGCCCTGCGCGTGAGTGTCCAGCAAAGTGCTCTGCGGGAGGAAAAGGTGCCAGGCTGAGGCCACCCGCCTCCCTGCCACCCGCAGACTGTGCCTGTAGCTTTCCTGGAGCCACTTCCAGCCTTGTGCCCTTGGAGTGGCAGCTCCCGGGTTGAGGATGGAGCTATGGCCAAGAGCAAGCGCGTCCTGCCCATGCCAGCTGGGCAGAGCGTATGCCCCCCCGCCTGGAGCTGGGGAGACAGCAAAGAGATCGCTCCACACTGGCTCTGAGGGAGAAGAGGCTGCAGATGTGACAAGGGATCTGGGAGAGTAAACTGTGGGGACCGAATGTCAGGCTGCAGCCCTGACTTCCTTCCCTCTGCCCTTTCTGTGGCCTGGTTGCAGAGCCCTGCTCTGCACCCCTGCTGATGCCCAGGCAAGGAGGGTCCACTTGCTGTCTGTGAGGTGGGCGGGACTCCTGCCTTTGACACAGCCTTGGGGTGGGACCCTGTTTCTCCAGTCGAACATAGAGGCTGGCATAGGGTTCTGCCTCCCAGGGTAACAGCGAACACAGAGAAACACTAAGCAAAGCATTTTCCAGAGCAGGAGGCAGCCAGCACTGCAAGTTTGCCTGCTGAGCTTAATGACAGGAGTGGAGTGAGTGTGTGTGTGTGTGTGTGTGTGTATGCACATGGTACTGGGGAATGAGCCCAGGGCACTACTACCTCCCATCCCCCTTTCTTTTTCTTTTTTTTTTTTTGGTTTTTTTGAGACAGGGTCTCACTATGTAGTTCAGACTGCCCTGGAACTCACTGTGTAGCCCAGGTTGGTCTTGAACTCACAGCGATCCTCCTGCCTCAGCCTCCTGAGTGCTGGGATTACAGGTATGCGCCACCATGCCCGGCATCCCCTTTATTTTTCATTTTGATCCAAGGCCTTGCTAAGTTGTCCAGGCTGTCGTTGAACTTTGCACCCTTCCGTCTTAACCCTCTCAAGGACTATGTCATTGTGCAATGCAGGGTTGATCTCTCTCTCTCTGAATTTGAGACTGAAGCCCAGAGCTTTCACACTGAGCTACATCACCAGTGCTGAGTCTCCCTAAGTTGCTAAATTGCCCAGGCTGGGCTCAAACCTATGATCCTGCCTCAGCCTCCCAGGGGCTGGGATTACAGGTGTGCACCGCCATGCCCAGATCCTGGGCTCTGTTAAACAGTTTTCATGTTGCTTCTGATCTCCAGCAAACAGCTCCCTACTCTCAGCCCTTCACTGTGAACATAAAGAAAATGAGGGCAGGAAAAGTGACTCCCCAAGGTTGCAGGGCCAGTGGGAGTAGAGCGGGGCGGCAGCCGGGCCTCTTACTGCCAGGATATTGCCAAATTTTCATCAGGAAGGCGCAGTGGGCACCTCCACCTCATGGACCTGGTGCAGCCCAGCACAGGCCAAGCAGAGAGAGAGCTGTGGTCCTGGCCCTGGCAGAAATCGTTCCCTGCTTGCCTTCCCGGTTCCAAGATGGTGCGAGCTTCCCTGGACAGAGCTGGAGATGAGGATGGGGAAATGGCCTGGCCACTGTTCTCAAAAACCTTAAAGAAGGGGTCTGGGGATGTAGCTCAGTGGTGCAGTGCCTGCTTGGCAAATATGAGGCCCTCAGTTCAAGTCTCTGTACCAAAATTAAAATAATAAAAATTTTAAAAGCTGGGTGTGGTGATGCACACCTGTAATTCCAGCACTCAGGAGGCTGAGGCAGGAAGATCACCATGAGTTGGAGGTCAGCCTGAGTTACATAGTGAGTTCAAGGCCAGCCTGAATGACACAGTGAGACCCTGTTTCAAAAAAAAAAAAACAAAAACAAAAAAACAAAAACCCAAAACCAAACCTTAAAGAATGAATCATGATGAAAACTCCCACTTTTTGTTTTTGTTTTTGTTTTTTTGAGACAGGTCTCACTATGTAGTTGAGATTGACCTGGAACTCACTATGTAGCCCAGGCTGGTCTTGAACTCACAGCGATCCTCCTGCCTCAAACTCCTGAGTGCTGGGATTACAGGTGTGCACCACCATGCCCGGCTGCAAACTCCCTCTCTTGACCTCCAAACTTGAACACCAATGAAGGACAATACAGAGCTGAAAAGTAATGTGCAGACTGCAGAGAAAGCAAACACTGCCCGAGGGCTCTACACACCACAGGCAGGAGAGGGCTTGGTGGACAGGGGATGGCGAGGCAGGTGGGTCTGCAGGTGATTTCTTTATCTACTTCCTCTGTGTGATTTCGAAGCCCATTCTCCTCCAGGACTCAGATCGTGGCTCAGTGTTTGTCCAACCCAGGAGCCATCCTACTCCACAGCACAGTTCCGTGAATGCTGGGCCCCAGGTAACAGAGACTTGGGTCCACCTGAAGGACCTGGGTCAGATGGGCCAAGGTGGACAGCCTCTTTGAGACTGCCAGCCCAGGGTCTGATGGGAGCAGCAGGGCCAGCCGGAGCCTAACTACACCAACCCAGGCTCAGGGCCAAAAGACCTGCATGCTGGCCCAGCCCAAAGCATGAAGGAGAGGCTGGTCACAGTGCCTGTGGTGGCATTTGGGAGCTGAGCCCGCGGGTCTTCCCACAGTAAGCACCTGCTACGCGCCACAGCCTGTGGGACGTGGAGGGGGCAGGCAGACAGGTGCTCTGCTTATAACATTCTCCAGGCTCTGGATCTGATCATGGATTAGCTCCTAAACTGATTGTCTCAGTTACTTTTCTCATTGCTGAGACAAAATACCGGACACCCACAAGTTACAGGAGGAAAGGTTGATTTGGTTCGCAATTTGTAGAGGCTTCAGCCCATAATTGGCTGGCTCCAAGGTAGGGTGGCACATGGCAGAGGGGCAGGAGTTCATGGAGGGCAGAGGCAGCAGAACAAGCAAGGGCCCTTAACTGAGTCTTCCTGTCCCTTCTGTCTTATCCAGGCTACTTAGCGGGGGCAGCACTCACACCCTTAATCCTAGTTCCCTCGGCCCAGCACTGCACCGTGAATCAATTCCAGCCTCACACACTCTAGACCCAGTCACCTCTGAAGAGTGCCCCCTATCACCGCATGAGGCTTTGGGGGAACATCTAGACAGCTGTAACACTGCCGCTGCCCACTAAGAGGAAGGGACACATGGGAACAGACTACTATGCTAAGGACGGTGAATTCTGGGGAGCACAGACTGCAGCCATGGGGACAGAGAGATGCCAGTGCTCTGAATCCAAAGCACCCACCCTTACTGGGGGGCCTAGAGGAGGTGGAGGGGCACAGGCTGCCACCTGGCCAGCTTCCTCAGGGCCTGGCTGGGGGCTCCATCCATGCCACTCCTCCTGCTGGGCCCCACGTGTGTTCCCCAGAACACACAGTCTGCATCCCTCGGTTCCTTGTGCTGGCCAGTGGCCGGTCATCTAGCCCCTGGGGACAGCTTGCTCCCATTTAAATGTTTTCACAGGAAGTTTGCTGTGGGAGAGACAGAGGAGGCCAAACAAAGGGGTTTTTAAAGAAAACTGAAAAACCTCATGTTCAAAAGAATGAACAGAAGATGAGGGAGGCCTCTGCTTTCTTTGCCCTTCTGGCTTGGAGGGGATTTCATCATTCAGTAGCCACCTGGGGGCCTGGGTTGGGGACAGCATGAAGGGCCGGGCCGGTGGCCCCTGGAGCCTCCTTTCCCTCTTTCCACCTGGTCCAGGGTCCCTGGTGTAGAGGGCTGCCCTGCAGGTCAGGAGCGTGTGTGTGTGTGTGTGTGTGTGTGTGTGTGTGTGTGTGTGTCCTGGCCGGGCTGCCAGACCAGCAAGCTGGGGCTGGATTCCACCGCCCCCACCTGTCTCGCTGTGCGCGGCTGGTGCCCGATGAGGACCTGTGCCCAGCGGCGAGGTCAGAGGGCTGGGGTCGCCTGCATGCTCTGCGCTGGGAAAGGAGGGGTGTGGTCGAGGCTTGCAGTGACGGGGCAGGGAGGGGCGGGGCATCGATGTGGGCGGGGCATCGGCAGGACCGCCCCGTGCCGCCCCCT
>NW_022900935.1:44932220-44934927 GCF_012274545.1 Fukomys damarensis | reverse complement strand
CAGCCCGCGTCCCAGAGGAGAAACCGGCGCTGCGCCCAGGCGCGCGTCCCTGCCCGGAGCCTTCCCATGCTGGGGCAACTCCTGGCGCAGGTGGACGGTTCTGCTGGAGTGGAGCCCCTTTCCGGTGCGGCCCAGCAGGTCCCGGCTTACTCCTGTCCTCTGCCATCTGACGTGTGCTCTCAGTCACCAGGGCGTTCTGGGCCCAGCTTGAGCCCAGCCTCTTGCCCCAGGGGGGAAGAGGAGCCCAGGAAGGGACTTTCCAAAATCATCTTGGAGCAGAGGCTGCAAAGCAGAGAAGATCCAGGCCCCTCATACTCTGGACCGCAGGGCCCAGCCTGTGGACCCTGGAGACCATCAGAAGCTGAAATGGTGAATGTCAGCCTGCACCCCTGCGGTGGCTGTGAGGCAGGGCCTAGGGCCAGGGTCTCCCTGTTTGGGGGAAGCAGACCGGAGACTGGATCCGGTGTAGACACGGGGGTGGTGGTGCTGGAGAGTCAGCCCTGAGCAGGAGCAGCCCACATCTTGGGGGCCCTGTGGTCGCTGCGGCCTCTCCCCGACTCCTTCACCTGGTTCCAGCTGTGCCAGAAGGTAGAGTGTTGACGCAGCCTGGGGACTGTGCTGTATGTGCGGTGGCTCTGGCCCCAGCCCACGGCTGCTTAGTCAAGAGTCTGAGGTTCAGATGGCTCCAAAACCCTGTCATGTTAGCTGAAGTTTGACACCAGAACTCATTTGGTGGCAGATCTGTCCTGCCTGCAGGGCCATGAGGTTAATTTTGTGTTTATTTATCTTATGTACAGGGCTTATTTATAGATTTCCTTCAGGGAAAGCCCTTAGGCCCCCTCCTCCCCAAATCTGTATGTGCAGTGTCCATTTGCCATTTTCTGAGGTCTGAAGCCCTTGTCCCGGTGGGTGTGTGGCTCCTGGTGAGGGGAGGTGCCTCTCAGAGTGCCCTGCTCTGAGGCTGTGGCCACCGCCTCTTCCCATTCTGGGTGGTGGTGGCAGCCACCACTCCACTAAGCTCCCATCTCCTTTGCCAACAGAGTTGTTACCAGAATTCCACGTTTCAGTCTGTCCTTTATCCGATTCTGCCCAAACTTTCTGCTCTGGGCTTTGGCTTGGCCATGGCAGCATGGGATGGGACAAAAAGGTTGTCCTTGAGGCGGAGAGGCTGGGATGTGGCAACCTTCAGACTGGCGCGGTGCCTCCAGCAGCCCCTCTCCCCTCATCTGGGGCCTCGTCTTGGTGGGCCTTTGTGTCCTCAGTCCACATCCCAGCCTTTCCTCAGAGCAGGGCTTGGTGAGCAGTGCTGGGTCTGTGGGTCGGGCCCTGAGGCGTGGCTTGGGTGTTGCTCCCCAGCTCCTGGGGCCTCCTCTCCTTGGAGCTCTGGTGCGGTGACTGCGGTGCTGCTCCTCGCCTTGGTAACCGGGATGCTAGCGAGGCTCCTGTAGCTCTAAAAGCAGAGCTGTTGGATCCGTGGGCTTTGTGTGTACCGCACTGGGTGAGGGGGCAGCACCCCGCTGCCTTGCTGAGCTGCGCCTGCCTCCCTCTCGCAGCACAGACGGTGATGGGGAGGCTTTGTTTCTTGGTGGGCACGGGGGCAGGAGCCCCATGACCCACCCGGAGCAGCCCAGAGCAGCAGCTGATGTGTTTCCACCATGCAGGCTCTGCCCTGCCAGTCTGAATTTCTCAGCCCAGTGTAGACCTGGAGCCTATGTGGCTCTGAGCATCTGTCTGTCCACCCATAGGATGCCCCAGTCCAGGCCTCTGGGACTTGGGAGGCAGAGCTGAGACCGTCCTGCCTTAGCCACTCCCAGAGTGCAGCATTCAAGCCTCCCCCCACGGGCCTTGCCTGCCCTGTGCATCCTGACCCCAGAGGGGGGCCAGCAGCCTCTGAACCCAGAGTCCAGCATGCAATGCGTCCTCCTCTGCTCCCTGGCCGTGGGCATCTGCTCAGCAGCATCTGGGAGAGCAGGGACAGGGTAGGGCTCCCTTCTAAATCTCAGGAGATGGCAGGGGCCACCACCACCACTTGGTGAGGGCGGCTGGGCACCCTGTCACACACCTGTCATCCCAGCTTTTCAGGAAACAGGTTGGAGGACCAGCCTGGGAAACAGCAAGCCTTGTGTCTGAGTAAAATTAATACATTAAAAACATGCAGACTGAGACAGATAAGCAGAAATATTTTTCAAAAATAGGGCTTCCTGAGCAGCTGGGTCCTGGCCTTGCCTTCGTGCGCCATGCCTGGGCCTGGGCACAGGGAAGGACACACACACATGTCACCCTTGAGCGGGGCAGGGATGGGCCTGGGAAGGATGGTGTCTCCTATTGGCCTCGGTACAGGTCCGCTGATGGCATCTGGGCTGGTCCAAAAATAAAGCCGAACTTGGATCCCTTTACATCTGGCCTTTGGGCAATTTGCATTCCTGGCTGTGCCTGCTAAAGCTGCCTCACACCTTGTTCCCTTCCCCGCAGTCCTGGGGAGTGGGGCAGTAGCCTCCTGTTGGAGTGACCTGCAGGTTGGAGGCCTCGCTCTGCCCCAGCAAAGTGGCATCTGGGGGGTCAGAGATTTGCAGAATTTCCTTAGCTAAGGAGCTCAGGGCTCCAGGAGGCTCTTCAAAAGGACTCTTAGGGCCGGGGATTTAGCTCAGTGGTTCTGCTGCCTGCCTTGTAAGCACAAGGACCCAAGTTCAATTCCTGGTACCAAAAA
>NW_022900935.1:44920696-44932154 GCF_012274545.1 Fukomys damarensis | reverse complement strand
AAAAAAAAAAAAAAAAAAGGATGACTCTTAGATGAATCGGAGGAAAGTACTTTGGTGGAAGGAGGAGCTGGGTGCCTCGCAAACCCTGCAGCCCAAGGTGCCTGTAGGACCCACCAGGTGAGGTCCAAGAGCCAGGAGCAAGGCCCATGGTGGATGCAGGAGAGGCGCGGCTGGGCAGAGAAGAGTACAGCTGCCCCCACTGTGCCCAGTTGGAGAGGTGGGAGTGGCTGCTGTTGGCTGAGGAGGGTGTTGGACAGCAGGCTGGTGATGGGGCTGGGGCTGTGAGGCGGGGCTCTCACCCCTGAGGAAGCAGAAGGCCAGGGAAGAGCTGAGGCATGCACCACCCTCCCTGTGTGCAAAGTGCCAGGGGTGCTGCTCTCCACTCCCGGCTCTTCTAGGGGTTCAGGCTGGCTCAGGGCCCAAGGCGACCTGCAGGTCTCATCTGAAGTTGCCCCTCAGCCCCCAGAACAAGGGACATGAACACCAGAGAGTCATTCCCGGGCGGGCACCGCCAGTTCCCACTCAGCTCTAGGAGGTGTCCTGGGCACAGGTCCCTCTCCCAGGCCCCTTTCGGGGGACCTTCGCCCTCATACTCCGCCGGGAGGCCTGTGCCCTTGTCTGGTCCTCCGGCTGCTCTTTAGGGAGAACCCAGCTGGGGATGCAGGGTTGCCTGCCTGGGCAGGTGGGAAAGGGAGCCCTGAAGGGGCTCAGCCAGCACAGGGGGCCTGGGGCAGCCTCCTTCAGGGCTGGGCAGGAGGGGTAGGAAGTTGAGCAGAAAGAGGAAATCAGGGACCCCTGGCCAAGGTCAGGGCCTTGGCACCAAGCCAATCCATGACCGTTAGCTTTGTGTTCCCAGAGCGATGAATGACATTGGGGACTATGTGGGCTCCAACCTGGAGATATCCTGGCTGCCCAACCTGGACGGCCTAATGGAGGGCTACGCCCGCAACTTCCGGCCTGGCATTGGAGGTGAGGCAGGGACGGTACCACCCTGGCTGCAGTGGGTATGGGCCCTGCTGGGCTCTGGACTTGTGAAAACGGGGTCCCTGGGCCTGGGTGGCATGTGGGCACCAGGCTCCCTGCACAGCCGCTAGCGCTGTGCACCCCCGCCAGCCTCAGCATCTCCTGCCTGCTGTTTCTCACAGGGCCTCCCGTGAACGTGGCACTGGCCCTGGAGGTGGCCAGCATCGACCACATCTCAGAGGCGAACATGGTAGGTGCTCTGTATCCGTGCCCTGCGCCCCATGGGCGGGAGGGCGTGCTGACCAGTGCCCTCCGCAGGAGTACACCATGACCGTGTTCCTGCACCAGAGCTGGAGGGACAGCAGGCTGTCCTACAACCACACCAACGAGACCCTGGGGCTGGACAGCCGCTTCGTGGACAAGCTCTGGCTCCCTGACACTTTCATCGTGAACGCCAAGTCGGCCTGGTTCCATGACGTGACGGTGGAGAACAAGCTGATCCGGCTGCAGCCTGACGGCATCATCCTGTACAGCATTCGGTGAGCTGAGGGCGGGCGCTGGGGCGATCCGGGCATCCTCCAGGCCTGCAGCTCCAGAGTTGCCAGCTGGAAGCTAGCAGATTGGCTTTGGGGCCAACATGGTACCTTTTCATTTCTTTTTGTGCCTTTTTGAGAAAGTTTTGGTTTTATTTGATGTTTTTGTCTTTTGTTGGTGTATTTTGTGCACCCAGGACTGTGCCCTGAGCTCTGTTTTAATTTTATTTATTCTGTTTGGTACTGGATATCGAATTTAGGACCTTGCACTTGTGAGGCAGGTGGTGGCACCACTGAGCTAAATTCCCGGGCCAGATCTATTTTATTTTGAGACTGGGTCTTGCTAAGTTGCCTATCCTGGGCTCAAACTTTCAATCCTCCTGCCTCAGCCTCCCAGCATGCTGGGGTTATAGGTGCGCACCATCATGCCCAGCTTCCTTTTTGGTTTTAGGTGGACTTAAATCTACACACTTTAAGTTAGCCATTTTAAAGTGAAGAGGTCAGGGGTGTTTAGTAAATGCATCATGCTGTGTGATTGTCACTGTATTTATTCCTGAACGTCTCACTGCCCTGTACCCATAAAGCAGTCACTCTTACTTCCCCATCCTCGAAGTCCCTGGCAACCACGATTTGTTGTCTGTTGCCCTGGGTTCGCCTGTTCTGAGCCTGCCCTGTAGGTGGGTGGGGCCCATGGGCTTTTTGTGCCTGGCCTCTCTTGGAACATCAGGCCTCTTGTGGCTGTCAACTGTCCCCTGGCCGGGCGAGGGGGAGCTGGTCCCTGTCCCGAGAGCCTCAGTGTAGGCAAATAGTCCAGAACTGTCAAGGATGAAGAGCACGAGTCCGTCCTCATAGCCCTGGAGCAGGAATCACAAACATTACCAGCTTTATGTTCACTGCTGGGTGTTGAAGCCCAGGTATCAGTTTGCAACCAGATGCTGGGTGATTTGCAAACAGAGCCTGAGTCGGCTGGACTCCGGGTGGCATTGGCGAGCGGGAGCTCCTCTGGGGGTGCTTCTGGGGCTCCTGGAGGAAGGCAGCCGGGCCTCATGGCACCCCATCTGTGCAGAATCACCTCCACGGTGGCCTGTGACATGGACCTGGCCAAGTACCCCATGGATGAGCAGGAGTGCATGCTGGACCTAGAGAGCTGTGAGTGGGCTCCAGATCTCGGGTACCCTGGGCTGGGTCAAGATGGAGATCCCCACGATGGCTGCCCACTCTGGCTGCCCTCTGTCCTCGTCCACCTGCCCCAAGGTGTGGGGAATTTGGGGATCTGCTCTGTCCCTGCCAGGTGCCCCATGGATGGGCTGTCCTGCTAGGGCTGCAGGGCTGGGCCCCACAGCCCCTACTCCTGTGGCTCTCTGCAGATGGTTACTCTTCTGAGGACATCGTCTACTACTGGTCTGAGAACCAGGAGCAGATCCATGGGCTGGACAGGCTGCAGCTGGCCCAGTTCACCATCACCAGCTACCGCTTCACCACGGAGCTGATGAACTTCAAGTCAGGTAGCTGGGCCACCTCTCCACTGTGGCTCCCTCATGCTTTCTAACTGTACCACTGCCTGGTTTGAGGCCGAGGACACAGACGGCAGCCCTGAGGCAGACGCTACTGGCTGCCCAGGTGGCGCAGACTAGGCCTAGGGACACTGTGCTGTGATGTGGCAAGTCTCACCCTCTTATTTCTCAGCCCTTTGTCTTGCTTGGCGAGGGTGGGTGGGGGGACTTGAAGGTGTGTTCTGGGGTCCTCCCACCCCAGGACTGCAAGGCTCTGGGCCAGGCTTCCTTAACCCCCATGGCCCCCCACAGCGTGGCTGTGCACAAGGAGGGGTGCTGGGTTTGAGGGTCTCCTTGTGTGCCTCACCGTGGTCTAGTGCTGGCCATAGCCCCTCTCTCTGTGGGCTGATGTGGCTGTCCCCACAGCGGGCCAGTTCCCCAGGCTCAGCCTGCACTTCCACCTGCGGAGGAACCGGGGCGTCTACATCATCCAGTCCTACATGCCCTCTGTACTGCTGGTCGCCATGTCCTGGGTCTCCTTCTGGATTAGTCAGGCAGCAGTGCCTGCCAGGGTGTCTCTAGGTATAGCGGGGCTCCCTTCTCTCCCAGGGGCTGCTGGGAGGGCCATGCGGAGAGCAGGACTCCCCAGCCAGCTCTGGGTCTGGGCCATCTGTCCCAGCAGTGGCATTGGGCAGGGTGGGGGGCATCCTGGGACCCGGGCCCGCTGAACGGGATGCAGAGACAGTGAGCTCTAGTGAAGGCCCACCAGCGGCGCCCCTGTTCCCAGGCATCACCACCGTGCTGACGATGACCACGCTGATGGTCAGCGCCCGCTCCTCCCTCCCACGGGCCTCGGCCATTAAGGCGCTGGACGTGTACTTCTGGATCTGCTACGTCTTCGTGTTTGCGGCACTGGTGGAGTATGCCTTTGCCCACTTCAATGCTGACTACAGGAAGAAGCGCAAGGCAATGAAGGCCACAGCCATGAAGCCTCGGGCAGAGGTGAGAGGCGGGTGGGCTCGGAGGCATTGAAGTGCCAGGCGGGGCCTCCTGGACCCCCTGCCTAGCCTGTTGCGTCCACAGAGTGTGGAGCAGAGTGGGCAGAGCTGCTGGGCCCTGGCAGCCACGGCAGCTGGCGCTCAGCCCTGTCCCCACCCCGTGCAGATGGACGTGCGGAACGCCATCGTCCTCTTCTCCCTCTCTGCTGCTGGGGTCACCCAGGAGCTGGCTGTCTCCCACCGCCAGTGTCGTGCCCCTGGGAACCTCATGGGCTCCTACAGGTCGGTGGAGGTGGAGACGGGGGAGGTGAGGAAGGAGGGGGCCCCAGGGGCCCGCGGGGGCCTCCGAGGCCGGCTCAAGCCCATTGACGCGGACACCATCGATATCTACGCCCGAGCTGTATTCCCCGCGGCTTTCGCAGCCGTCAACATCATCTACTGGGCGGCCTATGCCTTGTGAGGTGGGGGGTGGTCCAGATGTGGCCAGGGGGAGGATGCACCTTGGGTCTGCTTCAAGGTCACGTGTGCCAGGAAGCCTGCACCTGAGCTTCACACCAGCCCTCCCTGCAAGAGTAGCCCGTGCCCCTGCAGACCCAGCAGCCTCCACGTTGGGTAGAGCTGCCAACCCAGCCAGGCAGGCACAGCTGTCCCTTGGAGCTGTGAATTTTTAGACTCAGACCATCCTGGTTTCCAGGCCTTTGCTTTGTGGGATCAGAGAGCAGACAGTGGGGGTGCCGGCCTCTGTTGAGGGCCCTCGCGGGAGAACAGATCTGCAGGCTCTTTGGTCTCTGCATGAAATAAAGCCTTGACCTGGCTGCCGGTCTCGGTCTCTGTCACTGCTACCGTGTCTGGCTGTGGCACCCCGTCCCTCCGTGGGATCGAGGGGATGGAATGTGGGAGAGTCTGGGATGATGCACACCTGACCCCAGAGCTGAGGGACCCTTGGAACCCTGAGGCTGGGAACAGACTCCAGGTCAGGGAAACTCAGGGGCTTCGACCTGGGAGATGAGCTGTGTGGCCATGTTCAGGGCACAGGTGCAGGGAGTCACCACCCTGGGGGCCTCACAGTGCCTTCTTGGAAGGTAGGGATCACTGAGGGCCACATAATCAACCCCAGTTCCTTCCCACCAGCTGCCACCACTGCCAAGCACTCAGGGTGATAACACTGCAGCCCAAGGATCCTGCAGCCATTAGAACAGTGACAGCAGCTCTTGATAAAGGGTCCAGCTTTTCCAGGAGGCTGGGTCCTGCCACACAGGAGAAAGGAAGGGTACATTTAGCAGGACTGCTGTTCACCCAGGTCTGCTGCAGGGCCAGGCCAGCTTATGAGGGGGCATGGTGGCCCAGGCCTTGGGGTGGGCATTTCTACAGGGTTGCAGGGCCACCTGCTTTCCAAAGGACAGAGGAGGGCATCAGCCCTGCTGCCCAGACCACAGCCCAGTGCTCACTACTCCAGCTCAAAGACCCCTCCTTGAGCCAGGCTGTCAGCAGGCCCTGCCAAAGGATGAGGCTGTGAGGTGTGGGGTGGCCAGGAGCTTTACAGACAGCCAGCAGAGAGCAGGTGGCTGGGCAGCCATGGAGCGGATCTAGGTCATCTGGGCTCCCAGGCCACCTCCTGACTGCAGGCGGGTGTAGCTGGCTTGAGAAGCACAGGACAGAGACTCCAGGGCAGGGTCCCCTCCCCACGTGGCACCTCTGCTTAGTAGGCTCCCCTGCAGGGTGGCTGTATCCTGTCTCCATGGACCCTAAGACTTGTCCAGGGATGGGGGGACCTACACCCCAGAAGCACATATGAGCCACTGAGCTAGGCCCCAAGGATGGCCATGGCCACCTCTACCCCAGGGGCATTAGGGTGCTGCCCTCAGGAAGGCAAGCAGGGTCCAAGTGGCTCTGGGCCTTTGGGAAGGGAGGCCAAAGACAAGTCCACGGAGCATCAGTCCACCTGGACCCAGAGGCCCTGGAAGGTTGCGCCTCCAACACCAAGCTCGGCCTGGTCCAGTGAGGCCCCTGCCAGCCTCCTCGCCACCCGCAGCTGCCCTCTTTCTGACATGCGTACCCACGGGGAGCTATTTAAAGCCAGCCTTTGAGAAAGCCTTGGGCTCCCACGCAGCCAGGCCCACCCGGGCAGCAGCAATCACTCCCTGCAGACTGCAGGCTGCTATTTCCGCCCACGAGTTTACAGGGCCAGGAGGGGAGTGGCGCAGCCAGAGGCTGCTCAAACACGACTTCTCTTCTGGCAGTGATGACGGGCGCCAACCCAAGGCTGGGGTGGACCAAAGTCTACACTGGAGAGGGGCTGGCAGAGCCAGGCAGAGGCACCTCGTTTCAGCAGGACGGGCTTTGGGGCTTGTCGGCTTCCTCTCTCTGCTCAGGTGGAATGTGTGCCAGGAACAGGGACCTCTGCTGCTCTGGGAGCGGGGCCCAGCCTCTCGGCAAGGGCAGGACAAGCTGACCTTGCCCTTCCTCTTGGTGAGGCAGGTGGCCGTGTGCCACATGAGGCCACACAGAAGAGCCCCCAAAGTAGAGCCCCAAAGATGGTGCAGGGAGGCTCTTTGAGGGTGTGGGATCAGTTTTCTGGGGCTGCAATAACAAAGCAGCACAAATGGAGGCTTTTGGGCAGTAGAAATCCACTGTGCTCAGTCTGGAGGCCACGGGGCAAGGTCCAGGCGTGGGCAGGGCTGCTCCTTCCCAGGCTCCTCTCTGGCTTCTGCTCACGTGGCAGCGTCTCTGTTCCTCCTGCTCGGACATGGGTGCTGGCCCCTGGGTCTAGGGACGACTGCCTCAGTCTGGCCCCATCTTAACAAGCACATTATTTCCAAATAAAGTGTCCCGAGATTCAAGATGGGCATGCATCCCGGGGGGGCACTGTTTGATAGTTTGGGGGTCTCCCCAGAGGCAGAAGCCATGGAGCAAGGACAGACAAGAGAGGGACAGCTGGGGACGTCTGCATAACCCGGGCCCTGAGTCCCCATCCCACCCTGCTTCTATCCAGCACCCCGCGTGGCCGAGGACTGCCCTGTAGCTGAGCAGATGCCCCTGGTGCCAGTCTCCCTCTGTTGCTGTCCCTCCCAGATGCGGCCTGATGGGCACCCGGCTCCCTCCTGCTCCCCACACTGCTTACATCTGCTCAGGCGCCACATTTAGTTTGTCCTGACTGGCTCTTCAAGGTGGTGGCTGTCATAGCAACAGCAGCCACAAAAAGAGGCAGTGCAGGGCTGTGGGGGCCAAGCCAGGCTGTCCCCATGGCTGCAGATGACCTGTAGCACAAGGACAGATTCTTTATCTCCTGCCTGGCCAGTACTCCTGTGGGCTTGGGTACCTCTGCTGCAGTGTCTGGAGTTCCCTGGGCCCTAGACTGCTCCCCAGGCCCATGAGCGCCTCACTTGCCTCCACCCTGTCCAGCTGCTGGGGGCCCTGGAATGAGCCGCCTCTTTCCAGGTTCCTTTCTCCCATGGGGCTTCTTACACCACAGGCCGGGGGACAGTGAGTGCTGGCCCAGGGGCCTGGGGTCAGGATCACAGCCCTGCTGGATGGACATGGGGCAGCAGTCCATTTGTCACTTGGTCTCTGCAGCCACTATCTACAAATGGGCAATGTGCCACTTTGGGCTCCTGGTATCACTGGCAACTTGGACCCTGTATCCAGAAGCCCTCCAGCCTGTGGGTCCTTCTGCCAGGCACAGGCACTCTACTAAATGGCAGCAGACAAAGGCTCTGGGTGCCGCAGGGCCCTTCTCCCACAAGATCAAGCCACTCTTCACCCAAAGCTGGGTTTGAGATGTAGCTCAGATCTGGGAAGGAGGAGGAATCAGTTTTCTGTTGTGGCTGTGACCTTGGCCCTCTCCTGGGCTCAGCTGTCTCTGGTTGTGCAGGATAAGGACCCCACACCCTTGCTGGCACTCGTCTGTCCCACCTGGGCCCACAGCATCCCAAGAGACACCCCCCCCCATCACAGCACCCTCTGTCCCTGCCTCCTGTCACTTAAGGCAGCCTCCTAGCCCTGCCAGCACAGTCTGCAGTCTTCTCAGCAATGCCGATGGCCTCTCACTGCCACTTTTCCTGTCTTCTGGGCCCTTCTGTGTTAAATCTTTGGTCACCATGACTGCTGTGCTCGGTAAACTCTCTCCCTGCCAACACCCCCCAGACCACCCCACTCCGGCCTGGTTCCCACTGGGAGGCAGAGCAGGGGCAGCTGGTCCTGTGTGTCCCAAGCAAGCCTCACCTCTTGGTCCAGGAGAAAAGCCAGGGCAGGTTTTGAAGAGCACACGTGTCCCCTAAGCAGGGTCCCCCAAAAGATCCCAAGCCCTGGCCTTGGTTCCTGCAGAGGGCACTTTGCCTGGAAGTGGAGACTTTGCAGATCAGAGTTAAGTCGACGCCACTGGGATTAGAATGAGCCCTGGCATCTATAAGGAAAGACACGGGATGGGGTGGAGATGGCACATGTCCCATCACACAGGGCACACAGTGCCAAAACTCACTGGCAAAATGCATGGGAGCCACCTGTCTACACCCAGATCGCAGACCTCAGGTCCCACCGTCCGGACAGCTGTGGCAGCAGCCACCTGTGGGAGTGGGTTTTTTTTTTTATTTCCTAGGACCATCCTGGGCTGGGTTGGAGGGGCACAGGGTCTCCAGGGAAGTTCCCCTGGTGACTCCAGCTTCAGGGACCTGTCGTCCAGGCCTACACGTCCTTTTGGGCCCGACTTTCAGCACTGCCTACTCCCTGAGGCAGAAGCCAGGATTCCCAGCGCTGCCCTGGAGGACTCTGTCACTCGCCCCAGGCCCTGTTGGCTCCAGATTTAGCCTCTGTGATAGTGCTGCAGCCTAACTGTCCCCACATGTGCTGCCAGTGGGGTCCCACATTGGCACCACGCTGGTGAGACCCACAGCCCACCCTGAGTCTGCTTTTCAGGCTACTTCAGGACCCATGGGCCTAGTGTGTGCGACCCCCACAAGCAGACTCTGAAGGAGAAAGTGATCTCAGCAGTAGGAAGGAGATGGGCAGGCAGGCCAGTGAGGGCCCAGGCAGCAGCTGTGTCTGCACCAGCTCAGCGCTGTCCCGGGACAGTGGGCCTGCATGGGTGTGCCAGTGTCACCTGCCAGTCAGGGGGATTGGAAATGCCAGCTCCTGCCTTCCAGCCACCCTGCACCGGGATAGAGAAAGTTGTGAGGCAGGGCAGCAGCAGGCTGCGGGTGTCTGGAGCACACTGCCTATGCCTGGCACTATCCACCTAGCTGCTCTGAGCCAGAGAGAGGCGGCCCAGGGCACCGAAAGCTTCTACAGCCATTGCAATAAAGGTGCTGTGTGGCAGGACTCGAGCATGCGTCTCTCCCCAGAGGTAACACAGCTGCCAGGTACAAGTCAGCAGCCAGCCTGGTGTGGGCCCTCGCTGCTCACTTCCACACACTGGCCAGCTGAGGGCAGCCCAGGCCCCTGTTCTAGGAGGCCAGGTCTAGCCTGCCCCAGGGCCCATCGTGGCTGAGGGAGGAGCCCAGTGCAACCCACAGCCAGTGCCTGCACATCCTTCAGCTTTCCCTGGCTCTCCTCAAGGATGTCTGCAGGTACACAGCTCAGACTGCTCAGGCGGCCCTCATCACCTAACTCTAGGGTGGCACTATCAGGGCATCCCTGTTACTCCTTGAAGGACTGGGGGCCAGGATGGCCGGAAGGTGTCCACACACTTGTGCTGTAAACAGTGAAATCTGCCTCCCACAGTGCGTGAGGCTGAGGCAGGCAAACCGCACCCTCACCTCATCCCTGGTCTCTATGGTAGGTGCCGTGGGGACGCCCAGGCAGTCACTGGCCTATCCCAGCCATCCGGACCTGGCCCAGTGAGGGTCTGGGGGCTTTGCAGATTGGGAGGCCCTTAGGCCACCGGCCCTTCCCTCCACACCCAAACACCCTTGGTCAGACTGTGCAGAACTAATAGCCAGTGTGTGTGAAGGCTTCAGGTGAGCCTGACTTTCTCCCATGTCTCATCCGGGGCTGGCGGGAAGGGGATGCAGGGTTCTGACCCCTGCCCAGCATTCCTGCCCAGCTTGGGGAATGTGTTCCCCAACCCCAGGACACAGGGGCTCCCACAACTTGGAACCTGGTGGCACCAGCTTCGTCCCCTTTCCTCAGATTTAAAGAACAACAGTGAGAACATCAGAAAGAGCTTGCCCATCTCCTGCGTCTGGCATGGAGCCAGCTGGCAGGGCGCTGAGCTTGGCAGGCTCCACACACTCAGGAGGACTGAGCTGCAGGAGGCCAAGGCCCAGCTGGTGCCCTGGCCTGCACAGCGGAAGCGTCCATGCCAGAGGGCCTTGTCCCTCATGGCCCTGCTCCAGCAAGCACCATGGCCTCTTGAGCCTGCGGCCTGGACACAAAGGCTCCACACTCCCCAAGGGTGCAGGGCAGGGCTGCCCAGACACCAGCACCCACTCTGTTCTCCTCAATGACAGTTCTGGGGACCCCTGGGGTGGACAGGGACATGGTGGCAGACACCTGGGAAGGTTTCACGGCACAGTGGGGCACGTACCCTATCTCCCTGGGGACAGTGCAGACTCAAGTGGCTTCCTGTCCTGGTGGCGCCTATCAAGGACAGGGTAGTCACTGGGGTCAGCAGGGCCTGGGTGGTGAGGTCCCAGGGATCTTGGCATGAAGAGGGAGGCTTTCTGAGGAGAGAGGAACCAGGACATGGCCAGGCTGCAAAGCCTGTAGGCTGAGGTCTCCCTGCCGGGCCATCTGCTGCTGCTGGGTCAGTGCCATCTGGCAGGGCCTGGCCACTGTGTCCTGGCAGAGCAGCTGCAGCCTGGCCCGCTTGAGCGCTGGGCTCTTGTGTGTGTGCATGTGTGTGCATGCACGACTGCCCAGGGGCCTGTGCCTGGCCCTCCATCTCAGAGGCCACAGAGCCACTGACAAGGGGCCCACTGTGGACCTGGGCTTCCCCTCTAGTGCTGGCCCCGTCACCTTCTGTCCTGGACTTGGAGCCACCTGCGAGGACATCGGGTCCCAGAGCTGCCTGTTTCCAGCCACCCCAGACACATGGACATCTTCAAGGTTCTAGCTGCCCTCTGACAGCCACTTCCAGCAGTCAGTCCCACGTGGGCTGGGGACCCACAGGGCAGAACCTCACCATCTTTGTATCTTTGGCCTGGAAGCCTGACCCTAGGCAACCCGTCAGGAGCCAGGCCTCAGCCCTCTGAGGGGAAACCAGGAAGGGCAGCCCCCAGGTGACCTGGGATGCAAGATGAGACAGTGTCTCTGGGACGAGTCCAGCCTGCGAAGGTTCCTGAGGCCTCCTCCTGCTCAGTGCTGTCTCCCTGCGGTTGCTCATTTAACTGGGCTCTATTTTCACCAGGCTAAAATAGCGCTGCTCCGAGTGCACCAGCGTTGCCATGGCGACGTGGCTCTGGCGCCTCCTCCTCAGCCTCCGCCCCTGTTCGAGGCCCCAGGGGATCTGCGTGAGACTTCGGGGGGGGGGGGGTCC
>NW_022900935.1:44917544-44920415 GCF_012274545.1 Fukomys damarensis | reverse complement strand
TCGACTTTTCCTGGCTCTCCCGCCCCGGGGTCGAGCTCGCCCCGCCGCTCTCCCCGAGCGCGCACTGGGGGGAGCGTATAGGAGTTACGCGAGATCGCACCGACCCTGGCTGTGTGTTGGGTCCAGTCCATAAGGTTTAAAACCAGCCTGGTGGCAAATGGGCGCTGTGTGGGAATTGCCCGCGCCACCTGCTGTCCCGGCCTGCGTCCCAGGGACAGAGGCTGCGGGGACCTCAGGCAGGCCGGCCGCGCCCCCTCCCGGGCACGCTTGGCACCACAGCGCCTTGTGGACACCGTGGGCAGCTGAACAGCCGGGTCACCACGCCGGATGGGACACAAACGGCCTGGTCAGGGGCAGTACAGGCTGTCTGGATAGGAACACGCACACGAACGTGGGGAACAGACATGCAACCCCGCTCTGGCAGTGCCTCTCCAGCCCAGCCTCATGCTGCACCAACACTGTCACTGCTTCCCCGCTCCCCTCCATCTTACCCTCTCTATTGCCTTGGCTCTCTCAGACCACCTTGCTCCCAGCCACAGGGCCTTTGCACTGCCTCCCCTCCATGCCCCATCCAAGCCAAGTTCCCTCCTGGGATTGCTCCCTTCTTCCAAAGAGTTGCCACCCCCAGGACATGTGTCTCCACCAGCAAGCAGGGCTCATGACAAAGACAGGAAGCATCTGCTTCCCGACCCATGCTCAGCTGAGTGCCAAGCACCTGTCAGCACAAGCTCTGGGCCTTTCCTGTAGCCAGTCAGGCCTCCTGGAGTCAGACAACCTCATACCTGGGATGCCTGGGGAGAAGGGTGTTCTCAGCCTGCATGCAGGGCGTCACATGGAGTTTAAACTCTGGCTCTAAGGATCTTATCACAAGGACATTTTTGACAAAACCCAAACAGAGCTGGTGCCACCTGCCTGGTGCCCCACCCTGCCTGGAGGGCACCCTCACCCTGCTCAGCCTTGGTTGCCACCAGTGCCCTCCCCTGGGTGCAGCCCAAGGCCACTCTAGCCTGTCTGGTCCAGACTAGCCGGCCAAGGCATGGGCATCCCACAGCGAAGAAGCTGCAGTAGCTGGGACCAGGGCTGGAGCTGGAGGAGCTTGTGTCGCTTTTGTAGCCAGCTCTTCAGTTTGGAAACTCGGGGCATCTATGAAATCCTGGGGGCAGAGGGCACCCAGGGATGGAAGAACCTGTCCTCGGCCCCACCCAGGAGTCTTGCCAAAGGTCACTTCCACTCCTGCATGGTGCGTCTCTCTGGTTCCAAGGGTCACCTCCTTGCTCTGTGTGCTCTGGGAGGCCCTGGGGAGTTCTTGAAAGCTGCCATGAGGCAGGACCTTGACTCCCAGGTGGCCAAGCAGTGATGGGGAGGAGCTGACAGCAACCCAAAGCCCTGGGAGCCTACCCACGGCCTGCCCATCCATTCCAGGTTCCTGGAGGCCACAGTGAGGACCCAGTCTGAGGGAGTGGACCGTGGCGACTTTGTACACAAGCACTTGTGCCTGTCAGTAAGTGACAGTGACTTCACCAAAGGGCGCTGCCCTCCCTCAGGGCCACACCCTCTGCTCTACAGGTGCTGGGAATTCCCAGCACTCAACCCCCACAGCCTGGAGGCAGAGGAAGGCCAGGATCCCTGGCCTTGACACCAGTTAGATCCAAAACATCAAGGCCTCCAACCTCCTGGCCAAGGAGGCACACACGGGTGGTGGTAGGGGGTAGTTTGTAGGACTGGAGAGACCCTGGGCCCTGCACCCTGTGGGCAATGCATGGACTCCCACCATCTGGGGACCCCCACAGAGGCCTCCTATAGAAAAGTCCCCACCTCTAAAACCCAACCAGGGCTCCTCTGGTCCTGTCCTCACAGGACTGGGGCAGTGGGGCCCTTGGAATAGCTTCCAGCACAAGGGTCCCACAAGGTACCCCTTAGCTCCCCCAGCAAGCATCCCCTGGTTAGAAAGGGCTCCTGATGGGTTCAGCTGCTATGTCCAGTGGGGCCCTGGGAGGGGCAGGTCCAAGAATCAGTGTCCAGTGGACACATTCACTGGCTCCTCCGGCCTCCTCCCCAGACCACCCAGAGGAAGTTCCAGGGATGCAGAGGCCCATGCCCACCAAGGTGCCTTTCCCAGTCCTTGGGAACTGCCAAGGCTGGGTGCCAGAGTGGACTCCTGATGGCCCAGGGGACAAGGCCACAGCAAGCACAGAGGAAGCGGGGCTGGCAGCTTCCCAGCCAGTCCTCCGTGAGTCACCCAGCCTGCTGGGTGTGCAGGATTGCAGGTCCTTTCAGTAGGTGGGGGGCCGGCTGTCTACAGGTGTGCACACTCTCTGTCTCAAGAAACAGCACAGAATCTGTAACATAGGGGCAGTGTCCTCCTGGCCCCCCAGTGCCACCTCCGAGGTCACAAGAAGGCACCAGCAGAATCTGTGGGATGAAAACAAAAGGCTGAGAAGTCTTTACGACGGTATAAAATCCGTCAGGCCGAGAAGCGATCAGAAGCGGAGGCAGCGAGTGTAGCCAACTCTTACCTGCCTAGGATCTGGGGTTCACAGGGAAGGGAGGGGTTGGGATCCTCCCCGGGATTCTAGGTCCACGGGATCCCGGGTTTGAGCTGCTGAGCCCGGTTCGCGGTCCTAGACCACCGCCTCACATCTGCTGCCGCTGGGACCGCCTGGAGCGTCAGCTCTGACAACGAGTTTTCCCTCCGCGGGCCGGGTACGCGCAACTAATCCCACGGGGTCGCGCCCCCGGTCCGGCCCCCAGCGGTTTCGTCACCGGGAGGAGCCGCACTGCGCGCGCCCCACTGGCAGAAGATGGCCCCGCCCTACCCTACAGGTAATCAGTCCTGCGCTCCTATTGGGCCGTGGCCGTCGGCGCCCCGGG
>NW_022900935.1:44882603-44916855 GCF_012274545.1 Fukomys damarensis | reverse complement strand
GCGCGGGGGCGGACCGACGGGAGCATCCGGCCCTGGCTCTCGGCAGCTTCCCCGAAAGTTGTCAGGGACGCGGAGGCCACATACCTGTAGTGATGAAAAGTTCAGCCAAACTGAGAAAACTTTGGCGACCTTGCCTCTGTGCTGCGGACAGAACCAGGACGCACCACCCTTGAGCGGCAGCCCTGGGGCTCCTCCTCATTCTGAGACTAGGTGTTTGCTAAGTGACTTGGCAATCCTTGTCTCAGCCTCCAGAGTAGCTGGGATTACAGGTGTGCGCAACTGCCCCGGGCCACTGTTTAAAAATCGAGGTCATCTCAGCTGATCCTGGATTTAAGGTGTCTCCTTTGAGAGAAGCCTGGGACCGGGAGGAGGCCACGCTCGTGCGCGACAGGGCATGTGGACCGAGGGCGGTGACCGGGCACCTGCACTGGGTCAGAACATTGAAAACACTGGCCCGCTGGACCCGGCGCCCGAGCTGCTGGCGCTGTGCGGTGGGAGGGCGAACACTGACCGAGTGTGGGGAGCTGGCTCTCAGAGCAGCGGGAGGCTTGCACCCTGGCAGTGTAGACTGCAGGGGCTGGGCTGAGGGGAAGGCAGAGAGCAGAGGCTTGCAGCGTTCCTGGGTAACAGATCCTTGCTGACGCTGGTAGAGGGGCTGGGGCCTCCCGCAGCTGAGCAGGAGAGTGTGGTGCCTGACCTCCCGTGAACTTCCCTGGGCCTGGCGTCAGTCCGAGAGGCTGCGTGGACACAGGGTTTGGCTGGGGACCCAGCTGTTTCTTCTCCGGGACGCTTGGGGGTTCCAGCCCTGCCTCTCTGTGGCATGACCTCTGGTGCGGTCGGTGACACAGCCAAGAGAGGAAGATGGGTTCAGAGGCCCTCCCTGGACCTGGGTGGCTGGCCAGTTGGTGTGGACGCTGACCCCATCCCAGCCTGGGACAGCCAAACTGAGGGCCACCGCTCCACAGGAAGTCTCGGGGACTCACAGTCAGGGCCTCAGGGCTGGGCACCAGGTACTGTGCCCTCCCCTGGCTCCAGGCAACACACCCGCCCGCTGGCCCCTGGGAGCTCTTTGGTTACCTGGGTGTAATTCAACCTGTTGACTCCAGTTTCCTGGGGAGCAGTGGAGCCCCCGACCCTCTGTCTTTCCTGGCCTCTTCTTCCCTCTTCCCAAGGGCCTACCCTCCCCGGTCTGCCCTCCCATCCCTTCCCTCCTCCCCCACCCCCTCCTCCTGCCCGGAAGTGGCTGTGGGTCCCCCCAGGGGCAAGTCCAGCAGTGCTGTGGGGAAAGCTTGTGCCCTCAGAATCAAATGGAACCATGGGCCTGGTGATATTGTGTCCAGGGCCCAGCCATCCCTGGGGCCCGGTGTGAGGTGGACAAGAGTGGTGAGTTGTTCGCCCATCCCCTTCCTGCCCCCAGCTGCCAGGTATGGGGTGGGAGCTTGGACTCTGGATCCCTGACTGATGAGCCTGTGTCCCTGATGGCCAGCCTAGGACTCTGCAGGCTGTGGGGAGGATGAGCCGTGTAGACAGTGTGGGTCTGTGTGGGTGCTAGGTGATGTTCCAGCAGGAAAGGGTGGCAGCAATGCTGCCCCCACCCCAGGGTGCCGGTCCAGGGAGGGAGTTGGAGGCTGGGCTCAGCAGGTGCCTGGGTGCTGCTTGCTCTGGATTTGCTGTCTCGGCTGGAGACTGGGCAGAGGCCTGTGTATGGTTCCCGGGGCAGCCCTTGTTCCCTGCTGGGAGCTCCAGAGTGTTCCGTCTGGAGCTGGTTTCTGCTGCAGTTAGAGTTGGGAGGGTTGGTTCTGCTCAGTGTCTGGTAAAAACTAGTCGCACCTCATGAGTCCCTTCCCTTCCTGGGGACTTGGAGAGGTGATGTCCTCCTACTGACTGTCCTGGGAGTGTTGGATGCCCTCACCAAGGAAGGGCCAGCTGCACAGGTGCCTGCGAACCTCACCAGCTACTGACATCCACATTCAGATCGCGTTTTAAGATGAAAGGATGAAAGGTAGTGACTTGGTTTTCAAAAACAATTTCCTGGAATTGTGTCACGGTGGAGACACTGAGGTCCATCAAGTCCTCCAAGGGTTTAAAAAGCACTACCTCTGAGCCAGGCATGGTGGAGTAATACCTGTCATCCTAGGTCCCTGGGAGGCTGAGGCAGGAGGGTTGCAAATTCAAGCCTAGACTGAGAAACTTAAGGAGACTGTCTCAAAATAAAATAAAAATGTCTGGGATGTAATCTTGGGCTTGGATCAGTGGGCTCCTGTCCCCACCTGGGTCACCTTTGTGAAGCATAGGAATGTGGCACAGTCACCTGGCACCATCCAGTGCATCCCCCAGGCTCAGGTGGGGTTTCTCGAGATTTTGTTTGTGGGGGGCCATCGTGTTGTATTTTGAGAACTCTTCATTCATTAGGCTGGTCATTGGGTGGGTCAGTAGCCCGTGTGCAGCCGGCTTCAGGGGTAACCCGTAACAGCCCGGTCCTCTGCTTCAGGGACATCCTGATCACTGGCATGGACACCGCGATGACGTTCCACGCGCTCTGTGGGGAAGTGCGTGACATGTGTGGGCTGCATCCACAGCACCCGCTCACCCTCAAGTGGGTGGACAGCGAAGGTACCTGACCCCTTGGCGGGGCTGTGGGGCTGTGGGTGGAGGGCGGCTTCCCCAGGAGGACAGCTGGAAAGGGATGGTGGGAGCAGTAGGTGGTGAGGCCGGGCAACATCCCCGCAGTGTGGGCTCTGCCTGTGTGTGCAGAGGCAGCAGGTCCTCACTGACACCTGCCCTCCTGGGGGCACTTTGGAAAAGCACCTCCCTGCTCCTGTGGGGCAGTGCCAGTCCAGCCCAGCCCAGCCAGCCGCCCTTGCCTGGCCCTCCCTCCCTCCCCTGGCATCTCCTGGTCAGTTTTTCTGTCTCTCTCTCTCTCCATCTGTCTCCCTCCTTCTCCTCAATCCCGGACACATGTCTGAAAGGTGGTCCCACATGCTGGCCACGCTCTGTCAGGCACCCAGTCTAGCAGGAGCCTCCCCCTGGGGCCGTGCAAAGTTCTGGGTCCCCGTCCAGCCCAGAGACCAAGAGCCTCTCCTGTGGCCTGGTCTGGCTGGGGAGAAGGGTCTGAGCTCCCGGGGTTCCTGAGCTGGCCACAAGCTGGCTTCTGGGCCCTGGCTGGGTTGTCCAGTCATAGACAGTGACGCCTGCCTGCCGCGACCCCTCTTGCCCTGCCCAGGTGACCCCTGCACCGTGTCCTCCCAGATGGAGCTAGAGGAGGCCTTCCGCCTGGCCTGCCAGCAGAGGGACGATGGACTCACCATCCATGGTGAGTGGTGGCGGGTGGGCACCAGGACACCTGGGCCAGCGCATCTTCTACAGACCACAACTGGGGGACAAGGCCACCTGGGGGACAGCAGTTTAAAATCTTATGATGCCAGAGGATGTAAAGATTACCCTGTATTTGTGGTACTGGGATTGAACCCAGCACCTTCACACTGGGCTGCAACTCCAGCTCTTTTGTGTTTTTTATTTTGAGACAGGGTCTCAGTAAGTCTCTTAACTGACCCAGCCCGGGCTGGAGCTTGTGATCCCCCTGCCTCAGCCTCCCAGAGTGCTGGGGTGACATGCATGCACCACCATGCTCGACTGAAGGATGTTGGTATGACACTGTTTGGGCTGATTTTTCTCTCTGGCCCATTAGTAACCCACGTAACACCCATGGTGCACAGAGCCAGTGGGCCAAGCACAGTCTGGATTCTTGTGGGTCCTTGCGGCTCTGAGTTGCCTCTTCTCCAGATGGTCTCCTCCCCACAGCTCACCTGGTTCTGCCCATCTTGGTGCTCTGAGGGGTTGGTAGCCAGTGAGGCCCAGCACGTGCAGGCGAGTCTGTGTCAGCGGGTGATTGAGCCTCCTGGTTCTTTGGGTTCTGTGCCACGGGCCAGGTGGGGGATCTGCCCTCTGGGTTAAGACGCCCCACTGTGCAACCCTTTTGTAGGTATAGCTATAGACTTAAGCCCTAATCTAGGTCACTTACATTTTAAGATGGCAAATGCATGTATTTGGCCTCCTGTACATGGAAGCTGTGGTACCTTGAAAATTCACGCACAAGAAACACAAGAAAATACCTGTTTTAACCAAGTCATAGTACTTCCTACGCTTCTGTTTTAGTCATCCGTAGAAGTCCAGGGTATATCTTGAAACAGTTAATTTTGAACTGTGGTTCATACAGAGACATGGAGTCTACTGTGCTTTTAGAAGTCAGTTTCAAATGTGAGCACAGCCCCTTCCCATATTCTTTCACTAGTGAAATTGGTAGTTTTACCCTGACAGCCTCATTCTAACCCTGACCACCTTTTCCCTGGATTTTCAGTGGCTCTTACAGAATGGGTTTGGCAGGAGACAACTTGGTCTCTGAGGCTCTTGCTAAGGAATCTCCCCAGGGGAGGTCGTCATGGGTGCTGTACCGAGTGCTTTGTGTGGAAGGACCTCTGCTGGGCCTGACGCAGGGCAGGACGTTAGGAAGACAGTGGAAGGGGTAGATGGCAGTGGGCACTGACGCCCTTTCTTCCCTTCTTTCTGCCCAGTTTTCCCAAGCATCCCGGAGCAGCCTGGCATGCCTTGTCCTGGAGAAGACAGTGAGTGCTGCGATTTTCCTTCACCTCACATCCAGCGGGCCGGGGAGAAGCGCTGACCTGTTGTCGGAGTGTGGGCGGTGGGTGTTGTTTGGGAACGAAGCCCAGGAATGGCCTCTCCCGCCAGGTCCATGGCCAGCCCCTGAGACTGTGAGTGGGTTTCCACAGTGGCTGGTGCCCTTGGGCCACTTCCTGGGTAGGGTGGGCTGGTCCTTTAGCAGCAGAGGGAAAGCTCCAAGAAGGACAGAGGGGTCAGGTGGGGATGACGTCGCTGCGCCCGTGCTGCCCCCACTCCTGTGCAGTCTGCAGGTGGAGATGTGGCCAGTGGGTCTGGGTGAGTGGGCTCCAAGGGACTCCTGTCCCTGAGTCTGACTGTCCTGGAACCGGGGCTGAGGGAGGTGTGGTCACCAGTGGAGCTTTCTGGCAGCTGGGGTCGGAGGGAAAAGGGCAGGAGGCCATGTGGGCCCTTGTCTGTGTGGCTTTGCCCTGAGGGTATGGGAGGGTGGAGAGGGTCAGTGGGCAAGTGGGGCCCAGAGAGATGGGCAGTAGTGCCCTGACATGGGTCTGGCCTCAGCCCTGCAGCCTGCCAGGCTTCGGAGCAGTGGCTGGCACACAGAGTTTCTGGTCGTCTTCCCGTGCTGATGTCTTCTATGGCATAGTGCCTGTGTCCCGTGGGCAGGACAGGTTCTGGGAAAGGGTGTCTTTGTGGGGGAAGGCGAGTGGCTATATCCTTCAGCCTTCGGGGTGCCGGTGGGCAGGAAGCCCCCCACTGTGTCTGCTGAAGGCTGGATGAATTTTTTTCATATTTTTTTTCAGTACCGGGGGTTGAACCCAGGACCATTGCATTGAGTTACATCTCAGCCCAGTGTTATTCTTTCTTTTGAGATAGGGTCTCCTTAGTTGCCAGGTTTCCCTGGAATTTGTGGCCTTCTCGCCTCCAGTGTGCTGTGTTAGAGGCAACTAACACCAGGCCATCTGCCACCTGGGTGAAGAAGTCTGCGGGCTTTGTCAGCTCTACCCTGAGCCACGTGGCCCCAGTGTCCTCGCCACAGGGGGAGCTCGGGGCATTTGTGGAACCCTCCCAGCCGGCCTGGTATGGGGAGGGGGCCCAGAGTTGCCAAGCCTGGGCAGGACTGTGGGGCTGAGGGTCCTGGATGTGGGGTGGGGTCACCTGAGGCTTTGTGACTGCGGTTTTGTTGGAACTTTCCCTAGAGCCTGAGCAGGGGCCGGGGCAGCAGGTGCATCCCGGCCTCTGGGTGCCAGGAGTCAGCAGTGGATGCTGTGGCCTGACAGGAACAGAGACTGTGACCTAGGTGCCTGGTGGGCATTTGTTTGTGATTTGCTGAGGGTTGGAGACAGGGCCAGCCCAGCAGAAACCGCGCCCCACTGGGGCCCCATGAAGAGGACTGGGTGGGCGGAGAACAGATGGACAGGTGAGCCCAACAGGTGTGGTTTCGAGGCCAACACCTGCCTGTGGCATAGTGCCTGGCGCACCTCTCACGTGCTGCCTGGATCTAGCTGCTTGATGTTTTCTTTCTCGTCTTCCCCTTGCTTCCTTTCTGCTCCGCTCCTTGTCTTCTGAGGCCGGCCTTCCTGCATGCCAGTGTGGGCCCAGTTCCCCACCTGGCTGGCACTCAGGCCCGTGCCACTGCCCGGGGCTCCTGTTGTTTTCAGTGGCAAAGTGCATCCCTCAAGGCAGCCCCGACTGAGCCCATGGCAGCCACTTAGGCCCAATGACTGCGGTGGCCGAGTCCCATGGCTGGCCCCGTGACGCTTCCCGTGCTGTGTGGCCCCTCGGGCCTGGCTTCCTGCACTCGGCAGCCTCCTCCAGGCCTTTCCTGCTGTAGCATCAGCTGCCGTTCTCTCTTTGTTTCATTTTTTCCATGTCTGTACTTTCGTACTCAGTGATTTCTCCCGGGGCCTCTCACCTGTGCGCGTCCGAGTCCGTCTGTCCCCTCCCTACTGTCCTGCTCCGCTCCCTCAGCTCCTGTGCCCCTTCTCCCTTACAGGAGCCCTAGTTGTTTTATCTTCATTCTTTTTCTACTCCCTTTTCCCTCTCCTCTCTCTGTCTCATAATCCCTTTCCTGTTCCTATTACATCTTTTATTTTGTTCTCTATGATGCAGAGCTTTGGGTTTCTCATGTAAGAAAGTCATGTAACCGTGAAGCTGGTGTGTCTGGCTTGTTTCACTTAACGTTACGGTCTCAGTGGCACCATTTCCCTCACGTCTGTCCTCAGGGCAGAGTAGGGCTCCACTGCGTGTTAAGACAGATGCCCGTGTCTAATGGCCTGCCTGTGTGACAGCTATGCAGGTTTACGGCAGAGTTGCGCTGTTTGGTCTTGCGACCCATCTGTTTTTTTGTATAGTCCTCTACATCTTGTCTGTCTATAGAGGATCAGTGTCTTTTTCTTTGGTCTAATATGCCGTATTTGTATAGCACTGTAATTCTTGCCGATTGCACTATACAGTACAGTGCTATAGTTTTATGTGCTGTTATGCAGTGTATGCATGGAAGAGTTATGCACATAAAGCTGGGTGTGAGGGTGCACACCTGTAATCTCAACACTCAGGAGGCTGAGGCAGGAGGATTGCTGGGAGTTGGAGGCCAGCCTGGGCTACATAGTGATTTCAAGGCTAGCCTGAACTTCATAGTGAGACTGTACAAAAAAAAAGTTATGTAAATGCTGGGGATTAAGCTCAGTGGTTCCGTCGCCTGCCTTGAAAGTGCAAGGTCTTGAGTTCGATCCCTGGTAACCCCCCAAAAAAAGTTATGTAAGTTGGCGTTTCCTTCGACCATTTCTTTGTTGTGAATACTGTAAGGTAACACTCTATGCAGTTTCTTTTTGGTGACCTGTCCATCCAGTGACCTAGTTGCAGGAGTGTGGCCCGTCCTCAGTGAGGGTGTCTGTACCACGTCTTCTTTACTCACTCGTGTGTCGGTGGGCGTGCAGGCTCTCCTGAGACTTTGCCGTCAGGAGTTGTGCTGCTGTAAATGCAGTTGTGCCTGCAACGCACACCTGTGGCTCGTTCAGAAAGAGCCCTGGAAGGGGAAGGGCTGGGTCAGACGGGGTTTGTAGTTTCAGTTTTCTGAGGACTCTCCATACTGATTTCCACAGTGGTTGTCCTGGTTTACACTCCCAACAGCAGTGCAGGACTTCTTTTTCTCTGTCTCCTTGCCAGCATTTGTTATTATTGGATTTGACGATGGCCATTCTTTCTCTAGAGTAAGATGGTATCTCAGTGTTGTTTTTAATTTGAATTTCTCTAATGACCAGTGATGTTGAACATTTATTTCTTCAGTATTTATTGGCCATTTGTACTTCTTCTGAGAAGTGTCTGTTCATTTCAGTTGCCCTTTCTTTTTCTCACTAAGTTTATTGGTACTTTTTAGGTATACAGTATAGTTACACTCATCACTGGGATCTTGTACCTTTACATGGCGTATCTTGGGTCTTATTTTTTCCCCATTCCGGGCCTTTCCTTCACCCCCTCTACCTTTCCCTGTTTGTTTGTTTTAGTTTGGTTTTGATTTTTTGAGACAGGGTCTCACTATGTAGTTGAGACTGACCTGGAACTCACTATGTAGCCCAGGATGGCCTTGAACTCGCAGCAATCCTCCTGCCTCAGCCTCCCAAGTGCTGGGATTACAGGCTTGTGCCACCATGCCTGGCTCACCCTTCCCTGTTTACAAAGATTTTGTTTCCATTGTTTTCCTTTTCTCATATTAGTTGCCTTTTTTTTTTTGGTGCCAGTTATTGAACTTGGGCCCTTGTGCTTGCTAGGCAGGTGGTGGAACCACTAAGCCAAATCTCCGGCCCAGTTGCCCATTTTTTGAATGGGTCTTTTATTTACTGGGTCTGACTTTTTTAGTTTTTTATGTATTCTAGATATGTCCTCTGAGGTGTAGCTGGCAACAATTTTTTCCCATTCTGTAGGTTGTCTATTTACTCTCTTGATTTTTTTTAATTCACTAAGTTTATTGGTACATTTTAGGTATATAATATGATGACATTCATTATTGGGTGTTTGTACCTGTACATGATATATCTTGGTTCCTATTTTTTCCCTATTCCTCTGCCTTCCCTTCAATCCTTCCACCCACAATTACTCTTGAATTCCTGAAAGCTCTAGTATTTTTAAAATTGCTATTTGCTTTTTTTGTTGTTGTTTATTGGTACTTGTTTCCTTTGCTGTCCAGAAGCTTTTTAATTTGGTGAGATCCCATTTGTTGATTCTCTGTATTGTTTCTTGTGTCCTTGGGATTCTTTTTTTTTTTTTTTTTTTTTTTTTTTTTTGGACTTGCGCTTGCAAGGCAGGCCACGGAACCGCTGAGCTAAATTCCCGGCCCTCCTTGGGATTCTTTTGAGAAGTTCCTTGCCTACACCTGTGTCTTCAAGAGTTTCATTTCCAGCACATTGTTTCTGTTTTAACATTTAGATCTTTGATCTATTTTGAGTTTAGCTTAGTACTGTTTTAGTTACTTTCCTTGTTGCTCGGACAAAATATCCAACACCCACAGTTAGGGAGGGGAGCTTTATTTGGTTCACAGTTTGCAGAGGTTCAGTCCATAGCTGGCTGGCTCCAAGGCAGGGAGGCACGGCAGAGGGGCGTCATGTGGACGGTACATGGTGCCAAACAGTGGTGGCAGGGCAGGGTAAGCAGAAGGGAGCAAGCAACAGCAAGGACAATTGACCCAGTTGACTGGCAGGGACCCTCTTTGTATCCCTTTTATCTTATCCAGGCATTTAGGGCGGTTAAGACAGGATTTCACACCCAGGGTGGGGTACTTTTAATCCCACCCAGAACTGTGCCAAACCCAGCAGTGGATTCATTTAGCAATCACACACCCTAGATGCAGCCACCTCTGAAAAGCTCTACCAAGGAGTACATGAGGCTTTGGGGGGACATCTAGACACAGCCATAAGAAGTCCAAAGTGAGATATATGAGTCTAGACACAGTTTTCCCAGCACCATTATGAAAGAGACTGTCTTTCCTCCGTGTATGTTTTGGGCTCCTTTGTCAAAGATCAACTAGTTGAATGTGTCTGGGGTTCTTCCTCTACGGTGATCCACATTTCTGTTTTTGTGCCAGTACCATTGCTGTTTCTGTTTTGTTTTATTTTTGAGACAGGATCTCACTGTGTGGCTCAGGCTGGCCTGGAACTCTCTGATCCTCCCCTGCCTCACTCAGGGCTCCCCCCCAGGATAGGCATGTGTGTAACCACACCCAGCCATGCTGCTCTTATCACTGTGGCTTTGTAATATAATTTTAAATCTGGGGTTATGATGCTTCCAGCGTTGCTATTATTACCCAGAACTGTATTTGCTATTCTGGGTGTCTTCTGGTTCCGTATTAATTTTTGGATTGTTTTCTCTAAATCTGGGAGGAATGCTGTCGGTGTGTTGATTGACATTGTGTTAAATCTCTGTATCAGACTTGGGAGTTTGGCCATTTGACTGTATTGGTTCTACCTATCCTGGAAAATGGGCATCTTTTCATTGTCTGATGTCCTCTTTAATGTCCTTTTTCAGAGTGATGTCATTTTTGTTGTAAAGATCTTTTACTTCCTTAGTTAGGTTACTTCCTAAGGGTTTAATTTTTCTTGATACCACTGTGAATGGTACTGTTTTCCTAGTTCCTCAGTGAGTTAATTATTAGTGTATAACTATGTCATTCATTTGTTGATTTTGTGTCCTGTCACATTGCTGAATTTGAGTATTCTAAGAGTCTATTGAAATTTTGGTGTCTTTTGGGCAGATCCTGTTACTTGCAAATACTGATACTTTGACTTTTTCTTATTCCTTTCTCTTGTCTGATTGCTCTGGCTAATGTTTCAAGGACAGTTGAACAGCAGTGGTCATAGCGGACTCCTTGTCTTGTTTCTGATTTTTGAGGGAAAGCTTTCAGTTTTTCCCATGTATATGATTTTGGCCATAGGTTGCCATTCTTTTTGCTCTAAGACAGTATTTCATTCTGGAAGCCAGGCTGGCCTCAAGTTCACAATTCCCCTGCCTCAGCCTCCCGGGTGTTAGGATTATAGGTGTGCACTACTGTCCCCAACTTCTTTATAATTTTAAAAATTCTGGTAAATTGACATAACACAGCTCACCGTCTCAGCCATGTTTAGCCGTGTAGTTTCGTGCTGTTCAGTGTAGGTAGTTGTACAGCCTTTCCTCTACCCTCTCCAGAACGCTCTCCTTCCTAAACTGTGACCCGTTGACACCACTTCTGGCCCCTGACCACCCTTGTGGGACTCTGACTCCTCCAGGGGTACACGGAAGCAGGCCTCTGCCATTTCTGGTCCCAGAGCCTCCTGGGTCTGACCCATGGGTGAAGCGTACCGTTGTCCTCTCCGCTCCTGTCTTGGGGAGTGGGTGCTTCCGCTGCTAGTGTGCAGCCTGGCCATGGTGTCGGGGTCCCTGCTGGCCTGGTTTCAGCTCTTGGGGTTTGACTGGTGTTGCTGGCTGTGCATGAGTCTGCTCTTGGTGAAGACCCACCATACTGCTCCCCATAGGGTTCTGTGCCACGTGGCACCCAAGGGTGCTGGTTTTCTGCACTACCTCCCAGCACTTATGCTTTCTCTCTTCTTTACGACAGCAGCCTCTGCCTGATGGGTGTCTCCTTTTCCTAGTAACAGTGAGGTCGGGCACCTTTGCGTGTGCCTTCTGGCTTCTCAATAAGTTATTTGGGTTTTTTTGGTTCCAGGGATCGAACTCGGGACCCTGTGCTTGTGAGGCTGGCGATTGCACCGCTGAGCTAAGCCCCCATGTCCCCTGCTGGCTTCTTTGGAGCAGGGTCTATTTGAACCCTTCGCCCCTTTGGCTTTTGTCTTGTTTTTGTGGGACTTTGTTGGTTGCTGTTGCTGTTTGTTTTGAGATGGGGTCTTGCCGTGTGGCCCAGTCTGGCCTCCACCTTCCAGGCTCTAGGTCCTCTTGACTCAGCCTCTTGGGTGCTGTACCCGCTGCCTCTGACCTTTTCTTCTTATTCTTATTTATTAAAGTGGAGCTATTATTGGGCCAGGGATTTAGCTCAGTGGTTCTGCTTCTTGCCTCGCAAGTGCAAGGACCCGAGTTCAATTCCTGGTACCCCCCCCCCAAAAAAAAAAGTGGAGCTATTTCTCTTGTTTTCTTATTTAATGTAGTACAAGTAGATACTAATAAAGAAAATATAAACCTTCTTCTATGAAAATATAAAACAAAATTTCATAGCAAAATAATTAGAGAATAACAGTCATTAATATACAGTGTGTCCAAACAATGGCTGAAATGTTATTCTGAGCATAAATCACAGACTGCCTGTGCCCATGTTTGAGTTGAGTTAATGTCTTGTTGGTGTTAGGCGTTTTCTGCAGATGCTGGCTCTTGGCCCCTTCGGGTATATGATTTACAAACATTTTTTGTCTCCTATTTGTTGCCTTCTTTGATAGCAGAGCCCTTTGGTGTACAGTTTTAAAATTTCCTGGAGACTGGTTTATCTGGCTGTTCTCCCCAGTTTTGTCTGCGTGGGTGTGGTGGTCACTCCTCGGGGAACTGGCACCTGCGCACAGTGCATCTTTGCTCTTTCGTCCCTTTTCTCCACCCCTCCAAGCCTCCTCCATCTCTTGGTCGCCTCTACTTTTGGAAAAGCTCTGGCTCCCTGTTTCCTGTGATCCATCTTTCATATTGCTCTTTATCTGTACTGAGAGTTTCTCATATGAGAGAAACCATGTGATATTTAAGCCTGTGTGCCTGATTCATTTCACTTTAACATTGGTCTGAAGGTGAACCTGCTTCTTACAGATGACTCAAGTGTACCCTTCTTTATGGCAGAGTAGTGCCCCACTGTGTGCAGATGCCACAATTTTTTTATCCACTCATGGTGGACACAGCGTGTAGCCTGCGTCTAAGAGTTAGCCAGCGTGAACTGTGCCTGGATTACTGCGGTGTGACGTCTTTAACTCTTTGGGGAAGGTGCCTAAAGGGAAGTAGCTGGGTGGAATGGAGCTTGTAGCTGTGGTTATCTGAAAACTCTCCATATTGCTGTCTGGCGTGGTTGCACCAGTCCACATGTCCACCAATGCCGAAGGCTCCTTTTCCCCTGTGGCCTCGCCAGCATTTGTTGTTATTTGATTTCTTGGTGGTCATCATTCTCTCTGGAGTAAAATAGAATTTCGGTGTTGTTTTAATTTCTATTTCTCTAATGGCCCAGCCATACCAAGCATTTTTTTTCTTGTATTTATTGGCCCTTTGTACTTATTTTGAGAAGTGCCTGTTCATTGCGGTTGCCCATTTTCACTGGATTTTTTTAATTTCAGGGGTCTAATTTTTTGAGTCCTTTATATATAGGAGCAGCTGGCAAAATTTTTTCCCTGTTTTATATGTTGCCTCTTCATTCTGTTGACTGTGTTCTTTGCTCTGTAAAGCTTTTGTGTCTGATTTTTCCTTTTGTCGCCTATCCTTCTGTTGTAACATCCGGGAAAACTTTGCTTAACCCAGAGGTGTGAAGCTTTTGCCCTGGGTGTTTTCTTTAACAGAGTTTTATTTGTTGGTTCACATTTCGTCTGTGGGCCCATTCTGAGTCAGTCCCTGTGTCTGACGCGAGGTGAGCTGTACCCTTGCTCCTTGATGGTTGGTTGTCCGGTTTCTCCAGCAGTCCCTTCCCCCAGGGCACGGCCCTGACACCCGTGGATGCTCACTTGACCTCATGTGCAAGGATTTATTTTGGGGTTTTCTCATCCTTGCCTGTCTCTATGCCATCCAGTGATGATGAACTTTGTAAAAGTTCTTTTCTGTGCCAATTGGGATGACCATGTGGTTTGCTCCTTCATTCCATTAATGTGGCATGTTCTATTCATGAGTTTCATAACTCCATCCATCTTTGTATCCCATGAGTACATCCTGTTTGGTCATGCATATTATTAGTATTATTGTTCTTGAGACAGGGTCTAGCTATGTAGCCCGGGTGGCCTTGAACTTGCAGTGATCCTCCTGCCTCAGCCTCCCAACTGCTGGGATTACATGCCAGCTTCTCATGAGGTATACTGTAATTATTATTGTTATTATTATTTAGGTACTGGGGTTTGAACTCGTGACCTTCTTCTTGTGAGGCAGGTGGTGGCACCATTGAGCTAAATCCCTGGCCCAGTAATTATTTTTTTATTGTGCTACTCATTCATTTTGTCAGTGTTTTGTTGTTTGTTTTTTTCATTAAGTTTATTGGTACTTTTTAGGTATAGAGTATAGTTACATTCACCATTGGGATCTTGTACCTGTACATGACAGATCTTGGTTCTCATTTTTTCCTTGTACCCTGCCCCGCTTCACCTCCTCCACCTTCCCCTATTTATGAAGACTTTTCCATTTTTTCCTTTGTTTATTTATTTTATTGGGTTGTTTTTTTTTTTTTTTTTTTTTTTTTTTGGTACCGGGGATCGAACTCAGGTCCTTGTTTCCTACACTGCTTCCTGCCTCCCAGCCTTGAGGACTAGGCAATTGGGGATCCCTGTCTCTGTGGTCCAGGTGAGGCACAGGAACCACCTGGTACAGCTGGCACAGGGGTGTGGGGTTGAGCTGTGGGCACCTTGGGCCCTGCCCGTGTCTTTCCTTTCCCCGTGGGCTGGTGGCCCCTGCTATGTGGGTCTGGGGCTGAGTCCCCAGACCCTGCCCTGGCTACCTCGTCCTGCCCGTCCTCACTCAGAAGCTCGTGTGTCGCGTCAGTGCTTTCTGTTCCACCTTTCCGGGTGAGGGATGCATTGCTCTCACAGTTTGGTCTTTGATCTCTGTGCCCGGCAGTGCCAGCCATGGACGGGCATGTGCCTCTTCTCAGGTCCCATGGCCCAGCTTGGGGTCAGGTGCCTCAGGTGCTGGTCCCTGGGCACTTGGGGGTCTGAGCCACTTTGGGGGTGGGAACCTGAAGCAGAGGGTGAAGGAGCCCTGGGCGGGCACCCCACTGCTGCCAGTCCCATCCTGGTGCTTGATGCCCCCACTTCCTCATGGCCCTGGTTACTCTCGGGGCTCTCATCTTCCCCCTCAACCCCCCTAGCAGAGTCATCTGTGGGCAGCTGAGCCCAGGTTGGTAGCCCCGAGGAGGAGGAAGAGCTGAGGACCGGAAGAGCAGTCCCCCACGCCCATCGCATCCCTGGTGTTGGGGCTCAGGGATGACACGGACCCTCTGGCCAGGGGCCATGACCCGGTGGTACTGGTCTTTGTACTCTTTGCTCCTGCTGCACCCCATCCTCCTGCACACCAGTGGCACTCCTTTGTGTCTCTCCTTCTCTTTTCAGTACTGGGGACTGAACCCAAAACTTGCGGGTGCCTGGTGCTTTCATTTTATTCTGAGGTGGGGTGCGTGGCCTCGAGCCTGTGAGCCTTGACTTTCACCTCCCAGCCTGCCAGGGTCACGGGTAGGTGCCACAGTGTGCTACTGCAGGGCCACGGGGTGATGCAGAGTGCTCACCCGAGACCTGAATGGCTATCCCTGCAGGGTGCTGAGTGCAAGGCTCTTCTGGGGCTCAGTGTGGGACCCAGACGTGGAGCCCTGGGCAGCTGCTGCTTGCCCCTGTAGTCATGGCCACATTGAGGTCCGCTGTCTGTGGGCTCCCACAGGCACAGGGATGGTGCTGTGGCACAGGGTGGGGTGGGAGGTCCGGGGACAGTGGGTGGGTTTGTGCCAGGCAGGGTCCTCAGCCTTGGTCCTGTCCCCAGGTCCCCTGCCCTCCTCTCATTCTGGCTGCTGTCCCTCCCACTGTGATTCTCAAGCTCCATGTGCTTCCTGCTGGGTGAGCAGCTGCCTGCAGCAGGGTGGGTGGGTGACCCCAGGGCCTTGGCTGGGCCGCCATAGTGGAGACAGCGTGTATGCGTGGCACCCTGGGACGCTGAGCGTGTGATGGAAAGGTGTTCAGTATACATGCGTTTGGGGGCCACCATGGTGTTGGGTGAGACTTGGGCAGGTGAGAGAGTTGCCCAGTGTCTCAGTTTCCCCGTGCCAAAGCGGGGCACTTGGCATTTGGAAGGGCTCTGGAGCACACTCAGGCTCATCAGCCCCCCTCCCCACCGCACCCAGCCAGTGGCTGGGTGGGAACGAGGCCCTCGACCCCTGACACCCTGTCCTGTCCTCGTGGCCAGGTCAGGACCGTGTGAGGCAGGGAGACTGGTGTAGGCTTCTGTGGGCATCTGCTGAGAGGCCAGGCAGGGTGGGCAGTTACCAGGAATCCTTTCCGCTCACCTAGCACATGTGGCCCTGTATTTATAGATATGACTATTGTTTTATTAAAAATACAGTTTCATTCAGCTTTGTCCCAAATAATTTGCAACAAACTGGAAAAGCTTGCTTTTTTTTCCCACCTAAAATAAGCTTTCAAGCCAGGCATGGTGGTGCATGCCTGTAATCCTGGCACTTGGGAGGCTGAGGCAGGAGGATCTCTGTGAGTTCAAGACCAGCCTGGGCTACATAGTGAGTTCCAGGTCAGTCTCAAGTACATAGTGAGACCCTGCCTCAAAAATAAATAAATAAATAAATAAATAAATAGGAAAAAAAAAAGAGATATACAATTAAAAAAACAGAAACAAAAACAAAAAAATAAACATTCAACAAAATTAGCAACCTGCCAGTTCAGCCTGCATTTTCTAAGTTCTGCAGAGCTGGATACAGTATTTTAGAATGGATTGGAGGAAATAGGCTGAAGGGTAGTATTTGTGATGTACAGCTAGTCACACCTGTGAGGTTTTCCACTGGCCTGGGATAAATTCATATTTTTCTGCTGAGGCCGAGCGTGACCATGTGGTCCGGCTGTCTTAGGGTTATGGTCATGGGCAGGGCTGTAGGCCCTTCCCTGGGGGCCAGGCACTGAGTATCCTGAACATTGAGGCTGATACATCAGCCGGTGTGCATGGCTGACCCCATACAATCTTACCTACGGACACTGACGCTGGCATTTCACGTGCTTTTCCTGTGTCTCAAAATGTTATTCTTTTATTTATTCATTTAGATTTTTTTGAAACAGAGTCTCACTGTGTAGCTCAGATTGGCCCTGAATTCACTAGGCAGCCGAGGCTGACCTCAAATTCGAGATGATCCTCCTGCCTCAGCCTCCCGAATGCTGGAATTACAGGAGTGTACCATTGTGCCTGGCATTGTTATTATTTTTATTTATCAATCAATCAAAAATGTAAGCATCCCCTTTCTATAAAGGTTGGGGACCCTCTGCTGGAAGGAGGGGCCTCAGGACCCTGTGCGCAGTTCCACATTTGGTGAGAAGTCAGTGTCTGAGGAAAAGTGGCAGGAGACTGAGCCCAGGGCTCTGACTTGATCTGCACCATGGGTGCAGATCAGCTGGGGTATGTGTCCACCACTCTCGTGACAGGTGTGGAGGCCAGCACAGCAGGGTGCTCTGCTACACAGGCACAGGCTGGTCACTGCGAGGGGGCTGCACACCACGCAAGGCACCAGGAAGCCCTGGGTGGGCATCAGGGAGCATAGTAGGTGTGGGCCTGAGGAGGCAGATGGGAGGAGCAGGCGCAGGGCCGTGCATGGTGCAGGTTGGCCGGAGTGCAGGCCCCATGGGGGGTGAATGCTGGGTCCCACACCGCTGATCTATGCCTGAGTTCTGCGCTGTCTCTAGGACCGGCTGCCTGGAGGCCGCCTGGCACCTGCTTGTGGTGGTTGGTGGCAGAGTTTGTGCCCTGACCCCCTGTGCTGTGCTGATCACAGTGGCTCCTCTGCCGAACGGGGGTATCAGGAGTCTCTCTTCCTCCCATGTTCCCCTCGAAATGCTGGGTACTCTTCCCATGTATATGGGGTGTTCTGGGGAAGGAGGTGCTGTCCACTGTTTATGAGGATTGAGAGAAACCCCGGCCTACCCTCTGAGTACCCAGGTGTTGGGGTACCAGGGCAGGGCAGAGGCAGCAACCTGAGGTCCACACTGGGTGCAGGGAGCCTCTGCCTAAGGCTGGGGTGTGGTGGGGGCCTAGGTCTCCCATCCCAGACTTGCTGGTGCCCCCCATGGTGAAGACAATTGGGGGGTGCAGCAGTGGCATGGAAGGCCGCTGACAGTCTATCTCCCGATAGACCTGGATACCCATGGCCCCTGGGCATTTGTGTAGGCATCTGGACAAGGTTGTAGATCACTGCTAGGCCTGAGGCAGCTAAACCCCACGTCCTAGTTTGGGTGGCTGACCCTGAGGACGTGGTCAGCCGGTCTCCTCCAGTGTTGCCCTCCCTCCTTGCCTTAGCCCCTCAGTGCAGGGGTGCTTGTTTTGCTGTGACGTCAGCTCCCCGGTATCCATGCCGTGTTTTAGTTTGTGCCTCAGCTGCCGGCTGCAGCTTCCCAGGGGAGCCGGGTACCACCCGGGCCTGGAGACATGAGGCAGGGAGGTGAGAGGCGGGGAGCAGGGCGGCCAGCTTTCCATTAGATCTGCTCCTCCCGCGGCGGCCCACCCTGCTCTGCCTATTGTCGGTCGGAGGCCAGAAGACGCTGCAGCTCTGCTGTGAAAGGGACAGAAAATGCCTCCCTGCACGCCCACCGCCCGCAGCGCATAAAGAATTGGGCGCTGAGGAGGCAGGGGAAGAAAGCCGGTGAGTAATGCGCATCTCTCGGTGGATTTTCCCCGCTGGCCGCAGTGGCGTTGGTTGCAGGCCGTGTGCAGGCAGCGGAGGGGCTGGGAGTCGGCGCCGGTCCTGCGTCCTGGCTTTGCCAGAGCCTGCGTGCCGCACAGATGTTCCCGCACTGATTCCAGTGTCTACGGCCGCCTCAGGAGCACCGCGAGGGGCTGTTGTTTACCTGGGGTGTCGGATTTTCAGGAAATCCGTCCGCTGAGAGGAGCTGGCCGTGAGTGATGCGGCTGAGGCGGGCGTGAGAAGGGAGATGCACGCGGACGGTATGTGTGAGGCCTGGGTCCTGGGCTCACATCCTCCGCAGCACTGGCTGCCCTGGGATCCCGGCCGGGGAGCGGAGCCCGGTCGGTGCGGCGGTCGTGAGCGCGCAGACGGCTGTGTCTGCTGCTTGCTTTCATTCTGCATTGTCGATAGCGCCACAGTGGTGAGGTCTGAGCCCTGCCCCGCGAGCGGCACCTGTCTCCGAGAGCCCCCGCTTTGTGTTGACACCGGCGTCATGTTGGTGCCCGGGTGGCACCGACTGTGCTAATGTGCACGGCTCACTCCACAGGGTCCTGGCGGCCAGCGGGGAGCGCGGCTGTGGCATCCGGCTTTCTGTTCTGAGATGGTTGGAGGTGGATTGGAGGGGACTGGGGCTGCATGGCCTTTGGTGGGGACCCGGGAATGGGGGGCGCTTTTCTGACGTCCATTTTGCAAGGTGTTTTTGTAAAAAGCAAACCCAAGAGACTGCTTTCCATGCCCGGAGGGCTGGCCTGCAGGGCCAGGAGGGAGCGCTCCCCCTGGCACAGTGAGGTGCTGGGTGCCGGGTGCTAGTGGGCTGGGGCAGAGGCTGCATCTTCCCCGGGCTCCGGCTGCCACCCTCAGCTGGGCCAGCCAGGGGATGAGCCAGGTGTTTTGGTCCTTGGATTATGAGATGCTGGCATAGGTATGGGCGAAGAGTTGCCCAACAGGATGTCTGTTCGCTCGCGCCTACTGGGGAGAAATGAGCTGTGTCATAGTTTCTCCAGGATGCCTGGGTGCCGTGGCCTCCTTCCATTTGTGGACCCTGTGCTGGCAGAGCAGTGCTGATGCAAACCTCAGAGAGTAGAGGTGCTGCCAGGGTCTCCAGGGCTGGGCACACCGTGGTGATGTCTTCCGATCCCATGGCCCTCAGGGGGCTCAGGGCTCCCTCCCTGCAGAGAGCCGACCTGCGCTGGTGCCATGCCCGGTGTGGCTGCCAGTCACCTGTGTTTGTCTCGGGCAGATCTGTGTGGAGTCACCATGTCCCTGTGCTGCTGTGGCAGTTGCCAGTGGACTCTGTCTCCCAGTGTCTCTGTGGAGTCAGGGCCGCCACTGTTACAAGAGGGGTTGTACACCGTGGCCACCTGGCTTTGCCCCCGAGGTGCCTGTCACCCTGGGGTCATGCAGTCTGAACGCCAGAGTCATCCACGCCGGTGCTGCAATGGGGCCACCTTGGCCCTGAGCTTCGTGCTGGTCCTGGTGGGCCGCAACAGGGTCGTCTGTGGTCGCAGCAGAGACTTCCTGTGTGCATATTTGGAAGTCCCCGTGTTGCCTGGTCTCTGATGTCCCTGCTGAGCTGCCGGTCACAGGGAAGGGGCCGATGTGGAGTGCGGCCCTCAGAAGGGCCTTCCAGGGCTCAGGATCCCAGGATGGGCTTCCGTGGGCACCTGTGCTGACCTTGATCTGTCAGAGGGTGTGGGAGGGGCCACCTTAGATGGGTTACCTTGCTATTGAGGGGAAGCCCTTTTTGGAATTCTGACGGGAGCAGGGAATCTAGAAAGTTCCCTTTCCGTGCTAGCCCCTGGCATTTGGGTGGCCGGGCAGTTCTGGCCTCACCTCGCTCCACCCCTTCCTGCGTCTCCCTGTCTTGGCCACAGGGCCTTTGCTGAAGCTGTGGTGTCCTCTCCTGCAGCAGGGGTGGAGGGGGTGTGTGACACCTGGGGTGCAGCTCTCACCAGCCGTCACTGCACACCCAGGCACAAAGCAGGTACTCTGCATTTGTCGCCTGTGCCAGGGCTGTGGTCCAGGACAGCCACTTGCCCAGCTCTCAGATTGGTTTTGGTGACAGTCACAGCCGTCACCATGGTCCAGAAGACAGGCGTCAGAGTCTGCCAGGGCCCTGAGGCTCACGGTTTATTTTAGCACTACCCTAAATATGTGGAGTAGGGCACCTCATTTACAACTGGCTGCCTCTCCCTGCCTTGTCTCCCAGGACTCCAGGCGGAACTGGCTAGATTCAACCTCACACTACCCGCAAGCCACCTGGCCCGGCTCAGGCCTTGCTGGCTGGTTAGGTGCACAGTGCCTGTGGGCGCGGGGACCCTGACTGTGTCCAATGCTGCTTTGAGCGCTTCAAGTCTTTCTGGTGTTTACTCCTTCCTGTGTCTCCTGTGGGAGATGTGCAGAGATCCGTTTTCTAGCAAGGTGGAGGCACCCTGTGTCGGGTGCAGCAAGGGCCTGGGCTGGTGCAGGCTGGCTCTGTTGTGCAGTTGGGCCATGGGAGAACTGAGCCCCGGGTGTAGGCCCTGTGTCCCAGCCTGGTCAGAAGTCATGTTGCTGTTACTGCTGGCTGCACTTTAGTAAAGTTTGCACTGTGGATAATTTTTATATTTAAAAGTTTAAGGTGGTGAGCACCCCATGTGACTGAAGAACAGCAGATGAGCACTCAGCCCTGCATCCTACCCCAACCCCCTGTGCTCAGTGTGGCTTCTGGTGTGCACCTCTCACGTGCTGCTGTTCCGGTCTCCTCCGTCAGGGCAGCGCTGGACACCTGTGCAGACCTGGCTGTTCAGCTCTCCTTCCTCCCTCCCCACTCCCAGCAGGGTCACAGCCCCATCTGGTGTCATCATGGGTCATACAAACGTCTTCGAGCCCCTGCTTCCGTTCAGTTGGTGCTTGTCCTGGCCGTGGCACCCAGCTGGAGGTCACCCTCTGTGTGCAGTGGTCTCTGCACTCTGACCCTGGGCTCCCCCAGAGCTGCCCTCCAGAATCTGTCTGGACAGAGGCGTGAGAGGCTGATTTCTGAGTGTGCCAAGAGGGCGTTGCTGCCACCCACCACAGCTGGGTGTCTCAGCCAGGTGCAGACACGCACTTGCCCCCGGGGCCCCAGCTCCCAGCCCTGTCGGTTGTCTCTGGCTTTCCGTGGGTCAGTTTTTGTGTGTAGTTTTTCTCCATGAGGTCTTGAGGTGCTGGTGTCTTCTGTGCTCACGCCCTTCCTGGTGCTGCGTCCTGACACGCACTGCCTACCTGGACTCGGCGGGAGGTCTGCGGGCGGAAGCGCTGTCCTGTTTTCTGATGCCTGGCCCCTCTTCTGCCATCCTTTCCAGAGCTGCTTCTGGCGCTGCTTGGCCCTCCTAGGGTGCTCTTCTAGGTTCCTCATTTCCATTTCTCTGGCTCTGTAGTTCTTCTCTTTCGTTTTCTGAGCGACTTGCTGTTCTCTGAGCTCCCTTCCGAAAGCGAATGTGTAGCTCTCCTCTCGCAACTCTCCTTGTGGCTGCGAGGCTCGGGGTACATGTGGCAGTAGAGCAAGGTATCGCGCACTTTGATAGTCCTGTGGCTGTGTGTGTGGATGCCCGCCCTGCCAGATGTTCTGAGCGTTGGCACCCTAATTTCTCCGGTCGCAGATGCACCGCTGGAGGCAGAGAGGTCAAGAAATCATCTCAACCCCCCAGCTGTGTGCAGTGGCTCTTGGGCCCCAGTCCGCATGGTAGAGGTCGTGGCCTGGCTGGCCTCCTCCTAGAGCCTCCATGGTGGTCGGCCCACATCCGGGTGCCTCGCTGACAGTCAGGAGACTACGTCTCCACCTGCCTTCTCCCAGTGCCTGGCCCGTGGCACTGGTCTCTGCTCAGTCTCCTGGCGACTACAGGATCATGTGCCCTCAAGTCCTGGTGTCACTGTCCCTGCCTTGACTTCCCTTTGCTGTCATGCAGTGGCAGAGCTTCCATTCTCTGGACTGCGGCCTTGGGAGGGGTGGTGGGGGTCGTCACACGTCCGCCAGGCTGTCTGTCCAGGGGCATCTGGTTGTGTCTCTCAGCAGTCCTGGAGAGGCCCTCATAGCATACTGTGGAGGTGGGTAGCCGGAGTGGCAGTTGTGAATCAGCATGAGCCTGGAGTCTGTGTGTGTGTGTGTGTGTGTGTGTGTGTGTGTGGCACTGAGGATTGAACCCAGGGCTGTGCCTGTGAGCGTGTGTTCCACCCCATTGCGGTGGGAGCAGAGGAGGAGCTGAGTGGACAGCTCAGGGCCTTGTGCTCTGTCCCTCCCTCTGCTCAGCTGGGCAGTTTTCAAGGGCCTTTGCCCCAGTGGGGGTGGTGCTCAGCCAGGTGACCCCGTGGGACCTGGGCAGAGGTTGTGTGTTTTTAGAAGGTGTGACTGACAGGGGATTGAGATGGGCTCTCTGCTAGCTGGCCCTGGGCCATGGCCGATGGACCAGCAGTGATCGGCGAGCTGAAATCCACCCCGTCCCGAGGTCCTGGCTCCCCTGCATCCCCTCTGCCCAGGGCCCTTCGGACGCTCTGGACAATGTTGGGTGCTGGCCGGGTGTTTGCCTGTGTCTGATGTTTCCTTGTGGCTAGATGGGGTGTGGCTGGCGTCTCCTCGAGGGTCTTCCTATGGGCGCATGGGCCCATGGCCACCCTGTGCCAGGCCATGGGGGCCCCCCTGGCCCTGCTGTGCTCTGGGGAAGGAGTTACCTGTCCTGCTGTGGGCTGCACTGTGCAAGGGGAAGGACAGGCCCTGTCCCGCGGCCTCACCGGCTGTGTGTGATCTCGGCGGGGCCTTCCGGTCCGGCTCAGTGAAGCACACCCTCCGTGTTGCTGTTTGTCTGCTTTAAACAGAAAGGCAACAAGGAAAATTGGATTTGAATGGAGACTATAATTAATCATTTCGTGAATATAAGATTACTTCATTAAGTATGCCTGGCTGGTAGACGTTCAGCACCGGGCTCTGGGGAAGACAGAGCAGGCATATTTGTAGCCATAGCCATGACTTCGGGGTGCGGGGTGCTCAGTGGGCCCAGAGCTGCCATCCCAGGAGCCCCTAGGGGAGGTGTCCAGTGGTGACCAGACCCCCATGGCCCAGTTCTGAGTGTCCGTGCACAGCCCAGATAGTGATGTCTACACTCATCGCACAGGCCGGACAGCAGGTGGGATGTAGGTGTCCGTGGCTCGCGGTACCTGCCCTGGCTCAGGAAGCTGAGTCCAAGGCTGCCTGCCTGCTGAGATCTGCTTCCACTGCCTCAGGCCCAGTTCTCAGATGCTGCTGGTGTCTCCACCGTGAAAAGGCGAGGGCCACGGGTGCCCCTGTGTCAGGCCCTGCAGGGCAGGGAGCTCTGCCCATTTCCAGGGGGCCAACAGGGATGCTTTCAGCTTGTGGCGGTCCCAGGACCACGACCCTGTTCACAGGGCCGCAGGGGGCAGTGGGGCTGGCACAGGTTGCTGCTTGGGCCTGAGCGGAGCCCAGCCTTGGCCCCCTGCTCCCTGGGTCCAGCCTGGCGCTCAATCAGCAGCAGACTGCTGGCCTGGCCTCGGTTTACACACATGAAAGTGGCTGAGGTCTCAGAGAGCATTTAGGTTCCAGCATTACAGTATTAGAAATTGGAAATGAGAAACAGTTATTCATTTAACAATTGTAAAACCGCTATGTGCCCATAATTAGCACAATTCCGATGAGTTATGGCCATATTCTTTGTCTCCTCACTTTCGGCAGTGCTGGGGATCCAGCCCCAGGCCCTGTGGGTGCTAGGCCCAGGTTCTACAACTGAGCCGCACCCCACCATTTCACAAACAAAACATGGAGTCCTTGTGTCTGGCTTAGTGGAAGTCTGTTGCTATCTCTCTGGCAGAAGGGTGTGGAGAGTGCCCAGGGCCTCAGCCCTCAGGTAGAAGCGGGGCTGCTCCTCCCAGGTGACCCCCACTCCTTGCAGGCCAGGCAGCCATGAAAGCTACAGCAGAGACCTCAACCCTGCCGTCGGAGCCCAGGCTGTGGCCTGCGTGGGCTCCTGCCAGTCCCACGTGGTCGCTGGCCGAGGGTTACTGCTGTGGGCTCTATGGGGCCCCTGCCATCCGTGTGGTCTGATGTCCCTGAGGAGAGCGCTGTACTTGCCGTGCCCGCGGTCTGGTTCCCAGGGCTGCCCGGCCCTGCCAGCTTAGCCACTGCCCGTGTGTCCTGCTGTCCCATGGGCTGCGCCACCCTGGCCTCCAATGGCAGTGGCATAGGAAAGATACAACTCCAGACCTGTTAGATATCAGATATGCCAAGCTTGCAGTCTCATAGCATCGAGGAATGAAGTTACAAACCAGAGGAGGGAGTTAGTAGTCTCACAGGAAATAAGAGAGGAGAATCACACTGAGTTCCAGGCTTCTGGGTAACTTGTGTAGCAGATCACAGCATGGCACAGGTGGCAGACTACAGGTGGCCCACAGGGTTGGGGGAGCCACTTGGCAATGCACAGCCAGGTGCTTTGAGGAAGGGAGCAGGACGTGGCTCTGGGCGTGGACTGGGCGGTGCTGACCACAGTCCAGTCTCAGGTGCTGCTTCCCTGCAGCTGCGTGGCCCTCCATCCCGTGGAGGCTGGCCTCTCGCCTCGCCTCTGGCCACAAATCCCATGTCTATTTCTGTGCCGACTCCCTGAGGCCCAGCCCTCTCTGGCTGCCTGTTAACTTCTCTCTCATGGAGCTGCCTATAGTAGAGGCTATGGGTGGAAGGGAGGGGACACTGAGGCAGGGCCTCTCATCTTGGGTGACCCTCGCCAGCCCAGGGTTGGGGCTGTGTGGCCTCAGGCTGACACCTGGTGGCAGTGTCACGGGTCAGACCCTGCCCGACCGGTAGGTCGAGCTGGCTCTCCGCCTTCTGTGTGATTCCAGGGAAGGGTGGGGTCTGCCACCCGCCTGAGTGAGCCAGTGCTGGGTGGATCTCTGTGGGGAACAGTGTGGCGGACGCCTGGAACAGACCCGTGGAGCGGTGAGCACTGGCCAGCGGCACAGAGGGAGGCGGGAGGGTGTGGAGAGGCTCTCACAGCGGACCTCAGCCTTTTCTGCCTGCTTACAAATCTGCCAGGACTTTGTGTTGTGAATTTGCAATTCCTTGGGAGATGTTTGTTGTGGCAAATGTTTATCAGTGGCATTTTCAGAATTGTTGCTCATTTACTGAAAGGGAAGGTAGAGCTGCAGATGGTGCTGCAGGCCACAGCTGGCACTGCCCGGCCTGGCCCCCTGCAGCCCCAGGCAGGCTGGTGTTCTGCCCAGTGCAGACCCAGAGCCTCAGAGGCCAGCACAGGCTTCTTGCCTGGGTCCCTGAGGGCCAGCAACAGGGACCCACACACCCGGCTACTCCGGCCAAACCCAGGCTCTGCCACAGTGTCTGCAGCCTCCCGTGTCCAGCTGAGCATCTGTGTTTTTCAAATCTTCTGTCACAGGAAGGAGGCTGCTCTGGGGCAGGGTCCTCAGTGATTCTTGGGTGGACTCAGGGCCGTGCAGGCCGCAGGTGGAACTACTGCTGGCCTGTGTGCTCCCTTGGGGTCAGCATTCCATGGAGACCCCACCCTCGTGTTGACGTGGTCCGGAGGAAGGGCCATCCCTCCTGCACTGCTGAAACGTGTCAGTGTTAGCATGAGGGGGTGTGGCGGGGCCCGGGCTGCTGTGTGCGCGGCCGTCGTTGTTCGATCTGAGGCTCTGGCTCCTGAGTGGCTGGCGGCACCTCCTGAGTGGCCCTGGGCTTTGTCTTCTCACTGGGCTTCATGCTCTGTTTTCCAGCATGATGTTCACCTTGCTCCCGTCCCCGCTGGGCTGGAATTGGCCATTTCTCCCGGGGGCCTGGCTTCCTCGGGAATGGGGAACAGTGTTTGGAAACCACCTGAGTGTCCTGCTGCCCCTGGGCCTGGGGCAGTGGGGCTGGCCGAGTGCACGTCCAGGCTTCAGGTCTCAAGCACAGAGGCCTGGGGGGACCATGGGCTCTTTCTGCCTCGCCAGTGTCTCTTCCTCTCTGCTGCCATATGTTCACAGGTGCCGGTTGGTGACCAAGCAGGCCAGCGTGCATTGGCCCTGTCCTGTCCCCAGGGTACAAGGTGTCATGCTTACGCATGGCGTATAGTTCTCAGGAGGGTCCAGACCCATGTTCCGCCTCCTGGGTTATGTGATTTGGTATCACTTTCAGGGCATTTTCCCAATCTTTCTGTTCTTATTTTGAGATGGGGTCTCACTGTGTAGCCCACATTGGCCTTGAATTCAGCCATCCTGCCTCAGCCTCCTGAGTTCTGGGATTATCAAGCCTGTGCCACCACATCTAGAATCTCACCTTACTTATTGTATTTCAGGGTTATTTAAATGAAGCATGTGATGCAAGAATAACAATCCCTATTTCCATACATTTGATCCTGTGCGCATCTGACTTAATTGTTTTGCTCATTCTTGCTGGTTTTCTTCTCATAAAAATAAGGATGTGTGTGCACTCTTACTTGTACTTCTTGTGGCATAAAGGGTAGCTCAGCACGTACTTTTTCCTGTGCTTTGCTTTCTTACTCTCTGTCTTTTTTATTTAGGCACACACATTTATGTATATTTAGGATGAGACTAGAAGTGAGAGTGATACAGATGCCACCAGCATCACAAAGCCCGGAAAAGTAACTTTCGTCAGACCTGTCATATATGATCTTCTCGCCATGCTTCTGATTTCCCCCGACATTTTTTTTCCTTTTCTTTCTCATTGAGTTTATTGGTACATTGTAGGTGCACAGTAAGTTACATCCATCATTGGGACCTTGTACCTTTTCATGACAGATCCTGGTTCTTATTTTCTCCCCACTCCCCTGCCCTCCCTTCATCCTCTCTACCCTTCCCTATTTACAAAGACTTTGTTTCCATTTTCTCCTTTTCTCATATTTTTTCTTTTCCCTTCTTTCCTTTTCCCTCCCCTTCCCACTTCCCCTACACCTTTAGCCCTTTTCTTCCTATTTCCTACCCCCCAACATTTTCTAGCAGCAGGTACTTTGGTGCCCTTCTAGATAGTGGTTTTTAAATATTCTCTGTGTAGAAACCTCGGGAGAGTCCTGGATTCAGTGTTCCTTCTAATGGGGTTATTAAAACACGTTCACTGACTGGCCACGCAGACTCCTGTTGGCCATGGGACCTGGGACGTCGGTTATGTTCAAGCCCATTGTCTTGGGACATGGGTCCCCTTCCCACTGGGTTCTGGGGAGGTGGCGGGCAGCCGCGCCCCATGCAGTTGGGCCTTTGAGCAGCTCCTGGTCAGGGAGGCTCCTGGACCACAAGGCCCACAGTGCCCCCTGCCCCACATGGTCAGGACGCAGCAGAGCCTGCCATCTTCGCCGTGCACGTGTGCGGTCACAGTGTGACTGTTTTCCTATTGTCCACCAGGTCTCTGGGATGCGCTTTCTCCCCACGTCTAGCATGTGCATATGTGTGTAACTCAGTGCCTCAGGCCTGCCAAGCATATGCTGTACCACTGAGCTGCACCGCTGTGCGTTCATGCATGTGCAAGTGTGTGTGTGAGTGTGCGTGCATATGTGTTACACATGCCCAGGGAGCACTGAGCTGCACCCAGGACCTTTTTATTTTATATCATTTTTACTTTTGCAGTACTGAAGTTGGAACCCAGGGACACTCTGCCACTGAGCTATCCCCAGACCGTTGTTCTTTACTCTTTACTTTTTTTTTTCATTGAGTTTAATTGGAACTTTTTAATTTATTACTTTTTTTTTTTTTTTTTGGTTTTTTTGAGACAGGGTCTCACTATGTAGTTGAGACTGACCTGGAACTCACTATGTAGTCCAGGCTGGTCTCGAACTCATAGCGATCCTCCTGCCTCAGCCTCCTGAGTGCTGGGATTACAGGCGTGCGCCACCATGCCTGGCCTTTAATTTACTTTTGACTTTGTTTTGTTTTGGGTTTTTTTAAATAGTCTCTCTATGTAGCCCAGGCTGGTCTTGAACTCATGGAGATCCTCCTGCCTCTGCCAACCAAGTTCTGGGAATACAGGCATATGCCATCACACTTTTTACTTTGAGACTCAATAAGTTGTCCAGGCTGTTTCAAACTTGCAATGCTCCTGCCTCAGCCTCTTGATGGGATTATAGGTGTGCACACTGCACCCTGTCCTGCTATCTGCTTTTTTTTTTTTTTTTTGATACCAGGGATATGGAACTCAGGACCTTGCACTTGCAGTTGCAGCACCACTGAGCTACATCCCGGCCCCCCACTCTCTGCTTTTAAGCAAAGGAGGCTCTGCCCAGAACAGGCAGTGGAGGATGGTTAGGGATCCTGCCGTGGGTGCAGCTGGCCCTGCTACAGCTGGAATAGTGGCAGCACCATGGCTGGGGTCCTCAGGCCAGCGACTCTGGAGCTGGTGGCTCCACTGCATCTGCTCGGGGTCACTGGGGATGCCTTGTTTGCCGTTAGTTACATTGGTCTCATCCTGTCATCCAGAAGCCTGGAGCTGAGTTGCTGAATGCAGGGCATCACGAGATACCAGGGTAGACTGCGGGTGGGCCTGCCATGCACAGCGCCTGGCTGCAGGGACGTGGGGTGGCCGGAGGTGGCTTCTTTTCGAAACAGCATCTGGGCTGGGGGAGTTTTCCAGTTCACAGGGGCCACCCACTCTCAAGGTGGGGCAGGGAGCCCCCTTCCCAACCATCTGACAGGGAACCGGGGCTTGGTTGAGAGCGCGCGGCTGGGCTGGTTTTGCCAGTTCCCTGGGCCTCGAGCATGGGCAGGCGGGGTGGGCGTGCAGCGGGCTACGCGGTGACTGGCACGTGCTGGCTGCTGGACGCTGAGGCTGAAGGCGGCCTTTGTTAGGCCGTGGCGGAGCAGCTCTGAATAGCAGCTTTCTCTGTTCTGGAGGCAGTGGGGGGCAGGGGGATGGGGTTGGGGTTCAAGGACCCCAGTTGGAGTGGGTTCACACCTCCCAGTCTGAAGCCTCGGAAGGACACTGTGCAGTTCCTACCCCGAGGTCTGCCCGAGACCCTCCCTGTCCTCAGGGGCCAGCAGGGCCTCCCGCCTCTCTGGGTACAGCTCATCCCTTTCCCGAGGACGTGCCCCCATGCATCTGCCCACTGCGCGGGACTCCCCAGGGACAAGGTGTTGACCTCGGGTGCACCCCGAGGGCTGAAAGCGGTGTCTGGGGCCCAGCGAGGGTGCCCTGGGTGGTACCCAGTGTCCACTTGTGCAGATGCTCCAGCAAGTGGCAGGTGAGTGGCCCTTCGGGGACAGCAGAGTTTCATCTGCCTCAGACCTGCTGCAGTGCCACCTCCCTCTCTGGGTCAGGCTTGGGTGTGTGCCAGACGGGAGCCGGCCCTGCCACGTTCTTGTCTGCACTGGTTGTAAAAGCAGTGCACGCTGACCATGCGGGCTGAAAGTGTTGGGGACAAATTACAGTCGTCCTCCGTGGTCCTCTTTCCCTTTGTGCTAGTCTCACATGCGTGTTAACTTTTAATGAAAAGGTTGGGTGCACCTCCCAGCCTCGTGGCCCCTCTGCCTCGGAGGGAAGGTGCCCCCATCCTGGGAACAGAGCACAGGTCTGTGGATGGACCTTGGTGTTGCTGATGGGCTGAGTAGCTGTGCCCATGGGCAGGCGTATGGTGCACTCCTTCTGGTTTGGATTTTTGGAGACAGGGTCTCACTCTGGTTCAGCCTGGCCTTGAACTCACAGTGATCCCCCCACTTCAGCCTCCCAAGTGCTAGGATACATGTGTGTGCCACCACCATACCTGGCTCCTTCTTCCTTGGGTACAAAACACTGTGGATCCTGAGGCAGGAGGTGATGGTGCAGGAGGGACCGGTGTCCTGAAGAAGATTGGAGTTTGGGGTGGTCATACACCTGGGATCCCAGCACTCCGAGGCTGGGGAAGGAGGACTGCAACTTCCAGCCCAGCCTGGTTGACTCAAAATAACCAAAGGCCCAGGATGTGGCTCAGTGGGAAGGCCTTGGGTTCAGTGCCCAGTACTGGGGAAAAATGCTAACAACATAACCCAGTGGGTCCTGGGGGTGACCAGCCTGGGTGGCCAGCGCTACTGGGACTGGGGTTGGGCTCCTGTCCAAGCCCCAGGATGTGAAGTCTGTGGAGGGTACATTTCCTGGTGGGGGGCCACAGAGGCACTGAGCTGAGGAAGAAGGACCCCAAGCAGAGGGGAGGAGACAGCGCTGGGCTTGTGGCTGTGTCAGGATGGAGAAGGTGCCCGGGAGGCTCACAGGCGGCCTCAGTGTGCCACCTCTTGGTGGGGCTCTGGGGGGCTGGGGCGCCAAGCAGCAGACATCCGCACATAGACTCCGGAACCCAGGATGGGGCTGGGCTTGGGCTCGGTGGGTCTCGAGGTGGCTGTGGGGCCCCCAGCCTGTCCCCTTCTCTGCCTACCCTGCAGTCCCTGGCCCCCAGCCCGCGGAGGCCGGAAAGGGCTCTTGGGCACCCGGCCTGTGTGTCACTCGTTCCCAGAACAGTGTGGGCCATGGGAGCTGTGTGTGGCTGGTGGTGCTGCCCTCTCAGAGGCCGGCAGGGCAGGGTGGCACAGTGGTGGCCCTTCTGCGGTTCACGTGGGCTTGTGGGTGCGTGGGATACCCCACCCACGGCATCGGAGTTCTCAAAGGTCCCTACTGGGCCTGGGCCACTGACACGGTGTCACTGCCTTGGGGTCTGAGCATAAGGCTTGAGCTTGGCAGCTCCATCTCTGGTTTTACAGTAAGAATAGTAACAGCGGTGGCTGTTAGCATTGTTCCAAATTTGTCATCTCTGCAGAGTGGCAGGGCTTATCATCAGGTATACTTTTTTTTTGTACCAGGGATCAAATTTGGGTCTTTGCATTTGCAAGGTAGGCAGTAGAACCACTGACTAAATCCCCAGCCTACCAAGTAGACTCTTTTGGGGTAATTTTTTTTTTTTTTTTTTTTTTAAACAGGGTCTCACTATGTAGTTGAGACTGACCTGGAACTCACTGTGTAGCCCAGGCTGGTCTCGAACTCACAGCGATTCTCCTGCCTCAGCCTCCCAAATGCTGGGATTATAGGCGTGTGCCAGCATGCCCTGCTCAAGTAGTCTTTTAAAGCCAAAATCAGTCCTGGCTTCTGGACTCTCATATTCCTGTTGGCAGAAGTCTTGGGGAACTTTCTGCCTCTGGAGGGACCGTGGTTCTCATTCCCCGGGTGCCTTTCGTCTGATGCTGGAATACAAAGCAGGAACCACAGTGAGGTCAGGCAGCTCTGCCTGGGGCTTCCCTCCCTCTCCCAGGCTGGGGCTTCCCCCAGGCTGCCACAACCACACACAGCCCAGAGGCACACACAGCACATACTGGCCAGCGGCAGAGCGGCTCACGCCTGTGATCGCAGCTGCTCAGGAGGCTGAGGCAGGAGAGTTACAAGCTTGAGCCCAGCTTGGGCAACTTCATGAGACTTCAGCCCGACATGTAAAGGTGGGTTGCGGGTGAGGACACTGTTGCAGATTTTCTGAGAGTATGTGAGGCTCTGGGTTCTGTCCCTACACAGATGGAAAGGAGGGAGGCAGGGAGGGAAGCAGGAGGCCCAGGTCAGCGCCTGTAGGCAACTCGGTGAAGATCTGCTTCCTGCTACAGAGACATTGCCTTCCTGCCTGGCTGAAAAGAGACAAACAACGTGGGCTGTTCTGTCCAATGCTAACCCCATTCCCAGGGCCCTGGCACCCAGATACCCTACCTCCTAAGCTGGCACAGTTGCAGCCTGTGATCCCAGCACTTAGGAGGCTGAGGCAGGAGGATCGCCATGAGTCTGAAGCCAGCCTGTGCCACGTAGTGAGTTCAAGGTCAGCCTGGACTGCATAGTGAGTCCCAGAAGCAAAATAAGACAGAGACTGGACCCCTGACCCCAGCACCCAGGTCTGGCATGGATGCAGATGTGTCCAGATGCAGCTCCAGTGCAGCCATACGAGGTCTCAGTTGGCTGTGTCACACGGAGCAAAAGTTGGTCCTCCTGGGGCTTGGAGCCCAGGACCCAGCTCTGCTATGGCTGCAGGGATCTGACCTGCATGTAGGCCGCGCAGGGCCGGGGTTGCGCCTCAGCGTGGACTGGAGCACAGCTCAGCCCCTGAGGGCCTAGGTGGCATCTTGTCTTCAGTGCTGCCTGGCCCTGACCTGCATTCACAGTCACACCACCACTAGGGCAGTGCTGCCTGCCCCGTGCCAACTCCCTGTTGGAGCCTGAGGCCCTGGGAGTTGGCTCACTCACTAGGGCCAAAGCTCCCCTCAGGTGGTTTGGTTTGGTGTTGCTTTTGGTCTTAGAGACAGGATCTTGATATGTAGACCAGGCTGGCCTTCAACTTGCCATCCTCCTGCCTCAGCCTCCTGAGTGCCAGGATTTCAGGTGTGCCTCACCATATTTCACGCCTCAGGTGGTTTTGAAGAATCACCAAGCTCCTCCAATATGGTCACCTGCTTATTTATTGACTGATGTGTTTGTTTGTTTGTGATGCAGGGGGTTACATGCAGGGCTTTCACACTGAGCTCTATCCCAGCCCTTTAATTTTGATACAGTGTGATCCTCCTGCCTCAGCCTCCCAAGTGCTAGGATTACAGGCGTGGGCTACTGAGTCCAGCTCCCACTGCACGTCTGAGATGAAGCCCTCATCTTTTTGTTGCAGTGCCAGAATCAAACCCAGTACCTGTGCATGCTGAACATGTGCTCACCACTGCCTGTGGCCCCGCCTGGAGCCTGGTGTCCTGTGGCCCCTGTCCTGTCCCTGACATGTGTGGCCTGGCCGCTGTGAGTCAGCACAGCCTCTGAGCCAGAACTGGCCCAGAAGAGGTTCAGGGGTCCTGCTTGTGGGCCTTTGTTTTTGAGTTTTGCTTTTAGCATTTGGCTTACTATTTTCTGATTTCATTCCATGCCCATATTTTAGCCATATTAAATTAACCATCCTTGTACATTTCACAGAGTCCTACTGCCTTTGACACCCTGAGCTGAGTGCACTATCCAACACACCTTGTAAATGTCTCCTTCTGGGATGCATGGACACACTCCAGTGGCGAGAACTGGGCCTACCATTTTTGGTTTTGGTTTTTGGTACTAGGGATCAAACTTGGGTCCTTGCGCTTGTGAGGCAGGCAGTGGAACCACTGAGCCAAATCCCTGGCCCGTGTTTTTTAATTGTGATAAAATACACACGACCCAAAAGTGTCTCTTTATACTGTTTCTAAGTGTGCAGTCCCCATCGCTGTGTAGCCAAGCGGTTCCGGCCCTGTGTCCGTGTCCAGGCAGGGCTGTGCCCCGTGGCTGCTTGTCAGAGGGTGGCCATTGGTGCGGCTGGCGTTAGGACTTCCCGCTTTCGCCACTTTCCTGTACCCACTCATCCGTGGCTGCTGGGGCTGCGCTGAGCAATGCTGCCTGGATCCTGGCCGGGCCACTGTGTGCTATGGCTTCTCTGCCCTAATTCCTAAGCAGCCTGCAGGCCTCATGCCCACCGGCCATGGCAGAACACAGCCTTCTCCTCTCCTTCCCTTTCTTTTGGTTCTGTTCTGGGGGCAGTGCCCGTCCTAACAGTGCGAGGCCTTGCGTCTCTGAGGGGCAGCAATGTGGAGCACCTTTTTGTGTGAATTTCAGCATTTGTGAGTCTCTTTAGTGAGCTATCTGTTCACATCCCTTGCCCATATTTTAGCCAGTTATTTTGTTTTAATCCCTGTTGCTTCTTAATGAAAGGCCTCAGGCCATGTGAGTTGTTCTTCACCTCCTCTTTTGGAACCACTAATTAAAGAGGCAGGAGGAGGTGGCAGAGGCCTGCACCCTGGGCAGCGACAGCCAAGCACCCCGCACAGCATTCGGGAGCCGCGTCCTGGATGGCGTTTCCTTCCCTCCACTTTCCTTGGTGTCTGCCAAGTCTTTAGTCGGGCTATTACTAACTTTTTTTTTTTTGGTACCAGGGATCGATCTCAGGACCTTGTGTTTGCCAGGCAGGCGCGGTGCCACTGAGCTAAATCCCCAACCCATCATTAACTTTCTAAAAAGTAAATGTTATTTTATTTTATCTCACCCCCCCCAGCCCCCTTCCCTCCCTGTATACAAAGCTTTGGGATTTT
>NW_022900935.1:44853950-44882569 GCF_012274545.1 Fukomys damarensis | reverse complement strand
TTTTTTTTTTTTTTTTTGTAATCAGGGATTGAACTTGGGACCTTGTACTTGTGAGGCAGGTGGTGGCACCACTGAGCAAAATCCCTGGCCCACTTTGGGTTTTTTTGTGACAGGGTCTCACTATGGAGCCCAGGCTGGGAGCCCAGGCTGGCCTGAAACTCATGGCAACCCTCCTGCCTCAGCTTCCCGAGTGCTGGGATTACAGGTGTACACCACCACCCCCGAGAATCACATTGTTTTATAGCATAAAGAGTTCTCTCAGAAAGGGCAAGATTGTACAGAGCATAAAGACACCTCAGAGGGTGCTCTGTAGTTCATAAGAGACACCTGGTCCCAGGAGACAGTGGCTCTGCCCTCCTCTGCCCACCGTGTGGACAACAGAGCCAGGCATCCCCTTGCTTCTCTGCACCTTGGCTGCACAGGAAGCTGCCACTAAGACCTGTGCTGCAAGCTGCAACATTCTGGGAGAAGCAGTCTGAGTGGGCCACATGTGTGCGAGGGCCTCACAGTGCTTGTGATGGGGGCCCCGTGTCCCTGGTGGCATCCTGGCCAGTGGGGGCCACACAGCATGGCTGGGGTCTACTCACCCCACACAGCTGAGTTCAGGGCAGCTCTGACCCGGTTCATTGCTAGGGCAGGAGGGAAGGGCGGTGGGGTCAGAGCCTCAGCCTGGCCTGGAGTTGGGGGACAGAGCTCAGAGCTCTGGCTCAGAGCTGCAGCAGGGAGCCGACTTGGAGCTTCTGGGCTGCGCTTCCTGCCAGTGCCCGGTTTGTGCCAGGCTAGGGCTGACCAGGATTGAGATTCTGGGACCCGCTGCACCTTGTAGGTGTCTCAGAGCTGATGGGGTGATGGGGGGTCGGGCAGTGGCTCCTCCTCCTGCCCCAGGCACCTTGCATACCCAGGCCTTGGCAGTGGGGGACTTCTCCAGCCCAGGATACACTTCCCATGCAGACGTATTTTAATGTAGAAAATTCATTGGGCCAAGGCCAACTTTGATGCAGTCAACTCCGGGCAGAGCCGTCCTGGAGCCCCAAGCTCCTCCCTGGGCACTGGGCAGTGCAGGCCAGGGCCCTCGGCATGGGGCTGGATGGCGGCATCTCCAGCACTGCTGTCCTGCGCCCGCCCAGGGTCCGAGCCTTCTCTGACTGCGGTGGTCTGGGATTCAGCTTCCGCTGCGGCTCCTCTACCCTGAGGGATCTGGCTGAGGGCAAATTGCAGGCAGCTGAGCCTGGGCCACTCGTCCGCAGGGGAGAGGCCTGCACTAACTTGTGGGGAGCTGGGGAATGCAGGGGTGGGGGGCTCCTTATCCACCCGGCCGTGCTTGTGCATGACGGAGTTGCAAGGCCCTGCCACCTTCCCATGTGGCTGGCGGTGGCTCTGACCAGCCCATGGCAGTCGCTCCTGGAGCCACAGCAGTGTGCAGGAGCTCTTCATCCCAGTCATCAGAGGCAGCCACTTCGGAGCTGGGGAGCAGATGTGAGGTGGCGGCCTCCATCACCGGTCACTTCCTGAGAGTCTGGGCCCCTCCAGGTTGTACTCGTTGTCCGCTCTTCCCCTGGGAGCCTCTGGGTGCCCTGTCCCCTGTCAAGGAGCAGATGTGGAAGCAAAGCGACCTCGCCTGTGCACAGACAATAATTTAAAGGTCCAAATGACAATTACTGTGAGCCGCCGCCACCAAGGAGCCGACGGGACAGCTGGGCAGGCCGGGGACACTGGCAAGACTGAGGGGAGAGAGGCTCAGGGCCGGGTGGACTGGCTGTGCAAGAGAAGGCGGCGGGGCCACACAGGGCGGGAGCCAGAGGAGACCCCACTGGACGGCAGCTCCAGGGCAGGGTTGGGGATGGGCGTGGACACCACCTGCCTGAGCCAAGTTCCTCTGGCTGTGGGTGGTTCTCCGGTGGAGCCAGCACGACCTATTTCCTGCTCCAGTTAGGCTGGACCTCATTCATCCCTGTCAAGCTAAATGGCATTGCCTGCAAGGAATAGAGAAGTCGTGAAACACGTTTTCAAACTAATGACAGCGTCTTAAGGGTCCCTGCTTGACAGAGGGGCAGAATGCGGTCCCTGGAGCCCAAGGACCTGCGTTGCACTGGCTCTTCGGCAGGCTCCTTCCCATCCTCCTGGGTCTCTGGCACCCACGCTGTGGCTCCCTGGCAGGTGGGCTCTCAGGGGTGCCCGCCTGGCCTGCCTGGGCCCCACTCACAGATCTCAGGACCAGGAGTAGAGGTTGCCTTGCTAAAATTACTTCAAAACCTGCCACATGGAAAAACACCCACATCAGGGAAGCTGTCTGTGCAGCCCAAGATTCCACGGAGGCAGCAACTTCTCTGCCTCGTGTCTCCCTTCGTTCCCCTCCTGGTCTGATGGTTGCCACCTGCCGCAGCCTCAAGTCATCCCCACTGGCTGCCCTGCCCACCTCCTCCTGGGGTCTGAAGTCCGGCTTACATTCCCAAGGCTCTGCCTTTCAATCTTTTTTTTTTATTTTTCATGGAGCTAGGGACAGAACCCAGAACTTGAGCACACCCCAGGCGCTCACTGCTTCCCGCGTCCCTGGCCCCTGTGTCGGTGTCTCAGTGCCACTCTCCTGGCCTTGCTTGCTGGGCGTCAGCTTCTGGGGGTCAGCAGGGGATAGTGGTGATTCTCCAGCCCTCAGGTTCCCCTGCAAGGTAACTGTGGGTACTTGGAGGGTTGTGGGAGGTGTCCTGTGGACAGACACCCCCCAGCTCAGCAGCCAGGGTGCTCAGTGTCTGTGGTGTGGTGGATGGGTAGGGTGGGCCTTGTGTGACTAGAAAGAGGGATGATGCAGCCGGGGTCCACACCAGGCAGCTGTGTTCCCTGCCCATCCCGCAGCCTGGCCAGGACTGGCCTAGCATGAATGTTGGGGTGCCTCCTCAACTGTACCCCACTCTGCCCAGGCCAGGGCACACCCAGGGCAAACCTAGGTCAGGAGAGGCCCCAGGGCCAAGGGTGCTGCAGCTTGGCCCAGCAGGAAGTGTGGCACGGCGGGCCCCTCGGGTGCCCTCCTCTGGAGGTGCGCAGTGCTCGCCGGCATCATGTGGCCTTCCTGTGCCATGCTGTCCCCACACCTGTGCCCACCTGTGACACCGCCCTGGAGAGGTGCAGGCTGATTTTGGTCTTGTTTGCTCGCGCTTCCTATGTTGAAATAGTCAACACAGTGCCTGCCCAGAGGGGGCGTGAGAGGGGTCCCCCTGCTGGCCGCCCGGCATCTGACACAGATGGAGGCCAGGCCATGCTGTGAGGCTGTCCTCTCCTCAGGCAGGGACACCACACCCCACTGCCACACTGATTTCTTTTGTGACAGCTGGGGTCTCCCCCAGGGCATGCTTAAACCTCTAAGACCTAACTTCTAAGGGTCATAGCTTCCGTGTTGGTCAAAGCTGTTTTGCATCTCACATGACTTTAAGAAATCCAGAGCATGGCACTGGCTGAGTCCCCTTCCTGGGGCTGCAGCCTTCCTTGCCCTCCTGGTGCCTGGGACTCTGTGGTGAGCCCTCCCCTCCTAGCCTCTCTGACTCTTTCCTTTGACTTTGTCAAAAGCTCCTGTCAAGCCCAGTGTGGTGCCACACACCTCTAATCCCAGTGGTCTTAGAGGCTGAGGCCAGATAATCACAAGTTTGAGCCCAGGCTGGGCAATTTGCTGACTTGGTGAGTTTGGGATGCAGCTCAGTGTGAAGGCATTGGGTTCCACCCATGGGCCACAGACAACCCCAGGACACCTCCAGAGGGGCAGCTTCTGCTGCGAATTTGCCTGTCCTCTCATCAGGTCTTATTTCTGTTTCATTTGTGCATGCATTCATTCTAGCTGTGCTGCTGAGACAGCGGGTGGCATTGGCTGAGTTTGTCCCATGTCAACCCCTGGCTTGGGATCTAGGACATAGGACAACAGGTCCTCAGTTTCCTTGTGCAGAACAGGGAGCAGGGGTCCCATGCTGCTCCAGAGACTGCCATCCTCTGCCCCAGCCCCCTTCTCTTCAGCAGTGGTCACCACAGCTGCCCTTGCTTGCTACCCCCCCAGCATTGCAGTTCCTTGGGGCCACCAGAGTGGGAGACCACACCTGAGGCCCGGCCAGGTCATAGGACACAGCGAGGCTGTGTGTTCCCTGCACATGGGGCTGTGGCTGCTGTTTGGAGGTTAAGAACCCAGATGGAGCCCAGGCCCTGCCGCTCAGACTCTGGGAGTCTGGCAGCACAGGCAGGATGGGTGTCACGGTGCCAGATACTTGGCTGGTGCACTGTGGGGACAGCGGTGCTGGGAGAGGCGCATGATAGTGGGGATTTCACATCATGGCAATGCGTGTGGCACAGGGGATGCAGTGAGGATGCTTCGTGGACAGACAGCATAGCTGTGTAGCAGACACACGGTGGGCGCACGGGCAGTGCACAAAGGCCCAGCTGCCCCTCTCTGGCCAGAATTCAGACTCAGCTGTGAGGGCTGAAGGGAGTTGCAGTCAGCGGCCAGGGAGATGCTCATGTTCCCTGGGTGCCAGGTCAGTGGTAGACTGAAAGTCAGGACTTGCCTGGACCTCGGGCGCAGTGTGCTGGCCCCCTTGTGAGGCCCCCATGCCACATCACATTAAGTGCCCAGGGAGGGGATACAGCCCAAGGCCTGGGAGCAGGCAGAGCCCTCTGGGGGAGGGACAGTCCCTAGCGGGCCCTGGCCCTGGCCCACCCCAAGAGGGCACAAGGTGGGGGCACTGTGACAGGTGTGGGCAGGAAGCCCTGGAGTGGGACGGGGCAGCTCTGGCTGTGGAGCCCCCAATGCCTGCCTCGGAGGGTGGCAACTCCAAGGGTCCAAGACAGGGACAGAGCCAGGCTGTGGGACGGCAGTCAGGGCCTGGGCCGGGGACCTGGGTGCCGGGGACAGGGAAGCAGGCAGGTTGTAAATGGGAGTGGGGATCCGTGTGGATGGGGTGGCATGGCCTTGGGGTCAGCTTGGGGGGCTGACCTTAGCACCCTCCTGTGTGTCACTGCCGCCATCATGGGGCTCGTGCCACCAACCACACGTGTGTCAACACAGAGCTGTCCTGTTCCTGGACCCACCCTGCCCTGGTGACCTTCAACTGCCCCCTCTGGCCTTGGGGCTCTTGGAAGGTCATAGTGGAACTGTGAAGTGTGTGGACTTGGGCTGGGCACCCTCAGCAGCCCAGCCATCCCACCGTGCTATTTGTCCTTGTGACCGCTCTGTGAGCACTGTGCATGTGGGCGGCAACCACATCCCTGTCCTCGGCATGGACCCTGCAACCCCACGTGTGGGCTCCCCTCCTGGGGCGGTCTGGGTGGCTGGGGGCTTATGCACTGACCCTGGCTTTTGTGAGTAGCTCTCTACACACCAGGCTTCTTTTCAGTACCAGGGACAGAACCCAAGGCGCCCTGGGTCTTCTGTTCTGTTTAACAGCAGAGTCTGGGCTGCCACCGGGCTTGAGCATATACCAGCGCAGAGGCACTGAGGCTGGGCGAGGGCGTTCCGGGCACAGAGCTGGCTGGCTGTGTGAAGGGCAGCAGGCACCTAAGCCCTGTGCACCTGCCCATGGTCCCCAGGACCCAAGTGGTCAGGCTAGCTCTCCTGTCCTCCCACCATGGCAGGCATTGCAGTGTGCCCATTGCCTCCTGCCCCAGCTTCGGCAGTGTGGTTTGCACAGCTGGCTTCAGACAGGGTGGACTGACAATTCGGAGTTCTGGTCTCGGGTCCTCGGGGCTCCACTTCTCCTCCTGGGCCCCCCTGGCTCCTCCCAGAGGTGACCCTGCTCCTTGTGGGCCTTGGTTTCCCCACTGCACAGTGGTGCCCCCTCGCGGAATCATTCTGGTGGCTGAGTGTGGATCATGACAGTGAAACTCGCTGCCTGGTGCCCGCCCTGCTCTGAACTCAGGGCGGTGGGTTGGGGGAGAAGCCAGGCGGGTCCGGGCTGTGGTGAGAGTGGCATTGTGGAGTCCACGGTGGGTGTGTGAGTCTTGGGACAGAAAGAATCCGGGAGAAAGGACAACACTGTGGGGCCACAGGGACATAGGTGGAGCCAGTGTCCAAGCCAAACCACAGTTACTGGCTGGGATGTTGGAGCCAGAGTCTGCGAGGTGCCGGGGAAGTGGGAGCCCTCAGCCCATGTATCTTTGGGGTGCTTTCCCTGTGCACTGAACACCAGTGACCGACCAAGGCCTCGAACCTGAACCCGGGACCTGGCTTCTTTCTCAGCTTGGGCATCGGTGTCCTCAGCATGGGCTCTTCCTTGGGGGTGCATCTTGGTGGACGTCTCCTTTGCATCTGTGGCAGCCCCAGCTTCCTCTGTCGTTGTGGAAGAAACAGACTTTCTGGCTCCGAGGTCCTGCTGGCCCCTTGATGCCCTTGGGTTGTGTGCCTACCGCAAACCACCCAGCCAGAGTGTAATTCAGATCCATGTTGGCAAGTTCTGAACTTCTGCCAGAGACCTCTGCTGGGCAGGGCAGGCGGTGCTGGCAGGGCAGTGTGTCAGGGATGGGTGCACCCAGAAGCTCCCTATAGCCGGGTCCACACACTCTACCTGTGGGCAGGACCTGCTACTGGGCACAACCGGGTTCATCATTCAGCAAAACTTCACACCATCCATTGTGGTCCCAGCACCAAGCACAGGCTGACACTCAACCCTGAATGGTTCAGACTGGTGGACAGTGGAGACAACATGGCACACAGGAAGTGGACAGTGGAGATGGCACGGTGCACAGGAAGTGGACAATGGAAACAGCACAGTGCATAGGAAATGGACAGTGGAGATGGCATGGTGCACAGGAAGTGAACAGTGGTGGACAGTGGAGACAGCACAGTGCACATTAAATGGGCAGTGGTGGACAGTGGAGACAGCGTGGTGCCCAGGAAGTGGACAGTGGAGATAGCACAGTATACAGGAAGTGGACAGTGGGGTTCCCAGGAAATGAGACCCTTGGAGGTCTCACTGAGCAGAGGCTTGGGGGGATCATTGTGAAGGTACCCCTAGGGCAGAAGCTATGGGGTCTCCAGGACAAGATGGGGTTGTAGGCAGCATACACTTGGGCAACCCAGGAAGGTGTGGCCTGGCGAAAGGTAGGCAGTGGGCCAGGCCCTGCCACACCTTCGAGGCCATCTATGCGTTTGGACCTGGGGAGGCCACGAAAAGGCCGTGGGAGCCATGGTGTGTTGGGCAGAGCTGGCTTGGGAGTGGCCAAGGTCGCTGAGCTCTGGGGGTGCAGCAGGAAAGGGAGGCAGCGCGAGTCTTGGGGAGAGGGAGGAAGAACCACACAGTGGAAGTGGGGTGGTCAGGGCCAGGAGCCAGGTCATCAAGGACAGGTGGTGACTTGGGCCTGGGGTGAACCAGGGAATGGTTGCTGCACCTTGTGGACAGCAGGCACCTTGGGAGCTGGCTGGGCACAGGCATGGGGAGCCCCACCTCTGCCACTACCACCCTGCCATCCCCAGGGAGTCCACATCCTGGGTATGAGAACCACACTGCTGCTGCTCCTTGGGCCAGTACCCGCCTAGACCCTGGGGATGCTGCAGCCCAGCCCCCTGTGCGGCCCTCCATGCCCCTGACCTAGGCAGCAGCACTCTCTCCTCAAGCCCATTTCTTGAGCTCCGACCCCTGATCTCACGTCTCATGGCTCCTGTGCCCCCACTTGCCCATTGAGGTGTCCAGCTCCTCACCATGGAGAGAGGACTGCATGGGGGAGAGGAAGCAACTGCTACCCATAGGACCCAGAGCCGGGCACAAGTGTCCGTCCCCACAGCCAGCCGAGTTCTCAAGGACATTTCTTAGGCAGAGTCCGCTGCCCATGATTCTGCTGCTGAACCTCCTTCCCTTCAGGCGATTCCACCTGGGGTCAAGCGTTGAAGCCCCGTCCCTGCTGTGCCTCTCCCCTGTTCTCCCCTCACAGCCTAAAGAGCCCAGCTCAGGTGCCCAGAGGAAGGGAAGAGAAGGGGGCTGAGGCCCAGTGTCTTGGCGACACCGTGAGCCACGGAAGAGAGCAGCAGGGACCAGCCTCACGTTGTCAAAGATGCTGATCCCACCAGTGTCTTTATTTGAAATAATTTGTGAATAGTCCAGTAGCAGACCTACTGCTGGTCTTCGAGCTGGAGCCATGGAGGGGGAAGCTTACAAAGCGAATAAAGGGAACCAAGGGCATGTGACTGAGGGTTCCATGGAAATCGCCTGTGACCCTCCGTTCCTTGATTTTTCTCTTTTCTTTAAGGAAACTCCATAAAATGTAGAGCTGCAGCTCTGGTTCATGGCACCCAAACATTGTGTCCCCAGCTTTGCTGCTGCATTGCCTGTGTGGGCACTGACCTTGCCTGCAGCTGCCCAGCGCCCCTGCTGGGGCCATGCCTGCTGCTCCCTGGCAGCGGGGCCATGGGAGGAGAGAGAGCTCTGTCCTACAGGATGGGTCCGGGTCCAGGTGTCATCTGCTCGGCTGGTGTGGTGACACTGGACAGGAGCGATGCACAGGGCGGCTGTGCGTGTCACAGTCCACACGCTTTCCAGGCTGGGCGGGGCTCCCAGAGGTCAGTCACACAGCATGGCCGGCACATGGCTCATCAGTATTCACTGGCGCACACACAGCCCCGTGTGCCCAGTGGGAGGTGGCTCTGGGGCCGGAGCACCAGTGTGTGGCCATCCCACCGGCAGAGGACAGTTGTCTTTCTCCCTGTGCTTTGTGTCCTGGACACTGTTTCTTTCCAAAACAGGTTCAAGATTTACCAGGAAGAGTTTTCTTTGGTAATCCCTGTCATCCAGCCCGTTACTCCTCCGGGAAAGCTGTTGAGAGTGATGCTAGGTTTTGTCAGGTGCTTACTCTCTTCAGCTATTGCAGGATGGAGCTTCTCTCTTTTATCTATTGACGTGGTAAATGACATATGGACAGGGTCTCATTGTGTAGTCCAGGATGGCCTTGAACTCATGACCTCCTGCCTCAGCCTCCTGAGTCCCAGAGTAAACTGGCTGCATTCCTTTAGTGCACCCCATCGGTCACATTGTGTTGCCCTTTTATACTTTGCTGGGTTCAGTTTGTTAATGGTTTGGTGTTTTTGCAACTGTGGGGTTTTTTTTATCTTTTTTTTTTTTTTTTATTAGACAGGGCCTCACTATGTAGCACAGGCTGGCCTTGAACTCACAGCGATCCATCCTCCTGCCTCAGCCTCCTGAGTGCTGGGATTATAAGCTTGCACCACCCCACCTGGCTTTTTGCAACTGTGTTCATGAAAAAGACTGAGTATACCTTTCCTTTTTGGAATACTGTCATCAGAGTTTACTATTGGAGTGCACTGGTCTCATGAAGTTAACAAAAACCTCATGAAGTTTTTTTTTTGTTGTTGTTGTTGTTGTTTTTTTTTTTTTTTGATACTGGGGATCAAACTCAGGTCATTGTACTTGCAAGGCAGTCACCAGAACCACTGAGCTAAATCCCCAGCCCCATGTTGTTTTTTTTTTTGATACTGGGGATCGAACTCAGGTCCTTGTGCTTGCAAGGCAGTCACCAGAACCACTGAGCTAAATCCCCAGCCCCCTCATAAAGTTTAAAAAAAAAAAAAACCTCAGGGAGATTTTATGGAAGATTGGTACTGTTTCTGACTTAGTTTTCTGGAAGAATTCATATGACCTAGAATTCACTTTATTATAGGTTCAATTTTAAGAGCCAGTTGTGGGAGTGCACACCTCTAATCTGGAGTACTTGGGAGGCTAAGGCAGGAGGATGCTGTGTTTTTGAGGCCAACATGAGCTACATAGTGAGTTCGAGGTCACTTTGAACTACATAGTGACATCCTGTCTCAAAAAACAAACAAGCTGGGCTGGGAATTTTTTTTTTTTTTAATTTGAGTTTATTGGTACAATCTAGGTATACAGTACAGTTACATTCATCATTGGGATTCTGTACCTTTACATAATAGGTCTTGATTCTCATTTTTTCCCCTTGTCCCTGCCCTCCCTTCACCCTTCACCTCAGTCTTGAGGGTATTATCTCAAAAAATAGTTGTTGAATCATTTTATTTCTCTCACTTTTATTTTCAATGAGTGAATGAATATATTCAACTGTCCAAGTTAAATCACCATCAGCTCTCAACAAAATCTTTTGGTTTCCTCCCCACTATAAAAATCTAGTGATCTTTTCTAAAAACCATGAATAAAATTATGTAACGTCCCAACTTAAAACCTCAGAATTTGAGTTAAGATCAAAATGTTTATCACTTTCTTGCATGGCCTTGTGAAGAATCTAGTCCTGACTGTCTTTATTTTAATGCAGCTAGAGCTTTTCTGGTCTCCTAGTAACTCAAATTGTTTCCCATTCCTTGGCTTTAGAATCCTCTTTTGCCTCCTCTTGGGGTACTCTTATTTCTGCTTTTCTGATACATTTTACTTCCTCAGAGATACTTCCTCAATGTAAACTATTTCTCTTTTATGCTTTTGGAAGTTCTTGTGCTGTTCTTCCACAACACTTGGTATAGCTGGGAATTGTGTAAGCTAATCTTTGAGTCTTTTCTCTTGTGATTTCTTAAGTCATCATCCTTCTTTACTGGCTTATTTCAAGCGACATAATATTCTTCAAGTAGCTTTTATTAAAAAGTGCACTAATGGATCTCCTTTCAGTCTACAACTCCCTACAGTTACTGCTTATTTTGTTTTTGTTTTCCCACAGCAGAACTTCCAAAGTGAGTGAGTTGATGGTAGTCTCTGCCTCCTTCCTTGTCTTTCCTTCACCCCACAACCCATTGCAGTTAAGCTTTGATTCATACTGTTCCACGGAAAGTGAACTGTTCAGGGGTTTCAGTGACCTTCATTTTTGCAAAATTCACTGTTCACTTCTGTTCCCTGTCTTGTTTCTCAGTGCCACCGAACCCTTGAAAAGCTCTTTCCACTTGGCTTTTATAACTCTTTAGTGTAGTTCCATGATGCAGGCACTAAGATGGAGTGAGGCTGACAACAGGCTCATGGGACAGAGTACTGTAGATTGTCTGTGAAAGATTCCAGGGCAAAGAAGCAAGATTGGTCAAGCCTTTAGATCAAGATCTAACACCTGTGAAAAATGAGAGAAGTAAGATTGAGCAGGGGAAATATCCGACCATGATGCAAGTCTCACAGACTCTAGACTCCCAACTGGAGGCCTGGAGCAAAAGTTTCTTATTTCTGGATCCTCAGAATAGGTGGTCATGGACAGACTTGCCTCCCACAATGTGTCAGGGATTGGCTGGGGAAGAATGAGTCTGTGGCTCAAAAGGAAAGTGAATCCCAGGCTAACAGCTGAAGTTTGTCATTTAATTACACTCCAAACAGCCAAATGGCAAATTTTCTTTTCTTTGTTTAACCATTTCAATATTTTTATTATAGCTTTTCAACCATATTAGTAGTACAGATTAATATTTTCACTGCAATGTTTCCATGTACCCTGCTTTGATTGTGTCCACTCTCCCTACAACCCTCTTTTCCCTGTCCTATGCCCTCTACTCCCCTTCTTCCCCTTCCCTAAAAGTCTGTCCTCTGTGTTTGGGTTGTGTTTTTGTTTGTTTGTTTGTTTGTTTGTTTGTTTTTTTAGTTCCCACATGGAGTTTTGTGTAGCCATAAAGGTGGTTTCTTGAAGGCAGATCCTAGCAGCACGTTACTACAGTAGTAACTACTCATTTCATTGCTTTTCTGCTACCTTACTAATCATTTTATTTCAGTTTCCTTTGCTGTCTTTTCTGTTCACCCACTTAAAGTTAGGATGTAACAGCAGATCCCTGGATGCTTCTCTCATTTATACTCTCTTAAGTATCACATCTTTAAATGCCATCTCTAAGTCTTTCCTAGCTTTATATCTCTAGTTTTGTCTTCTACAGTGACCTCCAATCTCATAACCCAATGGTTTATCAAGCAACTCCTCCTTTGGATGTCTAACAGGAACCTTTCCTATATGACCAAAATAGAATTCTTAGTTTTCTTCTCTAATCTCCAGCTGTCTTGTTTTCCCCATTCTAGTATATAGTATCACACTTATCAATGTAGTAGTCTGGATCAGAGATGTAGGAGTCATTTTTCATTTTCCTTTACCTTTTCACATTGAGACCCTTTGGTAGTCCTATCTGTTGGACTTTTAAAATATAATACATATCTGACTATGTCTTTCCTGCTGCACTGTGATCCTTCTTATCAAGCTATTATAATCTCTCATATGGACTCAATAGTACTCTCTTAACTGAATCCCTTGCTTTTTGCTTTCTCAGAATCTTCTAGAATGAAAGGTTCATGAGAGCAAGTGTGTTGCCTATCTTACCACTGTAGTCACAGTGCCCTGAATAGTGTATGGTGCATAGTGAATGCTCTTAATATTTGTTGAGTGAATGAATGGATAAATGAGTGAATGAATCAGTCAGTTCTCCATTTTGCATTTACAGCATAAATCAGATTGTACCCTTTTCCTACTATAGCATAATAAAATATATATATTTGGTTTCTATTTCTTTTTCCTGAAAACCTTTGTAGTCACCTTAGTGATGAAGATGATAAGCATCTTATATAGAACTCCTAAATGCCTTGAAATTTCCTGGGATGTTCCTAGGAACATCTTTTGTTTGAAAGAAGTGGCTTTTGGTTGGTTCTTGGATAATTTCAGCATGGACCTTGATAATGGAAAGATCAGAGTGTGGAACTTTCAGCCCCATCCTCATCCTCTGGGAAGGGATGAAGGGCTGGACGTTGAGCCAATAATTGATCTTGCCAGTGTGATGAAGCCTTTATAAAAAACTCTAAGCTACAAGTTTGAAGAGCTTCCAGGCTGGCAAATAACATTCACACTCCTAAAGGGTGGTACACCCCCACTCCATGGGCGTGGAAGGAGTGCAGAGTGGGTCCAAAGACTTGCACACTAAGGAGGACTGAGAGTGCGGGGGGTAGTGGGTTATGGGGGTTCAGGGGCACCCGCGCGGCTACCTTCCCGGTGCTTGAACGATGGCGGCAGGGTTGGGAGCAGGCGTGGTTCTCCTTCCCATGGTGGAGGGGAGCCCAGGGTGCCTCCCGTGGGCCGGGGATTTAGCTCAGTGGTTCTGCCTCCTGCTTCACAAGCGCAAGGTCCTGAGTTCAATCCCCAGTACAAGAAATAAACACACACACACACACACACACACACACACACACACACACACATATTTAATGTTAGAGTACAGATCAACCACCCAGATTTTGTATTGCTTCTTTTGTTACCTTTCATAAGTTTTGTTTTTAAGGACTTTTTTTTTTTGGATACTGGGGATTGAACTCTGGTCCTTGCACTTGGGAGGCAGTCTCCAAGGACTTTTAGAGGTCTAAGTCAACGTATTTACTTACCTACAGGGTTTGTATGGAATGATTTTACTATCTGTGGAGTCTATAGTGACCTTTTCCCTGCTGCCAACAATTTGTGTGTTCTGTCTTTTTAAAATCAGTCTTGCTAGACATTTATCAAATCTGCCAATCTTTTGCAGCAGCCATTTTTTGCGGGGGGGGGGCTTTTCTGTTTTTCTCTAATTTGTTCTATTTCATCAATATCTACTCTTTTTTTCTCCTTCTCCTCCTTCTTTGGGAGGGTACTGGGGATCAACTCAGGGCTCTTTCACTGAGCTACATCCCCACGCCCAGCCTTCTTTGAGACAGGGTCTTGGTAAGCTAGCCAGGCTTGCCTCAAATTTGCAACACTCCTGCCTCAGCCTCCCAAGTAGCTGGGGTTACAGGTGTGCACCACTGCACCTGGCACTCCAGTCTTTATTGTTTTTGTTGCTGTTGTTTGTAGAGATTGTTGCTGTGTCAGTCACCGTTCGGCTTTTCCTCTCTATTATATGTGTTCACATGAACTTTTCCTCTAAGCGTAACTTTAGCTGTGTTCCCAAGGCTAGGATCTATCCTCACTATTGATGGTTTCCTTTAGGGCATTTATGTCATTAAATCTCCGAACATTTGGACACAGCTCAATGATCTCTTTGGTTTTTATTTTTTACCTCAATTGCCTGTGGTCCAAGGATGCCCTCCCTGTATTCTTGTCCTGTTGTGGGAGCCTGGGGCCGGGTCCTTGTGGGGCTCCCTCTCCTTCAGACTGGTGTCGTACAGCCATCCCTGAGGAGGTTGCAGCTCCGGTGCTAACGGGGTCTGTCCTACCTCCCTGGACGGCATTAGTCTTTCTCCCTGTGGATGTGGCTTGTGGAGGCTGAGGTCACCTGTTGGGCGCTCCATGGCATGTGTTGCCCCCTAAGGGGCAGAGTAGCATCGATGTCCAGGCCGGGCTGTGTCCTGACAAACCCACCCGGCTGAAAGCCCCATGAGTAGGTGGCAGATTTCATCCACCCAGTGCCCCGGCGGTGGGCTGAGCACTGTGCCAGCAGGAACAGAGCTCTCCTTTGCCCTCGCAGGCACGGGTCCTGGGGGCAGCTGTCACCCGTGCTGTTGTGGGAAGGGCCATCTGCATGTGTCCTGCCTGTGGAGAGCCCGGCATGGTGCGGCTTCCCGGCACGGTTTCCGGACCCGCTGTGGCCAGACCCCCAGTGCATCTGCTGTTCCGCGCCAGGCTCTGGGAGTCAGGTTTTAATCTGCATCCATGGTGAAGCTGTGAGTCCCCTGCACCTCCAGCGAAGCCTGCCAGCGGCTTTCCCTTGCTCACCTTCCTTTCTTTTAGTTTAACCATGACACCAATGGTCTTAGCCCTTTTGTCCCTTTATTACTTGTGTGAGGCAATAATTTTCAGAAAGTCCTTCAGTGCTGTCGAAGCTTGTGAGATGCACTGGTGTGGGGCCAGGATCACCCTGTGCTGTGTCCCGGGCCAGATGGGACCTCACGGCCACATGGCTCTGTCCCGTCACCCATCATGTGCTCACTACACATGGCCTGGCCTGGCCACGCTCCCCCCACTGGTCTCGTCCTGGGGGCTCCCGCTGCCCCGCGGGTCTCCTCGTGTTTCCTTCAGCACAGCTGCTGTATTGACATCTGCGTGACCAAGCCCATCTGGGAGCCACTGTCATTTCCATATTACTGGGGCCCCTCAAGGTGATCTCTTCCCACCACATCCTTTAGGAAACATCAGTCTCCTTCTTTGGTAGCCTGAGAATGAAAGGGAAAGTGTGCAGAGTCCTAACTGAGTCTGAGCTTTCCGAATCCGGGGCACGACTTCTCTTGTCCCGAACTTGCTGTTTGAGGTTCCATGAAGCCTCCAACCGCCTTTCCCTGGGGCCACAGTGGGCCTGAGACCGTGGTCCTCAGCCTCGAGCCTCAGGCTGCCTGCCGGCCGTGACCCACACTCCGTGGGCCCTTTGGGGTCCATATTGAACCCTTGGCTCTCCTGGGACCCAGTGGTCTGGACGTGCAACCTCAGAGCTGGTGCTAGGCTGGGCCAAGGCATAGGGCTCTTGGGCAGAGTGAAGGAATTTTGTGTGTTAGTTTTGGGGGTCTTGGTGGGAGGTTATGGATGGAAGGTTTGTGCTCCCCCATTCATACGTTGCCTCCAACTGTGACAGGCCTCTGAGAGATGAAGGTCTTGATGGTGAGCCCCACCCTGCCCCACTGGGACTGGTGTTCTTCTAAGAAGAGACCCAGTCTGGCATGGTGGCACAGGCCTGCAATCCCAGCAGTCCAGGAGGCTGAGGCAGGAGGATGGCAGGTTTAAGCCCAGTCTGGACAACTTATACTGAGACCTTATCTCAAGATAGAAAAGGGCTGGGGATGTAGCTCAGTGTGAAAGACTTGGGTTCAATCCCTAGTAAGGCAAAGAAGGAGAGGAACGGGAAGAGTTGTAGGAAGAGAGATGGAGGGAGGAGAGGCCCTGACAGCTTGCGGTCATGCCCACCCTGTGACAACCCTGCCTGCAGCCAGGAGGCCCAGGAGCCCAGCCTCAGCTGGCTGAGTCACTCCTGGATCTTGCTTGTCCTGAGTGGCTCCTCCACCCCTGCCCTACCCAGTCCTGAGCCCACCTGTCCTGTGCCTCCCACACATGGGGCAGCCTTGGGTCCTCGAAAGGCCTAGATGGCAGCTTCTTTTCCTGAGCATTTTCCTTTTGATAAGTCACCCTCAGTCTGCTCCCAGGGTTCCTGCCTGTCTACTTGGAGAGGAAGTCACATCCTTCCATGCTCCAGCACCCAGGGGCCCAGTGGCCCTGCTGTGACGCTGCTGTCCAGCAGGGGGCTCACCGACCCGGCCACCTGCCTCTGGCTAGGACCTCACCGGGCAGCCTCTCCAGTCAGAGTAGCCCAGGGCTCCATGCCTGTGCCTCCCTGCAAGGGACCCCAGGCTCAGGGTGGCCCCAGGTTTCCTTCCTTGCCACCCTGTCTGGGCCACCCACAGTTGCTGCTGATCCACCTGCAGCCCTGCCTGGGTCGTCCTGTTGTCACCCATGGTCCTCAGCCCCCATGGCTCCTGTGTGCTCTCCGTGGGTCCTGTCCCCATGGGCTGTGTGAGGAAAAGTGGCAGCTCCATCCCCTGGGCCACGTCCCTGCCAAGCAGTCCTCGCCATCTCTTTGGCATTGTGGCTGCACTGGGACATTCCCTGAGTTCAGAGCGACTTGGGGAAGAGTGGGGAGCCTGTGTGGGATCCAGGGCTGTGGCCACTGTGCCCCGAAACAGCCTCGGGCCCTTTTCCCTGTTAGCTTGCATTCGCCTTTGCAGCCTGGCGCAGTTAAGAAACATTTTCAGCCGGGAAGTAGGTCAGTGGCCGGGAGCAGCAAGTTTGAGCTACAGGCTGCCAGGCGTGGGACACACACACACCTCCACCTTTCCAGCCTCACTTGTGGCCCCCAGCCACACCGTCCTGCCTTGGGGACTGCCCCATCACTGGCCCACTGTCCTCCTGACACCCGACTGGCAGCTCTGCCCATTCACATGCTGTCCCAGGCACCAGCCAGGGGTAAATGCAGTGGCTGTGCTTCTGTAGGCATCCTGTGCCTTTGCGACCACACTTGTCACCCCCAGTGGGCCAAATGCCCGGGGTTCAAGGCCCACCAGGCAGAGCCAGCCTCAGCAGGGCATCTCACTGGGAACTTTGCCCCTGGGCCACAGGGCAGCCGGGTGGCCAGTGATACCAGAAAACTGGGAGTTGGGTACATGAGCCTGGACCGGCTCCCAGAACCTAAGGACACCTTGATGGCTGTGCCACCCCTACCATATGCCGAACACAGATGTGGACATCAGCATCTGGGACCCTCATGGCTGTTGCATGGCTGACATAGCCTTGTGAGCTGGGGAGGCCTTGGCATGTGAGAGGGCAGCACCTGCCCTCCCATGCAGCTCTTGGTTGTGGGCAGCTCCTGGTCCCATTCTACCATCACTTGCCTCATTACGGTGCAGCCTGGCCCAGTCCAGGATGCCAGAGGCCGGAGTCCTGGCTGCTGCAGGAGCTCGGTGGCACCCACACTCCTCACGCCCACCTGAAGGATGGCATTGGCTGCCCTCACAGCCTGTTGCTTGGAGCTAGGCTTTTTTTGATGTGTTTTTCCTTTCTGCCTTGTCAGAGTGCTTAAGATGCTAGATTGCCATGGAAATGGAGCTTGTTAAAATTCCTGCAACTAGCCTAATTATAGAATTTCAAAGGCAAGCACAGAGCTCCGAGGTTGTCAGAGTTAAGACTACAAGAGAAAGAAGCAGCCCACACATTCTCCACGACTTGTTCACCACGCTGGCACTGGGAGTGGCAGGCCGTGTCCTCAGCTGGCACGTGGCACTGAACTGGCTCCTCCCTGTCCCCCCAGACCCAACCTTGACACACATGGCCAGGATGAAGGGTCTGACCCCCACCAGTGCCCTGTCCACCTCCCCGCAACCCTTCCACCAGCCCACCTTGCCTCTGACCATTTCCTTCTTTTGGGAGAAGAGGGGAGCTGAGGATTGGCCCCAGGACCTTTGCACTGAGCTACAACCCAAGCTTACTTTCTTGATTTTTTATTTTGAGACAGGGTCTAAGTTGTTAGATTGTCCAGGATGGGCTCCAACTTGCAGTTTTCCTGCCTCAGCCTCCTAGAGTGCTGGAGTCGTCTTCATGCCCAGCTTCTGAGTCCATTTTCCATAGGCATCTCCCTTACTGAGATGGATGACAGCCTCCCATGTTTTGGTGGGGGCCCCTGCCCATTCTGTGTGGTCATCACTCAGGCCAGGCACAGGTCCTGTGGCCTCTGGGGAGGGTAGAGCTCGGTGCCCCCTCCGCCCAGTGTCCCAGAGTACTATATGCCTCGGCCCCCTGTACTCAGAGAAGCTTCTAGCAAATCACGTGATTTGTAAGTTTCTAGTTTTTGCCAATTGCTGCTGTGGTTGAAACTCAGGTTTTATTTTTTTATTTTGGTACTGGGGATCAAACCCAGGTTTTATTTTTGAAGGGTCTTGTTTTGTTTTATTTTGTTTTCGACACAGTGTCTTGCTGTGTAGCCCAGGCTAGTGTAGAACTTACATTGGTCCTCCTGCCTCAGCCTCCCAAGTGCTGGGGTTACAGGTGTACGCTAGCACACCTGGCAGAAACCCAAGTGTTCATCTGATTCAGAAGCAAGGAAGCCATGACCCTGCCCAGGTTCAGGAGAAACCCCAGCCAAAGTCAGAGCAGGTACATGGCGCAAACACCTGGAATCTCCCCGAGGACAGGGCTGTCTGGGCCATCCCAGCCCAGGGGAACCAGGAGACACTGGACTGGAGGTTGCGTGGTGAGAGGAGGCTCCTGCAGGCCTCTGCCTGGTCTAGAACTCCGTCCCCCAGGAGCTGTGGGAAGCCTCAGCCAGGTCAGCTCCGGGTGGCTCCCTGTCCCACGCCACACTTCCTGGACCATGCAGAGTGAGGCACAAAGGCTGCTGTTGCTGTGACTCCTCTTGGGGCATCCTGTCCCGGGGTCCCTGCCAGGGACTCTGCCATGCCTTCCCCAGAGGGTGCCCTGGGGCAGGGAGGTGGGAAACAGGCCCAGAGCCAGCCGGGTACACAGGAGAGCTCTGTCCCAAAGATGTTGCTGCTCAGTCTCAGTGAGCAGCCTGCTCGGCAGCAGACACCACATCCGCCCTTCCAAGCTAGGGAGGCCACCAGCTGATTAGATGCCCTTGGAGCCCAGGGCTTTCCTGTTCTTGTCATCCATACCTGCTCTGGCCGGAGCCCCTGGAAGAGCCTTTGGACCTCAGCCTGCCTGGCGAATGTGTGAATTGCCTGTGAGCAGCAGGGGAGGGCTGCAGCTCATACACCTCCTGAAGTGTCCCAGGGCCACAGACACATGTGCCCTCGAAGCCACCAGGGAGCTGGCCCAGGTCCCCGGTCTGTGTGCTGCTGTCCTCAGAGCCACCAACGGACGGCATCCTGAGCCTGAACCACAGCGAGCCACTTGGCAGTCAGCTTTGTGTCAGCAACGTCAGGCTTTCACATTGGGAGATGAACTGTGTGTGGCCATGTCACCTGGACACCACGCACCTGGCCCCCGTTCCCTGGCCATGTACCTCGGGGCCAGGAGGCCTCCCTGAGGCTCTGAACCCCTGCACAAGCTCCCCCTGAAGAGCCGTGGTGTTGCCAGGCCCCAGAGCACACCTCCTCTGGCACTTGCTTCCCTGTGGCTCCAGCCCCTGCAGCTGCAGCGCATGTGGGAGGCCAGGCCCCTGCATCTGCACGACTGCTGCAGGCGGAGTCACCTCGTGTTTGCCCTCTGTTCTCTGGAAGGTGCCTCTTCTGGGTCTGGGCCACATTCCCACTATTTTTTCCTTGCTGACCAGGGGTCTGCTAGCACCCAAGTTGCTAAACCTTTGCTCCCCTGGGCATCCTGGAGACCCTGGTGCACCTATCTGCTCATGCTCGCATGTGCTCACCTTGAACTGTTGACTCTGCTCTTGGTTGCCAGGGTTTTTTTGCCCATGTTACCTTTCCCTAAAAGAGGGGAAATTGGTTTTTTTTTTCAAGATGATTTTTCTAAAGGGAGAAATTTACTTTATCATTTTCCTGGTCATTTAAGCCCTTATGTTCTGAGAGGCCAAATCTGTGTGTGGTATCAGGGGGTGTCTTAGTCCGTCCAGGCTGCTTAGCAAAGTCTACAGCCTGGGTGGCTTAGAAACCCGGGGATGGGCAGTTGGGCCCTGGGGACAGCGTCTTCTTCCCTACCCAAGGCAGTGCTGAGTCCTCATTCTCCTCCTCAGCACTATCTCCTGACAAGGTGCCTCTCATGGCTGGGCTCACTGTGCTCTCGGGGAGCTGTGCAGACCTGCTCTCACCTGTGGCCTCGCTCACCCTGTGGACTCCCTGCTGGGCCATGACTTCCGACCACCTCAGCTTTGGAGATTTTAGTTCAATGTCATCTCGACCCTGTGTCCCCATCAGTCCACATGCTGGGATGAGGGGCTGTGGGGCCGTGGTAAGATGGCAGGCCTGCAGATGTGGGCAGGGACCTCGCCTGGCCCGGCCTCCCTGGGGGATGCGTCCTGTCCTCATGGGCAGACACGGGGCTCCTGGAGTTGAGGAGTTGCGGACAGATGGACCACACCTGGTGGTACAACCCAATGGCCTTGGCAGTGGGTGGCGACCGGACCTGTGCTCCACAGCCTGGCCGCAGTGCTGTCGGGGGCTTCCCCTGGGTGGGGACCCCTCAGTAGTCACCAGCAACACTCAACCTCTGCCAAGCCCTGGCCACGGGTTAGGGGCCATGAAAGCCACATGCAAGGCCCCAGGGGGCTCGGTGGCCGAGCATCTCAGCTGTAGGCCTGTGTCCCCCTGGCTCCCAGAGGAACCCCAACTTCATGGCTCCTCACTGAACTTCTTGCTTCTAGGGAGGGAAGTAGGTTTTACAATCCCTAGGACCTGACTTCACCAGTTTCCACCTAGAGCTGGTCATTTGCTTGTTTTAAAAACATTCTGTTACTCTTTCCACTTTAGTATATTTGTGGCACTTTCCTTGGCCTCATGAAAGTCGCTTTTGCTAGAGAATTTTATAAAAGCACAAAGCTCCCCATTGTGTGTTGTATTTCTGAAGGTTTTGTTCTGGGTCCGAGTGTTTCAAAGTGTAGAGCGGGGAGCAGAGGACGGGGCAGTTCTGGTCTGGTTTCTTCCAGCGCTTTAGTAAGCTTGTTCTCCCCGCCCAGGCAAACTGTTGAATGCAAGCATTCCGTAGAATGTTGTCTTTGGTCAGCTGTGATTCAAAATAAGTGCCAGGTGGGCTTGGCTTTCCCTCTGCTGGGATTGGCCAGGACCCGGGATTGTCTGGTGAGCCCAGGACACAATGCCAGCACTCGGCACCTCCTAGGCTGGCGGCATGGTGTCCAGGAGCTCTGTAAATATTGGTCGCCTGAGGCGTGTCATGCAGCTCCCCTGAGGGAAGGAGGGCAGGCAGGAAAACCAGCTGGTTTCAGCTGGGTTGGAGGCGGGCAACCGTCCTTGTAGGGCCCCTCCTGCCCTGTGGGAAGCCCTGTCGCCCCGCCACTGCCCAGCCTGTCTGGGCCCTGTGCCCCTTACCTGCTGTGGGATATGACCGTCGTGTGAGGAGAGACTGCTGGGCCGGGGCGGGGCAGCTTGGGCCGCCCTGCCAATCCTCACACGTCTCTCGTCTCCTCGTAGAATCCATCTACCGCCGTGGAGCCAGAAGATGGAGGAAACTCTACCGTGCCAACGGCCATCTCTTCCAAGCCAAGCGCTTTAACAGGGTGAGTGGCCCCTCAGGACGTCTCCCTCGAAGAGTGCGTCCTGCCAGCTGTGGGCCCTGTGCTTGGTGCAGAGTCCTGAGTGGAGCCGGCTCTCTCACACTCTGTCACACGCATGCACACACACACAGCTGCTCGTGGGGTGCCCGGAGCCCATGCGGCTCCCGGGGCCTGGCTGTGTGCGCTGGTCTCCTCTGTGTCCCTTGGCATCCTGGTTATGTTAGCTGTAACTCTGGGCCACACTAAGGACTCTGGCTCTGGCCTGCTTGGATCCAGAAGGGGCCGTGGGGTTTCCCTGAGCCCCGAAACCCCAGGCCATCCCACACACACTGTCCTTCCTGTGGTCACCATTTAGCCTCCCGTTGCCCTTTCCGAGGACACCACTCAGCAGCCCTCATTCTCTTCATGGTGGGTGGCTCTGCTCCAGCATGAAGGTGACCACGCTGGCACCACGAGAGGGGTGCCCAAGCCCCCATGTCCTGCCACCACAGCTGTTTCCTTACCTGTGGTAAGGGCAGTGATGAAAGGGAGGCGAGGGCATGAGGATGTGGACATGCCAAGTGCTAGCTGCTGCCCTCGAGTGCCCGTTGTCTCACTGTGCAGCCTCCACACCCAGAGCTCACATCATCCCTGCATCCCTGGAGCAGCCCCAGGTCACCCAAACCTAGGAGCTGGCAGGGTGGGGTCAGAGGTCCAGCTCCCGAGTAACTGAGGGGGAACACGGAAGGCACTGGGCTGCAGGAGGGTGGTGGTCCAGCGCACAGGAAGACAGGGTGCGCTTTGCCAAGAGCCCCCTGGGCCCCCTGGAGGAGGAGCCCAGGATCATGCTTGGGAGGTGTGGCTGGCACTGGGGTCTGTGGGCCGAGGCCACAGCCTTACCCTGTCCACCCTGGTTCCTGATGGCCCTCACTGCTCGGTGCAAACAGCACTGTGTCTCTGCTGTGTCCTGTCCAGGCCATGTCCCCGAGCCTGGCCATGGAGGTGCATGTGACACACTGACCCTGCTTCTAGCTCGACATCATAAGCAAGTTGAGGGGAAGGGTGTCTGCCATGGGACCAACCAGGAACAGGGCACCCACTGGGGTGAGGGGTTTGCACAGAGGAATATTGGAGAACCTTAGGGTTTGAAGCTGTGGGTGCTCTAGGAGGCGGGCAGGGTGGGCCGGGCAGCTTGTGCATCTCTGCAGGGCACAGCCAGGTGGGGTGAAAGCCACTGCCCTGGGGGAGGAGGGGAGGAGCCCCACCATCCCGCAGCTCTGGTGGCTTCTCTGAGCCAGGTCCCAGGCAGGTCCAGCACCCACCTTGGAAATGGCCCAATCCCTGAGCAGCACCGTGAGCCCACCTGGGTGGCCTGACTAGCACTCATGGCAGGTTCCCACCAACAACTGCAAAGGGATCAGTTTGAGCCCCACTCGGTCCTTCAGAAAATAGGAAGATGGTCAGGGGACCATCAGCGTGAGGCTGTCACCTGCTGGTGTTTCCTATCCTGTCACCTTCTGCCTTGCTGCCAGCATCTGCCCAGTCCTCCAGGGCTATGCCACACCCATCAGTGTGAGTTAAGGAATGGCTCATAAACCTGTGTTTGCTTTCAAGAGCTTGGTTTTATGGGAACCGGCCGATGTTGAGGGCAGATGCCCACGGGAAGGTCCCTCAGGCCCTATGGCTCCTGCCTGGGTTTGGGTTTGCATTTGGACCCCTCTTCGACTTCAGAAAGGGAGAGCACCATGGGTGATGCCGTGGTCTCCAGCTATGTGACCTGGATGGTGGGGAGGACCTGGAGCCCAGCCGGCCCCACAGCAGGGAGCATGGCCGGGTCAGTAGAGGCAGCTTCCGGTTCACCTGCAGCCAGGAAGCAGGTAGGACGGCAGCGACCCCAGCCCTGTCACTCACCTTGAAGTACACTGCAGGAAAAGCCTTGAAACTAGAAGCAATGCAGGTCTTTAGAGAAAAACTGGGCAGTGGGGACCTGAGGAGCCTTCCGATTTCTGTAGTTGCCATACAAATTAAATGCAAAGCCAACTAAGAAGAATAATGCATCGAGACAGTACCCATGCTGGTGTTAAGGAGCGCCTGCAAGTCAGCGTTTCAGAGATGTTGGACTGAGCAGGGACCTGATGGTTAATCAGAGCACCTGTTATGTACATGGACCCTGGACCTCATGGAAGACTGGTGCAGAACATGTCACTGCTGGCTGCGGTGGGGCCCGCGCAGCCTGGGCCAGGTGCAGACATGGACCGTGCTCTCTTGAGTGTGCTTAGGAAGTAGCTGCACAGCTCCACTGCACCTACTCCAGAGGAGGAGCCCACCTTGCAGGGCTCTGCATGGGAGGAAGAGGAAATGGCCCCTTCTCTGAGCAAGACACCCAGCAACAGTCAGGGTCCCCCTCCAGGATCTTGCCGGTCACTCGTGCTGCGGGACCAGCTGTTGGGCCATCCCGGGACTGCGGCTTCATTTGGGCCAGTGCAGGGGACATTCACAGATGACCCAGGTGGCCCATCGAGGGCTTCTCCTGAGTTCTTTGGTCTACAGAGCTAAAGCTGGTGCACAGGCATTTCCTGTGAGGGAAGGGAGTTAAGATTTGGCCAGAGGCAGCTCTGCTGAAGCTAAGGGGCTGCCATTGTGGCTGACAAGTGGGTGTAGCTGTGTTCCTGGGAAACTCAAGCTGGGGATAGGCTGGGTCTGACCTTCTGAGATAACTGAGGCCCCGGAGGAGCAGGTGCAGGGCGCTTCCACCCACCAGTGACGTTAAGTGCTTGCAGTCACTGGCTCCGTGGAAAGATGGGACTGGAGGGAAAAGAAGGGCTCTCGAGAAGGGCCTCGCACAGACCTAGCCCCAGTTTGTTCATAAGTGTGCCTGGCCGGGCAATGCCCCTGGTGGCCAGCAGTGCAAACACAGTCCACTCAAAGAATCCCAAGACAGGTAAGTGGGGTGCCCAGCTCAGTGAGAACCACAGGGTGCAGTAAGAAACGGGCATCCATGGCACCCGGTGGCCAAACCCTGACAAGGCATAGATGGCATGTTTAAAAAGTACTGCATGTATTTAAAAAATTAAAATAGATTGTTGAAAGTATGAGCAAGGTACAAACTGAGAATGTGTAAGAGAGACTTTAAAATATTTGTATCCCATTAATCTATTAATTGACATGAATTCCTGAGAATAGAAATGGGCCTAAGTGTTGTTTTACTTTTTAATGGCACATTTTCTGGGATGTTAGTGATCCGATAACAGATCTGAAGCGTGGGGCTGCTGGCAGAATTCTGGGGCCTCCCCTAGAAGTGCAGGTGGAGGCACTGGCACCTTCACCCGCCCCAGCCAGTGCTGAGCCCTGGGACAGTAGCAGCTGGGAGGACACCTGGTGGCTGTGAACGTGCCCCCAGATGCTACCCAGTTGTTGCAGATTGCAGCGCTGAATGCTAACCCAGGGAAGGCTGGACACATTTGGCGTGCGAGGCCACCAGGGTGGCTTTTATTAAACAGCTGCATAAATAGTAACTGGTGTCAATGCGGAAGAAGGAGAGCAGTCCGCCTGCCTGGAGCTGTCCTGGGATGCAGAAGGCTTGGCTGGGCTCACCCACCTGTGCCTGTGTAGAGCCCAGGGCCGGCCCTGGGCTGGCCTGGCCAGGCCCCACCCATCCCATTTGGCTCTGCACCCCACACTGCCTTTTTTTTTGGGCCGTTCCAGAGGCAGCTGCAGATCTGGCTTGAGTCCTCTGTGGGAATCTGATTCGGGTACCACATGAAGACTTGGAATAAATTATTTTTTCTTCTTGGCAACAAAGTCAAAAGCAGTGGCGTGTGCACTGGGTGCACCTGTGTCTTCCTGTCGTGACAACGTCCGTCAGCACCCTTCAGACCTGGCGCTGTCCTTGGGGCTGGTCCTGGCGGGAACCTGGCTTCTCACACTGGCTGCCCATGCTCAGTGCCTCCCCCAGGGTGGGTGGGGGTGCCCCATGAGCAGGGCTGCACCGTGGCCCTGTGGGAGGGTCCAGTCTGTTGTCCTAAATGAATTCATTCAGACTGTTGGACTTTTCCTGCTCCTGTGTGGGGTAATTTGAGGCTGTCTGAAAGACAGGAGGGCTAGGAATGTAAAAGGGGTCAGGGACACATGGGAGTTACAACTGGGAAGTTCCAGATGGGGACCTGTGTCCTTGCTGAGTAACCACAAGGTGACTTCACGCCCATGTCCAGAAGACACTTTCTCTTGCACTTTGAAAAATATAAAAATTCAAGAAAACATCACCAAACAAGTAGAAAGAACAAAGAGGGTTCCTTTACAATCCAGAAAGACGAGGAAAGGGAAGACCACACTGCTGGCCTGCCAGTGGGTGGGCCAGGCCCAGTGGTGTCGCCCCAAGGGCCCTGGCCCGCCTGATGGCAGACTCCCACCTGCCTCCCTTGCAGCGGGCATACTGCGGCCAGTGCAGTGAAAGGATATGGGGCCTCTCGCGGCAAGGGTACAGGTGCATCAACTGCAAGCTGCTGGTCCATAAACGCTGCCACGTGCTCGTCCCACTGACCTGCAGAAGGCATATGGTGAGTCCTGTTCAGACGCCCTAGTGGGGCGCCTCTGCCTCCACAATGCCTGGCCCAGTCTTCCTAGGGCACAGGGGCGGAGACACCTGGCAGACGGCACTGAGCGGCACCATCTGTGTCACCAGGGTCCCCACAGGGAGGTGTATTTTCCATCGACCACACAGGTCCACTTAGCCCAGGGACTGGTCAGTGGGAAGGAGGGAGGCCAGTGTTTGGAACCTAGAAGCCCAGCACTTGACTGTCACAACACGTCAGCTGCATGGGGCCTGAGCCCGCCTGGGATACACGTGGGTGGGGCATCGCCCGCCATGTATGTAGCACCTGTGGGACAACCACAGCCTCGGGCACCCACTGTTGCCCCTGGCCCTGGACCTGGAGCCAACTTGTGCATTCTGTGTGTGTCCAGTTTGGTAGCCCATCAAGCACACTCTGTAACATGCTGCCATGTACATGCTGTAGAGCATGGTCACAAAAAGCCACGCAGCATCTGCTGCTTGTGCTTGTGGGACCAGTGACCTGTGGTGTCGCTGCAGGATTCTGTCATGCCTTCCCAAGAGCCTCCCACAGATGAGAAGAGTGACGGCGTGGACCTTCCCTCCGAGGATACCGATGGAAGTAGGTTCCCCCTGCCCAGGGCCCAGCCCTCTGTGGCCGAGAAGGTCGCCTTCCTGACTGCCTGCCCCCAAGGTTGGAGAGTATGGTGCCTCCTGAAGGAATGGGGACAGCGTGGTGCAGGGTGTCACCTCAGTCCCCAGCTGGTGGGTGCTGGGCTGCGACCTCCCCGGGGCACTGCCATGGGAACCCAGGTGGGGGTCTCTCCCCTGCATGAACTTGGGGAGTCCAGAAAAACAGCAGCAGCACCGTGACCAGGGCCTCCTAACCTGGGTGCTGTGTGGTGCTGCTGTCCTGTACTGTGCAGGGCTGCCGCACACAGACAGGGCGGCTGCATGGCCCTAGGGATTCAGGGAGATTTCAAATGTGAGTTGGCTGATGGCTCAGGTCTAGACTTCCACACTTGTGGACTCTAACAGGTGTATGAATGCCCTGAGTCTCATTTGGATAGTGAATCTGTCACCTTAGAGGGCTCTGTAGGATGAAACAAGACTATGGAATACAAAACACTTAGTACAGCACCTTGCACAAGATTCCTAATAAACAGCGGCCCACCAACAGACCGTCGTCCACCCACTCATCCATACCATTGTCCATCCAACATCCATCCATTCATGTCCCTCATCCATCTATCCATTCATGTATCATCCATCTGCCCACCCATCTACTCATCCACCCCGTCCACTGTTCATCTGCCCGTCCCCCCACCCACGCAGTCATCATGTACCCTTCTATCTTCTTACCTATCCACCATCCACTTAACAGTCATCTACCTGTCCACCCACCCATTCCTCACCCATCTACCCATCGTCTACCCATCCATAAGACAGACAAATGTGCACTCATGCACCATCTGCCGGCACACATTTTTTTTTTTCACTTTACTGGCATTGAACCCAGAACCTTTACTCTGAGCCAGATCTCTAGCCCTTTTTCATTTTTTATTTTTGAAACAAGGTCTCACTAGTCCCTAAGTTGCCCAGGCTGGGCTCTAACTTTCCATCCTCTTGCCTCAGCCTCCCAGAGTGCTGAGATTACCAGAGTATACCTACACACCCAGCTTGCACAGTCTTCGGAGAAAGGCTGAAGCCTGGACACCAAAATCTGTACTTAAAGGTAGTCCCAGGCTTAACATGGTTCTGTTTACGATTTTCACTTTTAGGGCAGTGTGAGCATGCACACACATGGCCATTCTGGTCTTTGCATTCAGTGCAAGGTTCAGTGGATTCCCTGGAAAGCCCCACTTTGTTAAAGGGTTCATATTAGACCATCTCACTTGGCTGAGGGCTGGAATAGCTGCTCTGAGTACTTCTGTCAGTGTTGCTAGAGCAGGTGTCTGGAAGCGTTTCCAACCTGTGCAGGCTGTAGGACCTGAGCCCATGCTGTGCCACAGACTATGTTACCCCTGGGTGAATCCCTGGGGAAATGATCACCAGCATAGGCCCAGGCCAGTGATCAGCCCGGCTGCACAGGCCCAGAAGCTGCATCTTCACACAGTGCTGAACCAGGGCCCGAGAGGCTGCGCCATGGACTGGCTTTGGGTACCGCTGGCCCACTACGTCCCTGTGTCCCTGGGCCACATTCCTGGTGTCACCTGTAATGCCCTTTTCTTTCCTTCTCTCCGATAGTTGCTTATATCTCTTCAACCCGGAAACACGACAACATTAAAGATGATTCCGAGGTGAGTGTGAGGGGCTCGCTGCCTTTCAGAGTCCGGGCAGGAGCCGGGAACTCGATTCTGAGCAGTCAGAGCTGTCAGCCAGGGCCCCATGTATCCCCAGCCATAGGACCTCCCTGTGGGGTTGGGAGACATCTGGTCCTGCTCCCACCGTGTGGCCGGCTGCATACGTCCCCCTGGACTGCAAGCTCAGAGCCAGGGTCACAGAGCCCAGCCC
>NW_022900935.1:44833272-44853005 GCF_012274545.1 Fukomys damarensis | reverse complement strand
CACGACAACATTAAAGATGATTCCGAGGTGAGTGTGAGGGGCTCGCTGCCTTTCAGAGTCCGGGCAGGAGCCGGGAACTCGATTCTGAGCAGTCAGAGCTGTCAGCCAGGGCCCCATGTATCCCCAGCCATAGGACCTCCCTGTGGGGTTGGGAGACATCTGGTCCTGCTCCCACCGTGTGGCCGGCTGCATACGTCCCCCTGGACTGCAAGCTCAGAGCCAGGGTCACAGAGCCCAGCCCCGCCCTCCCGTGTACTCCCCGCCTGCTTCCTTCACACATCTCCAGTGGCTGTGACTCCAGCTAGGCAGGCACTGTAGTCGCTGTGACAGCCCTGCCCAGGTGGCTCCCGATTCCCAGCCAACCCAAGGCATGGACTAGGCCGGGTCAGCTTATCACCGGACCCAGCAAAGCTGGGCGCCAGGCGCCCTCACCGCCCACAGAACTGTCCCGCACCCGTGTGGCCTGTCACCTGCCCTCAGCCTCCATTTGGGCTGGGCATTGGCAACGATGGCCTGGCAGAGGCATCGGGAGTGGAGGCCCAAAGCCTGGCCAGCGCCCATCCTGCCCTGCTCTCCTAGGACCTTAAGCCAGTTATCGACGGGGTCGACGGGATCAAAATCTCTCAGGGGCTCGGGCTGCAGGACTTTGACCTCATCAGAGTCATCGGGCGCGGGAGCTACGCCAAGGTCCTCTTGGTGCGGCTGAAGAAGAACGACCAGATCTATGCCATGAAGGTGGTGAAGAAGGAGCTGGTGCACGATGACGAGGTGAGGCTGCACGGGACAGGTGTGGGGATGTGGGGGACGTGTGTGGAAATGGACACATCTGCACATGGACACGTGGGGACCTGAGGGACCCATGTAGGGAGGTGGGGGACAGGTGTGGGGGTGTGGAAGACATACATGCTGCATGTGGGACATGGACGTGTGTGGGATGTGGAGGACGCATATGGGGACCTGAGGGACATGTGTAGGGACGTGGGGGATGTGTGCGGACATGGGGGACATGTGTGGGGAACGCAGGTGAAGACACAGCAGTGAGCATGTGAGGACTCAGGACACACATGGGGACTCAGGCAGATGTGGAGGTGGCTCACAAAGAAGCCATTTCAAGGCCATCACAAATGTGCCGGGCTTCGGGAAGCAAAGCCACGCCCTAAGTCTGGGCCCCTGTCCTAGTCTAGCAGTCAAACCCTCCAGTGGTGTCGTGCTGACTGGGAGCCCGGGTGGGCTGCACAGAGTGGGTGCTGTGGACCTGGGAGGTGAGCCATCTCCATCACCAGGGAGCCTCCCCAGGGGTGCCGGGAGGGGCTGGGTGTAGGAGCCTTAGCCTGTTTGTTGGGATCTTAATTTCACTCCCATGTACTGCTTTCTTGTGGTTGCAGCAAACATTACCTCACCGAGTTTGCAATTAGTTGGGCAGCGGCCAATGCCTGTGATACCAGCCACTTGGGAGGCTGAGGCAAGAGGATCACAAGTTTGAGGCCAGCCAGGGCAACTTAATAAGACCTTGCCTCAAAATAAAAAATAGGGCTGAGATTTAGCTCAGTGGTGCCACCACCTGCCTCACAAGCACTAGGTCATGAGTTCCATCCCCAGTACTGCCAAAAAATAAAAAAATTGAATAAATAAATAAATGGTCTAAGGGCATAACTCAGTGGTCCCTGGGTTCAAGCCCAGGTATGACAACGCAAGATGTCTCAACCACTGGGAAGTGTATCACTGGGTATACTGTGGTGCTGAACAGTATAATGGCACCGCGCCTGGTTCCGGGACATTTTCTTCACCTACACGTCACCCTTGCCCCCCTGTTCCCCCAGCTCCCAGCTCCCGCCCTCCTGCTGTGTCCTAGGCTGGGGCCTGTGCCCGGCTTGTCTCTCAGCACAGTGCCATGAGCGTATGTGCTGTGGTAGGCACTACAGGTACTTCCGAGGCTGGGACTACCCATGTGGTGGGCCCCACTGGGCTTGGATGGGGTCCAGTGTCCGTGTCTGGTGGGTGGGGATGTCTACGCAGTGTCCATGCACCTTCAGGACTCACTGCCTTGCTTCATACTGTTTACTATTTGTTTGCTTTTCCTTTTTTTGTTGTTTTTCTTTTTGTTACCGGGGATGGAGCTCGGGACCTCACAGGCAGCAGCACCACTGAGCTAAGTCCCTGGCCCTGCTTTTCCTTTTTATTATCCTGTGTTTGCAGCATGAGACTGCATTCCCCTGGAAGCTAGTCATGCTCCTAACTAGCTCTGTGTGTCCCTTCCTTGCCGTCCTCCTGTCCCTCCCTCTCTCCAGAACCATTGAGGACCTGTGCACCATGCTCCCTCCCACCAGCACTACACGGCTTCCAGGTTCTCCACGGGCTGGCTTTACTCCTCCCTGTGCTGGGCTTTCAATGTCACACCTGCACATGTAGCTAGCACTGACGTGTAGATAGTGGTGAGGCTGTTCACTGCTGCTGGACACCCAGTGACCTGGAGCTTCCCAGGCCTCAGGAGGCCTCTCTGGCCTTGGGAAGCTCAGGGCTGGGGCAGGGGCTGGACTTGAGCCTTTCCTCCCCACTCCCCAGCAGGTACATTTGTGCAATGCACAGCCTGCTGAACTGGGCCTTCCACCCTAGGTGCTGTGCTGGCAAGTGGCTGGTGCCTGCATTTACAGCTAAGGAAACTGAGGCACCGGGTGGCTCCCTGCTGGTTGGCAGTATCACACAGGAATCCTGACCCCTCTTTCCAGCACACCATGCCAACCAGAAAGTTAGTGGAGTGCACGGGGTGGGGCCTGCAGAGCTGGAGGAGAAGGGCTCAGAGTTTTGCCTATGCTTTGGCTTTGTTCTCTTGGCCTCTTCAAACCGTCCACCAGGCCAAGATGAGTTTTAGGTCTGCTCTTGAGAGGTGCAGTTCTGGGAGTTGGGTGGTGGCTAGGCGGGCACGTGTGTGGGTCTAGAGAGGCCCAGGGTGTCCTGAGGATGGCAGATGTGCCACTGCACTATCCCCAGGGCCCCTGTGTGGGTCCTCCCTGCACTGTGCTGAGGGACACCGGGAGCCCGTTCAGGTTCTCCTGGATCAGCGCCCCCTGTGCTGCTCACTGAGCTGAGAACCTGCCCAGGACACAGCACCCACCTCCTGCATTGCTCCTTCCGGCCGCCCTGTCACTCTGGGTCCCTGCTGCACTGCACCTCACGACTCGTCCCTTGCTCCTGACTTTTCCTGGCTTCCCTGTGAACCCTTTGTCCTGCTGACTCTGCTCTTGCCTGCTCTGGGACCACTACTGCTGCCCCTCTCTGCAGTATCAGCCCATGAGGTGCCAGGTGTCCCATGTGCAGCCGCTCCCCTGTGGGTCACACGCAGCTCACACATCAGGTGCCGTCATGGGGCCATGAGGGCACAGGTGTGGTGGCCACCCACTAGGTTCAGCCCCTGGGTGACCCACGGAAGTGAGAGGAGGGGCGTCCTGGTGGGGGTGGCGACAGTGGGTGAGCAGGCCTGGGCTGAAGTGTGGGGCTGGCAGTGCCCGTAGGGACAGGCAGGGCTGACGGCCCAGGAAGGAGGCCACAGGGACAAGCCTGGGGAAGGGGGCTGGGAGGGCCGCAGGCCTGCTCCAGAAACCCCCTGGGACCTGCACCACTCTAGCTGGTCTCTGCCCTCATTCCTACCCTAAGAGAGGCACTGCGTTCTGGGGTCTCCTGGGGCTGGGGTGGGGTGGGCAGGACCCTAGGTGCTCTGAGAGCTCTCAGCACCCACTGAGCTCTGGCCAGAGCGAGCGGGATGCAGAGGTGGGAGGCAGAGGTGGAGGCGGACGCGGGGTCGTGGAGCCTGCTCAGTCCTGCACCCTCGCTCACCTGGGGAGATGGTGCCAACCTCTGGGGCTCACAGGGATCCACAGAGCCAGAGGCTGGCAGGGAGGCCCAGTGGGGCGGGGAAGGGAGACGGTGGTGGTGGCAATGGCAGCAGGTTTGATGGCACTGAGTTGACAACAATTGCTGCATCCCGATGGCGTGTTCTCATCCCGTGTGCACTGCCCACCCCTCGCCCCTTCCTGTCGAGCCTGCCGAGGACCCCCAGGCACGCTTGGGAGCCTCACCCACCTGGCTTCTGTTGTAGGACATCGACTGGGTGCAGACGGAGAAGCACGTGTTTGAGCAGGCGTCCAGCAACCCTTTCCTGGTTGGGCTGCACTCCTGCTTCCAGACGACGAGCCGGTAAGAGAGCGGGGGTCCAGGGCCCTGCTGGCTGCCACCCGTGGAGGGCTTTCTGGTCACCAGATGCACTGTTGGCGTCCTGCTCAGTGAACGTCCTGGTCTGAACTTAGTTACTGCATCACATACCTACCACATTAATTACTGAGTTACGTAACCGTGAGACGTGTGGACCGCGTCCCACAGGGTGCAGGCCTGGGGCCTGGTATGGAGCCCACGTGGGCGCAGGACGGGGTCAGGCCGGTGTGTGGCGGCTTCCCCGAGTGCTGTGTGCTGGAGCTCTGCTTCAAGGGCACTGACAAACCGGAGGTCTGGAACTGTAAGTGTGTGCTCCCTTTAGAACTCAGGGTCCCCTGGCTGCCATCATCACTGTCTTTGAAAAGTTGCCAGCCACGTTCTCCTTAGAAGCCACACCATGCTCTGGGAGTCTCCAGCGGGACCCGCGGGCTCGGCATACCTTCCGCCTCTGCTTGTGGCTGTGACTACAGAACCAAGGCAGAAAAACTAGCAAAAGGAGCAGGTGTACAGACAGGGTGCAGACTGCTGAGAGCCCCCACTCCTCCATCTTGGGGTTCTTACTGGGGCATCACCCAGCTGCTCCTAGTGGCTACACCAGGATGAGCCACCATTCCCTCCCCCAGGATGTGTGCACTCCCTCTGGTAGCACAGGGCCAAGGGGCCAAGGACCATGTCCTCCTGAGCCCCTGCTGCCTTAATGTCCCTCTGTCGTCCGTTTCCCAGGTTTCTCAATGGGTGGCCAAGCCCGGACGGGACTGCTATTCTGTGGGTCAGCCGCAGTGAATGCTTAAATTTTTTAAATGTTATAGTAAAGGACATGCTGTCATTAATGCCCCTCTCTTGGAACACACTTGCCACATTGTGCTTGCCACTTCCGAGGCAGTTTTGGAGTCCTCCTTTTTGGGGGTTTGAGGAGATGGGGTCTCACTAGGCTGGTCTGAGCTGGTCTTAAGTTCAGCAGCAGTCCTCCTGCCTCAGCCTCTTGAGTGCTGGGATCACAGGCATGCGCCACCATGCCCAGCTTTAGAAGTCTTCCTTCATGTCTTCAGCTGTGCTCTGCCAGCTGCCTCAGTGTCCTGAGATTCAAAACGTTGACCTTTCTTGGTCATTCTGACTTTGGAGGAGAGCTGGAAGTGAGTGGCATGGTGCGTTCTCTGGTGACAGGTGGATGAGGACGAAGTGCCGTATTTTCATGAGCTGCTCTTCCACTGGACAGCGCTCGGCAACAGCAGTCACCACAAGGACACTTCAGGAAAGAGGACTCCAGAGCTGCTTCAGAAAGTCGCAAGAAAGGGCTGGGGATTTAGCTCAGTGGCACCTCACCTGCCTGGCAAGCGCAAAGTCCTGAGTTCGATTTCTGGTACCTGAAAAAAAAAAGAAAATGGCGAGAATGATGAGATCAGTGTGTTCAATTTTTGAGCGGGCTTCATAGCTGTGTTATCTTTCACTGTGATGCATTTTTATGAGCATTCACCATATATTTTGATCACCCCTTGTAATTCTCAGTGGTTGTGAGAAGTATCAGCCCTGTGCTTGAAGAGTCCTGAAGAGTTTTGTTTTCATAAAGCTCAGACTGATTTTCTTATCTTAGGGATCTTCTGGGTCAGTGGCCTCCACAGGGGCAGCCTGGTGAGGTTGGTGAGTGCCTTGTGGCCCGGGACCCAGGATCTCCCTGCTCACTGCCCACACCAGACCTCAGAGCCTTTTCTGCAGGGCCAGAGAGCAGCCCGCCTTTGCCTCTGGCCCACGTGTCTGCCCTTGCTGCACTGACAGCTCCTGGATGCGCAGGGCCAGGGCGGGAGTCTGCACTCATCACTGAGACCCCTCGAGCATGCGGAGAGTGTGTGCAGCCTCGTGCACACACGTCACCTGTGTGAGGGCCATGAGTCTCCGAGGCGTGGCTCCCCAGGCCCCTGGGAAGCCACCAACTAGTGCAGGGCTCTGCCTGCTGTATACAGCGCTGCCCAGAGGGTCCATCCACAGCAGGCCAGCTGTACTCACGGTGACTCAGCCCTGACCCCTCTCCCTCCTAGGCTGTTCCTGGTTATCGAGTATGTCAATGGCGGGGACCTCATGTTCCACATGCAGAGGCAGAGGAAGCTTCCCGAGGAGCATGCCAGGTGGGCACCAGAGGGCAGGGGTGGAGCGCGGGGCAGAGAGAGTTGAATTGAAGGTGGAGCCCCAGGTATAAATGGAGAGGCTCTGGACTAGGTCTCGGAGTCACACCGTCCTTTCCTCCCTGGAGTCCGTGCAGCTCTGCGTCACCTGGGCACTGTTCAGAGAGGGCAGGCAAAGTGCAGAGCAGCACCCGGCCCCCTCGCTGCTTCTGTTAGACACTGAGAGGCACAGAGCACAGGTGCACTGTCCTGACAGCCATTGTGACCTCAGTCCATCCATCTGCAAAGGCTCCTCTTCCCACACAGAGATGGCTGAGCACTGTGGTGCACACGATAATCCCAGATGCTTTCGAGGTTGAGGCAGGAGGCTCACAAGTCTGAGCCTAACATGGGCAAACTTAGTGAGACCTTGTCTCAAAAAATAAAGAGGGAAGGGATCAGAGATTTAGCTCAGTGGTCCGCCGCCTGCCTTGCAAGCGCAAGTTCAATCCCCCGTACCTAAAAAACAAACAAAATAAATAGAGGGCTGGATGTAGCTCAGCTGTAGAACATCCCTGGGTCCAATCCCCGGTATTACACCTGCCCTCCAAAAGTCCAAACCAGACTGAAACCAGGCGTGGCAGTGCACACATGGAACCCTAGCCCTTGGCGGCCAAGGCAGACTTGCCATGAGTTCAAGTCCAGCCAGAACTACACAGTGAGACCCTGTCTCAAAAAAAACAGTAACAATAGAAACTAGACCAAGACCCTGAGTTCCCAGTGGCTCCTGTAGGGTGGCACACAGGACTTAAAGAGGGAAGATCAGAGATTTAGCTCAGTGGTCCGCCGCCTGCCTTGCAAGCGCAAGGTCCTGAGTTCAATCCCCCGTACCTAAAAAACAAACAAAATAAATAGAGGGCTGGATGTAGCTCAGCTGTAGAACATCCCTGGGTCCAATCCCCGGTATTACACCTGCCCTCCAAAAGTCCAAACCAGACTGAAACCAGGCGTGGCAGTGCACACATGGAACCCTAGCCCTTGGCGGCCAAGGCAGACTTGCCATGAGTTCAAGTCCAGCCAGAACTACACAGTGAGACCCTGTCTCAAAAAAAACAGTAACAATAGAAACTAGACCAAGACTGTCCCCATTGTGCCCTGCCTCCCTCTGCTGTCTCTGGACCCTGAGTTCCCAGTGGCTCCTGTAGGGTGGCACACAGGACTTGGTGTTTTGTATCTGACTTATTTTGGAGCATGTGAGGGCCATGTGACTTGTCTGTGCTGTGGCTTTCACCGGCACTTCCTTCCCAGAAAGCCCAAGCAGCACCCACAGCAGGGCCGGCTGCTGTCCTTCCTGTACACGGCAGTCACGGATACTGAGTTGCTTCTGGGTTTTCCTTGGGAATGAAGCTACCCCGAACATCACATGTGGGCACTGACTGGAAACCCAGCTATCCCTCTGGGGTGCAGGCTCAGGTGGGGTCACAGAGGGTCCCACCTGCTGTCCCCCTGCACACATGGCCCACAGCCTCGCCATCTTCACGCCATCTTCACAGTCATTTTCTGGCCTTTTTATGGTAGTCGTGCGTGTACTTAGGGCCCGCCAGTCTCTGAGAGCCTGTGCTACACACCTGTGCCATCTGCTTGGCCCCAGTTTGAGACTCAGCCCAAGGCAAGGGTGGTCGTGCAGCACAGCTGACCAGCTGACCGGCTGCCCCACTGTCCTGCCCCAGGTTCTACGCTGCTGAGATCTGCATTGCACTCAACTTCCTGCATGAGCGAGGCATCATCTACCGGGACCTGAAGCTGGACAATGTACTGCTGGACTCGGATGGGCACATCAAGCTGACAGACTACGGCATGTGCAAGGTTGCAAGCTGCCCTAGCTGCCTGCCCGTCCCACTCCGCCTGCCCTGCCCCTTCACCCAGGTAATTGTCCCTGCAGGAAGGCCTAGGTCCTGGCGACACGACGAGCACTTTCTGTGGAACCCCAAATTACATCGCCCCAGAAATCCTGCGGGGAGAGGAGTACGGTGAGTTTGCGGCTCCCGGGGGAATCGCGGACAGGGCCTGCCCACATCACACCCGAGTGAGTGCCCATAACCCCTCCGTGTCCAGCTGAAGTCAGTGGCCCCATCTGGGCCCATGCAGACTACCTTGGGTCCCCCGGAGGCCCTAAGATGGGGCCCAGAGCAGGCAGATGGACTGCTCAGCGCAGAGGTGTGGACATGCCCATGCCGCTGCAGATGACAGGGCATCACTTTGGGCTGCCCAAGGGCCTCCATCGGGACCCAGCACCCTCTGCGCCACACAGCCCCACACATGTTGCCTGCACTCTGCCCCATGGGCACCCTGAGCAGGGCACATGGCCTGTGTGTGTGTGTGTGTGTGTGTCTGTCTGTCTGTGTGTGTGTGGGTACACGCCGTGCAGTAGGCGTGTGCACCTCAGGTGCCCAGGGAAGCACATCGGGAATGTGCCTGCATGCGTTTCCACACATTTTCCTTGCCATAAAGCAGGCTGGGGACAGGCAGGTGAGACAGGCACCTCCCTGTCCTATAGTGACAGGGCTCCCGGAGCTGTGTGGCATCCAGAGAAGTCAGGGCTGTGGTCAGTGCAAGGTTGCAAGACCTGGGAGAGTCCCCACCTGCTGTGACAGCATTAAGAACCGGGTTCGGGTTCCAGGCGCCGTTGGCTGCCTGAGGGGAGGGCTTTGCTGAGCACAGCAGAGCAAGAAAGCAGCAGCTGGGTTTGCATGTCAAGGTCAGGATGCCCCCGAAGGGCAGGTGACAATGGGGACACGCGCCGTGTGGGACGGTGGCTGTGGGGAACCTGGCCGCCGCTCCCTGGGCCGAGCAGGGCTGCTGTCAGCTGCTGACAGTGCCTGCTACCCCAGGGTTCAGCGTGGACTGGTGGGCACTGGGCGTCCTCATGTTCGAGATGATGGCCGGCCGCTCCCCCTTCGACATCATCAGCGACAACCCTGACATGAACACGGAGGATTATTTGTTCCAAGGTGGGTGCTGCAGGCACGCCGGCCCCTACCCATGGGCTCATGGGTCCGAGGGGGTCACCTGTCCCACCCAGCCAGGCACATCCAGGACTCTGGGCAGGGCCCGGCCCCTGGACACCTGCCCTGCTCAGACACAGATGTTGCCAGTAGAGCCAGGCCTGGGGGCAAGCACCTGCAATCCCAGCGCTCTGGAGGCTGGGGCAGGAAGATCACGAGTTGGAGCCCAGCCTGGGCAGCTTAGCAGTTTAACTCTCAGAAAATAAAAGAAGGTTGTGGATCTGCAGGGCAGGGCAGAGGCCCTGGGTCTAGTAATCCTCAGTCCCCAAACCAAGCCTGGATATGCAGGTCAGGGCCGGGCTATCCCTCCATGCTCTCTGGTGACCACCCAGGGACTCCCTGAGGGGGCAAGGTGGGTCCAACCTCACAGTTATGTCTGTCTGCCCTGTAGTGATCCTGGAGAAGCCCATCCGCATTCCCCGCTTCCTGTCCGTCAAAGCCTCCCACGTCTTAAAAGGATTTCTGAACAAGGTACGCTTCACCACGGTGCCCCAGTTTGTGCAAGGGTTTGGATTTCCACCCTGTATTGAGCTCCGTACCACAGCCCTGGGCATTTATTCATATGAAACAAAGTGAAGTGGAACCATGTTGTCTGCAAACAGAAGGGACTGGGGCTTCAGGAGAAGGTGCCAGTGCAGGGGTGTCGGGCTCTGAGCAAAGGCTCAGAGATGGGGAGCTGCCTGCCAAGGGCTGAGCCTGGCCTCGGGCTAAGTCTTGTTTGCATCTGATCCCTAGGACCCCAAAGAGAGGCTCGGCTGCCGGCTCCAGACAGGATTTTCCGACATCAAGTCACATGCCTTCTTCCGCAGCATAGACTGGGACCTGGTAAGGCAGCGCGGGGACAGAGGGGCAGGGGTTCCCAGCAGCACCTGCCCTTGTGGCTGGGAGGAGCCCTGGGTCCAGCCCAGGGAAGGTCCTGGTCACCACAGGGCAGTGAGTGCAGTGTTCAGTTCTGACCTGAGGTCTGCTCCTGGTGTTAGAGCAAAACCAAACCTAGCTCATTTCAGGTCTAGGAGGCATACAGTTATTGGAGCACAGCCTGTAAAATATGATCTTTTGAGAGAACAAAGAATTGACAGCTTGTTGAGCAAATACTGGGCCCCCCACATAGCTCACACCCCGTGAGCTGCCAGTCAGCAGGTGCCATCCCCGCAGCCCTCAGCACCTTCTGCTCAGGAGCTTCTGTCCACACCTGCCAGGCCTCAAGCCCTGCTGCCCCAGAGCCTGGCCGTGGTGCTGTGAAGGCCATGCCCGGCACCCTCCCCTTGGGGCGCTGATGCCTAGATACCTGGATGTGACATGGGCTTCTCAGCTCAGTGGCCTCACCCTGGCTTCTGAAGAGCCTCCCACGCCCACACCCTGCCTGGTCGTGGCGGTTGGGGTGACCATGCCTATGCGCTCCATCCTCTCTGGCCTCAGCTGGTAGAGCCCAGGTTGCCTCTCCTGGACACCTTCTCCCCTTCTCCAGCTGCCAGCTTGGGGTCTACCACAGGGCACAAGGGGCTGGGACTCCAGGCCCTGGGCTCCTCCCACCAGTGCAGTTCTGTGGGGCTCACTCTTCTCCAGCCCAGGTCTGAAGCAGGGCTGGGAGCAGAGCTCTAGGCAGCAGCAGAGCCAGCTCACCGGTGTCTCCACCACTAGCCAGGGGCCCGTGCCTGTGTGGGCTCTGCCTCCTCCCACACCACCCTCTGGCCTGGGCAGCTCCAGAGATGGCACTTGTGCCTCCTTGGAGTCAGGGCCACATCGTGCCCTGTCACGTGACAGGGCCCAGCCATGGGGACACCTGCTGACCAGATGCCTCCATTCCCCAGGGCCCGGGCTTCAGGCCAGTCGCAGTCCAGGCTGCTCTGAGTGTGAGGGCCTATCACCAAGGACCCTGTGCATGTGCTGCAGTAGCTGAAGAAGGTGGAAAGCAGGCAGCAAGGGACCAGGGCACAGAGCAGGGATGGGCACTGTCCCCAGCCTACCTGGGTGTCTCTGGCACTCTCCTAAGGGATGGGTTCGGAGGGACAGCAGAATGTCTGTGACCAGGCATGGACTCGGTGTGGATGCCAGCAGCAGAGGTGGCTGTGGGGTAAGGGCCGGCCCAGTGTGGGTGCTGAGGGGACTTGGGGCCTGCTCCCCTCCGCTGCGGGGTCCCAGGCCTCTGCTCCTCGCTGCGCTGAGAAGAGAGCTCCTGTGGCGACACAGGTGACCAGAAGGAAACAAGTCCCATGGCCCTCAGCACGCACAGCGCAGCCCCAGCTGTTGTGTCCCCTGCCACTGTGACCACAGCCTCATGGATGTCACTGAAGGGTAGCACCTGCCACCCGTAGCTCTGTCCTTGTGGCCCAGGTCCAGCTCAGAAGACAGCATCTGAAGGGTCAGGGGCCCAGTGGGCAGGGAGACAGGGGGCCCTGGAGTGAGTCACAACCTGGCTGTGGGCACCTGAGGGAGACTGATGACCAGCACTCCCCTCACAGACTGGCAGCAGCACCCAGTCTCTGCCCTGACTCTCTACCTCAGTCTTTTAAAGCAGCCCAGGATGAAAAGGGGGAAAGATAAGAGATGCTCCCTTTTCTCACTTTTTATCAGAAACCAGACTGATAAAACGGGTGAAAAAAGGGACATCCTGTGTCCCACAGCCCCATGCTGGCCCCCGTGTTCATGGAGGTGACTGCTGAGGAGGCCTCGCTGAGGTGGCCACCTGCCCAACACGTCCTGCACACACTGGAAGGGTCTGCCCGTTTCTGTGATGTCACAGGTTCCTGTGCCACCCTGGTCAGCAGGAGCTGTGTGTGTGGACAAGTTCCCAAAGTGTCCAGGTTTCCTCCCAGCATGGTCTTTGCCACAGCCATCCTGACCTCGCTGCTCTGATTGATAGTGGGGAGCCATGTGGGTGGCACAGGGCCCATGTCAGCATCCTGTGTGGCCATGTGAAAGGGAGCTGAGCTACATGCTGTCCCTCTCCAGGCTGTTGCGTGGCCACTCACAGGGTGGGACAGCAGCCTCAGCTCTGGGTGTAAGCCCAGCCCACACAGGAGTGCGAGTGGGTGAGAGAATGCATGCGTGAATGAGTGTGAGCATGCAAGGGAGTGTCAGTCAGCTTTTGCTGCCACAACATAAGGCTGGGACCCGGTGATTCAGAACAGAAATGTGCTGCACTGTGGCCCACACCTATAATCCCAGCACTCCAGGAGGCTGAGGCAGGAGGATCATTGCAAGTTTGAGGCCAGCCTCGGCTACATAGCAAGACCTTGTCACAAAAAAAGAAAAGAGCTGTGGTGTGGCCCATGGGGGAGCACACCCCTGGGCTCAGCTGCAGCCCCAACCTGGTGGGGCCCCCACCGTCCTACTCAGGTGCCCTGCACCAGGCCCTCCCTTACCCTCCCGCAGTGGCCTGTCTGTCCCCAAGGCTCCCGTGTTCTCCTGCTGCAGTGGCAGGAGGGTCTCTATAGCACCTTCACATTCAGCTCCAAGGCATTAAGAGAAGAAACCCCCATCACCCTCAGTGCCAGGTTGTGCAGCAGTGGCCCTGGGAACACAGACCCCGGGTACCACATCCCACTCTCTAGCTCACACGAGTTGTCTGGCACAGGGTCTGCTCTTAGGGTGCCTTTCACTTCCTTTGTGATCTCGTGGGTGCAGAAAGCCACGTCTACCTGGCCCACTCAGCTCTCTGCTGTCTCACTTTTCCTCAGCTGGAGAAGAAGCAGGCCCTGCCGCCCTTCCAGCCACAGATCTCAGACGACTATGGCCTGGATAACTTCGACACGCAGTTCACCAGTGAGCCTGTGCAGCTGACCCCGGATGATGAGTGAGTCTGGGCCCTGGGGGCGGGACCCATCCCGGTGAGGAGTGGGGTCCCCCACTCTCGTCCTCCCTCAGGTTGGGAGGCCACCTGTCAGCACATGCATGGGCCACCACTATCCCCTCTGTGCCTCCAGGGATGTCATTAAGAGGATCGACCAGTCAGAGTTTGAAGGCTTCGAGTACATCAACCCACTTCTGCTGTCCACTGAGGAGTCCGTGTGAGGCCGCGTGCGTCTGTCGTGGACACGCCCGTGAATGACCCTGTAACTTTATCCTTAATCACAGCGTATGCATGCCAGGCCAGGCACGAGGCTCTGCGCAGCCAGGGAGGGACAGAGCAGCCTCTCATGCCTGTGCCCAGAGGCCGGCTCTGCTGGAGGAAGGGCTTCCTGTGTCCGTGCCACCGGCCGTGGCGGCCCTGCCCCTGGGGGAGACTCGAGCCGTCTCCGAGGTGCGCGTTTCACAGAAGCAGGACTCGGTGCGCTGACCGCTCCTCCAGGGAAGTGAGCGTGTAATGTCCCGAGGAATAAAATGTACCGATGGTGTCACAGCTTCCCTCTGATGCCTTTTTTCTGAGTGGCACCTGCCCAAGTCCCTGCGCAGCCACACTGAGTTGCTGAGCTCGCCAAGGCAGGCTGGAGGCGGAGGGGGGACAGGAGTCCAAGTGCCTACGGGGATGCCGCCAAGAGGAGCCTTTACCAACGCGGTAAGTTCTGAGCGCTGGCACCACGGCAGGGCTGGCCTACACTGGGCACTCCGAGGACTGGAGATTCCAAACATGTCACCAAAGCATCAAAGACCAAAAACCAACAAAAAAAGGCAAAATAAAACAGAGATCTAATTGTGCACAAGTGTATTTCTGAGAACACGAACCAGTGCCTCCAGGATGTCTTGTGTTCTGTATTAGATTTTTGGAAAAATTTTTTTTTATACCGGGGATCGAACTCAGGTCCTTGCGCTTGCAAGGCAGGCGGTGGAACCACTGAGCTAAATCCCCGGCCCAGAAATATTTTTATCAGTAATACATTGCTCAGCATTAGAAAATTGAAAAAAATACCTGTGTGACAGACCCTAGCCTTAAAGCTGATGACACCCCCAGAACACCCACTGCCACAGTGCCCCTCCCTGGGAAGGGCAGCTTCCCGAGCTCAGCCAGGCCGGTCCCACACCAGGCTGGCGGCCTGCAGAGATCAGGTCAGGAAAATCCACATGTGCCACACCCTGCCACCCACCTGCCCCCCTCTCCACACTCAGGTTTCTCAGGCCTCCGAGCGGCCAGCATAGCGTGGTGACTCTCACTGGGCCCACGGTGCTGGACTCCCCAGACTGCCTTGGTGGCGGCACAGGTTTTGGGGCGCCCCACCCCGGCTCTGGCGTCCCTCTGCCTTCTGATTGCAGATATATCTCAGCCAGCATGTCCTCGGCAGCCTGACGCTGGCTGAAAAGGCAGGTCAGGAGACACAGAGTAGGCTCCACGTGGTCACAGCTGCCGGGTGCAGCAAAGACCCAGGGAGTCCAGCGGGCAGCTCTCGCCTGTACCATGGGGCCTGCTTCGGCATGGGTGCCTCGGAGGGCATTATTTAAATACTGCCGTGTTGCCAATTGCTTGCTGGTTGCCAGCTGGGCTGCTCCTGTACAAATGTGTGAATATCATTGTGCCCATCAGAAGGGGAGATTTTTATATACAGTGAATTGTTTTATAAATTAAAAAGGAAGATGTATTGAAGTGTGCTTGGGAAAAGCCCCAATCTTTGCGATGGCCCCGGCACAGCCGTGTGCGCCCGTGGATGTGGTTCGTGACACTGGTGACCCGTGATTGTAAAGCGGTACCACAGCCATCTCTGGTCTGAGCCAAGCCCGTGGACAGCCAGTTTTCCCGCTGTGGATGATGTTCTCACCCTCCGCCGAGGTCATACCTGCCCTGGCACATCTATTAAAGACTTTAACGAAAACGCATGGTTGTTAGTGTTTTTGTTAGAAGTAGGTGTTTCGGGGAAGCAGAGGGTTTTGAAGTCATTTTTAGGGCAGATTTAGGTTCCTAGAAACTTGGGGGGTCCTGGTCCCATGCAGCCCCCACCAGAGACACAACCACAGCCTTGGGATGCACAGCTGGCGCTGTAACAGGGCTGCGGAGGTGGAGCAGTGCCGGCATTGTCTCCCTGCCCTGTCTTCCGACTGTGCCCAGCTTGGCCTCTTTCTGGGGCTCGTGGAGTTGGGTCTCTCTACACACGGCTGGGATGGTTCATTTCTGGTGTTAGTTTGTCTGGATTGAGCGATTCCAGGAACCTGGGACAGCGTTACTTCTGGTGTCTCTGGAGGGCAGAGGTTGGAGGCAGGTGTGGACAATCCAGTCCACAAGGCCCAGAGGATACAAGAGGGGCATGGAGCAGGCCCCTCTGAGGCACTGGGACCCTAATGGTGACCTGGCCCAGGGCACCTTCACTCGGGGACACACACAGGGCTGGGTGACTTGGGCTCCGTGCACCCAGGTGAGCACTGGGCCCAGTGGTGCGGGCTCCAGGGGTGTGCTGAGCTTCTGCACCTCGCCTGCCCTTCCAGGACCAGTCGGGCTAGTGCTAGATCTGGGGCTGAACAGCAGAAAGAAAGTGACCACAAATCACTCTATTCCTACTCACCTATCAGCGGGAACAGAGTTTTCTGAGAAGGCACAGCCAGGTCCCTCCCACGATTCCCCATTTAAGGAGGAGCCACAGCCGGGAATGGTGGTACCTAACACATGGAGGCAAAGACAGGAGGCTTCGAGTTCAAGTCCAGCCTAGGCAACTTAGTGACTTACCAAGACCCTGTCTCAAAATAGAATACCATAAAAAGGGATGGTATGTGGTTTAGTGCAAAGGCCCTGGTTTCCATCCCCAGTACTGCCTAAGACCACATGTCAGGCCACCTGGGCAGCCCTGTGTGACAACGGCTGGCCAGTGTGGGTGGTGAGGCCCCCTCTGGCTGGTGAAGGGCTCCAGCTTCCTGGGAGATGGCACTGTTTTCATCATGGTGATCGCACTACTTCAGAAAATAAAAACTGATGTCCTGGTCAGGTGAGAACCTGATTTAATGTACAGGCTAAGGGTGGGTGAGGTCACCAGGTCTCCATGCTATCCCCTCAATGGCTACCACTCCACATCTTCTGTGCTCTCAGCCAGGCACTGTGCCAGGTGGCTGTCCACGTCCAGCTGGTTCAGCCTGCAGGGATGAGGAGAGGTGTCACTCAGCCTCCTACCCCACCCCAGGTGGGAAAACCGCCCCAGGCCCCCTTGAGTGGCCAGGGATGGGCACACAGGTCACCCTGCAGTGGGGAGCACGCTCTAGGCTCTACCCCAGCAGCCATGCAGAAGACTGCAATGGAAGGCTGATGGGCGGGGTGGGCACTGGCCCACTGTGTGATCACATTGCCTGGTACCAGGCAGCTCTTCACCAGGAAAACTGAGCCCAGCCTGGGGACCGCCCTTCTCAATAAGGGCCAAACCCTACCATCAGATTCACTCTGAGGCGCTTGGGAGGTCCGTGCACTCCATACCACAGGAGGGTGGTCCTGGGCCAGGCAGGAAGGCCAGGAGAGGTCTGGGATGGGAAGGCCAAGCCCAACCTCTGCAGAAGCTCAGGAGGGAAGTCAGGATGCCCTGCCCAGCACAGCTCACTTGCAGCTGGGGCCCAAGGGCTCCACCTGTGCCTCCTGAGTGCCGCCAGGGTCCTGCTGGGGTGACAGCCCCTACACCTGGGGTTGCACCCCACAGAGCAGCAAGCCTGGCTGCCTCCTGCCACCCTCCCTGCACCCCATGGCCTAGGCCTTCAGACCAGGCCACCACCCAGCTCCATTCCCCTGGGCTCTGCTCTGTGTCCCTCCCCATGCCAGAGGGTCCACCCATACGCTCCCCCAGCTCAGTACCGTTGTCCCAGCAGCTTCTTGGCCTGGTCCCATGGAGCCACACAGGGTCACCCAGAGCTAAATGAGGCACCACGAGTCCTGAGGACCTTTGTGCCCTGCTAGCCAGCAGATTCCTCCTCCCTGCAGACTCCTGGGGCACTGCCTGTCCCCAAGCAGCCCCTCTGCACACCTCTCCAAGGCTGTGAGGGCCTTGGGCCATCCCACCCAGGGAGTCCAAGCGGTGTCCCTCAGCTGGTGACCCTCAGACTTTCCTCCAGAACCCCACGCCATAGTGAAAGAGCACTAGCCAGGTGGGGTGGAGTGCACCTGTCATGCCATCACTCTGGAAGGCTGAAGCAGGGGGATCAAAAGTTTCTGCCAAGCCTTCAAAACTGAGCAGCTTGGTAAAACCTTGCTTCAAAATAAATAAATAAAAAGAGCTAGAGGTGCAGCTCAGTGTGAAGGCCCTGGGTTCAATCCCCACTACTGCCAAAAAACAAAAAAGGCTCTGTTCAGCCTGGTCTCTGCTTTGCACATGGGGCACCAGCTGCCATCCAGGCACAGCCGAGCCGAGGCAAGAGACAGGCTGGTGTGCAGTGGCTTCTAGATACAAAGAGGCCACCATGGGCACACGACCTGCATTCTTGCCCAAGCACATGGGCCACATCCTCCCCAGCAGCCCCCATGTCACAGCCACACTGGGGCGACTCAACCCCACACAAGTCCTCCCCTTCACAGTCAGACAGGAGGACTTGCCAGAGCACCTTGACTTGGTAAGACTGGACCCCTCACTGGCAAACCAGAACAAATGAGGCACCAAGCCACACTGGGTGCACCTGCTGATGAAGCCCAGAACCAGGGCTTTTCTCTCTGAACTTCCGTCTTCCAGGGTCTTTCTTTAGAGTCTCTAGAAACACACACAACGCACACAGCACAAGACAGAAGGCCCTGGTATGGGTGGGCTGGTGGCTGCACCAGCATTGGATTCCCCTTTCATGCCCCCCACAGACTCTCCCGTCTGAGTCCCTGTTTCCCCAACAGGAGAACCAGGGTGGCTTCCCTGCTTTGTCAGGGTTGGTGGGTGAGGCCAGGTCTGCACTTAGGGCAGCCCTGCAAAGGCAAGTAACATGGATTCTGGCTGGGGGGTCACCAGGAGTACCTGGCACTCACCCTGGGCCATAGGCACTGCAGTGCCCGCCCAGCCCCTCACCCCGGCACTTTGACAGCGAGTGATTGTTTGTGCTTAGTTTTTCTTTTCTGCTGTCCTTAACAGCTAACTGAACTCCAGACCTGCACTTTCCTAGGCTGATTCTGCTTCAAAACCAGGGTCACTCTCCTGGCTGGCTATGTGACATCCAGAGCATGCAGCCCTTGGCCAGCTCTTTATGAAGTCACCACATCTTGATGCTGTCCTGACCCTGCACCCATGATTGGCTGACTCCTTCAAGAAGGTCAAGGCCAGCGTGGTGGTGCGCACACATCTGTGATCTCAGCTGTGATCCCACTCTGGGAGGCTGAGGCAGGAGGATGGAAAGTTGAAGCCAGCCTGGGAAACTTAGTGAGACTGTCTCAAAATAAAAATGAGCCAGTGATGGATGTGGCTCAGTACAAAGGCATGGGGGGGTCAACTCCCAGCAACCCCCCAAAATAGAACTGAGCAAGAATCAGGACCATGATCTGGACAGCTGGGGCTCAATTTCTAAGTAAAACTAGGTTCCATCCCCTTACTCAAAACACACACACACACACACACACACACAATTTGGAGTTGAAAAAGACCATCACAAAACTCACAGGGACTGTATAAAGGTCCCATGGCTGTTTCAGGGGAGTCGGCAGAGACCCCAGCCTGGCTTGGCTCTGGAGGCCAGTACAGGCTGGGCACAGGCAGGGGACACTCTACACCACAAGCTGCCTGGAATCTTGGGACAACAGGGGGGGAGAGTCCTACTCGGCTCCGTGGCACTGGGCCACAGAGAGAGAGCAGGGGAGCCCAACAGGACTACCAGGCACTGGCCAGCGGCCTGAGCCCACTTTGTGTGTATGCAACATGGCCTCAGGAAGCTGGTGCCGAGCCAAGCATCCCCTAGCTTCCCAAGCTGGGCAGTTAGTCAGACATGCGGCAGGGTCTGGGTGCAGGGTGAGCACTCACTCAGCCGTGAATTCCTCCAGGCACATGGGGCAGCTCTGCAGGGCTAAGGGCCCCTCCTTAGTCAGCTGCTCCTGGGGCTTGGGGTTCCCACAGGGATCAGGCACATGCTGTCCTTCCAGGGATGGGGTGGGTGACCCCGGGGGGCCCGCAGGCCCTCTCAATGACCTGTCAGCATGGCCCCAGCCTGTGTGGGCTGGCGGAAAAGGTGTCCAGGTAAAGGAGTTATTCCCCACCGCGAAGACCTCAGGGGCTGCGAGGAGTTCCGGCCCTGCTTCCTGCAGAAGAGGAGCTGGGTGAGGCCAGGCCCAGAGACCCTGCCTGAACACCCTTGGCCACCCTGCTCTCCCGAAGACACACCTGGCTGGGGAAGGTGGGCAGTGGGGGCAGAGGCGGGCCGTCCAGGGCTGCATCTGAGCGAACAGCACGCAGCAGTGTGGCCCACAGCTCACTGTCGCCATTGCTGGGGGAACACTGGGGGCTGCCGCTGGGGGCTCTGGACGATACGAGAGGGTCACCGGAGCCTTCTGCAGTGGGAGGCCTGG
>NW_022900935.1:44816324-44832506 GCF_012274545.1 Fukomys damarensis | reverse complement strand
GCTCTCCCGCGGGCCGCCGCTGGGTGGTAGTAGACGCCCAGGCGCCCTGGCACTGCGGCCTGGATCCCAGCCTCCCGCCTTCCCCAAGTCAGATGCACCCTGGGGTGACAGCCACCCAGCCGAGCCAACCCAGCAGCCTGGGCCACCACCTGCAAGAGGACATCCTGTATGGGCTCCCAGGGCCCACAGAGGCCCCCCGCAGCCTGTGTTGCAGGCCCAAGCTTAGGAACCTTTCCCCCATGTGTCACTGTGCTCCCGCAGAGGGCCTTGGGGACCTCCAGGAGGCCTGGCACAAGAAGAAATACACGTGTCCAGCTGGAACAAGTGGGGCACCCTTGTAACTCCCACCCTGTCTTCTGCATCCAACTCTCACCCCACATCCCAGCCTCCTTAACAGTACCTGGCCACTGGGCACAAAAGGGGCAGAGCAAGTCAAGGCAGGAGGGCTACATGGCCAGACCCTCACTGGCCTGAGGCCCACCCAGCGGCCGTGGGCCTCTTGTGGACCTGGTGGCCTGCAGCTGGAGAGGGACAGGCCTTGAGGCACAGAAGGTGGACCATCCCTTGCCTTTGGCATTAGCCACCAATGGGTCTCCTTTCCCCTTGACTCCCTGGCCTGATCAGCTGTCACACTCGGGCCTGTGGCCCTGAGCCCATGGCCAACGTAACTGGGGCAGTGGGTACTCCTGGCCATCTCCTCTTGGTCTCCCTGCTGCTTGGGATTAAGGGGACCACATGGGAAGCCCTGTGACCTGTGGCCTAGGACGCTTCCCTAGAGAAGGAGGGAAGGGAGGGACCCCTGTTGGGGTTCAGGCAGGACAACTTCTTCAATAGCCCCTGGAGTGAAAGTAGGGACAGCTGTCAGGACCCTCTGGAGGCAGAGGGGGAACACTGGTCACCTCCCTCGAGCCCACCTTGCCCAGCCAACCTGAGTTATCAGTGTGAGCAGACACAAGCATTGGGCCTGATGAAAAGACTCACTCCCCCAGCCATCTCTGCAGGGAGAGGGAAGTCAGCACTCCTGGAAGATAATTTCTGGTTGGGACTGATGCTGGTACTGTGGAAACAGGTTTTTTTATGAGCCAGAGTTTGTGCTTATGAAAGGACACTCCAGCCTTGCAGAGGAGGCACCAGGTGGAGCAGGCCTGGCCTGGCTGGAAGCCACCCCCTCTCGGGCTTTGTCCATCACTTGATCTGGGTTTGAAGGGAAATCCTGCCCCTGGAGCTCCCCAGAAACGCCATCTGCCAGCCCGAGGGTCAGGGGCCACCCCTCCCTTACCTCCCTGTCCTCTCCCAGGGAACAGGTGTCCCAGCAGCTGGCTAGGCTCCTCACTCCCTCTCCAGTGCTAATTCCCCCAGGCCCCAGCTAGGGCCCCCATCACAGAGCCCTCTGGGTGTCCCGAGCGCACTTGGCATCCCCACACTCTGCTTGGGTGCCTGGGGTTGGACACCATTGGGCTCCCCTGTAAACAGGGTCAAGACCAGCCCTGTGAAACCTGCAACGGTGGGCATGCCTGGGTGCATGCATGTGGCACTTGGCTGCTCCACCCCTCTCCATGTGGCACTACCACATGGCATCCATGCAGGGTGCCTGGCAGTGCTGCTGGCTGCCTGAGGATGGCCAGGAGACCTGGGCCACTTCCGTCAGGGCAGCCTTCTGACGCAACTAGGCAGCAGGCTGCCCATGTCACACCTGTGGCCTGTGTGTGCCAAGCCAGGCTGTGTGGAGCAGGCACTGCAGTATTTACAGGGTGCGGGAGTGCCAGGCAGACAGGCTGCACGAGACATTGCCTGGGAAACGTCTCGGGATATGTCGGGCAGCAGAACAGTGTTCAGACCCACACACAGGGTGTGGGGTGAGGGTGTGCGATGGCACCGTCAGGTACTGGGGTCCTCCATGCAGCCTTAGGCTGTGGGCTGTGGCCAGGATTGGCTGACCAGAGGTCAGCAGGCTCAAGCCACTGTCCCCAAATTCCGACAGGTGAAGGGCATCTGGGAAGAGGCTGGTCCTGTTGTCAAGCACCCACCTGGTCATGCTCTCCAGGGGCATCCCTGGCCTGGCCACCTGGCCTTGAGTCCACAGTGATGCTTCAAGTGCTCAGGGACATCAGCAGTGACCCAGGGTCAGGCTCCTGTGGCCCTCCCAGGATGTCTCCTAGCTGTGTACCTGCTGCCCCTCTAGATCTCCCTGCAGTACAAGTGGGAATCGTGAATGCCCCTCACCATGTCCCAGAGTTTTGTGGGGTTCCTGGCATGGCAGAGCAACCATGCAGTCCTGGGAGAGCAGGAGAGGAGAGAGAGCAGGAGAGGAGAGAGAGCAGGAGCCTTGGGACTCCCTTTTTTCAGGGAAACAAGTCAAGCAGAAACCCAGCTGTGGGGCCATTGTGGCTGGAAGGGGAGCTCTCAGGACTCCCTGAGAACCATGTGGTTTCAGGCTCCAGTGGAATCAGCTCGGGCCCTGATCTGGTGCCTTCTTGGGGGAAATCTGCTGCTGGTGTGTGTGAGTGGGGGAGGACTATTGGCCTGCCTGCTTCTCAGGGCCCCTGGCCCCTGACACAGTCATATTGAATGGCTTATCATGCAGGCAGCATGGCCAAGTTGTGAATTTGTGACCCAGTCCTCCCTACAGTTTGCCTTTGTGTTTTGTTTTTTTGTGGTACTGGGCTTGAACCCAGGGCTTTGTGCATGGTAGGCACTCCTGCCCCACAGCAGAGCTACACCCAGCCTGCCTTTTTGGCTTTCTGAATAGCCCACAGAGCTCTTCTCTAGGCACCCTGTGAACACCTTCCTCGGGTGGCCTGGGCCCCATGACCGGCTCCATGACCGGTACACACACTGCCAGCAACTTGGTCTCGGCGGCCCAGCCTTCCCAGGACCAGCGGATAGTGGACCTGAGCTGCCCTGGCCAACGACACCTAGCACGGCACGGTCGGGCCGAAACAGGCTCTGCACTGCCCAGCCCTGGCCAGTCTGTCCCACCGGTCACCTATGCCAGCTGCGGACCCAAGGTGCACCCTGACTCATCCAACCCCTGACCTTGAGCCACTCTCCCAGCCTTTGTCCATCTGCTGCCCTTCCCGCTCCATGTCCCACGCCACGCCCTCTTGGACATTTCCCACGCCCCGCCCTCCCCAGTCCCTCCCACGCCACGCCCCTTCCCCCAGCTAGGCCCCCGCAACAGGCCCCGCCCCCTGGCGACTCCTCGTCATGGCCCTCACTACCAACTACCCCGCCACGCCCCCTACCTGCACCGCCACGCCACGCCCTCCTTCCCTCAGCGGCTGGCGTGGGTCGCTCGGATTTCGTCAGGCCTGCAAGCTGAGCCTGGTGCGTTCCGCGTGTCTGAGACTTCCCAGTGCAAGGTCTTCCCAGGGCACCTGCCCGGAACAAACGGGAAGTAAGCATAGGTCAGGTTAGATTTGTAGTAGCCGCCTGTGGACAGGTAAAAACAAGTAGGTGAAATTAACTTTAATTACATTGTGCTGAGGAATTTGGTGCAACATGGAATCAGCCCACACTCGAATTTCCCGCACGCTCGCGTGCAGTCTCTGCCCTGGGTCTCGGGAATCCAGCGTGATTTTGAGCAGAGGCACCTCACTTTGCCCCACCCCATTTCAAGTCCCCTAGGCCCCCTACTGTGGTAGCAGGATGCAGGGCTCTCTTCTGGGCTCTCTTCTTGGCCGTTTCCCCCGCCTCTGAAGGCCCAGCCTTCTGGGCTTACCCAGCAGTACACCTGGATGGGGCTCTGGGCCTCCCCTCGCCTGGCCTGGCTGGAGGCTGGTGGTGCTCCGGGGTGGGGAGGGCACCCGGCCGGCTTGGCTTGAGGGTCCAGATGGGAGGTAGTGGTCCATATTGGGATGTTTCATGGCCTTGGCAGTCCTGCAGTGGGAAGGGTATAGCCGCCCCCTCCGGAGCTTTCCAGGACCCTCCTGGCACACTGGCCCTCTGAGCAACAGGGAGCAAGACATAGGGAAGCATAGCCAAGGGAGTTCTCTGCCTGGAGGCCCCGCATGTGAAGGCACAATCTAGGACCCCGGTCTCCTGCAGCCCCCTGGGCATGGAGAGAGCATTAATTGACCTGGCTCTGCTAAGCTGCAGGAGCCCAGAGACTCAGGGTCCTGGCTGGGAAGTGGAAACTGAGGCAGATTCACCGTGGTGAGCAGTCACGAGTGCCAGATACTCCAGGAGCCCAGGGAGTTCAGGTCCTAGATGTGAGGAAGGGACACGACTGGGGTGATAGAGGTTCCGGGGCCCTGGAGCGCCCCTCTTGGGCTGAAGAGACTGCCTCACTCCATGGCTCCTGGGCCCAGGTTCCTGCCAGGCTCCTGTCTCACAGTTCTAGCTCAGGAGATGGGCAAATCAGGACAAGGTACAAGGTAGGGGAGGTTGCATTTGCTCTGTGAAAGCACAAGTGTGTGAGGGAAAGTTTGAGAACTAAATGTGTGGCATCCTGGGGTGCAGGTGGTCAGTGGGGGCTGGGTGCAGCGCTTTGCCTGGTGGAATGGAGCCCAGCCAGGGGCAGCCTGGGTCTATGAGCCCCTCCGCCTTCCTGGGTATGGTGTGGGGGCTACCAGGGCTGAGAGGCTGGGAGACTGTGGAAGCTGTGGCCACCTTCTCTAAGTAGGAAGAGGCCAGGGCCAGGAGCTCATCCCCGGGAGTCTGGAGAGATGCTCCTGTCCGCTGGCCAGCCCTCTCCTCCCCTTGGTCCCCAGACTTTGGCTATGCACTCTTGTGTTGCAGGGACTCATGGACGGGCAGGCATTGCCCTGTGAGTGGCCGAGGGCACGCTGGGCAGGCCCACAGTGACCAATCCTGTGCACACTGAGCCCCTGCCCAGGGCAGGGGCTTTGCAGCAGTGACCTCTCTTTGGGGACAGGCCTGTCCCCGTGCTCAGAGCCTGCCCTCCCCAACTCTGCTGGGCTGGAAATTTATCCTTGCTCCAGCCTCGTGGATTTTTCCAGCCTTGGGTTGAGGCCTCAGAGCTCCAGGCGGGGCTGCTTTGCTAACAACTCTGTGACTGTGTGCGAACATGTGTGTGTGTGTGTGCGCGTGCTGCTCTCTGCACTGAGCTAAATCCCAAGGCCCCTCCTTGACCCAGGGTAGCTTTTGCAGGGGAAACTGAGGCTTGAGGGCCTCAGCCACATGTCTTGTGGTATCAGCAGCCAGCTGGCCTCAGAGCTCCCATTCCTGGGCACCGGGGTTGTGTGGCTCCAGTACCAGGCTTCTCAAAGGTCTGGGCTCCCAGCAGCACAGCCAGCTGTGGAGCCCTCCTCCCTGGGACTATGTCCTCTTGGCAGCCTCCTGTCCTCCTTTCTTCCTCTCAACTTTGCCCTCTCTCCCTCCCCTTTCTCCCAGCCTCCCTTCCCTCCTCTCCTGGCAAGCAGCTTGCAATCCCAACTTGTTGTTAACGTCTCCCCTGCAGTTGTCCCAGAGCCTGTCCAAGTTAAATATTACTCATAGAGATGCAAGCCTGCAGGCAGTACTACGCCTGGAGGTGGTGGATGGCTCTCTGGATGGTGCCAGGGGGAAGATGCCAGGCCCATACCCCAAGGATCCTCCTGGCAACATCTGCAGCAGCTGGTGGGTGGGGGCAGCTGGCACCCTGAGCCCAGACCCAAGTCCCCTGGCTTTCTTAGCCCCCTGCTCTATCAGAGTGGGTGGGGCAAGAAGGGCAGCCAGTGCCCCAGAGGGGCCTGGGCTGGGCCAGGCGAGGGTTGTCCCTTCGCTGGCCACTCCAGCCCTGTGCCAGGCCAGGGGCAGGGCTAGGAACAAAATGTCCAGAAACACAGCTTCATCTGTTCCACATCGATTCCTCTTGCCTGTTTGACTGTCCAGCAGGGAAGAGGAGGCCTGGGGTGCTCTTGGCACAAGAATTCAGGGGGACCTGAGGGGCCAGCCTGTCTGATAGGGCTGTGGCTCTGGGGTCTCATGGGATCAGGGCAGCAGCCATGCAAACCCTGCTCCCCCAGGGAGGACAATTAGGGTTAACCTCTGCTCCCCCACTTCCTCTCCTACCACCCTGCCCTCTACTCCTCTGCCTAGTGTTGTCTCAGGGCCTTTGCACCTGAGGGTCCCCACCTGGAAGTTTCACCTCTTACCCTTAGCTTCCCTCAGATCTTTGCAAGGTGCTGCCTATGTAATTATCCTCCCAGCCCCTGCCCCGTCTTCCTCCTAAGTATGCGGATCTCCATCTATAGAGCAAATAGAAAGGCCCTGGTCTCCTGTGAAACTCAAACTTGTTAGAACGGGAATGCTTTTCTGCTGGCCCTGGGCTTGCTGAGGACAGGCTGGCTGTGAACTTGGTGGAGGAGTTAATTCTTTGTTCTTGCCTGGCCAGCGTCTCACCCACAGGCACCCACTTCCCATGAAGACCACAACCCCAGGTGCAACTAGATCTCTTCCTGGCAGGACGGAACTGGTGACCAGGACTCAGACCATGATTTCTGGGAGACCTGTGGGGCACCTGAGTCAGGAGGGTAAAACCAGTACCTAAAACCTGAGGTGAAGGACCGGGCAGGATGCTGCAGGTGGCATGGTGTGGCTGCCCCTGCCCCTGGGCCTGTGGCCTTCCTCCCACCATGGTCCAGGAGCTGTGGAGGTGGGTTCCCCGCTAGATGAGCTGTGTCCTCCCCCTCCTGTAGCCCCTAGAGAGCGGCCCTGGCCCCTGGACACTCACCAGGCTTCTGTCCCTCTGTCCCTCATCCTTGGGCCTAAGGGTGGTGCTGCTTAGAGAGGCCCTGTGGCTGGTGGGGTGTGTATACCTGGTTAGTGCCGGGTCTGTGCGGGCTCTGGGGACTGCCACCCACCTGCCCACCTCATGCCCAGACCTGCGGCTATGCCTGCTGGTATCAGACAGGCGAGTTGGGACTTTGTACCTGAAATCCAGTGGAGGGCAGGAATGCAAGCTCAGAACCACCCTCTTTCTGTGCTTCTCCGGGAGCAGCCTACTGCATGCTCACCAGGACCAGAGAGTGCCCCCTTCTCACCTGGGTGTGGACAGCACTGAGGGTGGCCCTGCAACAGGGGCTGCAGCCCCCCTCAGTCCTGAAGCTCTGCCTGCCCCTCCTGTCTAACCCCAGTACCCGCTTTGGGGACAGAGGCTTGCTGAGGTAGGCCCTGGAGGGCCACAGGAAAAGCCAGGACTGCTTGTAGGCAGGGCTAGCACCTGTAAGGCTAGGAGGCAGGTCAAGAAGCCCAGGTCAGCAGGGCTCCTCCTGGCCACAGTGGAGGACACAGAGCCTTCAGGCCACACTTGTCCACTCTGCCAAGACTTCTCCATTGTGGCAGCAGGTGTCTGAGTCCACAGCAAAACATGGGTCCTGAGGGGGCCACTGGGTAAATGGCCATAGACACAGACTGGCATCTAGAGGCGACCTGGACTGGGCCCACCCCAGTGGCCTGACAGGGACACAAGGGACTGCAGAGTGACTGGCAGCTGGGCCTGGTAGCCAAGGTGACTGATGGCTTCCCGAGGGCTAGATGCCCACGAAACCTTGGCAGTCCCCAACCGGCAGCCTATGGCTGTCCCCGGCTCTGTATGTGCCCTTGCCATGGTAGCTGTCCCTCTTGGGGACGAGTTTCTGCTGCAGGGTAGCCACTGTGGGCAGACTCCTGGGCAGGGGACACATAGCCATCCTGGGCCTGCATGTGCCCTCTGCCAAGGGGCCTGGCAGAGCTGCTCAGGGGTAGGGGGGCAGTGACAATGTCCCCAGGGTCCTGACTACAAGCCTGGCTGAGGTCCATGGTGCCCTGGGTTCAGCTGCAGGGGGCCGTAGGAGGCCATGGAAGGGTCCGGCCGGGCGGTCCTGCAGATCTGGGCCCCCATAGCAGTGCCTCCAAGGCCTGGGCGGCAGGAAAGGGAAAGGTGACGTCATTGCCGCCTGGAATCTGCTGTTTGGAGGCGTCGCCATGGAGACCGGAAGGCTCAGGGTGGGTAAAAATAGCAAACCCAAGAGGGTGTAAGTTCCAAGAACTGAGTTGGAAAGGAGAGGAAGACATGTTCTTGCTGCTTTTGGAGAAAGGGCTTGGGGACCCGAACCTGTGTCTAGCAGGAGGCAGCTGTGGCTGCTTCTGGGTCCCTGCCACCCACATGGCCCAGGGTACCTTGGTGCCCATGTCCCTGGTTTCCCGGCAGCTGGCCACCTGGAGCTTCATCCCCACTTGTGGTGTGGACTGTAGGACAGGCTCCTGGCAGGGAACACCTGCAAACACATCCTCTTTCTCCTGGACAGTAGGAAGCTCAGCAGAGCCTGTGGCTGTACCCCTAGGGTCTTCCCCTCCAAGGGGAACCTGCCTGTGCCTCCCCGGCCCTCCCAGGCCTCCACCTCAGCACAGGCCACACAGCCACCCTGCACCTGGGCCCGGATATGCTTGTCTTGTACCGACCACAGTGGGAAGCTTGGTTGCAGGGAAAAAGCCCCCTCCATCTCTGCAGGGTGGATTTCCTGCCAGGAGCCAGACTTTTCCCCCAGACCAGGGCTGGAGAGAGACTCGCTGCTGAAATGCATGGCACTTGCTGCCTGCAGGATGCTGCCCTTTGTCCCCTGGCACCTGCCATGTTCTTGAGAGTCCTCTCAGTCTCAGGCCACAGAAAGATAGCAGGAGGCCCCAGGGCCCTGGGCCCCTCTCCTAAAGTAGCTGCAAGGACCTCATGCACCTCTGGGACGGGCCACTTCTAGGGATGAGGTATGGTCCTGGCACCTGGTCCTCATCCACCCCAGGCAGTGGCTAGGTACAGGGTCCAGGAGGACTTCTGTCCTGACCACTGGGGATCTGTGGACTGCTTCTCCCAAAAGGCAGGACCTGGTGGAGCAACCGAGGCTCAGGCTAGAGGATGGACCAGGTGCCCTCAGAAGGAGCAGGAGCCACAGGAGCAGGATACTAGGTAGAGAGGAGAGTGTCTGGGCAGGGCAACAGCCCACCCTTCAGCCATGCTGCCCTCCAGCCTGGGTACCCTTTTCTTTCTTACCCCCTCCCTTCCTTCTCTCTTCTGTCCCTCTTTCCATTCCTCCCCTTCCCTTCCCTTCCCTCTCCTCCTTTCCCCTCCTTCGTTCCCTCCTTCTCTCCTCCCCTCTCCTCCCACTTCCTTTCTCTTTCCTCCCTCCTTCCCCCTCCCTCCCTCCTTCCTCCTTCCTTTCTTTCTTCCTTCCTCTCTGCCCTCAGGAACCCAGGTGCCAAGTCCTGTTTCTCTGGGAGAAACTATCCCTGCTCCTTTGCAGGCACCATTGTTCTGGGGGTGGCAGGGACTTAGGCCAGGGACTGGGCGGCCCCTCATCCCCTGACAGGGTCTCTCCTCCCACCATGGCCAGAACTCTTTGGCTGTTGGTGGTTGGCAGCTGGAGAGGGCAAGGGGAAATGGAGCCCCAGGAAGGGGGAGCTCATTCCCCCAAGAAATAGCTCGCATGCCTTATGTAATGAGTGAGCTCACTTGGGGGGGCCTGCCAGAAATGACGGCACAAGGGCGGCGGGCGGGGTCTGGCACACTGGGGCCCGGTGGGACTTGATTTACAAGGAGGCTGCCTGCCCTGAGGAAGGGGCCTGGCCTGTGCAGGGAGGGGCTGCCAAGGCCTGGGCCCTCCTGGAGAGAGGTGTGGGTCTGGGGACCCTGGTTGCAGGGTGTGGTGCGTGGCTGTATGGTGGCTCGCTCCCCACATTGGTGCCCAGCAGAACAGCTGCCAGCCCAGAGCCACCCTGCTGTCCCCACCACTGGGCACTGGCAGGACCATGACTTCAGAGGAAGGGGCCTCTTCTTAGTCAGTCACAGCAGCGTGGGGAGGGGAGGACATTGCTTGGGGTAACACTGATGCCTGTGATACACGGCTGCCCAGGAACGCAGCAGCGGCAGCCGTGCTCCTCTCCACCTCCCTGAGCTCCCCTGCCCCACAGCCTCACTGCTACCTGAACCCCAAGGGTATGCTGGCCTTGGTTCCCCAACTGTCCTCCCAGGGGACCCCAGGGTGGGCAGCTCTCCCAGGTGCCAGGGCCTGGAGCAGTGCGCCTGGCCCCCTGGGCTTCTGCTGGGATTCACATCCTGTCACAGTGCTGCTCACTGCCAGCAAGGCTGGCTGGCGACAGCAGGGAAGGGAGGACTAGAAGGCAGAGGGCTGTCCAGGGCCAGGTCTAGAGGCCAACAGCCCTAGCGAGTCCTGGGCCGGCTCTGGAGGCCGGGCACAGGTGGTGGGAAGGGGCAGGGAGGCCAGGCTGTACCAGCTGGGGCCCCAGGGACAGATCCTGTGAAGGGGGCTGGAAGAGCTGTGGGACCTAAAGGGCATAGAAGGGCTTGGCCTGGGCCCTGAGGGTGGACCCAAGTGGATCCCACTGCCTGGCAGCAGCTGGGCCTTGGGGCAGAGTGGGTATGTCTTGGAACACTGGCCGCAGCAGTCTGGAACTCAGAGCCCCCCTGCCCTGTGCCCCCTCTGCAGGCCCTCCTGCCCATACCCGCCATGGACACCCAGCCCTCACCAGCCAGCGCCGCAAAGAACTGGCTGTTCCAAGCCCTGCTCACTCTGGTGTGATGGAGTGACACCGGACAGGGGTACCACCTCCCCAGGCATCTCAAGAGCAAGCCTGGTGCCAGAGCTCCTAAGTGGGTGGCACACGAGTTTCCCCTGCTGTTTCCAACAGTGTCCCAACCTGGTGCGCCTGGATGCACTGCAGTGAGGGAGCTACCCCACTTCTGAAGGTCCTGGCCAGCACTTTCCTGGGGCTAGGAGAGGGCCACTATACCACCCCACTCCGTAGGGCTCTGCAGTGGGTCTGGCCCAAGAGCCCTCAGGGAGGCCTGGCCTGAGCTCCCTCCTGCCTGCAGGAGACCTCTTTAGCACAGTTAGGGCCGTGCTGAGCCTCTGTGCTGAGGGCTGCAGGGCATGGGCAGGGGCATCGGCTGTGATCCGCCAGGTTGTGGCCAGCTCCAGGCACTTTCACAGGACACTTCAGGAACAGGACACTTCAGCAATAGAGCCCAGACGGTGGGTCGGGCTGGCACCCACGCAGGCACGCAGGGTCAGCAGGTAGCCCATTCAGGTTGGACTTGCTGAGTGTCCTGCTGGCTGCTGCAGGCCATGGACATCTCCCAGAGCAGCCATGGGCTGCTCAGGGCAGAGCCCCCCCATCTCTGCTGCTCTTGCTCCCTCTTCCAGGGAGCAGGGCCTGGGTCCCATCTGGCCTCCAGGCCTGCACTGTGCCCTGTGCAGGACCTCAGGCTGCTGCCCTGAGGCTCTGTCCAGCAGCTGAGGCAGCCTGGCAGGAGGCTTCCAGACTGGACTCTGTGCAGCCCTGGGGTGGGCAGATGTGCACCCACATTTTCTTCTCAAGGGCACCCCCGTGGGTGTTGCGCAAAGCAGGGAGGGTGGGAGCCAGGCACAGCCCTGGGTAAGGTGACTGCCCACTGGCTGGCCCTGCCGCAGCGGCCACCCTCTGGTCCCACTGACTGTGGAGGTGGGGGAAGGGCAGTCCATGGCCGCCCCGAGGATGGGTACCGCTCAGCATCTCCTGTGTGTCCCTTCGGCTGACCCTGGAGGTGGTTCTGGGCTGCCTGCGGGGTGCTGGATCCCAGAGTGATGCCAGCTGCCCTGGCTCCAGGACACTCAGGAGGAGGGAGGCACATGCTGAGGGCTGTGGAACAAGTAGCCCTGTGTGGGGTTGGATGACCCCACTGAGGCTCCGCTGTGTGTGGGGCCCCTCCTAGGCAGTGGGGCCAGAAAGGAGCAGTGAGAGGTTGACAGCAGCAGCTTCATTAGGAGACAAGCAAATGCAGGTTCACACAAAGAAGAAAAAATATGTCCCTCCAGCACTTTGCAAAAACCACATTCTTGTTTTTTGTATGTGAACTGAAGACTATAAAATTCCAAGTACCGCATCAGCTACAGCCAGGGACTTTGATTGACAATGTTTTCATTATCATTCAGTTTAAAACAGTTTGTGATTTCCACTTTGATTTCCTTTTTTTTTTTTCTTTTGTGGTGCTGGGCTTTAAACCCAGGGACTCACACATGCTAGGCAAAACTGTGCACTCAGCTGGGTGTGGTGGTGCCCCCTGTAATCCCAGCAATAGGGAGGCTGAGGCAAGAGGGTCACCACAAGTTATGTTTTTATTTTAGTAATTAAAATACAGACCTGACCCATCCCTATCACCCTTCTGTGTGCTCCCCTTCTGCCTATGGCCTGGACCCGTGACTAGCTCCCCATCCTCTCTGGCCCCCCCAGGACCCCTGCACCCCTCCCTCCACATTTTCCTGGTCACTCAGGGTCAGCCATTTCTCCACAAGGCTCAGGTTCCTTCCAGGAGAGGGGACAACATCGAAACCTGGGTCTGTGTGCACTCAGTGCCGCAGGGTTTCCCTCCTCCAGCGACAGAGCTAGGGACGGTGGCATACATGCTCATGTGGACACACATCTGCCGCTTTGTACAAACTGAGACCCCCCCCAGGTATCAACGATGACAACCCAGCACTGCAGGGTTCGTTCGTCCCTTCCCACCCCATGCTGGGGATTGAACTCAGGACAACAGTGCTGGGCAAGTGCATGGCTGCTGAGCTTCTTCCCTAGCCTTTTTGATTTTGAGACAAGATCTTGCTCAGTTGCCTGGACAACTGAAATGTGCCCTGGTCACCCTTCTCTGGACATTTCCTTATTTGTCAGGTACCATGGAATCAGCCTTTCAGGGGGGAGGTTTTCTTGGTCCCCTGGGGCTGGCTGAGGGGGCATCAAGAGGCTCCCTGGGTGTGGCTTCCTTTTCCTCCCTCCTGTCTCAGACTCTGACCTGTGCCTCTGGAATAAACTGCTTTTTCTCTGCAAAAATCTTCTCAAAAGTTTTTCAAGTTTGTGTTACTTGAGAAATTTTTCCTCCTGTTTAATTTTTTTCCTTTCTGGTGGTATTGGGGATTGAACCCAGACTGTGCTGAGCTTTGTCCTCAGCCCTTTGTTATTTTTGAGACAGGGTTGAGCTAAACTGACCAGGCTAGCTTCGAATTTGGAATCAGCTGCTGGTGTAGCTGGGACCCCAGGTGTGTAGGGCCATGCCCGACTGTATTTGAAGTTTGGAAAAAGTGACTTCGGCTTTCTTGACAACAGTGGTATGTGCCTGCCCAGAGGCAGGCTCTTCTCCCACATCCTAGGTGTGAGGTGTGGTGGGATGCAGGGTGGCCCATGATGGGAAGGTGTCTGTGGGCCTGAGCCTCACAGAGCACTTCCTGGCTGGGGCCTGTGCTCCCTGGAAGAGGCTTCTCTCTCCTTGGCAGCCCTGTCTCTGGTCCTGGAGTGCTGTCTTGTCCATCTCCCACTTGCTGGCCCTGTAGGCTGCAGGCCTCCACTCTGAGGCCAGTGCCCCAGCCATCTGGAGCTTCTCAGGATCTGGATGATCGTGCTTGTGTCCCGGCAGGTCTGTCACCTGATGGTTGATTTCACGCACTATAATGGAAGTCTGGCTGGGGATGTAACTTGGTGGCACCATGCCTGCCTGGCAAGTGCGAGGTCCTGAGTTCAATCCTTGTACTGGAAAAAAAAAAAAAGAATGGAATTCTGCTGGATCTCATTCCGTACCTGTCATGTTGCTTTAACAAGTGTGTGTTTCAACTGCCCGAGCCCATGCTGTGACGAGGGCACAGGGGACAGCACGAGGGTCTGGGACAGCAGGTGTCAGCCTCTGCCCATGTGCTGGGTGGGCTCTCTGATCACTCCCGATGTGTCTGTGCCTGAGGACTGCACCTCCCATCCACCAGCATGGTGGCCTGGCCCACAGCACAAGCGGGTACTGGGGGAGACAGGAAAGCCTGTGGGTGGGAGAAAGCAGGGCCCTGTCATGGCTGCCTGGACCACAGACTGGGCTGCACTGCCCCAGAGGGCTCTGAGGAGCCCTCAGAGTCCTCTGAGGATGGAAGCAGCTTTAGGGGCCAACTGGAAGCCCTGCCTGTCCCCTCCTGACACTGCCCTGTGACCAAGGCCTTTACCCTCCTGCATGCTCACTCACCTTCTTCCACATGTGCCTTGCAGCTTGGGCAAGTGCTGGCCCCTGGCCTGGGCTTATACAGCCCAAGGCCCAGAGCAGGTGGAACTTCTCAGTGGGCACTGCCCACCCAGGTGGGTGTTCACAGCCAGAGAAACTCCTCGTTGACTGGAGGCTTGTCCAGCAGTGCTCTGGCTTGCCAGCCACCTTCTTAGGATGACAGTTTGCTCAACTGTGGAATTTACATCTGGATGGAAGAGACCATCACAATACTAAGTTTTTTGTGGTCTACAAAACCATTTTAGGCCAACAAAACCACATTCCAAGCCAGGCAAAGCAGTTAGTGTATGCTTGTAATCCCAGCATATGGGGGGCTGAGGCAAGAAGATCATGAATTTGAGGCCAGCCTGGGCTATATACAGATGCTGTCTCAAAAAACCAAACAACTGGTCCAGGGATTTAGCCCAGTGGTTCCACTGCCTGTCTCTCAAGCACAAGGACCTGAGTTCGATCCCTAGTACCAAAAACAAAAATCAAAACAAAAAAACCCAACCAACCAACTGAAAATCATCTCCAAGTCTGTTTCCTTTTCTTAAAAAAATTTTTCTGGGATCAATCCCAAGGGTGTTCTACCCCTAACCTACACCCCTCGCCCCTTTTCATTTTTGACACAGGATGATTTCATTATATTGTCCTAACTGGCTTTGAGCTTCCTACCCTCCTGCCCCAGCCTCTGGAGCAGCTGGAATTACAGGTATGGCCCACAAAGCCTAGCTTTGATTTTTAAAATATGCTGTTCAAGGAAATACTTTACCAGTTTTCTTACATATGAGCACATACAGCTTCCTCATAGTGAAGAAGGCCTGTTGTTGGAGCCAGTAGGGGATGACAAGGAAGCTCCCCTAGGGGCTGGGGGGCCAGGAGTCCACGTGTCTACAGTGGAGAGCGAGCTAGTTTTCAGAACAGAATCCTATACCCTGACTTGCACTCCCTGCTTTGGGGTCACCTGCTGGCCTCAGGTACCTCATCCATGCCTGCTGCAGGGGCAACACAGCCTGCTCAGAGACATGGGTGGCTCTCTGGGTGGGGACTCCCAGTGTGCTGGTTTGGGGACCACTCCAGCCTCCACCAAGAGGTGAGGAAAAGCAGGCCACACACTAAAGGTCACCTCTATGCCAGGAAGTGGACGTGGACTTCCCCCAGCCCAGAGGCCAGTGGGTAAAAGGGTCCACTGTACTGTTCAACTGGACTGTCCCTGGGCCTCAGCTTGAGTGTGGCCAGAGCTGTCCCCTGAATGAGGTCCTATCTGGCGCCTCTGCTGAATGTTGTCTCCTCTTGGGGTCACACTGCCTCACTCTGCCCTTTCTCCTGGGCCTTTCTGGCTCCCCTCTTTCCTACATTGTAGCCAGTGTGGAAGGCAGTCATGTCTTGTTCTGGCCACAACCTGGGTGCCAACAAACAGATGCATAAGCAGTCCCCAGCCTTGCAGAGTTACACCAGGTGCCGGGCTGCCATAACCCAGAGCTGAGTTCCTGATGCTGTTCCTGGCAGCGTTGGGACTGTGGGTGGCTTAGGGAGAGGTAGTAGCTGGTGAGTCCAGGCACAGCTCCCTGATGAAGGGCCTGTGTCCCAAACCCCTGCCCAGTGGAGCAGAGAGGGTGCTGTACTGGGACAGCAGGTAGCACCACAGGGTTGCACAGCCAGGACCACAAGGTCACAGGTAGTTGGTGTTCTCTGCCATCTCGCGGGGCAGGGCAGGCTGTGCCGCATGTGCGTCAGGCATCCCTAGGTCACGTTGTGGTGTCCCTGGTGCTGCAATCTTAGCATGTATAGGAACCTCTCCTGCCTCGGTGCGTGGAACCCCGTGTATTGGGTGGCATCCCTGATGTAGGAAAACCATGAAAGTGCTCTGGTGTGACCCTCCCTCCACGTGCAGGGACTCTGGTCCTTATTTCCGGCCCCCTTGTGTGGGTCCCTGTCGTGTGGGTACCGGGCGGAAATCTCGTGTAGTCGTCGTGAGGGGGCCCAGGGCGCGTCTCGTGGCGATCCCATGGAGCGGGGCCCAGGAGACGGGCAGTGGTATCCACGCAGACCGGTTTCTGGCAACCCCTTTGAGGATCTGCGGTTGTGGGGTGCGAAATGTGGGTTTGGGGGCCCCGGAGCAGCGAAACAGACGCCTCCCCAGCCGCGCAGGAAGCGGCCTCGACCGGAAGGAGGGCCCCCCCTCCAAAGGCGGCAGC
>NW_022900935.1:44799058-44814632 GCF_012274545.1 Fukomys damarensis | reverse complement strand
CCCGCCATCCAGCCGCCGCCGCCGGTGCTGCCCGGGCCCTTCTTCATGCCATCCGACCGCTCCACGGAGCGCTGCGAGACCGTGTTGGAGGGCGAGACCATCTCTTGCTTCGTGGTGGGCGGTGAGAAGCGCCTGTGCCTGCCGCAGATCCTCAACTCCGTGCTGCGCGACTTCTCGCTGCAGCAGATCAACTCAGTGTGCGACGAGCTGCACATCTACTGTTCGCGCTGCACGGCCGATCAGCTGGAAATCCTCAAAGTCATGGGCATCCTGCCCTTCTCCGCGCCCTCGTGCGGGCTCATCACCAAGACGGACGCCGAACGCCTGTGCAACGCGCTGCTCTACGGCGGCGCCTACCCGCCGCCCTGCAAGAAGGAGCTGGCCGCCAGCCTGGCGCTGGGCCTGGAGCTCAGTGAGCGCAGTGTCCGCGTGTACCACGAATGCTTCGGCAAGTGCAAGGGGCTGCTGGTGCCCGAGCTGTACAGCAGCCCCAGCGCAGCCTGTATCCAGTGCCTCGATTGCCGCCTCATGTACCCGCCTCACAAGTTCGTGGTGCACTCGCACAAGGCCTTGGAGAACCGGACCTGCCACTGGGGCTTCGACTCGGCCAACTGGCGGGCCTACATCCTGCTGAGCCAGGACTACACCGGCAAGGAGGAGCAGGCCCGCCTAGGCCGCTGCCTTGACGACGTGAAAGAGAAGTTCGATTATGGCAACAAGTACAAGCGGCGGGTGCCCCGGGTGAGTGTCCCCAGGCCGGTGGGCCTAGTGGCTGTGCTGACGGTGGTGGCTCCTCTTGGGTGGCTGGGCTGTGGTCGTCCGGGGCTGGGACCAGCATTTCTGCCTCACCCTGTATTTCAGGGGTTTGTTTTGTCTTGCTGACGACAGCATCAGCGTGCCTGTTGATAGGCCCCTGAGGCCTGGCGAGGGAAGCGTCTGGCCGGATGGGCTTGGCTCCTCAGGCCGAGCTTGAGTGGTTTGGGGGACTGGTCTAGTGAGTGGAAAGGCCCGTGGGAGCCCCATGCCCGTTGCCCAGAATGCTGGGCCTGGTTCTGTCAGGGAGAGGCCAACCATAAACTCCAGGAAGTTCAGGCAGCTGGGCTCAGGCTGCAAACCTCAGGTCCAGGTCTCCAGAGAGCCCCCGTCTGGACACGGTTGTGGGGAGAGTTGTCACCCCAGAAGCCTCTTAGACTGCAGGCAGTAGGGAGCCAGGCCTTGGTCCCAGCAGATTGCTGGTTTGGTTTGCCAGCTTTCTCCTTTTGTGCCCTCAAGTTTTGGGACACAGACACAAAAGTATCTGGGCTGCAGGGGTATGGTTGGGACTTGGAGACTCCAGCCCTGTCTTTCCTAGTCTCCCTCGGCCATGTCAGTGTCTCCCAAGAGGGGTAAGGGATGCTTGACCTGGTCAGGGTCCAGGCCCCGAGTGTTATAGAATTGCTGCGATTTATTTTGGGCGCGCTCATTTCCTTCTTTCCCTCTCAGCCACGCAGAGGGCTGCGTGTGGAGGGCTGCTGCCCAGGTGCTGTTTGTTGTTTGCCTGGAGACTGTGGATTCCGGCTGGGCATATTCGGGGTCACCAGATGCTGAAATTGTCCTCTGGAGTCCACAGGAACTTTCTGTTGCACAGGCACCAAATGTTTGTAACTTTTCTTTCACATATCCAGGCTTGTTAAATTGCACACGCAGAGTGCTGCATTGGCTCAGCTATTCTTGGGAGGCCTAATTAATTCAGCTATTGCATCAAACTTTTTTTCTAAATCTGTGAATAGATGCTGCAGCCCGGTTTTCTCTGGGCGCCCCTCCAGCGGAGTGTCAGAGTCGTGGGGGAGGGGAGGAGTGAAGAGGGACTGTCGCCTCATCTCAGTGGGGGCTGCAAGAGAGTGGGTGTGCTTGTGCGCCTGTGTGTTCCAAGGCGGCTCTGCGCGGCCGGGCCAGCGCCCAGGTGCAGCTGCCTGCAGTCCCTGGGTTGGGGAGGCTGTGGAGGAGTCCTGCAGGCTGGTGGCCCCTCATGTCGGATGGGAGCTGGCTGTGGGTGGGCTACTGTGCTCCCTGTGCCCAGAGGTCCTCTGGCCTGGCATACCCACACCTTGCCTTGTGCAAAGGGGTAGGGGTTGCACAGACCCTGGAGCTGGTTGACCCGCTGAGGCCTAGTTACTGTCTCCGGAGCAAGTGTGAGGATCTTGATGGAGCAGGGTGTGTCTGTTTGTTTTTGTTGACTCTGGGTCATGTGTGTGTTGTGGGCCTTCTGCTGGGCCTTTCCAGGGCCTCTTTGTCCCAGATGCTGCTGAGCAGGACGGCATTTTTCCTCCCTTGCAGCAGGCCTTGTGGTTCTGGGTGTGCGTGCCTTGTGGCTGAAGGACTGCTGAGCTCTGCTGGGTTAGAAGGCCGTGGCTAGGACGGGTTCCATGGCTCATGTCATTTTGGCTGGTACCCTGGCTCTGTGTTCTCTGCGAGGGTCTGCGCACACCTCATTTCTGATGCAGAAGTTCCTGAGTGTGACACGATTTGAAAGTGACTGGGGTCTCAGCCTGAGCAGCAGCCCTGCCCCAGCAGTGGCAGCCTTGGCCTGGGGTCTGCGCTTTTGACACCCTCTGTGCTTTCCTGATGAGGGACTGCAGGGCTCTCTCCCCTCGTGGGGTATCTCAGCCCATGTGCCCTGGCTCTGCCCTCACTTACGGCCCCTGTGTTTGGGCATAATAGCTGTGTGGGTCTCCTGTGAACCCCCCCACGACAGCCGAGCGCACACTCGAGAGTGCCGTGAGGGAAGTGGTGTCAGTCAAGGTGGGTGTGGGACCGTGGTGACCCCGAGGATGGCCCGGTTGCCTCACTGCTGCTGCCCTTGGTTCCTCCCACTCCCTCTTGCCACAGATTCGCAGAATGTGTTTTGATTTCTTCATTTCCTTTGTAGCTTACTTTAATATTTCTGATCTGAGGAGGAGAGCAAGAGGAACAAAGAGTGTGCTGGAACTCTGCAGGGATGGTGTTCGGCAGACCTGCTGAAGGCAGCCTGAGCTGGACGCTTTGGGGATCTGTGGAGGTGGCTGGGTACCCTTCTGCAGTGGGACCAGGCTGCATTTCTCTGCAGCCACAGCGGGGAGGTGGGTGCTTTTCCTGGGTCTCCAGTACCCTGGTTACCTTTGCCCTGCTTCACAGTGTCCTGGCTGGGGTTGGGTTGTGTTCCTAGGTTTGGCTGAGTGGGGCTGGGGTTCCAGTCTTGAGCCTGGAAACTTGTGTGCAGGTGGATGTCCTCAGGCCTTGGCTTGTCAGCAGTGCCATGACCATGTGGAGGGCTCATGGTCTTCCTTGGTGGTGTTTCCCAATGTCATGGGAGTAGGGGAATGGTGGTCTGATGGCCGCCAGGCCAATCAGTCTTCCTTGGTGGTGTTTCCCAATGTCATGGGAGTAGGGGAATGGTGGTCCGAAGGCCCCAAGACCAGCTTCCTGCAGGTGTAGTTTGAAAGTACACAGGCTGTCCGTGCTCAGTGAGTCGGTCGGTGGGACTGCTGTGAGCTGCTGTCTGCCATTCACTGAGCCAGTCTGATTGGAACTTCATGGGGACAGCTTCCTGCAGGTGTAGTTTGAAAGTACACAGGCTGTCCGTGCTCAGTGAGTCAGTTGGTGGGACTGCTGTGAGCTGCTGTCTGCCATTCACTGAGCCAGTCTGATTGGAACTTCATGGGGTCTGTGTTTATGTTCCTACTCTGCCTCACTGCTTTAGGGATTCTGTGTAATGTGTCTTGGATGGTACAGTTAGGGTAAAGGTAGATGGGAACACTGAGCCTTCCTTTGCCTTCTGTTGCCTTCTCTCTGGCGCCATCTCTCCCTTCCTCTCCTGTTGTCTCAGAGCTGTTGGGCTTCATGCACTCTATCTCTGTGAGCACAGATTTGCTCTCTGTCCAAAGGATGTGAACAGTGGTGGTATGAGCTGCCACTTGGCCTGCTGTCTGGGACACAGCTCTGTCCCACAGGAGGTCTTGCTGGTAACTGGTGGCTGCTCTCCCAGGCTGGCAAAAAGGTGCTGCGGTGCCTTCCTCTGGCCATAGCCGCCTGTGGTTTGAACACTGACCTGACTGAGGAGTCTGGCTTCTTAAGTGACCGTACCTGTCTCGCGGGGCCTGATTCTTAGGTGCACTCCCTCCTCTGGGGTTATTGCTATTCCTGTGGGTGACTTGGCATGAATTGTCTGGGTGCCTTAAGTTGGAATGTGCCTCTTGAAGAATTTCCTGACCTGATGCAGGCAGATACCGGGCCAGATGGACAGCCTTACTGAGCACCAAGTCCTAAGGTGGACTTGGGAATGGCAACCACTTTCAGGTTGCAGGAGCTCACCTCTCAGTGATTTGCGCCTTGCTGTTAAGCTGAGGCAGGAGAGCATGGCATGGTATAGGTAGTTGGGCCCCCCACCTCTTGCTGCTCTGTGTGCTGCCTTGGGGCTGTACTCACTTACCTGGCTGCCCTGAGTCTGGATGGCACTTCCAGGGCTCAGCTGTCCCTGGTCCCTTGGCTTCCTTTCCAAGAGTGTTTACTACACTGTTTCCTGCTGGGCTTTCTTGGATTTAATGGTATCTTCTCCAGGTGCTTGGTAGAGAAGATGGGGTACCATCTGTGCTAAAAGGACAGGCTGCTAGACAGGGAGCCCCTGAAGATCAAGAGGTCTGGTCAGTAGGGACAAAGGCCAGTGGGCCCTTCTCAAAGGGAGAAGGAACAGTGGCTGAGCATGCATTCAGGGTTCTGCCCACAGCCTGACCCAGCTATGTCCCAGCAGAGGGGGGGAGTGTGCAGGGTGTGGTATGCACCCTGGCCTTGCCCACTCGTTCTGATGACCTTAGTCCACCTTTGCAGAGCCTCATGTAGTCATTCTCCAGCATGCATGTCTTTCTGTCCTAGAAGCCTGTTGGTCCCTTGTCTTCTGGGGGCAGTGAGATTGTTGAGCAGCCCTCACCTCTGTCTCCTGCTGCCTCCCTGACATCCCTTGGGCAGCGTGGGTCTTCTGAGTAAGGTCATTGACTGTGGCGTCTTGTTTCTCAACCTCTCCTGCAGCCGGTTTGTGTAATGTCTGTCTGAGATGTCGCGTAAGGGCAGACAGGATGTTGAGTGTGAGGAAGTCTGGGTTAAGTGTGAGCTGAGCCCCGCCCCGGAGGCGGGGGTAGGGGGGAACCCAGGTCTGAGCTGTGACACTGCTGCCCGCAGGGCCAGGGAGGAGGCGGTGGTTCCGGGGCCTCTCCTTGGCTGTCTGGCAGGAGGTGTTGGTGGCCGGCGGCCGGACTCTGTGGTAATAATACATCTCTTTCTAAGGATTGCGAAAGCCAAGGGAGGATTTCTCCACTGGAAGAATTATGCAAGTTTCAACTGAAATGTTTTTTAAAAGTTTTTTTGTTTTGAATCAAAATAACAGAGGCTGGAGACCTGGGAGAGCTGCAGGAGGAAGTTCTACTGTGGCTGTTGATCACCACCTGGGAAGGGAACATGGGGCTGGGAACCAGACATGGTCCATGTTGGGCTCACTGGGATGACTGTGCCTTCTGCATGGTTGGGAGTGGGTTTGGTCAGCATCTCCAGCATCCTAGATGGCATCCTTGGGGCCCCGTGGGCCCTGTGCAGTTGCCTTTACTGCTGCAGCCCAGCGAGGTCACCCTGCCTTCTTGCCCAACCTCCATAGGTCTCCTGGACCAGTTGTGGCACCAGCCACCTTGCTGTGTGTTGAGGTTACCTTGGGTCATCTCAGGAAGCACCTACCTGGCCTCGGGGTGGGTGTAGTGAGTGGTGGCTCTTAGTGCTGCTTTTGTGCCTGTAAGAGAAGGTTAGGTTGGGTGAGGCCTCAGCTTCCTGAGGCTATGCAGTGGTTCTGTGGTGTCTCCTGTTTTTCTAAAATGTAGGACCAAGAGTCAGGCGAAATCCCCCAGTACTGAGGTTTGCGCCCAGGGCCTTTGCACTGAGAGAACCCCTCCTCCCCTCTTTATTTTAAAATTTAATTTAATTTAATTATTATTATTATTATTATTATTTGATACTGGTGATCAAACTCAGGACCTTGGACTTGCAAGGCAGGTGGCAGAACCACTGAGCTAAATCCCTGGCACTCCTCTTTTATTTTTTAAGTCAGGATCTCACTAAGCTGCCTAGGCTGGGCTCAAATTTGTAACTCCCCTACCTTGGCCTCCCAGAGTGTTGGGATTTACAGGTGTGCACCACCACACCTGGTAATCAGGCATATTTTAAGTTCGATCATGGGGGAGACTAGAGCAGACCAAGCACATTGTCTGTGGCTTGGGTGTACCTGGCCATCCTGCACGCTGCGTCAGCCTTTGCTTAAAATGCCTACTCTGTGATCATCCTCCTGTTGTTGGTTTGGGTGGAAACAGATAAAGGGGTCTTGGATGAGCCTTGGAGACAACCGGTGTTCTGTCTTGGTGTTTGGCACAAGCATCTTCTCAGAGATTACTGTTTGTGCTTGCAAATATTCAGAGAACGCTGTGACTTATTTAACAACGAGGGAGGCCGAGAAGTGACCGCATGGCTGCACACCTGCTAGTGGGTGGGCCTTCTCAGCTGTCCTGGTTGGGGAGCCCTTTGCGGCTGTCTCTGGGGGCCCTGCATGACGGGGGGAGGGAGCTTGGTCACAGCTGGGTCCCTGCTTCCAGGACTGGAATAAATACTTGCCAAGTGACACAGTGACACAGTGGGGGCACATGGTCACAGCTTGATGAAGCTTGTTGGCAGCTGCTCTCCATCCTAGAGAAGGGAAATGAGCTCTTTGAGGAATGGAGTTGAATCTTTGGAGGCATCTTCCTGTGTCTGTCCTGTGCTCTGGAGAAAGTGGCTCGCTCAGAGCAGACTCAGGTGTTGGAAGGCCCTGGAACGTTACCCTTGGCTGTGGCTGCCTGTGTGGATGTTCTTCCTTGGCTCTTGTGCACTGCTGTGGCTTCCACTGGAACATCTGGTGGCTTTGAAAGAAGCAGCTCTCATTGAGATTGGTTTCCCGTGGCTTCCCCTGTGCTGCTGGAAACGCAGGGAAATGCATCTGGATGGTGGGGAGGCCCTACAGAGAGTAGATGTTATCCTAGTTGGAGGATCAGTCACTGTTGCTGCCCCTTGGGTTTGCAAAGCTGACTTCACATCAGCCCTGGAGGACGTAAAGATATTCATGGAGACCTATGTCTGGGCAGGCTCTGGTGTGGCCCTTCCCCCTCCTGACGATCCCTGAACTGTGCATGGGGTGGCAGTTGGAAAACACAATGTGTGAGGTGATCACCCCAGGCAGGCTGGCTGGCTGGTTCTGGTGGGGAGCATTGGGCACACTTATACCACTGGCTCCACCTCGTTGACCTGGCCTCGTGGCAGCTCTCTGCTTGAAGCTGTAGGTCTGTGCCTACCACCTGCCTCGTGGTCTCCTTTGCTGGCCACTTGTTTCTGTGCTCACGAGGAAGGCCATTGCCAGCAGAGTCAGGTGTTCTTGCTAATTATAGTGCCCTCTGCCCACAAGTTAGTCTCTAAGTAATGGGAGCAAGAGTTGGCTGGCTGTCACCTTGCAGACTCTTTCAACCTGCACTGGCTGAGGTGCTGTGCTTTAGGATCCACTGGTCCCACTGTTGAGGCCAGGTGTGTAGACACCGGCTGGACCCTGTACTGAGAGTTGCATGGAAACAAACATCTTTGATTTTGCTGTGGAATGTGTCTCTTCGTCTGTAAACAGAAGTTGTTGGTGTCCTTTTCTAAAGCAGCAAGGCTGATTGGGCCTCACACCTTTTCAGAGAGTACTCCTGGAGGTACAGGTGAGGCTGGCCAGGTGCTGAGCGTGTTCTCTGGACCCTGGTCCTTCAGGCTTGGCTAGCAGAGGTAGGCCATGTGGCATTGATGGGATATGGAGAGAGTGGTGTTGTGTGTGATATGGAGAGAGTGGTGTTGTGTGTGGTGGCATCATGGCCTTTTCTACCAGGTGATGTGCCAGGGCCAGCCACATGGTCCTGTCTGGTATGGCTGCTGTGCAGAGAGGGCAGACCAGGGGGGAACCAAGGGCTTCCATTTCCCCTGGCCGCAGGAGGCTCATGTGCGGGGGCTGGGTGTTGTCCTCTGGCGAGTGCAGACCTTTCTCCGGAAGTGTTTGTTCCCGTGCCTTCTCCCCCAGTGGTGTCTGTGCCAGTGGACAGCCCAGCCACTGTGCAGTGCATAGCCCAGCCTGACATGCCAGCTCCCCAGGTGAGCTCCCCAGGTCCTGTACCCTGGACTTCCACGATGCCCAGGTGAGGCCATTTGTAACGATGTTGGCACTGTCTCCTGTGTCTGGCCCTGTTTGATCAGTAGTGCATCTTCAGGACACCCTAAGACTACATCAGAAAATCCAGTCCATGACCATAGTGCCCCTCTCGAGTGGGTACTTTAATTCTGCCTGATGAGCTGGTTTATGCCTCTCAGTGCCATGTCCTCAAGTCCTGTGACAGTGAATGAACCTGGGACTGAACCTGTGGCTGCGCTGAGTTGAAGTCTCCATCCCTTTGGGGTCCGAAGGGGACCAGTGATAGACCTCAGGACCACTGGGTCAGGGGCTGTACTTGTTTGTTGGAGATGGTTGCAGGTGTGGACTCTGGGCAGGGTGAGTTGTGGGAAGCTGTGGACAGATTAATATTTCCTTCAGCTTTGCCCCAGACCAGCAGGAACCAAGTGAGGTGCCTGCTGGCGCCAGTGATGCTACTGAGTTGGGACACAGTGGGCACTCTGTGGCTGTGGGAGGTCCTGCCACCTGTCTGCTCTGTCTCTGGGGCTGTGCCTTGCCAGGGGCATCCTGTGTGCTGGGTGGGCAATGCCCAAGCTGTGTGGCTGGCGTAGTGTTTCTGAGATCTCTGCTGTTCCCTCCCTGGATGTCCACAAGGATAAGCAGGAGACAGGGACTCTCATACCAAAGGGGCTGCCATCTTGTACTTGGTACCCTTGGGCCTTTGCTGTTCTCACCTGAGCCTCCTGCTTCCTGACACTACAACTGTGTTGCCCAAACCATTAAAAAAATTACACTCTCAAGTTGAATGATATGCAAATGTAGTCAATTAAGCGAGGGGATTTTAATTAGCAGTTTAGGTTCATGTGTGAAGCGCCGTGCCTTAATTACTTGACAGTTTTGTTGTAAATTTGCAAAGTTTTTTTTTGCAGAACTATCAAAACTGTGATTTTTTTTTTAAACATCCTTGTATGCAATAAGTGTCGCCCAGCTTGCCTGACCCTGGTGGATTTTGTCTCAATTTATAAAGCTCTTCCAACTGTGAAGACAGTGAAACCCCGTGGGCTGCCCCGTATGTTCGGTGAGCTAGGCTGTGCCTCTCACTTTCAAGATCACCTGGCCGGGTGGTGCCAGGTGGGGAGCAAGGAGAGGAGGCCCTTCCTCCCAGTGCAGAGCTGGGCCACTGACAGACATGTGTGTTCTGGCCCAGGCAGCTGGACAGCTGCACAGCGAGACACCTGGAATGCAGTCAGGAGGGTTTCAGTAGAGTAATGACCCAGGAGAGCTGTGATCCCGGAGCCCAGCCCAGGCCTGGCCCCTGTGTTCTCACAGCCTAAGGGGTTCCATTTAGCAGATGAGAGGCGAGAACCCTACCTGGGAAGTTTTCTTGCCTAGGCACATGGCAGCCTTCCGGCCAAGAGCCTTTGTCTTGATTCTTGACCCAGAGAGTGGTTTGTGTGACACAAACCTGTTTCCAAAACCTGTGTCCAGGTTCTGCGCAATGGGCACTCTTTCCAAGTGTTGGATCTGGGCTCTGCCCATTGTGCCAGGCCCTGCCAGAATGGATGGGGTGGTTGGTGCACTTCTCTTTCAGTTAGGTTAGGATGTGCTTTAACTTGCCCGGTGTTGCTGCTAGAGTTGCCTCTATTATGGGGGAGGTCCTCTACAGTTTTTGGCACCCCCATTTAATTACAGCTGTGCTACTCAGGAGACATGTTCTGAGGAACGTGTCGTTAGGCTGTTTGTCGCGTTGGAACCTCATGTCGTGTGTCTACACAGACTCAGGTGGATGGCAGCTGCACACCTGGGCCATGCGGCCACTGCACGTTGGGGAAGTGTGTCTGGATGCATCTGCCAGGCTTGCACAGGGTACGGGAAGATCCCTAGGCGGTGGGGATCTTCAGCTCCTCTGTAACCTCGGGGACCACTGTCGCACGTGTGGTTTGTCACCGGCTGAGATGTTGTTCTGTGGTGTGTAGTTGTACCTGATGATGTGCCGCACTAGTGTAGGTAGGTTTGAAATCTCATTTAAACATTCTTATTTGAATTGTGTGTGAGTCTCTGCCTGACTTAACTGACTGAACAAAGGACTGGCTTTCTTTCCTCTCTGAATTGTCCAACTTTCTGTGAGTTAGGCCCCTAGGCCTCAGGACCCAGCAGAGCAGCCCCCTGGTCAGGGCTTCTAGGACTATCAAGGCCCACAGTATGAATCAATGTTTTTTTGGTACTAAGGACCAAACTCAGGATGTTGCACTTGCCAGGTAGGTGCAGTACCACTGAGCTACGTCCCCAGCATGAATCCTTGGGTTTTGAGATGTGATGCCCCATTTAGAAGGGACATGCTTTCCCCTGGGTATCCGGATGAGAGGCCATCCCAGGTCCAGGAGAGGAATGTCCTGGGCACGTTGCGTCCTTGGAGCCTGGCCCCGTGTGCTCCCTACTGTGACTCTGTCTGCTGTGGGCTGTGGACAAGTACAGCATCTTGCCTGTCACATGTCAGGTAAAGGTAGACACAGCTATATTGTGGAATACGTTTGAAGCTCAGAGTAGAGGCTGTCTGCAGGGTCTCTGCATGGGTGCCCTCTGGGGCCCTTGTGCTACTGTGGAAGGGTAGCCCCATCTCTGGAGCTCTGACCGGTGGCCACTTTGGCTCTTCCCAACCTGCAGTGCCGCGGGTGCCTGGAGCAATGGTTTGCAACAGTACCTGCCTTGGGGGCTCCTGGAGGCTCATGGTCGCCCCCACACCTGGTTTCTGCTGCTTTCAGCTTCTTCTTTGAGGGATTGGAGGCAGAAGAGGAGGAACCGGTGGGACCTGAAAGGCAGGGTCCCCCAGTGCTCCAGTGGAAACCGGCAAGCACACTTCCCTCACTGTCATTATGAATGCAGGGCCTGGACCTGTCTGTGGTCGTATAAAATGGAGTTTTATGTGGGAAATTTCAGTCTTGCCCTGAAGACTGAAAACCAGTGTAACGCACACCGTGTACCAATTCAGCACCTTTCAGTGTGGCCTAATTTAGCTGAATCCCAGTTCGTTTCCCCTCTTTATTTTTTTTAAGCAGACTAATTTATAAGAGCAGATCCCAGGCATCATCATATTTCATGGTTAAGTGTTTCAGTGTTTTTGCTAATGAATAACAAAATATAAAAACTTACAGTCATACCATTAAAGTTCCTGACAAAGTTAGAGCTAGGTGTGGTGACGCACGCCTGTAATCCCAGCACTTGGGAGGCTGAGGCAGGAGGATCGCTGCGAGTTCAAGACCAGCCTGGGCTACATAGTAAGTTCCAGGTCAGTCTCAACTACATAGTGACACCCTATCTCAAAAAGCAAAAAACAACAACAACAACAACAACAACAACAACAACAACAACAAAAAGTTCCTGACAAAGTTGAAAAGAATGTCTTCCCAGCAGTGAGTGTGGAGGCTCTGATGCCTCAGGACCTGTCCTGTGCTGCTGCTTTTCAGGACCCATCTTTGGTGTGTGCGTGTGTGCCCCTGAGCTCTGGTTTGAGCAGGGCAGAGGTGGCATATGTTAGTGTTGGAGACAGCACCAGAGAGGTGCACAGGGCATCAGCCCTTCTGGACTTGGAGCTCTTCCTCTGCTTGGTTGGGTCGGCTCCTTGTGTCCAAAGGGACCAGGGCCCTGCCTGGTGGGGACAAGCTGATCAGCACAGCTGCCCTCGGCTCGGGGGCTCTGGGTGGTAGTGGGGGCCCCTCTAGACACCTGTGAGCATTTCCCCTGGAAACACAAAGTCAGAGCAGCCACTGTGTGCACTTCCAACACAGCAGCAAGGCAGGCAGACTGCAGGGGTCCCAGCCTGCCCTGGCCTTTGCCACATGGAGTGTACTTTTAAAATTGGGTTCATTCACGTGCACGTTATCTTACTGTGGGTTTTTTCTTTTCACCAGAAATGCTATTGGAGGTATTTTCCTTTGCTTTTAAGTTTTGTGTAGGAAAAGTTCTCTTTTAGGAAATAAGCTGAAAGCACACAGTAATATCCAGATAGTAAAAGAAGGTATAAAAAGGACATTTCCACATGCACACGTGGGTTCTTGGTTTAACACTGGTAGATGAGAACGTGGTATTCTTGGCCTGGCTGCTCAGTTAGTTCTTTCGGGAATGTAGGTGCTCCGGGTCTGGCCACCGTGTTTCTGAGCTTTAGATCATATTGAGGGTTCTGGGAGCTAGGGAGCATCGAGGGCTTGGGCTGTATTTTGTGACCACATGCTTCGGGCTTGTCAGAACACCGTGGATCTCAAGTACTTCAGCCTGGTGACACAGCAGCTTCAGAGCCTGCACGCAGCGGGAAATGGCATGGAGGATGGGGTGCGGTTCAGCGTAGAGCGACTGGCTGCATGTGCCACCACGCGTGCTGTCCCTCTCATAGCCCACCCTCACTGCTGCGGCCTCTCAGTGGGCGATGTGTGAGCTGCTAGTGTGGGTTCCAGTGTGTCTCCCGTTGTGGTGTGGTGCAGGTGTGTGTGAGCGACAGATGCTCTGGGGAGGAAGGAGTGAGTGGTTCCTAGGGCCAGCTGTCTTCTGGAGGTCCCTGCCCTCCTGTCTTTGTGGCCCTATGTGATAGAAGGAGTGTGGGGTGCTTTCAGGAAGCTCTGGCTGGTGAAGGGGGATGCAGCCCGGCCTATGAGTCTGTATCTCCCTGCACCTGGCCATGCTTAGGGCTTCATGGGTGTCTAGGCCAGGGGTGTAGCTCAGCGGGGAAGCACTTGGGTAGCATGTACATCAGCATCAGCAGTTCACTTCGTTACTTTTCTGATAATCTCCTTGGTGGATTCTGATCTCCCAGAAGCGGTCAGGAGGACTGGTTTTCCATGGTATCAGGACCTTTCTTTAAATGGGGTTCCAATTCACATACCTGTGGAGATTCACAGAAATTTAAGACACCTGTGGAACTTTTAGGATGCTGCCCATTGTCTGCTTCCCTGCAGCTTTAAGATAATGGTGTTGAGAAGGTCTTTGTTGGTCTGGAAGGTGAAAAAATCTTATTTTTTTTCTTATTAATTTGTACATCTTTGCTTTAAAAGCTTTGCTGTTCTTAATGTACTGTGCTTTTTGTTTTAATCATGGTAAAATAAACCTAACGCAAGCTGGTGACACACACTTGTAATCTTAGCACTCTGAAGGCTGAGGCAGGAGGATGGCAAGTTCGAGCCCAACTTGGGCATCTTAGTGACTTGGCAAGGCCCAGCTGTAAGATAATTAAGGGGGCGGGGCTAGGATGTAGCTCATTGCAAAGACCCTGGGTTTAATCCCCAGTACTTCAATTTTTAAAAAGATAAAATGGTGAATTTTGTGGTAGGTGTTTATATACACGTACATGAGCACATGGGCATGGGCACACATGTAGGAGTGAATCCAGGGAGCACTGAGCTACCTACCACCTCATTGTTTTTTGGGGGTGGGTACTGGGGCTCAAACTCAGGTCTTTGTGCTTGTGAGGCATGCGGCAGAACCATTGAGCTAAATTCCCAACCCCTCAGTGCTTTTTTAAAATTTTGAGTCAGGAGGGGCTTCGTGAGAGTGCCAGGCTGGCCTTGAACTTGTGATCGTCCTGCCTCAGGCTGCAGGCATGGGCTGCCATCTTACCCATATTAAGCATGCAGTTCAGTGGCAGTGAGTGCTTTTCTGTTCTTGTGCAGCCATCGCCACCACTGAGCTCCAGACTTGTTCCTCTTTCCACACTGAGACCCTGGCCCTATTGAGCCCCGTGCTCTGCCCTGTGGCTTCAGGGACCCCGGCGGCTGTGGAATGGAGGGTTTGCCCTCTGACCGGCTCTGCTCACTGAGCACAGTGACCCCCGGTTTGTCCACTCTAGCACGAGTGGCACGTCCTCTCTAAGGCTGAGCAGTGCTCTGTTACAAGCTGGCTCTCATTTTTTTCACCAGTTTTTGGGTGGGCACTTGGTCTCTGTCTCCTGGTGGTTAGAGTAATGCTGCTGTGAGCACGGGTGTGCAGCAATCTGTTCAAGTCCCTGTGCTTAATACTTTTTGGGTTTTACTCAGAAGTGGGATTGCTGGATCATGTGCTAATTCTATTTTTAATTTTCTGAGGAACTGTTGTACTATTTTCTACTGTGGCACATTGCTTTATTTCCTACCAGTGAGACTCTGGGTTTCATTCCTTTGCATCTTTGCTAGCACTTGTTGTGTTCCGTGTTTTTTGACAATAGCGAACCATCCTGATCTTGCATTCTGGTTTGCAGTGCCCTAGTGACAAGCAGTGTGGAGCATTGATTTGTGTCTTTTTAGAAATGTCTGTTGTTTGTGTATGTTCAGTTGCGGTTCTTACCTGTTTTGCATTTCTCTTTTCCCATTACTGTAGATGACTCTCCTGTCTCCTCTACCCATGTGCCATGGTCTGGTTGCTATCCTGTGGGAGAGCACCCTCCCTGACTGAGGTGGTCTAGGACTGCTACAGAAGAGGAGACCCTGGTGTCTGCAGGGCTCATGGGAAGGGTCCTCCCTGGTCAGAGCTGTTGGTACCTGTAGGGCCAGGAGGCCGTCTGTGCGCAGTGATGTTCTGGGTATCTGCTGTGTGCCCAGCACATGGCCTCAGAGAAAGATTGTGACTTAGGCCCCCGGTCCAGTCTGCTGGGCTGGAGACCCCCTTACTCCTCATCCAGGGCAAGGCTGAGGGGGCTGTGGGTGGCTGCTGCTGCCTGGGGACAAGAGATTGTAGCAGGGAGGCTTTAGCTCTGAGGGGTGTCTGGTGACCCTGGCATGCACCGTCCTCCTCGCTCTGAATTCTGCATCCTGTAGGTTCTGGCGAAAGTTCTTCAAAAAAAAAGGGTGAGCCCACTGAAAGTGACTTCCTTACGAGAAAGTCTGTGTTCCTTCCTCTAGTTTGCACCAAAAGTGGCAGCCTGGCTGTCCCAGGAAATGTCTTTCTGTGTTGGGGGACCTCTGTCAGGCAGGGGAAAGACTCCCTTGCCTTGGCTTCTAGGTGTAGGGACCCCGTCTGGCTTGACCTTTTCCTTGTTGGTGCATCCAGTCTGGCTTGGGAGCTGCCTGTGCCTGTGCCCTGCCCCTCTTGGCTGGCCTGCTCACCCTGGGCGCTAGTCCTGATGTACTGAGACTGCCTGTGACTGGGCGAGCAGGGCGAGCTCTTGTCCCACCCGGGACTGACTTGGCACTGGTGGTTCCAGAGAGGCTGCTGGTGACAGGTGGTAGAGTGAGTGTGCTGCAAGTGACTGTGGCCATGAGACAGGCATGTGGGGACCTGGTGTGGGGCTGCCATCTTCCCAAGGCCTTGAGGGTCTGGGGGTGGCTTCTGGGGCCAGGATGGGGCTGTGGCCAGTGTGGGCTATGCCCACTTTGCTGGGTCTCTGTCCCCAGGGTTGCACTG